>NC_077237.1:14970022-15594522 GCF_947179165.1 Solanum dulcamara | reverse complement strand
ATATATAGCCTACTTCAATTTATTTATGATTGAAAATTCATTTTTTTTTTAATATTCACATTCAAATGGTTAATTTTCAAATAATGATGTATTAGTGGTTTTTCAATTCTTTGTCCGGAGAGTCGAGAATTAAAATGATTTATTTTTTCTCCAAATAACCAAAATATTATGTAAAAAAGAACGAAAATACCTATAATGCATGAAAATAGATGTGTCGTAAGACTTTGAGCCAACTGACGGTCTAACGGACGATAGCTACAAGAAACTCATATAACACATGAAATTCATGCGTTCTATTTCAGTTTTTTTTATTTATTTACAAGTTATACACATTTTACATGTATTTATTAGATGATGCTTGTTTGCTTTGAATATGTGATGATTTTACATCTTCACTGTTAATTTTATATGTAGGGGTGTTACATATGACTAAGAGTAAGTAAAAACAACGAATAATAAAAAGCTGGATCATATTCATCATTAAGAAATACGTATGTGAAAAAACATAAAGTTCAGTTTGATACATACAAAGTCTATGTATGTCAGCCTATTTGATGTACTAAGAGTTACATCCTGTCCATCGCCCACATCATCATGGTCAGGGTCAGGATCATCTCAATCCGACCTCTTAATCAACACACTCTAAACTTGATCATCGAGGTGAACACCTTATTTTTCCTTCTTCTCAATAGGCAATCATACGAATTTTTTCATTCTACTAGAGGAGTAAAACATGGAGATCCTCTATCTCCAGCTCTTTTCATCATATTATCAGAGGTTCTTTCAAGAGACCTTAATGCTTTGTTTGATGATCCTCAATATGTTGGGTATGGAATGCCTAAGTGGAGTCCTAATCTCAATCACTTAGCATAGGCAGATCATACAATTGTGTTTTGCCTCTTCTAAAGAATATTCTTTGGGAAAGATCATGACTGTTTTATAGGAATATGAGAAGCAATCAAGCCAGAGGGTGAATAAAAATAAGAATTTTTACTATTTACATCAAAGTGTTACTACAAGAATTCCTCCTCAGGTGGAACAGAGCACATGGATGGTTAGGGGCTACTTTCCAATTAAATACTTAGGTTGTCCTGTTACACATGCTAGAAAGAGGAAAGAACATTATGCAGAATTGATTGACAAATCGAAAGGCAAACTTCAAGCATGGAAAGGAAAAATGCTCTCATATGGTGGTACAAAAGTTCTTCTTTCTAGTGTTCTTCAAAGTATCCCTATCTATATTTTATCTGCTATTGCTCCACCAAAGTGTGCTATTAAGGAATTGCACAAGATCTTTGCAAAGTTATTTTGAAGTAATAAGGAGTCAGGGACGACAAGTACTTCATCGCGAGTAGGACATCAACAATATCTACATTCACCTATGCCACAGTTGTCTTTTTGCCCTTGCAACCAAGTATTATATTACATATCAATTTTAAAATCTGCCGTAGTACGAGTTCTACGTTAGTAAACGAAGAATTGGGTGATATCAAATCATGTATCCAAAAGTAGAGCACCATTATCTAATTAGGCTAAAGAAAGAATTTAGGCCCAGGACGGAAACAACTTCTTCTAAGGCTAGAAGACCACTGGAAGACACCCAGGACTATAGCATGTCGTAAAAGAAGCATACTGGACGAGCGTGCTTCGACCATGTCTCCGGGGCACAGTTAAATGTAGATATCATGAATGCGAGGTGCAGTATATCATGCCAAGAAATCTGGGTAACCATTCTCCTATGTGCCAATCGCTAGCGCATCTAGGTCCCCAGCGCGCGATATCTGATTTTGACTGATAGAAAGCATCTCTCTTTTGTACTTCTTGACCGAACTCATCAAAAAAATCACAATAGAAAAAGTTCTTCTTGCCAGAATAGTAGCGAGGGATTTACATAACTCAACTAACTCTCGATGATGGTGCATTACCAATTGGACTTGGTGTTATAGTTTTAAAAAGCCATGAAAATGCTCTGCCTGGGTCCTTTTGATTTCCGCATAAAATGGAAATTCTTTTCTATCCCCACATAAGCTTTCCAAGACCTGGCATAGAGCTGCAAAAGAGGTCGTACTCATTGGATAAGCTCTTTTTTCTTCCAACCACACTTTGTAGTGGTGTGACAAGTCAAATAGAGCCCAAGATCCATAGTAACCTAACGACTGTCTAGGTAAGACAAGAAATGTGTTGAGGCCTCTATGTCATGCCTTAGCAGGTGAATATGAGAGAGAGGCTGTAAGTGCATTCTCTCCTTCTCCATCATCTGGAAAGCACTCTTTGAGCATTCTGATAGAATGATTGGCACTCACATCTCTCTTATTTCTAATGATTTTGCTACAGTTTACCAGCACATTAAATATTTGGGACCAAAAGCGATTAGCAGTGACCATCTTAAAAGGTTTTTCTACACCAGCACTATGAATAGCGCAAGGGCTATCAAAGGCCAGCCAATCCGATCATAAAATCAAGAAAAACCTCCCAGGTGTAAATCCGTTAGAAAAAACTTGGGGGTCGGCCTCCTAAATTCAATGCTTTTATTGAAGTGATGAGCTTTGAAGATATGATTTTCTCGTTTGGATTATTTGATTGGGCTTTTAATGATAGTAAATTGACTTGGAGTAATAACTTACATTTTCTCTTTGATTAAAATCTCAAAAATGGACGCTCCTGATCGAAAGTTCCATTTGTTGGAATACTAGATACAACCTTCATTGTCCATTTATGGACATGAAACTATAGTCTTCTCGTTCTATGAGACCCTAGGTCTCGCTGTTTCCTTTTTTCTTTTTCTAGCTCTTCTTTGGGTTCCCTATCGATGCGTGTATGCCTTCACTTGCAAGCTGAACCGAATCCACATAGAGTTAGTTCCCCTCAAAGACTACTTCCAAATCCTTCTAACTATAGTTACTTAAGGTTGAGTAGTAGACGGGTGAGGCCCAAAGTTCTAATAGGTTTCACTTGAGCTTTCCACAACAAAGCAAGTTTACAAGTACATAATTGGTAGAGTGAAATCCAATTCCCTAGCTAGGTTTGAAAGGAAAGAGGAAGTGCAGTTCGATTTGAGATAAAATCTGGCAATATCTTTAAGGCATCATACTCAGGGGATACGCACTCGGCTCGCCCAAGATTCTGTCTTTAGTCAGTTGGTAACTTTCTGAATGAGCAGTGAAAGTCTTGGAACTTGTTAATTGACTTGCTGGCTTCCATCTAGAAGCAAACTCTCTAAATTTATGACCAACCTTTCCTTTAGTAGTCTTACAATAAACAAGAGTTTTTCCATTGTAAATTCATACAGAGCAATGAATGAATTTCGGAAAAATAGATCTACGTGACCAAATTTTCCTATTAAAAAGAAGATCTCTCTTTTTCTTCATTCTCAAGAGGAATACATCAACAAAACTTCCCTTTTATATAGATCGTCGTGGCATGAGGAAAGGACGCGGGGGGCCTATTTTATAATAAAATGGGTACTCTTTTTTCTAATGTGCGCTATATTATTGTGTCCTATTCCTTAAGAAGTGATTCGGGATTAAGACACATGGTGATACCCACCAAACGAAAGAGGGCCTTGGGTACTCAAATGCTATGAGGAAAGGACAATTATACTGTGCACTGCATGGTGTGTCCCAAAGTGCGTATATTTTTTGGTAATGGGTATACTCGAGAGAAAAGGTTTGGAATTCGACCTCCCCTTATATGCATTGTTGTTATTTTGGAGTATGTTGTTGACATACTTCATCATAGTTTCTTTACTACTCCACTCGAATGAGTAAGAAGGCTAGTAGCTAGAAAGTGGCCAAGGATGATTCTCAAAGCCATTTGGTTTACGTGGAGTCAAGGCTGTGATCCATGTTGAGCTAGACCACCTTTGGTCGAGAGTCAACTAACTTATAGTGCTTTTTACACCCCACCCCGTAGAGGGAAATTTATTAGTGAATATAGTACGGGCCACCCATTTGAGCGGCAGGGAAAGATCCAGATCTTCTAATTGCGTTAATATAATAAGATAAATGCCTGAATCGCTTTGTGGCGTGAGTTTGTTTTGAGTGTTTATTGATCGGGTGTATCTATATGCTTTAGGGTGGTAAGATGAGGTGTAGCGCAGTCTGGTTAGCGCATCTATTTTGGGTACAAAAGGCGATAGGTTCGAATCCTTTCACCTTGATATGGAGGTAGTTCTTTTGTTAAAATAAGGAGAGCAGAAACTGAGGGAAAAAAACCCTATGTTCTTACGGGGGATGGGAATAAAGTCTACTAAGATTATCCTTATTTAGTTCCATATCCCTTGTTCCTATAATGAGGGTTATTATGTCTAAGAATCTTCTATTGTCGTATCATTTACTTCTTGATTGAAGAGATTTTTTCATTGGACAGCTACTATGAATAAATGGGTTGCCTCTATTGAACCCAGCCTTATGCGTGATGGAAAGAGTTGGTCAAGTGAAGAATCACAATTCTCAGCTATCATATTCAGAAAGATTACTGGCCTAATTTCATACTGATGAGCCAAGATCAAAAGCTAGAAAGGGTATTTTGGTAGTAAAGAGAGAACCACGATCAGTAGATAGAGATGGTATAGCTCTCTTGTCTTAGTGACTCTTCCTCTTTTCTAGGTTTTTTTCTAAGTGTTAAAACAATAGAAATTTCATTTGCCAATGAATTGGATCCACCCCAATTCGATAAATAATGAGATTCTTGGCTAGAGAAAGGTTCTGTGACATAAATAAAGCTTTGGGTTGTACGCACTGAGAAAATTTATGATATCCTTCCATTCTTTTGGGATCCTATTTATCAATGGAAATTTCACCTTTATGATCTGATGGATTTGAATTCTGATCTACTCCTCCATCTACATGAATGTGTAACTCACTACATATCTTACGGGTCCCTTCATTCCCTCTTTTATTCTATATACATTCCAGGAAATTCATACGCTCTACAGATAGAGCAAAAAGTGGAAACTAATAGTCTGAAAGAGTTCACGATCTGATCTATGGGGTGTGAACCCTAGAAGGACAGTTAAGAATGTCCATTAAAAGAAGAGGACCGATGGGCTCATTTTTCAAGCACGAACATTGGGAACTACCTAGAGAAGAGTTAGGAACAGGAACAAGGAGAAGCGAGAACCACTTAAACGGAGCAATCGGTTGTATTTTGTCCTTTTTTCCTCATAGCAACTGGGATAAAAAAGCATGAAATTTGATGACATATTAAAAGAATTAGCTTCAAGGTGAATAAATATAATAACTGACAAGGGGTAACTATATAGGTAACAGTTAGGGTGCCAATCTAGTATAGCACTGCTAATAGGACGGTCAGTGCTGTCGAGTGGCGATTGGCCGAGGGGACTTCTATCACCCAAAGAGATTTTTAGGCAGAATTGGCATAATTATTACCATGATGATTGATCTGCCAAAATAGATTATCCTCCTTTGGTCTAGATGATAAGATTTATGCAGTCCATACAAAAAGAAAAATAAGAAAGTATTCTAACGCCAATGCTAGTTAAACTCATGATAGACAAGCAATCATGCGCATATGGTTTAGCGATTTACTTTGCTCTGTGATCTTATTCTTCTCCAAAACCCGATGCTTCATATGCATATGGAATCTATACATCCATGCTGAAGTTTTTGAGACTGAGGGCTTAGATTGAGGTCTTGAAAAGCATGAAAGGCAGTAAGGATATTGATGAATTGTAAGCCCTGGCGAAAGATGAATGCGGTAAGCAAAATGAGCTACACTGGTTGCCACTTAGTAGTAGCTGGGGAAAAGCCCGCTTTCTTCGCTCTGCGAATGCTAGAAATGGTAGAGGAAAAAACACATTATCTTTTTGCGAGATCCAAAAGTGGAGAACGCATAGCCTAGCTGGTACAGAATACCCGACTTTAGAACTTAATGCAGTCAAACCTTACCCTATTTTAAGGTTGCCTCTAAGAAACATTTTTTGATGATGGTGAAGAGTATTCTCCCACAATGTTTGTTGGTAGGTCGGCTTCCTCTATTTGAGTCTCAAGCTAGGGATCACAACATCTTTTTTTTTTTAAATCGAGTGAGATGATATACTAAAATAGGTTTTAGCTTGAAAACCACCGCAGAATGAAGCAAGATATAGTGAGTCTGCATGTGGGGTGTAGGTATACCACTTATGAGAAAGAACCCCAAGTTAGTAAAGTAGTTAGCCAAACACAAGTAACAAGTTCGTTAGTCCTTCCTCCGATGCCTCCCGTTCATTCTTCTTCATTCATTATTTTGTTGTGTTTTCCTGGTCTGAAATCTCTTTTAGTTTGAAATACAGTCCATCGTGATTAACTAGCCTAAGACCATATCATATAGGGGTTTTGGCTTCCACAAAAAAAGTTAGTAACTTCTACGTTAGTCTTCACAATCGCTACTTGGTGATAAATAAAGCATCCATACCTCGATTGACCTTTCAGAAATTTCATAAAAGGCCAATGGTATCTTGTATGAGGTGGGAATGGTAGTGTTCCAAAGCATCATAACGACGTGAGTTAGAGCGTTATGGTTGCCATTCAAGATATCTATCTTCTCATAGAGAGTGTGGCATAGCAAAACTTTTTGACCTATTTGACTTTTTGGCTGTCGTTATTTAGGTAGTATTTCGAGATCGGATTCCTCTCAGGAACACACGAAACAAAGATATGAACTGGGTTAATAGAAATGGAAGCTCACATCCAGCTCCATAGAAGTAAAGATCAGAGTCATCTTATCTTTACTACTCCCTAGAAGATAAAACTCTTAACAAAGCTTTGAATAGAAATCTTTTGTACCCCATTCAATACACTTTTCTGAGAAAGCTTAATAGAATGACCAAGTAAGAACTTACACGAAGAGAGTTTCCAACCAATTACGACAAGTATCCCACTTACAGTTACAGTGCCTTTTATTAAAGCAGAATAAGTCTAATACTCCAGCCCTGGTTTTGGGGATTCTATTTCGATCTAAACCTAGAAACCCATATATTTATATATGACATTAATTCTTTTTTTTCCAAGTTCCTTTGCTTACAGTTAAGTGATTGAATTCCCCTTTCTTTCTACTAGTTCTTACATTCTTCATTGCCCTTTGAAAAAAATGAGCGCTAGGGAAGAGAGAAAGTTAAAAAAGTTCTTGCAGATCTTATGGAATAAGGCAGAATTTCGAATAAGATTTTCCGTAATGATTCAATGATGATTCGTATAGTGATTCAGTTTTGATATATAATCAACTTATGTTCCTGACATAAACGTGAAAGACAGCAGTAAGTAGGATCCAAAGACGTTTAAGTCTAGTTCGAATTTGGATATAAAAGCCAAGTTCAATCGTCGAAAATGAGATCTCTTTTAGTTTAGTCTTCTTTTCTGTTTTGAGTCAGGTTTTGAAGACAGGAAATTGGGTTTTCTAAATATCTCTCTTCTGTCCAAGCCTTCTGTTCTATGAACTCCCCAATACTAAATTATTCACTTTCATGTTTTCACTTCCAACCCAAGACAACAAAGGGTCAAGCCAAGCCCTGACTCGCTGTCTCTCACCTTTCAGTTCATTGCAAGGAAAGACTAAAAACAAAAAAAGAAGATTTCGGTGGACACAATCCCTTGGGAATTGATACTTGGACACTGGGAAGCTTGCCCTAGGGTCTTTTGCAACAGTTGCATTCTTCTACACAAGAAAAAGACTTAGAAAGAACAAAGAAATTTGGATCCAAAAATCTATGCCTAGGCAGTTCTTTTGCTGAGCATAACATAATGAATAGGAATTTGTTCAAATCCCTATTCTTATCAAAGAGAAGGAATGAGAAAAACTGAAATATTCCTACTCAAACATTCGATAGGTCAATTAAATTGCCTAAATATCTTTCTTATCTGCTGCTCTATAGCTGCCTTTCTCGCTTCATCTTCGGCTTTTAGAGTTGTGAACTAACCTCTTCATGGAATAAATGCTTATTAAGGAGTCGGTAAGCTGATGTGCCTTTACTGGGTTCCATCCTCTGGTAATTATCAACTAGGGAATGAACGAAGTCACTTTACTTCAAAGTAGAGGTTTCTGGTAATGGTGGACTGAAAGATCAGTTCCAAGGCCTAACACCCCAGCTTGAATCGATACCAAGACTCCTTACAACTCGTACCAATAGTGGCACTGAGTGCTCAGAGATTGATTGAAAAAGCAAGCCCAGCCGACTCAAATAGAAGGATGTCCCACTTTATTCTAAAATGTTTTTGTCCCATTTCCTAAGTCACACGAATTCCAACCTCTTTCATTTATGTGATGTGCAAAGATTGACGTATGGGACTTATCTTTTACTTCAGAATAAAGTTGGGAAATATAGCATGTTACAAGAGCAAGGTAAGGGTTAGAACCCTATTGCTAGAGGGATGTCTCGCGAGCTGGGCTTTTAGAGAATATATTTACAGCCTCTCTCTCATATTCACCTGCCAAGGAATGACATAGATAGTAGACTGTCAGCTCTCTTACAACAGTCACTGCGATTGATTGGGGGAGAGAGTTCTAGTCTAACTACCGATATGTGTATGCTAATAGATAGAGGATCTTTCAGTCCATTCTTTCTATTCCATCCCATTCTATTTCGGGATAGACGGATAATACTAAAATAATACGTGAAGTAGTCATTGTTTGACCAATCGGCTCGGACACCTAACTGCCCGTGCCAACCTATTTTGTCTCTCCTAAATAGAATGTTTCTCTTAGTTACACTTCTAAGCTCAAATTTACCCGAGCGGGGAAAGATATCTAGGGCAGGGAGAAAGCTCCACTATAGGGCCGGAGAAATAAATAGATGTGAGAAAGAGTCTGCAATAAAATAATTAAATAGATAGAGAAGACCAATAAGCCTATAGATTCAAGCAAGTTCAACTAGTTCAAGCGACGCCTTCCATACTTCTAAAAGTGGGTGGAGATCTTAAGAATGGATCAAGGAAATCCTGATGCTCTGCCAGCCACTCCTCATGTTGAATAGTCTATGGGAAATCCGGATCTAGCATTGCGATTGGGACCATCGAGCCCAATAAAAGAGGCTCTAAAAAAAGAGCCTTGTAGAAGTCTTCGCTAAGGATTTTTCAGGTTACCTTATGGTTATTCAAGGATCCTTTCATGCATTAGGTATGTTAGGTATCAAGGAAAAGAAATTCTGGCTTCTAAAGTCACTAAGTAAGAACCCGAGCTAAGATCGGGGCAGTTCATCCAGGGTAGCAGATGGGTCTAGAGAATTGAACTATCTCATGATTTCAATCCGATTAGAAAAACTTCTCATGAGAAATTCATATATCACTTGAGTAGTAGTACGAAACCTTAAGAAAAGGTGATCTACTAGTTGAAAAAAGGAGGATTCGTTGAAGAGTTTGACAAGGAAAGAAAGTCTCGTTGAAAGCAGGAACTCAGACTGTGACGACTTGGGATGATCTCCAATTCTTCATTGATTCATAAGACATTCCGAAAGTGACCTCAGTTCGCCAGTTCAGGCTCAACTCCTCTCTTTATATTAGCGGACCTACAGGTCAGGCCGGGGCTCTTTTTTTGTGTGGGACCTTTTTCTATTCCTATATATATGGGTCCATGTAGTATTTCCAAGATATCATTATGATCAGTTAATGGAAGAAGCACGACCGCACATTTACGAGCCCTAGATTTCACCCATTCTGCACGCCGTTCTAGTTTTGAAATTTGAAATCCTTACACAAGGGTTGAACTCAGTGTGGAACTTAACCCAATATCTTAAGACACGAATTGATGACAACCATACACCATCTGTGGTCGCTGTTTAGTCTTCTAGCATAGCAGAGTGAGATTTATTGAAGAATGAACAAAACAGATTTATTCTAGAACAGAAAACTAAATTGAGAATTGGATCACGCTTGGAGCCTTTCGTTAGAACGAACAACACGTTAGTGATATTTCATCAGAGTGAAGAATCTTTCTCTTTCTTTCCTTATGCTATCCCGGTCAATGAGAGCCGTCCTGCGCGCCTTATATGAGATTACTAAGGTAGGCGGTGAGTCCTGGGTGTCTGCTAATGGTCTTCCAGTCGTGTCCGCCCGTAAATGCCGAACCTCATTATTTAGCGACTCTCCAAAGTCCAGAGATGGAACTAGATGACTTAGTTATAATTAGCTCAGATGTGACTTCTTTGCTCGATTTTGGTTGCCATTTCTAATTTGCCATAGAGGAATTACTTTCTACATAGACAACCTGTGGTGAGAGTTGGGTAGAGGTAACTCTCAATCACTTACTAAATTACTCAGTAGATTATCTTGCTCCATTCCACTTAAGGTGGTGCCTTAGTCCCATGAGCTTATGTATTTACCTACGTTCCATCTTTTATAAAATTCTTTTATGAGGAATAGTACCCTATGAGGGTGTGGGATTTAATGGTGGACTTAAAAGTCCACTTACATACGCTTTACGCCCAATCATTCTGGATAACACCTGCATCTTCTGTATTACCGCGACTGCTGGCACGGAGTTACCGTATTGGTTTAAGGGTCGAAGGACCTACTACTTAAGCTAAAAATAAGAAAGCAAATTATTATGCCTTCTATGCTTTCCAGAAAAGACAAATGCAATTCATTCAATTTGAATATTTACTTTTGTCTTCCTCCTTCAGTCTACCTCGTAGAGGTGGCCAAATGAACATTCTTGGGTGATTGAAGATAGGTAGGCGCAGTGAATAAACAATCGGCCAATTTGTAAGATCAGTTTTATTAAGATCAGGTCGTATTGATGACCAAGAATAGTTTTTCGAAGAAGCAAGATACAACTCTCCCGAAGACAACAGACCCATCATTGTGGGGAGGTTAAAGAGCATCCAAAGCAAAGCGGAATGACCTTTTATTCAACTCTATCCCTGACTGGGTCTTTGATTTTAAGCCCTTTTTAGAAAGGAAGGCCTAAGCGGTCTTAGCTCCTTCTTTGGTTTTGCCGCCCTTGCTCCTTTTCTCTTTTCTCTTTTTTTAGAAGTTGTCTGTGATCGAAACTTCTTTCGGTGAAGATTTTAAGAAAAAGGCCTTTTCTTTTTGATATTAAGGATTTTTCTAACCATTCGAGTGGTGTCATCCCTTTTCATTCATGTCTGATGGATAAAATCCCTTGTGCCTTAGTTCACTTTGTTTAAGAAGGATGCAGTAGCAAATAGAGTTGAACCAAATAACATTGCAAAGGCATAATGATAGTAGGGTCAAAATATCCCCACCCTTTGAACTGGACGTGAGGGTTTCTCCACTTTCAGCTCCATTTGTGACATTTCCTTTTTGGAGAGTTTTTTATCGTGATCCAAGCTGAGTAATAAATCAAAAACTTCCCCCATAAATATAGGATTCATCGAATGTGAATACGTGGTATGATCCAAGTAAACGTCCAAACATCCTTTCTAGCATATCCGTTCAAAGAGTAAAAGTCCATCTATCAGTGGCTCGCAGACCTGGGGTATTTCGTTTCCAAAGAATATGGATTCAACATTCTTATTTTCACATTGATCTCCTTGGGAAATCTTTTTCAAGAGTAGTACACTAATTAGATTCTTTTACCTTTTAGGTCTTTATCACCTCTTGCCGAGCATCTAGGAATGAATAGATTCTGTAATTAGTCAAGATTGGTACGCCTAAAAGAGGAAGGGTTTGAGTTATCTCTACAACCCTAAGCAAATAGTATCCCTTCTTGTTCTTCTAATTCAGAAAGACTTATCGAAAATCGCCAGATGTGTTGGACCGACCAAGAAAGGCATCGAACCTTTAGGCATTGCTTAGGTCGAGCTAGGATACCTAGTGATTTACAAGCACCCTCACTGTACATTTTCTATATATCTGTCTCTATCCAATCAAAGAAGTCCATGCCTGCAGATTGAAAAACATATTCAAGCTGTACTTGCATATCAACAATAGAGTCTGTCATTTCTTCCCCATGAGCTTTCCCCTATAAAATGGTTCTTAAGCAACTCGCGAGCTCCGCTCGATGGTTCTCGTCATCAAGAAGTGGAGGGTGGAGCTTTGGGATCAGAGGCGGTTGGTTTACGCTCGGCTTGGAAGATCGCTTCACGCAGGACATAACTTAGGACCAATAAGTCCTCTCAACCGCCTAAGAGGATTGGATATCTTTCTCTTTATACGCAATATCTTGAAGGCAAAGAAACAGATCTACCTTGAGATTTTAAGCTGAAGAAAAAAGAAATCATACCCCTGGAACAAAAATATATTGCACTTCAAAATACTTACTAGAAGCACTGAAAGCGCACTTCCTATCTAGGCAAACCAAACCAGACGAGACTCTTTCTTAGTTCAATGGGGTTTGAAATTAGTCTACAATGAATCAAGTAGGTTCAGTAACCATAGATAATGGTCTATAGACTGTAAGGAAAAAGTATTGAAAGGAAGAACACTCCTACTTACTTTTGGGAGAAATGGTAGACACCTTAGACACTGGATCCTCGGTAGGAAAGAAGATCTAAAATTAGCCTCAGATGCCGGAGGTGCATACATACTGAGATCATGTGATTTGATCTGTACTAGAGATGGGAAGACCCAAAGAAAGACTCCATAGCTGATATAACCAAAGACAAGGTCTCGACTGACGAGAAAGTGAAAAATGATCTGTAATAAAATGGAAAGTGTTCAACTGAAACATTCAAATATGACTAAATTAGTCCTAGTTACTCTTTGGGTCGAAGTGGAAGAATAAAGGGATTTTCGAACACGAAAAAGGATCCAATAAATGTGAAAGACTAGAAGTAAAAGACTGCTGGACTAAGGTAAGGGCAAGTTCCCTATCCTATGCGATCCTAAATAGAAGAGAGTTTAGTCTACGAAAGGTTCGATTTATTAGTCTGGATCAGTCCCCCGCAGGTCATAAAGAAAGAGACAAGGAAAAAGAAGGTAGAACTCCAGGAAGATCATCCAAGATGGGCTAAGGCAAAGAAATAGAGCTCAAACACAGGCTTAGTAAGCATAGATTCCTAGATATTCTAAGGGAAAGGCCTCTTTTGTACTTCGGTAAGAAGAAGAAGAGAGCATTGAATTTCTACGAGTTTGATACTTTTCTTGATATGTGATATCCAATTAAACTAATGGGTCCATTCCGTGATAATATTTGGTATTTTCTTTAGGAATGTTCTGAGCTTGAGGAGTATATAGTTGAAGAAATGCAAAATGAGTCCCCGAGACCCTAGGACATTAGCTTTCGCCAATAGTAAACTATTAAGGATCGCATCCCGCGCATATTCAACATTATAGCCTACAACTAATTCAGCTTTTGAATTATTCAATATAATGGTATGAACACAATACCAAGACAATGACATGGAAATACCCCTTATGGCAAAGATAAATGGACACTATATAACTTTATTGCATTGGCAGCTATAATATGACTATCCTATGGACCACTCTCGTTCAGTCAATTATTTCCGCTAACCTATCTTTGCTGGTAGATAGATGCGCTTAATAAGTTATTCAAGGATCCTTTCATGCATTAGGTATGTTAGGCATCAAGGAAAAGAAATTTTGGCTTCTAGAGTCACTAAGTAAGAACCCGAGCTAATATTGGGGCAGTTTATCCAGGGAAGCAGATGGGTCTAGAGAATTGAACTATCTCATGATTTCAATCCGATTATAAAAATTTCTCATGAGAAATTCATATATCACTTGAGTAGTAGTACAAAACCTTAAGAAAAGGTGATCTACTAGTTGAAAAAAGGAGGATTCGTTGAAGAGTTTGACAAGGTAAGAAAGTCTCGTTGAAAGCAGGAACTCAGACTGTGACGACTTGGGATGATCTCCAATTCTTCATTGATTCATAAGACATTCCGAAAGTGACCTCAGTTCGCCAGTTCAGGCTCAACTCCTCTCTTTATATTAGCGGACCTATAGGTCAGGCCGGGGCTCTTTTTTTGTGTGGGACCTTTTTCTATTCCTATATATATGGGTCCATGTAGTATTTCCAAGATATCATTATGATCAGTTAATGGAAGAAGCACGACCGCACATTTACGAGCCCTAGATTTCACCCATTCTGCACGCCGTTCTAGTTTTGAAATTTGAAATCCTTACACAAGGGTTGCACTCAGTGTGGGACTTAACCCAACACCTTATGACACGAATTTATGACAACCATACACTATCTGTAGTCGCTGTTTAGTCTTCTAGCATAGCAGAATGAGATTTATTGAAGAATGAACAAAACAGATTTATTCTAGAACAGAAAACTAAATTGAGAATTGGATCACACTTGGAGCCTTTCGTTAGAACGAACAACACGTTAGTGATATTTCATCAAAGTGAAGAATCTTTCTCTTTCTTTCCTCATGCTATCCCGGTCAATGAGAGCCGTCCTGCGCGCCTTATATGAGATTACTAAGGTAGGCGGTGAGTCCTGGGTGTCTACTAATGGTCTTCCAGTCGTGTCTGCCCATAATTGCCAAACCTCATTATTTAGCGACTCTCCAAAGTCCAGAGATGGAACTAGATGACTTAGTTATAATTAGCTCAGATGTGACTTCTTTGCTCGATTTTGGTTGCCATTTCTAATTTGCCATAGAGAAATTACTTTCTACATAGACAACCTATGGTGAGAGTTGGGTAGAGGTAACTCTCAATCACTTACTAAATTACTCAGTAGATTATCTTGCTCCATTCCACTTAAGGTGGTGCCTTAGTCCCATGAGCTTATGCATTTACCTACGTTCCATCTTTCGTAAAATTCTTTTATGAGGAATAGTACCCTATGAGGGTGCGGGATTTAATGGTGGACTTAAAAGTCCACTTACAGACGCTTTACGCCCAATCATTCTGGATAACACCTACATCTTCTGTATTACCGCGACTGCTGGCACAGAGTTACCGTATTGGTGTAAGGGTCGAAGGACCTACTATTTAAGCTAAAAATAAGAAAGCAAATTATTATGCCTTCTATGCTTTCCAGAAAAGACAAATGCAATTCATTCAATTTGAATATTTACTTTTGTCTTCCTCCTTCACTCTACATCGTATAGGTGGCCAAATGAACATTTTTGGGTGATTGAAGATAGGTAGGCGCAGTGAATCAACAATCGACCAATTTGTAAGATCAGTTTTATTAAGATCAGGTCGTATTGATGACCAAGAAAAGTTTTTCGAAGAAGCAAGATACAACTCTCCCAAAGACAACAGACCCATCATTGTGGGGAGGTTAAAGAGCATCCAAAGCAAAGCGGAATGACCTTTTATTCAACTCTATCCCTGACTGGGTCTTTGATTTTAAGCCCTTTTGAGGAAGGAAGGCCTAAGCGGTCTTAGCTCCTTCTTTGGTTTTGCCGCCCTTGCTCCTTTTCTCTTTTCTCTTCTTTTAGAAGTTGTCTGTGATCGAAACTTCTTTCGGTGAAGATTTTAAGAAAAAGGCCTTTTCTTTTTTATATTAAGGATTTTTCTAACCATTCGAGTGGTGTCATCCCTTTTCATTCATGTCTGATGGATAAAATCCCTTGTGCCTTAGTTCACTTTGTTTAAGAAGGATGCGGTAACAAATAGAGTTGAACCAAATAACATTGCAAAGGTATAATGATAGTAGGGTCGAAATATGCCCACCCTTTGAACTGGACGTGAGGGTTTCTCCACTTTCAGCTCCATTTGTGACATTTCCTTTTTGGAGAGTTTTTTATCGTGATCCAAGCTGAGTAATAAATCAAAAACTTCCCCCATAAATATAGGATTCGTCGAATGTGAATTCGTGGTATGATCCAAGTAAACGTCCAAACATCCTTTCTAGCATATCCGTTCGAAGAGTAATAGTCCATCTATCAGTGGCTCGCAGACCTGGGGTATTTCATTTCCAAAGAATGTGGATTCAACATTCTTATTTTCACATTGATCTCCTTGGGAAATCTTTTTCAAGAGTAGTACACTAATTAGATTCTTTTACCTTTTAGGTCTTTATCACCTCTTGCCGAGCATCTAGGAATGAATAGATTCTGTAATTAGTCAAGATTGGTACGCCTAAAAGAGGAAGGGTTTGAGTTATCTCTACAACCCTAAGCAAATAGTATCGCTTCTTGTTCTTCTAATTCAGAAAGACTTATTGAAAATCGCCAGATGTGTTGGTCCGACCAAGAAAGGCATCGAACCTTTAGGCATTGCTTAGGTCGAGCTAGGATACCTAGTGATTTACAAGCACCCTCACTGTACATTTTCTATATATCTGTCTCTATCCAATCAAAGAAGTCCATGCCTGCAGATTGAAAAACAAATTCAAGCTGTACTTGCATATAAACAATAGAGTCTATCATTTCTTCCCCATGAGCTTTCCCCCATAAAATGGTTCTTAACTAACTCGCGAGCTCCGCTCGATGGGTCTCGTCATCAAGAAATGGAGGGTGGAGCTTTGGGATCAGAGGCGGTTGGTTTATGCTCGGCTTGGAAGATCGCTTTACGCAGGACATTGCTTAGGACCAATAAGTCCTCTCAACCGCCTAAGAGGACTGGATATCTTTCTCTTTATACGCAATATCTTGAAGGCAAAGAAAAAGATCTACCTTGGGATTTAAAGCTGAAGAAAAAAGAAATCATACCCCTGGAACAAAAATATATTGCACTTCAAAATACTTACTAGAAGCACTGGAAGCGCACTTCCTATCTAGGCAAACCAAACCAGGCGAGACTCTTTCTTAGTTCAATGGGGTTTGAAATTAGTCTACAATGAATCAAATAGGTTCAGTAACCATAGATAATGGTCTATAGACTGTAAGGAAAAAGTATTGAAAGGAAGAACACTCCTACTTACTTTTGGGAGAAATGGTAGACACCTTAGACACTGGATCCTCGGTAGAAAAGAAGATAATAAAATTAGCCTCAGATGCCGGAGGTGCATACATACTGAGATCATGTGATTTGATCTGTACTAGAGATGGGAAGACCCAAAGAAAGACTCCATAGCTGATATAACCAAGGATAAGGTGTCGACTGACGAGAAAGTGAAAAATGATCTGTAATAAAATGGAAAGTGTTCAACTGAAACATTCAAATATGACTAAATTAGTCCTAGTTACTCTTTGGGTCGAAGTGGAAGAATAAAGGGATTTTCGAACACGAAAAAGGATCCAAAAAATGTGAAAGACTAGAAGTAAAAGACTGCTGGACTAAGGTAAGGGCAAGTTCCCTATCCTATGCGATCCTAAATAGAAGAGAGTTTAGTCTACGAAAGGTTCGATTTATTTGTCTGGATCAGTCCCCCGCAGGTCATAAAGAAAGAGACAAGGAAAAAGAAGGTAGAACTCCAGGAAGATCATCCAAGATGGGCTAAGGCAAAGAAATAGAGCTCAAACACAGGCTTAGTAAGCATAGATTCCTAGATATTCTAAGGGAAAGGCCTCTTTTGTACTTCGGTAAGAAGAAGAAGAGAGCATTGAATTTCTACGAGTTTGATACTTTTCTTGATATGTGATATCCAATTATACTAATGGGTCCATTCCGTGATAATATTTGGTATTTTCTTTAGGAATGTTCTGAGCTTGAGGAGTATATAGTTGAAGAAATGCAAAATAAGTCCCCGAGATCCTAGGACATTAGCTTCCGCCAATAGTGAACTATTAAGGATTGTATCCCGCACATATTCAACATTATAGCCTACAACTAATTCAGCTTTTGAATTATTCAATATAATGGTATGAACACAATACCAAGACAATGACATGGAAATACCCCTTATGGCAAAGATAAATGGACACTATGTAACTTTATTGCATTGGAAGCTATAATATGACTATCCTATGGACCACTCTCATTCAGTCGATTATTTCCGCTAGCCTATCTTTGCTGGTAGATAGATGTGCTTAATAAGTTAGCTTATTAAAAAGGACTCTTTCATAAGTTGACTTCGCCTGGGCATCATCTTTTCTTTCATTCACTAGTTGAGTACTTTCTCTTGTCAGGTAGAAGCTTTTCAAAGGGTGCTTCGCTTCCAGCTATTCTTGTTCGATACTGCTTCCTGTCCTTGTAAATATCATCTCTTACTGCTCTTATGTATCAATCAATCAACTATAGAAAACTGGCCAATTATTGTGAACTGGTATCAAAACAAACATGAATCTATCTTCTTAGGCACATGAGGAATCGGCCTAACATCTTTTCAATCAAAATTCTAATAAAAGACAAGTTCTACCAAGGCCATGATCTGAAAGAGAGGATTCACTTTCTGAAATTCCAAGTGACAAATTAGATACCGCTTACCTAGATATAGCATTTGTTACTCGAAGAGAAGCTAAAGAACAAGACATTGGGGTTTCTAAATCTGACCTCACTTTTCTCAAGTTGAATAGTTATTGATCTTGAACCTGTTTAGAAGCACACATGATGCATATCCGCTCTTAGTACTAAGATATGCAAGACTTTTGCCACAAAGAGCTTCTTGCTCTCTAGGATTGAAGGCGACAATACAACTTCTATCTCTCGTTTTTATAGAAGACATAAGAGGGAATTCACGATGGAAGGAAAAAGGGAAAACATCCCTTTTTTGTCTTCTATCCATAGAGGAAGGAAAGAACCGCCAAGCTAACAAGAAAGTAGAAACTGCATGAGGTAAGACTAATGGCCTTGTGCGCCGTGAAAGATATTATCAAAGCTATGCTCTACCATTAAGCTATTTCCGCCAGCTAGGGTAGTGGCAAAACACTAATGAGCAATTCACATATCACTTGATACAAACGACTTCTGTTTTTCTACTGAACTACAGTCGCTCGCGTCTTTCATCAGTCTAGAGAATATGGGTCTCTCAAAGGGTCAGGAACACTATTAGATGGATTCCAAATCTAAGAATGCAAATATGAGAACTGAATAGATAGCTTGGTGTACAAACCACTTTTCGTTCAATCAAGAAACATTCTTTTTTTCTTAACTTAAGGAGAAGAAAGAGGGATTTTTAAGAAGGGATTGGGACCTATGAACTAAACAAGACAACAAAATGACGAAATGAAGAATAATGAATGGGAGGCGGATCAAGCAAGGTCTTTTAGAACCTCTGCTTTAGGACTTTTCAAGTAAAGTCTGAGATAAAACTCCCAATCCCTACTTCACAAAATAAGAGCATCTTTGATGCCCCCTTAGCTCTGCCAGGTACTAGATAGGGGTCGTCTATGTAAATATGTAGATCTAAGTGCCCATCCACTAATTGGAAAGTATTATCATTAACCAAGCCTTTTCGTTCCAAAATTGAGAAAGATCACTTTGAAAAGTCACCCTTTTCTTATTGTACGGTATCTTTGCCTAGATGATATAATTCCTCTTAAAAGCGAAGGCAGGAGCAAAGCCTGTTAATTCACCAGTTTGCCAACCTACTTGTCGGCTACCCGCACTCTTTAACCATAATAGGGCTCCTCTCACCTTCTTTTCTAATCAAAGAAAGAAGAGCGCTTCGATTCGGTCCCTTTCCTGCTTTTGTTTGTAAGGAAGGTTTATCACATGAATTAATAGTCAAAGTATAAGGAATATGGCATAGAGCAGTAATTTGAGCTACTCTTGCTCATTCTTTTATTGTTTCTATCTTGTGGTCATTGCGATAGTCACAAGATCTAACTAGAAGGATCAGAACACACAACAGTAGCCACTCAGAGTGGATGAACTTTTGAGTTTTTAGCGATTTATGCTAAATATACGAGGGATGCCCATCGATTATTGTAGGATGCAATGTACTCTATTTATAGGATTGTCCTCACACGTGTAAGATTAGGTTAGGGTTTTACTCCTTTACTATTCCTTTATAATTATTCTCCTAACATAAGAAGTATCTCACATATCTAAATACAAGCATGAATGAGTCAAAGTCTACTGATAGGAATTCCTCAGGGTGTATTATAGATAAAAAGTTATAGCTAGGTCCAATAAAAATTTGAATAAGAGCTTGTCAGTCACCTGGAAGGACTTTGGGGAGCTAAAAAGTGCTCCATACGAAGCTGATCCGATCTTTATTTCTTTACTTTTAAGTGACAAGGGGGTGAAAAAGGGTATACTTTCTTCTCTATGTCGCCATCTCATTAATGAGCGTAGATTAATAGCCAAGCCTACCTCTTTGTGATCACTCCCTCCTATGTTATAAGTCTAAGCAATTTTTGGGTGATAATTAGTCAGGTGGATTTGATTCAGGAGCGTTGGGAAGAATGGACCAGGGAGATCTTTCTTAGCTTGAAACTTTTTTTTTTACCCATTCCTTCTCATCCTTTGTCTGACTTTCTGTAGGTAACTCTATCTAATTCACTCTCTTTCTTCTCACTGGTATCATATACTTTTTCTTGTTCAAAGTGTATTCAGACTGATGACAACAAGCTATACCAAAGCTTAGACATACTTGGTTTTGGTGGTTGAAGCTTTTGCCGTAGTGACAAAGTTTTCATAGTTCGAAGGTAGGCCACTAAGAAGGAATGAAAACATATCAGATTGCACCAGAGTGTGATAGAAATGGTCATCTGTTCTCCATAGCTACTGGTGTCATCACCCTGCAAAGAGGTGGAACAAACCAAGACTGAATACTAGCCTCATTTTATAGACGGGTTAGTACCGACCTTCTATCCCGGTGAACAAGCTGTGGGATAATTATAGGTGAGTGAGAAATATATCCTATAGATACTGAAATAACCATATATACTTTTGGCATACCAGCGGATTTCTTTATTTTATTCGTGTATCCACCAGAGTGTGATTGGTGTCACCTCCTGTGCACTAGTTGTGCCTTTGTCAGATGTTTATTCACCTACTCCTTCACAGAGTGATGACTAAGAGCTGGGAATTTAGAATTCTATTAGTAGAGCCAGAAAATACCGCTTGGATCGATTCCTACCACAGATGGGTATACATTTCATCCATATCGTCGGCCTCACATGGGCGACTTAAAAGGAAAGAGTGTGATCTTGGGTTTAGTCTAAAAATCCATTCATATTGATAGGGGGTAGGGAACCAATAAGAAGAACTTCTGAGCCTATCAAACAAAATATAGGTTTCCCTTTTCGTGAGATAGGGGATAAAATATGTTTTTATCAATATCTTTCTTTTTGATTTAGCTGTCTTTTTATGTCACTTCCAGTGAAGGTCGGGTATGTGCCTTCTATCAATAGATAGGAATGAGTGTTTGATATAGGGGATAATATCCATCTGCTCTTTATCTCATAATATTTTTGTGAGAAATATATATATATCGTTTATCTATTATCCTAAGGTAATGAAATTCCTTGTAGCATAAGTAAAGACCATCACAAATGGTGTAACGACTACCCCGCTGTCTCTGACATGGACTCAATGAAATTGAATTCTCTTTGAATATATGGAGTACCAACGGCTAGATAGTAAGACCTCGTGCACCTTATCTATAGGTTCATAGTCCTCTCTTCATCGGACGGTGCTTGTGTGGAGGGTACGCTACCTAAATTCGGTCTTGAAGCATCTGAGCCATCCAATGAAGAATAAGAGAAGAGCAAAGCTCCAATGGCGAGGCATAATTCCCAAACTTAAGAAGCTGGGGGCATGCCTGTCGGCTCTAGACCTGCCTCCGATTATTGAAAGTGAATTCATTTTCAATTATCCTAATCTAGACTATCATTCATTGGTTAGGGTTAGGGAAAAAATCTAGGAAAATAAGGAATAGGTATAGCTCACATCTTAAGTATAGTCGGTTCATTGAATGACTTATTG
This sequence comes from Solanum dulcamara, assembly GCF_947179165.1. NCBI lineage: Eukaryota > Viridiplantae > Streptophyta > Magnoliopsida > Solanales > Solanaceae > Solanum > Solanum dulcamara. The sequence continues at coordinate 15,572,881 of NC_077237.1, read as the reverse complement.
AGAAGCTAGGGCCTACTTTTGTACCAAAGGGTTGAGAATTTCTTTCTGAGGGGTGCTGCGCCTGGGCCTCCTCAAGGTCATTTAGAACCACTTTAAGGCTGTTAAAATCCTCTTCATAAGTCCTTTCTTATAGGATATTCAAGGTTTATTGAATTTCTTGCTTATACGGTACTTCGACGGCTAGGCCTCATTCTATTATTAAGATGTTTAATATTAATAAGAAATATTCAGTGTTGTAGCTATAGAAAAAAATGACGTTCGCCCTTACTTTGACTTTACGAGAAGGACTTAAGTAGTTAAGTTTCCAAAGGTGAACACTCCCATCTGTCACTATTGAATTCCAACTTAGAGCTCCTTTTCTTATAGTCAAGTGACTTTCACTCCTTTTACTCTAAACTACTATATGCCTATTTGGAGCTTTTCACAGTCAAAGTCAAAGGTTTTTTGGTGGCAAGATCGGTATTCCTTCTATATATAGTTGACTTTAAGCGCACTTGAAATACCCATAGTCATGTATTTACGGGCTTGCACTCAGTGGTCCCTTTTTGTATGGCCATGAATAGTGAGTATGACCTCATGTTTACCGAGTAGCCATATTTGCATGGAATTACATTAGTACATTAGTTAGACGAGTTGGTAGTTAGCTACTCGATTGAGAGTTCTCACTTTTTTGAGCTTAGGTCAGCAAGAAGTCATCCCCGAGGAAAGAATGAGTCTTCTGCGAGCCGATACCCACTACTATTCTAGAAACCTCTTTTCTCATAGCTCATAGGTAAGTTGTAAAATTTGCCAGTTATTCCTCTCTCGTTGGTCGAGTTACTTTGTTCCTCAAATAAGTCAGATTTGAGAGCCCCTATTAATGAATAGGGGAAAAATTCGCATAGTTTGTAGCCATCATTAAAGGAAAGAACTTATATTACAAGGATTTATTAACCATAAATATAGCAATTCCTACCAGGGTGGTGGGTCAGAGCGGATTCCCTTACTTTATGGTAGGAATAGAGGAATGGTTAGGGGGCTTGTCTTTAAGCATCTGGCTTCCACGTAGCTACAGTTGTAGAGGATAGTCTCTAAAAGCTACAACTGTCTCTTCTTTCTTATTTGAGCCTATTTTGGGTTCTATTAAATAATAATTAGATAGTTCTAGGTCACTGAACTTAGAGTAGGAAATCCTACTGAAAGCTTCATCCTAAAAAGACTGAAGAAAAGCAAGAGCTGAGGGCATTTCTATTTCAAAAAGGATAGCTGTTGATTTCACTCAACCTCTCCTCGGCTCACTTGATTCCTTAGCCTTAAGTCTGAACCTTCACTTTGGAAGTTCCTTTATTTTGTTGCAATAAAAGCTAGATTACTGCGACAACTTATCCAAGAACTTTCCAACAGACCAGTTGTTGCTTCCACAACTAAGAAGGCTTTATTGAAAGCTTTGAAAGAGTGAGAGAAAAGGGACTCATGAGCATTGGATAATGGAAAGAAGGTAGATGCAACCTTTTATGATTCACTTTAGAACTCATGACCTAAGCCTGACCTTCGACGATGCTAGGTCTCGGGGTAAGCCTTTAGCGCTGTATTTCAGTCGATCAAATCCTCCAAGTGACTGACGACTCTTTTATTTTAGATCTAGAAAGAGTGAGTGGAATAAATGAAAGGAGTTGAATGAAAAGATACATATATCTTCGAGCTGCTCGACTTTTGAATAGAAGGAAGTAGGATAGTCGAGGTTATTTCGGTAAATCGATGTATGAGTTGAGGATGCCATGTCCCACTAGGGCTCATAGGGATTCAGAAGAAAACAGAGTAAAAGAAGGGTAAAACTCACATAAGCAGAGGGGGAGACACATTCAAGAAAAATGAGAAGCCCTGCCATGGGGGACTTACCAACTATAATAGATCTTAATTATGCTTATGAGTTAGGATTTCTCCCAAAAGTAACTAGGAGTGATCTTCTTTTCAAGACTTCTGCCTTATAGTCTATATACCTTACCTCACTAATCTTTTATTTTTTCTCGGAATTTAGTTTGAGTTGCTATCTCAATAGTTGCATTTCCAGAACATATAAGCATTGGTCAGAATGGCTAAAGGTATGTCTCCCAAATCAAGAAGGGGGTCTTGGATTCAGGTCCCTTTTTGTTGTTTTTATGCCTTGTATGCTAAACTGTGGTGGAGGTTTAGGATACAAAATAATCTATGGTCCAATTTTCTATGGAATAAATATTGTAAGAAATAGATTCCTACACTTGTTCGAGGGAAAGGGGGTTCCCAAGTTTGGAAGCAAATGTTAGAAAATAGGGACAATGTTGAAAATAACTTATGATGGGAGCCTTAGGGTGGTAATGCTACAATTTGGTATGACAGTTTGTCCAATCTTGGACCTTTGCATATGCATAAGTCAGAAACTTATACATGCCATCCTTTGAGAGATATAAGGGAGTTTCTATCAGAGGAAGGTTGGGACTTTGAATCTCTTCAGGAGAATGTGCCAAAATATGTAGTGGAGCATATCGAACTTAATATGATGCATGTTTAACTAGTTACTCAGGGAGATAAACCCTGGTGGACAAAAATTAGTTTAGGCTATGTTCAATCTATTTCACTGTGAAGTGTGCTTGGGACCTTTTGAGACAGAATGAAAATATTAATGATGATATTAAGAGGTTATGGATAAAGTATTTACCTTTCAAGTTCTCTTTCTTAGCTTGGAGAATTTGGCAAGTTAAGTCCCTGTAGCTAATTAAATGCATTCTTGAAATTCTCATATTTCTCTATTTTGCAGATATTGTTCTCATAGCTGATGGAATTTGGAATCATTATGCCAGAGCAACAGGTATACTAGGAACAAGGTTAAATTTGAAGCAAATTGTAAGAGAATGGTGGGAGACAGATGCCAATCATAGAATTAAGGTGGTATTTCAGGTTATACCTTTGATTATTTTATGGTTCTTATGGTAAAGAATAAATACCATTCTAAATGGTGGATCTTATTAAGTGGGGAAAACTATTTAGGAAATTAATACCACTATCTTAATGGTGATGAAGATCAAATTCCATATAGTGACTAAGAGCAATAGTTGGGCTCACATTATTGAAGTTCTAGATGGATATAAAGCTAATTATTGTTTCAGAATTGTGAGATGGTTTCCTCCTCCTATTATCTAGTGGAAATGTAATCCCGATGGAGCATCTAGGGGTAATCTTGGATCCAACTCAGCAAATTTCTGCACAAGGGATCATCTAGGTAATCCGGTGGTTGCAAAAGGCTTCAAACTACAAGATTTTACAAATATGATAGCTGAAGCTAAGGCTATTAGAGAAGTCTTAATGTTTTGTATGGAAAATATGATTGACCAGGTCATTATAGAATCTGTTTTATGGCTATGGTTCAGATTTTGGAAGGGAGGTGGAAAACTCCATGGAGTGTGGCATTGGAGGTGAATAAGATTAATGGGTTGCATAGATGTTTATCAGTAAGAGTACAACACTCCTCCAAGAAAGGAAATAATCTTGCTGATTAGTTTGCTAATCTGATTTTTCATTTTGCTGGTGATTTTTAATTCCACAAATATCAGGATATTCCAAGAGAAGAAAAAACAATATTAAACATGGAAAAATAGGCACACCACAGATTAGAAAAAGCACTATGGACAATTAACAATATCATTTTGCGGATTACTAAGTTTACAGATATAACTATTACTAGGTGAAAAATGTATAACTTTTCATTCATTTCTTATTCTCTGAAGTAATTTCAATTGATGTGAGTATTTTCACTTGGTGAGAGCATTGGGGTTCTCATGAATACCATATTAGGACATAGAATGGATAAGAGGGTACTCTCATTTTTGTCCTCATAATAGGGTGAGGTGTAATCTGCAAAGATGTCAACTATTAGCATTCTAAAATGATTAGTGTTATCCCAAAAATAGAGCTCGGATGGTGGTATCAATCTTAGATGAGATTCAATCCATTGAGTTTTGGATATGGGATAGCAAGGGCGACTAAGAATGAGTGAGATAGACTACTTAATTAGCTGGAGGAATCAAGAACTGAATTTGTTGATCCATTCCAAATCCAATGTGGGTAGATCTAATAAGCTTTAAGGGATCTAATAAAAGATTCGATAGAAGGTAATTTGAGTATGCTCCGAAGAGAAATGAAAGCAAGTACCTGGTTCAATTTTGAACTCGTTGGTGAGATATAAGATATGATCAATTTTTATCCTCTCGAACAAATGTTCGTGTAGTTGATGAAGATGGAGCTTCCATGAAATCAACATACTGATTGGTGTAGACAAATGGAGTTCCATCGAGCGACGATGGGTCTGTTCCGTTGCCAGCTAGAAGTTTCTAGCGCTAATGGGTATGTTCCATTCTGATAGCTACCTTTCCTTTTCTCTATTTGTTCCTTTTTTTGTTTTAGTTTTTTTCATCTTTGTTTGTTCTAATCTTGGGCCAACTTTTGGACCAGGATATTTGTACAATTTATTTGAATTTTTATTAAATAAAATAGGATATCTTGCCCCTACCCTTAAAAAAAACTAGAATGAAATTTTTAGAACTTGTCTATGTCACTGCCAAAACATAAGTATTGAGATCATCAGAATCAATGATAGCATAAATATCATCAGAATAATCTATATAAACTGAAATATTGGGATGCTTAGTCGGATGATTAGTTGGATCTGCAGATAGGTCTGTATCCGACTACAAAATTATAATAAAAATAAGCATCTTGCAGCTAATATCGAATAAATTAAATAATTAAAGATATACATGCGTCTCAATGAGTTCCTTAATGGAATTTCTCAATGGAATCAAATTCCTCAATGACTTAGAAGTATCTAACGAATAATTGGTAGTCGACAAATTATAACATAAGATAGAATATAAAATACTAATATATTTAATTTATTCAATATTAGTTACAAGATGCTTATTTTTATTATAATTTGCTAGTCGGATACAGACCTATCTGCAAATCCAACTAATCATCCGACTGAGCATCCCAATATTTTAAAATCCCCCAAAATTACCTTTTCTAAGGGAGAGTATAATGAAGATTCCACATAATTTGAAAGCTACGATGAATCCTTAGTTTTGAACTATCGAGGGAGATAGATAGACAGCAAGATGAGATATATTCATTAAAAATTTCCATTAATTTATTAATATAATACTAAATAATAACAATGTAAAAATAATATTTGACCTGAAATACAACTTTTAAAATCTCCAAAAATTGCCTTCTCTAATTCTCACCTATAAGTCATCCTACGATCCGTAGAACTCCCTACGGTTCATAGGACTTCTTGTGAAATTTAACTTTGGCTACTGAATTTTTCCTTTTCTCATGACTTTTCCTACGACCCCCTTTTATGGACCATAGGAGCTTTTACGACCTGTAGAAGACACTTATAGCTTGATTCAACACTTAGCTAATTTTTCTAACTTTCAGACCTTACCTACAAGACCCTCCTACAGACCGGTCTCCTACAGACCTTAAGTATTCTTACGACCTATAGACTGGCTCGTAGAAAGTTGCTTTCTGTAATATTTCCCTTTGTCTTGACTTCCCAACTTTTGAGATCTTAAAATATCTCCCTCTTGGGAACATTCATCCTCGAATGAGACTCAAGCTAGCATGAATAGAGTAGGAGAGAGATCTAACACCCCAATAGGAATGCAAAACACATCAAAATACATAAAAACCGAGTAATCAACCCCAAGCTAAAACATAACTTAAAATTGATTTCATGCACATGCATGCATATAGAAACGTGAGAATGACTGAAATGCATGAATTCAAAAGAGTAAACATGAGGAACTAATACCTCAAGCTAAGCTAAAAATTATTGAAAGAGATGAGGATAATGGGATATCATATTGGCTTCGACATCCTATGTAGCACCCTCAACTAGTTGGTTCCTCGAAAGAAATTTAACGAAAGCAACTTCCTTATTCCTCACCTTCGATCTTGACTATTTAAAATCTAAATCAGAACCTCCTCATAAGATAGACTCTCTCTCACACCAACTCTCTCCAATGACATAATAGAAGTAGGATCACCAATACACTTCTTTACCAAAGAGACATGAAAAACTGGATGCACCGATGCCAATTTCAAAGGAAAATCCAACCCATAAGCCACCTTACTGAAATGCCTCAAAATCTGATATGGGCCTACATAACCGGGACTAAGCTTTCCCTTCTTTCCAACATGCATCACCTCCTTCATAGCTGAGATTTTTAAGTAAACCCAATTATTAACTTAGAACTCAAGTTCTCTTCTTCTCACATTGTCATAGGAGTTTTATCAGTTTTGGGCAGTCTTCAACCTTTATCTAATAAGTCAAACTTTCTTCATAGATTCACAAACTAACTCGGGCCCTCTCAAAGAGACCTCACCAACCACAAACCATCCAATTGGATACCTACACCTCCTACCATAGAGAGCTTCAAATGGAGCTATTTGAATACTTGAATGATAGCTATTATTGTAGACAAACTTAATTAATGGCAAATGGTCATTATAATTACCTTTGAAGTCGATCAAGCAATCTCTAAATATATCCTCCAAAGTATGAATATTGCATTCGGCTTGACCATCAGTCTGTGGGTGAAAGTTTACACTAAGCTTAACTAGAGTTCCAAGACCCTTCTGAAATAATCTCTAAAATTGGAAAGTAAACTAAGTACCTCAATCAAAAATAATAAACAATGGAACACAATAAAGCTTAAATAACTCTCGAATGTATAGCCTAGCATAATCCTAGGCAGAATAAGATGTCTTAACGGGGAAAAATTGCACCAACTTAGTCATTTGGTCCACAATAATTCAAATCGAATAATGATCTTACGATTATGAGGCAAACCCATGATGTGTCTATAATCAAATCTTTCTACTACTAAGTAGGAACTCAATATCTTAAGGTAAACCTCCCAATGTTTTATGCTCAATCTTCAGTTATTGACAATTTGGACACTTAGCCACAAACTCTGTAGTATTTTTTTTCATGTCATTCTCCTTCAAATAATGATATATCTTGGTGGATCCTCGGATGAATAGAATATCAAGAACTATGAACTTCAGATAATATCTTACTCCAGCCGTCAACTTTGGGAAAATATAGGCTACCTTGATAACAAAGTACACCATCTATCCCTTGGAAGAAAGCCTCAATGATTTTTTCGAAAACCTATTTCTTCAACTTAACACAAGTCAGATTATTATTTTGTTTTGCCTTCACATCCGACACAAGAGATGATTCTAGGATATTTTGAGTAACAACACCACCATCCTGGGAACAACCAAGAGAATACCCAAAAGAACTAGTATATGTACATCGCGAACCAACTCCTTTTTATCATTTTCTATATGGTTAACACTATCCATGGACAATCTACTAAGAGCATTGGCAACTACGTTTGTCTTTTCTGGATGATAAAAAACACTCATGTCATAATCTTTCAACAACTCAAGCCATCTCCTTTACCAGAGGTTCATATCCTTTTGCTTGAACACATATGAAAAACTCCTGTGATCGATAAATACATCCATATGAACACCATAGAGATAATGTCTCCAAATCTTCAAAGAAAACACCACCGCCACTAATTCCAAGTCATGAGTCAAGTAATTCTTTTCATGCACCTTAAGTTTCCTAGAATCATAAGCTATCATTTTACCATTTTGCATTAACACACAACCAAGACCAATTATTGAGGCATCATAATACACAATAAACCCATCGGATCCTTTTAGTAAATTCAACATTAGGGCAAAAGTGAGTCGATCTTTCAACTCGTGGAAACTCTTCTCAGATGCTTTGGACCATATAAATTTTACCTTATTTTGAGTCAACAAGGTCAAAGAGAAGCAGAGGAAAATTCTTTCAAAAATCATCTATAATAGCCAGATAGATCCAAGAAGCTCTGAATAACTGAAGGAGAAAGAGGTCTAGGTTAATTCCTAATTGCCTCGATCTTCTTACGATTAATTTAAATACAATCATCGAAGATAATATGGCCAATAAATACAACTGAGCTCAACCAAAACTCACATTTTCTAAACTTAGTGAACAACTGACAATCCTTACGAATTGTAGGACAATCCTCAAATGATTGGTATGCTCATCCTCACTCCAAGAATATACAAAAATATCATCAATGCTCACAATGAAGAATGTATCCAACTATCATTTAAACACCCTGTTCATGAAATTTGTAAAAGCCACAAGGGCATTCGTTAGTTCAAAACACATATCTAAAAATTCAAAGTGACTGTATCGAATTTTGAAAGCCGTCTCAGAATGTCACATTCTCTCACTCTAAGCTGATGATAACCCAATTGAAGATCAATCTTAGAAAAGTAACTAACACCTTGAAGTTAATCGAACAAGTCATCACTACTTGGGATGGATACTTATTCTTTATCCCTTGTTAAAATATTGATAATCAATGCCCATACGAAGAGGACCATACTTTTTTCGTACAAAGAGAACCGAAGCACTCCATGGTGAGATACTCAGTCTAATAAAGCCATTATCCAAGAAGTCCTTTAATTGATCCTTTAATTCCTTAAGTTCTGCCAGATCCATTCTATAAGGAGGAATTGAAATAGGATGGGTATATGGGAGAAGATCAATACCAAAGTCTATTTCCCTTTCGGGAAGAATACCCTAAACATCATTGGAAAATACTTTTGAAAACTCATTCACAACAGAAATTGACTCAAGAGTAGGGGCTTTTGAATTCGTATCCCTAACCTGTATTAGATGATAGATGCAATCTTTGGAAATTATTTTCCAAAATTTAAGGCATGAGATAAACTGACCCTTAACTATGAAATTACTACCTTTCAACTCTAAGACTAGTTTATTCGAAAATGGAAACTTAACTACATAGTTTCTACAAATAATAGCGACATAATAAGAATGAAACCAATCCATATGAAGAATAAAATCAAATTCAGTCATATCAAGCTCTACATGATTATCAGAGGTAATTTATAAAAGAAAGATCGAGCAATTTCTATTGGCTCGTTTAGCTGAAACTAAATCACTAAAAGGAGTATAGATTGAGAATGTCTCTAAAAAGATTTTGGGACAGACATCAAACTTCATTGCAATATAAGGAGTCACAAAAGAATGGTTTGATCCCTGATCTAACAAAACATAAACATCATATTGAAAAACTCGTAAAATACCCATAACCACATAGGAGAATCCTCTAAATTCTGTCAAGTCTGAAGAGTATAAAACTTGTTCTGGTGCTAATCACTACTAGAACCTGATAAAGTAACCTACTGAGTTGGATGACCTAAAGTAGTAGTTTGAGTCTGAGGTCAACCACTTCCACCTCTACTAGCACCTGGAGGACAATCTCTCACCTGATGACCCATCTTGGCACATCTATAACATGTACCAGAACCTACTAGGCACTCTTATCATGGTTCCTACTATGCCTCCTACGTGTTGGGACAGTCACACCACTCGGAGCACTCTCTTGAGAATGCAGCGTAGGACTGGCTCATAAAAGAGACGGCTGAGGTTGAGAAGTTGGTTAAGTCAGGAAGAGTGTTGATGAGTCAATTGATGACTCATAAAAATAAGTCATAGAGGAAGTTCAGAGACTTAGTCCTTAGGTTATCTTAAATCCTGCAGGGCGAGTCCCTTCTATGAATCATAGAAGTCTCTACAACTCATAGAGATGAGTCATAGAAAAAGTCCTGAGGGTCAGTTCTCAAGGTCTTCCCAAACCCTACAGGATGAGTCATTTCTACAACTCATCGACCCTTCTATGACCAGTAAGTACCAATCGTATGGTTATCTAACTCTGATTTTAAGAGGGTATTTTAGTCCTTTCTCATATTTTATTAGCAAAGTGTGGTCGTTTTGGGACAAAAATCTACCCTTTCTAAGGACCCTAAACTATAAAAGCCCTCATTCTGACACTAAATCTCAAATTCACAAAACCATTCCTTCTCAAAGCTTCTCTCAAAGTCTTCTTCATCTCAAGCAAAGTCTAGGATTCATCAAGAACAAGTCTCCATTTTTGAGCTTGCATTATGGCTTTATTTCCAAGGTATGTAGGTCTTTATTCATGGGTTCTTCCACTCATGGAGCCTAAGTATTTTCTAACTTAGTAGCTCAATTTCAATTGTAAATTTTATGGCTTTTCATATCATGATTCCAAATGCATAGATTATTGAGTACTTGAAGTTTATTTACCTATCTTAACTTATATTGGCTCTTAATTTCATACAATTTGTAGATTTATCAAAGGTCCTTATATGAAGGCATGAAGGGGTTTTAAAGTGAATTGCTGGGTTGTTTCAAGTATGTTTTGAATTGGTGCATTCCATTACTCTTATGCATTCTAGGATTGATTTCAACATTCTGAAAGTTGAATTAAATAGAAGCCACCTAGTTCTACTACATTTTCAATAAAGTTTGACTTGAAAGCTTTTTAATCCAAATGAATATTTATGAAAGTAATGTCTATGATAAAAAATAGAGTCTTCTGAGATGAAAGAATGATGAAATGACGTGAATGATGGATTCTTATGCAATAAGGACAATTTTTGCATATTTGAATCACAAAATATTTTTAAGGAGCTACTCTTCCGTATGATGATTTAAAGTCTTAAATTATATGTATGTTGTTCTTACGATATATTATTCAGTGGACATTGAGGTGAGATTCGGTAAGGGTATCCTAGTAGCAACCCCTTATCTTATTAACTATGTGCCAACATAGGAGCCCTTGTAGGCTTTTAGGCTAGTGGATCCATAAAAGCCCTTAAACTTAAATGAATGAATGAAGTTTGAATGGAGTCCTACCCGGCAAGTAGTCTTCCTGTGCCAATGTAGGGAGTTATGTTGGATTCCATGTAGTAGCTCACATGGTCTTAATATCGGTTATAGTCATCTTCCCACAAAATGAATGTTTACAATGCTATTTACTTGAGGTCTCATGCATATATCTACGCATGTACTTTATCTTGTAATGCTTTAATGTTTTTGTTTCATTGTATATTGCATGCCTACATACTTAGTACATTCAAAGTATTAATACATACTTTAGCCTACATGATATCACCATGTAGGGACCGGTGAACCTCCTCATTCTCCTCCACATGGCTAGTTGAGATTTCATTTGAAGGCTATCTTGGTGAGTTCCCATGTTTGTAGCTTATGATGTGTTGAGACTGTTAGACACTTACTATAGTATTTTATTCTATTTTGATTGAGGGTGAGCTAGGGACTTGTCTTAGCTCCTGCTAAATTTAAAGGTTAGAGGTATCATTGGACATATATACGTTATTGATTTACTATTATGGTTTCCACTTGAATGATTCTCATACTCCCTCTTTCCCCTTGTTTTCCGCATGTTTATATAATTTCATTACCCATGCAAGGCTAAATAAATGCGAAGAAGATTGAGTGAGGTACTTTCGGGTTCCTTATTTGCCGTGCCACATCTAGGCCTTAGGCTTGGGTCGTGATAGTGGGTGACCAAAATTTTCTGACCTCAAATGTGAGAAGTCACTGTTATAGGTCCCTGCCTTTTTTGACTCCCTAGCCTTCTCCCTAAGCTTTTCTTCCACAATTTGCTCGACATGAGTCATCAAACTCGATATGTCTATCTCTTTGATCAACATGGAGGTTTTGCACTCTTGACCATCAAATCTGAAACACCCAAAAAAACTTACTCATACGAGCTCTAGAGTCGACAACCATGAATGGATCATACTTGGACAATTATGTGAACTTCAAGGAATATTCCTTCATGCTCATGTTACCTTGCTTTAAATTGATGAACTCTTCAATTTTAGCCTCCCTCAACTTAAGTTGAAAGAAACGGTCAAGGAAAGCATCCTTGAACTCCTCTCAATCCAAAGGGCCCGTACCCTTAGTTCTTTCTTCCTTCCATTGGTTGAACCAAATTTAAGACTCTCCATTCAATTGATACACGACCAAATCTACCTTCCCTATAGGAGTTATACCCATGATATCCATGATATTTTGGATCCCTTTCATGAACTCTTGTGGATCCTCATCTAACTTGGACCTATGAAATTCTATTGGATTCATTCTTGTGAAGTCACAAACTCTTGTTGCAGTCGTATCTACATTTGGGTTCATGGGAGATATAACCTCTCAGTTGGCTTGGGCCACCATAGCTTGGGAAAGAACTAGTAAAGCCGTCCTAAATTCGATATGAGTCACTTGCTCGGCCAAGGCATGAACCAGATCTTGAGGTGCTTGATGCTCCTCATCTTGGTCAACATTCCTTCTTCATGGAGCTGTTTATGGAGGCATGATTCTGTAATACAAAGAACACAAGTTAGAAGGAAAACTTATAGAGTTAAAATCTATAGCATGACTTAGGAATGATGAAAGAAGTGAAGTTTCTTAAACTTCTGATTGCCTCTCATTCATAAATATGGTGTGCTTCACACTAATGGACAAGACTATATAAGACACGGCTTTGTCAGACACCCTAGGACACTTGAACCTTATGCTTTGATATCAAATTTATCATGATCCAAGCTATACCCTAGATGTGACACATCGAATAGGACCCCGAAAGACCCTAGACAAGAATCTTAGCATAACATAGCATAATAATCAAGGGTAAAACTTAAATATGAAAGATAAGTCTCAAAATAATAGTCTCAATAAAAATGAATCTAAACATAACATTAGAAATAAATGGGAGAATATATTTGCCAAGTTAGACAAGCCTCTACTACCATAGATGAGGGCATATGAACAACCCTAGCTCACCCCAAACATCTGAAACTAAAAATCATGAAAGAGAGAGACAATGAATTCATAATGGTTTCTCCCTCAAAACATGAGAACTCACCAAAGAAAGCGACGCCAATCAAAACATGTACTAACCACAAGAGTGAGTTGGGGTATCGTGACCTATATTATTAAATAATATAGGTAAAAGAGTGTGCGTCAGTACTATATCATGTATTGAGTATGGAGAATATGCAATGCATGACGTAAATCATAATAATGCAATGACCAAGATGAACATAGTAAAAATAAAAACATCATTTGAATCATAAAACATGGTCAATGCAAACTCATAAGAAATTTATCAAGTAAACATAGCATAAAGGAGTTGTAAAACTTTTTGAGAGATACCGTTAACTGACATAAACCATGAGAGCTATGTGATACAGTCCAATATCTTCCCCACATCCAAAAGAGGTATTCTCACTGGCCAAGGTAAGGACCATTTACCTAAGCTATTTGTGGATCCACTAGCTTAAGCTTAAACTACTATTTAGGATATTCTATGGTGGGACATAGTTATGGGATCTAGTTGATTACTCCTAGTCCACTCAGTGCAATATTAACTTTCAACAAGAATAATTATATCATAGTCATGGCAAATGGTAATAAGCTTATAAGACCACATTCATCATAGATACTCTAAAAATTATAAGAATAGATCCTTAAACTATATCATGAACCTCGACCCAATCAAGCCATAAGATATACTTAATTAAAAGCATCTAGATCATGATAAGCTTTTCATATAAAATCACACTTAACTTGGCTAAATCATGAAAAATCTTCATGATGAGATTACTTTCCGTTTGAAGAAAACTTAGTTACTTAAAATAATATTGATACTTTATCTAAAAGCATCCCTGAAATTAAAATTCATAAGTTCATGATGCATACAAAACCTCAAATCGTAGTTCATAATCATAAAATAGATATAATGCAATCGAGTAATCAAGATCAATCTATGGTTAATAAGATCATTAAGATTGAACAAAAGCATAATTGAAAGAACCCAATGCAAGATCATCAAAATCCTAGGGTTTTGGGAGAATTCATAAAGTAAAAGTGGAGATTCTTTGGGACTCTATGGATGGAAGAAGATTCAAGGGTGAAATTTTCACATACCTTGATGAATCCTAGACTTGGAATTGGAAGAGGAGACTTGAACCTTGAAGAACTTTAATTCACCTTGAGAGATTCCTTAGAGGACAAGACTTGAGATCTTTTGGGGTTTTAGGTGAATTAGAGGGAATGAGAATAATTTGAAGGGTAAAGGAAGTTATAGGGCTTAGGAATAGGCTTAAAATGACATAGTATAGGTGTTAAAAGAAACAAAAATGTCCAAACTATCCCTAGATTAATTCTGACAAAAAGACCCCATAGATGGAACCTACGATCCATAAGACCTTCTATGGATCGTCCAAGACGGTTTGTAGAAATCGTAACCAAAATCTTGAGCTACTGGAATTACACTACGACCTTGGTCTACTGTTTGTAGAAAACTCTACTTCCAAAATCGCCAAAAATCATCTTCTCTGATTCTCACCTATTAGTCATCCTATGACCCGTAGAACTTCATACAGTCTGTAGGACCTCTCGTGGAATATAACCTTGGCTATTGGAATTTGCCTTTTCTCAAGGCCTTTCTTACTACACCCTTCTATGAACCGTAGAACCTTTTATGGCCATAGAAGCCACTCATAGCTTGACTCAACACTTAGCCAATATTTCCAACTTCCAGACCTTACCTATAAGACCCTCATATGGACCATAAGTATTCATACGACCAATAGACTAGAAAGGTGCACCAGCATTGTTTTTCTAATAATTCTCTTTTCCTTGACTTTCCAACTTCCAGGGTCTTACATTATTGACTTCGGCCTCCCAAGTAGCACCCTCAACTAATTGATTCCTCTAAAGAACATTCACGGAAGCAACTTCCTTATTTCTCAACTTCTGGACTTGACGATCAAGAATCTCAAATGAAACATCTTCATAAGAGAGATTTTCTTTCACACAAACTCTCTCCAATGGCATAATCGATCTAGAATAACCAATGCACTTTTCAATGAAGAAACATAGAACACCGAATGCACCGATGCCAATTCCCAAGGAAAATCGAACACACATGTCACCTTACTGAAATGACTCAAAATCTAATATGAGCCTACATAATAGGTTCTAAGCTTTCTGTTCTTATCAAAATGCATTACACCCTTCATAGGAGAGATTTTTAAGCAAGCCCAATCACTTACTTCAAACTTGAGCTCTTTTCTTCTCACATCCACATAGAAATTTTGTCCACTTTGGGCAGTTCTTAACCTCTCTCTAATGAGTTGAAATTTATCCATAGCCTCTTGAACTACTATGGGTCCTATCAATATGACCTCACCAACTTCAAACTAATTAATAGGAGACCAATAACTCCTACCGTAGAGAGCCTCGAATGAGCCATCTGAATATTCGAGTGATTCTATTGTTATAAGCAAACTCAATCAAAAGTAAATGATCACCCAATTACCCTTAAAGACAATCATAATAGCTCTAAACAGATCCTCCAAAGTCTAAATAGTCCGCTCGGCTTGACCATCATTTTGAGGATAAAAATTATACTAAACTTAACTTGAGTACAAAGACCCTTATGAAATATTCTCCAAAATTAAGAAGTAAAAAGAGAACCTCTATCCGAGATGATAGACAATGGAACACCATACAACCTAACCAACTCTCGAATGTAAAGCATAGCATAATCCTTGGCTGAATAAGAAGTATCAACAAGAAGAAAATGCACCGACTTAGTCATTTAGTGTGAATCTTTTTAATGATGTATACGAGGTAAGCCCGTAATGAAGTCCATATTCAAATATTCCCACTTCTAAGTAGGAATAATGTATTGAGACAAGCCTC
Source organism: Solanum dulcamara (assembly GCF_947179165.1). Classification (NCBI taxonomy): domain Eukaryota; kingdom Viridiplantae; phylum Streptophyta; class Magnoliopsida; order Solanales; family Solanaceae; genus Solanum; species Solanum dulcamara. The sequence goes on along the minus strand of NC_077237.1, from coordinate 15,557,166 downwards.
CTAATTTTTAATGCTCAACCTTTACTTGTTGGCAATTTATATACTTAGCCACAAACTCCATAATATCCTTCTGCATGCCATTCCACTAATAGACTTCCTTAAATCATGATATATCTTAGTGGATCTCGAGTGAATACAGTACCGAGAACTATGAGCTTCTGATAAAATTTGTTTGCCTCAAACCATCAACATCTAAAACACATAAGTGACCTTGGTAATGAAGCACCATCTCCCCCTTGGGAGAAAGCCTTTATAGCTTTTTCTAAAACTGCTTTCTTCAATTCAACCAAAGTCGGATCACTATCTTATTTTTTCTTCACATTCGATACAAGAGACGATTTTGAGCTATTTTGCACAAGAACACCACCATCCTCAGAATCCTTCAACCGAATTACCAAATGATCTAGTCTATACACATCACGAACCAACTTCTTTTTCTCATCTTCAGTATAGATAACACTATTTATGAAAAATCTACTAAGAGTATCAATAACCATATTTGCATTTCCGGGGTGGTAGAGAACACTTATGTCATAATCCTTTAATAATTCAAGCCATTTTCTTTGGCGAAGATTCAAATCCTTTCACCCAAACATATGTTTTAAACTCTTTTGATTGGTAAATAAATCCACATAAACATCATAAAGATAATGTCTCCGTATCTTCAAAGAAAACACCACCGCCGCTAACTCCAAATCATAAGTCGGATAATTCCTTTCAAGAACTTTAAGTTTCCTAAATGCATAGGACATCACTTTACCATTTTGCATTAATACATAACCAAGAACAATCCTTGAGGATCACAATACACAACAAAACCATCATATATTTTTGATAAAGTCAAAATTAGGCCTGAAGTGAGTCGATCCTTCAACTCTTGGAAACTTTTCTCACAAGCTTTTGACCATTGGAGTTTTGCTTTTTTCTAAGTCAACATTCAAAGGAGACACAATAGAGGAAAATAATTCTACAAGCTATCTACAGTACCTGGATAAACCCAAGAAACTCCAAAAATCTGAGGGAGAAAGAGGTCTAGGTCAATTCTTAACCACCTTGGTCTTTTTAGGATCAATTCGTAACCGACCTTCACCAAAACTCATATTTTCTAAACTTAGCAAACAACTCGCGATCCATGAAAACTTTAAAGACAATACTTAAATGATCGACATGCTTATCTTCACTACGAAAATAGATAAAAATATCATCGATAAACACAATGACAAACATATTCAAATATTGCTTAAATACCTTTTTTCATCAAATCCATAAAAGCTGCATGAGCATTCATTAGTTCAAAAAACATAACTAAAAATTCATAATGACCATCCGAGTACTAAAAGTCGTCTTTGAAATATCGCATTATCTCACTCTAAGGTGATCATAATCCGATCAATGCTTAATCTTTGAAAAAAAACTAACACCTTGAAACTAATCAAACAAGTTATTAATCTTTAGGATGAGATCTTTATTCTTGATTTTGACCTTGTTCAACTATCTATAGTCAATGCACATACAGAGAGAACCATCTTTCTTCTGAACAAAGAGAACTGGAACATCCCATAAAGAAATACCCGATCTAATGAAATCCTCATAAAAAAAGTCCTTTCATTGATTTTTCAACTCCTTAAGTTCTGCCGGAGCCATTCTATAAGGGAAAATAAAGATAGGTTGGGTGTCTGAAAGATTATCAATTCCAAAGTCGATTTTCCTTCCAGAAGAAATGCTAGGAAGATAATCAGAAAACACTTTCAAAAACTCATTCACTACAGAAACTGACTCAAGAGTAGGTGTTTCAGAATTTGTATCCCTAATCCATACTAGGTGATAGATACAACCTTTAGAAATTATCTTTCTAGATATAAGACACGAGATAAACTAACCCTTAATTATTGTATTCCTTTCTTTCTATTCTATGACTGGCTCACTCAAAAACTAAATTTCTATTCTATGACTGGCTCACTCAAAAACTAAAACTTAACCACTCGAGTTCTACACTTAATAGAGTCATAACAAGCATGAAGTCAATCAATTCCAAGAAAAAACATCAAAGTTAGCCGTATCTAACTTTACAAGATCAACTAAGGTAATTTTCTAAAAAATTGAGATCAGACAATTTCTAAAAACCCATTTAACTAGACTTGAATCACTGATAGGAGTATAGACTGAGAAAGGTTCTAATATGATTTTGGGACTTACATTAAACTTCATAGAAACATAAGGAGTCATGAGAGAAAGATCCACTCCAGGATTTAATAAAGCATAAAAATCAAACTAAAAGAATCATAACACCATATCAGGGAAATCTTCCTGATCCCGTCAATTCTAAAGAGCATAAAATCTGTTCTAACGATGACAACTACCAAGATCATATGAAGTACCCTACTGAGCTGAGAGACACAAAAAGGTAGTCCAAATTTGACATCAATCGACTCGACCCTTTCTATCACTCGAAGGTAATCCCTTACTTTATGATCCATCATACCACAACCAAAACATGCATCAAAACTGGCTAAGCAATATCCTCGATGGTTCTTTCCACGCTTCCTACATGTAGGGACAGTCAAACAACTAGGAGCACCTTCTTGAGGTATAGGGTTAGATACACTATCTTTGTTGAACTTTTGATCTGGAGCACTAGCTGAAGTAGTGCCGGATAATTTCTGTCAAAATTAAGAATAACCATCATTTTTGGACCTCGAATATGAAAAGTCACCACTATCTATCCTTTCTCTCTTAGTCTCCATAGCCTTCTCCTTAATATTCTCTTCCTCAATTTGTTCGACATGAGTCATCAACCTCGAGATATCAATCTAATTAATCAATATGGAAATTCTATACTCTTTGACCACCATATATGAGGTCTAGAATCGTCTACCATTGACAAAGCATAGACAATTGAGTGAACTTCAAAGAATATTCCCTCACGCTCATATTTTCTTGCTTTAAGTTAATGAACACTTGAACCTTAGCCTCCCTCATATCAAGATAAAAGAACCGATCTAGAAAAGCACCCTTGAATTTATCCCAATCCAAAGGACCCACATCAATGGCTCTCTCATCTTTCCATTGAGTGAACCATAATTGAACAACCCCTTTCTAGGGGTGCTCACGGTTCGGTTTGGATTGATTTTTATTTAAAAAATAACCAAACCAATTGAGTCGGTTTTTCAAATTGTCAAACCAAACTATATCGGTTTTTACTATTCGGTTTTTGTCGGTTTTTAAAATACCTTGTAGTCACTATTTGAATAAATAAAAAATAAATTTCAAAAGTATTTTCTTATTATAAATTTCATTGTAGCCAGTAGCTACTAGCCAAGATTGATGCATACATGTTTAATAATAGAGAATGACTCACCTAAAGTTTTACTATTTGTAATTGTGAGTAGCTTTTCTGCGTATGAAGTCTATATTTTATTTATTTTTATTTTATTTAGTATAATTCAAAAGAATGGCCCAAGATCAAAAATATAAAAACTCAATATAAATTGTATTTTTTTCATAAAAAAATTAAAATACACACACATATATATACAAATTTAATTTTTAAAATATGTATATATAAAGTCGGTTTGGATCGGTTTTTTCAGTTTTTTTAGACTTCAAACCAAAACCAAATCAAATATAGTCAGTTTTTAAATTTAAAAACCAAATTAAATCAAACCAAATAAATATCGGATTTTTTTTTCGGTTTGGTTTGGTTATCGGTTTGGTTCGATTTTTTGATTTTTCGTGTTCAGCTCTACCCATTTCAATTAATAAGAAGCCAAATCCACCGTTTCCACCAGAGTTACACCCATGATATCCACAATTTTTGGATTCCCCCTACAAAATCTTGTGGATCTTCATCCACTTTTGAACCATAAATTTTGGAGGATTCTTTCGACTAAAATCTTGAACCCAAGTCACCGCCGTACCCATATTTAGATTCATGGAGCTACAACCTCACAGTAAGCTTGTACCTTCATGGCTTTAGCAAGTACTTGCAAAGAAGCCCTAAACTAGGTATAAGAGACTTGCTCAGTCAAAGGATCAATTAGAGCTTGAGGTGCTGGTTGTCCCTCATATTGATTCACGTTCCTTCTCAACAAAGCTCTTCTTTGAGGCATGATTCTAAAACACATAGAACATGAGCTAGAAGGAAACATTATAGAGTCCAACTCTGTCACACGACTTAAGAGAACTGGAGTTTCTTAAACGTCTTAGAGCCTCCTATTCATAGATGTGGCACACTTGAAGCAGCTTATCAAATACCCAGAAAACTTGAACCTGAGCCTTTGATATAAAGTTTTTCATAACCCAAGCTTCCCCCTAGATGTGACACAATAAATAAGATCCCAAAAGATGTTAAACAAACCTCTTGACATAAGCATGACACTAAGATAAATTGACCTTGACAATTAATTTGAAAATGGGGAAGTCATATTAAGTTTGACAATAAGCCTCTACTATCATAAGTGTGGCGAAGGACAAGCCCTAACTCACGAATAATCTGAAAACTAAAAGAAGCTGAAACTGACATGAAGAAACTTATATATGGCCATACCCTCGAATCATGAGGACTCACCAAAGCAGTTCCACACTTATAAGATCCAATACTAACCGTGGGCATGAGATGAAGTGTCAAGACCTATATTATTAAAAAATAAAGGCAAAATAAGTATGTAGTGGGAGGCTCGCACGATGGGCTATTAGCTCAGTGGTAGAGCACGCCCCTGATAATTGTTGTTGTGCCTGGGCTGTGTGGGCTCTCAGCCATATGGATAGTTCAATGTGCTCATCAGCACCTGACCCTGAGATGTGGATCATCCAAGGCACATTAGCATGGCGTACTCCTCTTGTTCGAACCAGGATTTGAAACCAAACTCCTCCTTAGAAGGATAGATGGGGCAATTCGGGTGAGATCAAATGTAAATCCAACTTTCAATTCACTCGTGGGATCCAGGCAGTCTGGGGGGGACCACCACAACTCATCTCTTCTCGAGAATCTGCTGGAGTCAGATCAGTAGGGGAGTTCACATCAGGACTTTCAACATAGAGAAAGAATCCATACCCTGAACCAGGGAAAGGCGATAAGGACCCAGGAAATGGTGAAGTACGTGAATCGACTCCCTCTTCGAGTCCAGAACTTTTAATATAAAAAAAATAATAAGGGACTTACTTCTTTCTTGACAAGGATCCTGAATAAATCGCACATGCTCCAAGGACTTCATGGAATTAGGAGCGCCACCTATTCAACTATCAACATAGTTTGATAATATTTTCTTTTCTCAAACCAAGCTAATGGAAAGAAAGACGACAGAACTAATATATACTAGATATACCGGATTGAGAGAGGGTGGAACACATGTACTGAGTATGGACAATGTACAATGCATGACATAAAATATTATAATGCAATGACTAAGAAAAATATAACATAATCCTTAAAATATCATTAGAAACATAAAACATGGTCAATGCAAAAATCATAAAAAAAAATTATAATCAAAACATAACATAAATGAGAGGTACCATTAATCGACAGAAATCATGCGAACTATAACATGGAGTCAGGTGTCTTTCTCCCACATAGAAAGGAGATTGTCCTACTTGTCAAGGTAAGGACCATTAACATGAGATATTTGTGGGTCCACTAGCTTAAGATTTATTGTCCAATAGGGACATCTTATGGGAGCACATAGTTCTGGGACATGGTTAATCACCACTAGTCCAACTCGATTCTAGGTGATACTAACAACGAAAATAGTCATAATCATAACAGATTGAAACATAAGAATAGCCCCTTTAAAATAATTTTTGAAAATGGTACGAAATCTAGTAATATCAAATTCTATCATCACATAATTGAAACATAAGAATAAGTCGTTTAACAAATCATGATCTCATAACATATTCATAAAGACACTTATCTAAAGCATATAGATCATGATAAGCTTTTTGGTCAAATTCATGGAAAACTTTCATGATGAGAATACTTCACTTTGAAGCAACCTTGTTTTCATAAAAATTATACTAATACTTTGTCTTAAATCATTCATAAATCATAGATTTCTTAAATCATGATCCATGCACAATCTCAAAGCATAGTTCATAATCATAAAATAGGCATAATGTATGAGTTTAATGTAAAATTTCTTGAAAATATGTAATTAAGATCAAATTATGCATAATAAGATCGATAGAAGTTAAATAAATAATAATTGGTTGAACTCAATGTAAAATCACTACAATATAGGATTTTGAAAGAATCATCAAGAGAAATTGAAGATTCTTTTAGGACTCCATGGATGGTAAGAGATCTATGGATGAAATTTTCACATACCTCAATAAATTCTAGCCTTGAAACTTGAAGAAGAGACTTGAATCCTTGAACTCTAGCTTGAATGAAGAAAAAGACCTTGAGAAAGAATTTCTTGAGAGCCTTAGGATTTTGAATGAATGAGAGGCAATGAGAAAAATTTGAAGGGTAAAATCAGTTAAAGGACTTAGGGATAGGCTTAAAATGACATAGCTTAGCTATTAAAAGAATAGAAAATGCCCAAAATAGCCCTAGAAAATTAACTAACGGGTTGGTTTACATATGCTTCTATGGATTGGAGAAACTTATATGGCCCGAAGAGAGCCATCTATAGAAATCACCTTAAGGTTCTGAGTTTCCAAATCCAAGGTCCACGGGACCCTTCTATGGCCCATAGGCCTTTATACTACCCGTATAGATCATTCGTAGATCCAAGTATAGAAAATCCCATTTTTTGAAGTTCCTTCTACAACCATCTTGTACAATCTGTATAACGTTCGATGGACCGTAGACCCTCTCATCCTGAACAAGTGTCAAAAATTAACTTCTCTGAACATTCATCCTACATCCAGGTCATGCATACCTCCCGTAAAACTTCTTTGATCCAAATTTTCCCTAGGTGGTGGTGTGGTATATGGATCCTTCTACGGTTAGACAAATATGTCCGACCTGAGGTACTTTTGATCCAAGTCTTTGAAGATAGATCTATAATATGTAGATCTCTTTATGGTCTGTAAGACCTTCTGTGGTCTGTACTTAGGAAATTTCCCAGGCTCATCTATGATATATTTCTACAGGCCGTATAACATAATACAGTTCGTACAGGGCCTCATACAAATATGCGCCAATATTTTTCTACATTTTCTTCCAACTCAACTTATCAACTTTCGAGGTATTATACCAAGAATTGAATTACAAGTTAGAGGAGTAATTAACATTAACTTACTTTTACTGAAGGATTTGGAGGAAAACCAAAGAAAATAGCCCTAGGTTGCCCTTTCTTTTACGAAGGACAACATTGCACAATAAAGAGAAATTTTGAGACTATTTTGTATTATATACGTGGTTGGTTCGCAATAGCAGCTACCAACCCGCTATAGTGTCCCCACCATAGCGGAATTCCTTCCACTATGGTAGTTTGCATAAAGATAGAAACTCAAAATATCTCTCCCAAGCCCCTATATTTCAACACACACTTGAACCTTGATGTTCTCAAACAACCTTTTTATGCTAAGTCTGATACTAGAAGTTCTTCTTGCACTATTTAAAATTTGAAAAGTCATACAAACTCCTTAATTTTTTTGCTAATAGAAAATATAATCTATACTTAGTTATTAACTCTAATCCTTTCCCAGATTGGCCTAGACCTCACCTTATTTAAATTTCGTTTAAGCCTAGGCTGAAAATTTTACGTTACTACACAAAAGTTTTCTAGCGCAAATGTTTTCACCATTAGAGTTTCCATAATAATCGGATGGGTTATTACACCACCTAAACAAGAAAACTCAAGGTTAAAAATCAAGAACTAGAGAACCACCCTAAGTCATTATCTTTTCCTGCCATAACAACAATAGACAACTACCTTTAACAATCTAGAATCCGTATTCGAAGGCTTAAGAATGAAATCTCCTGTCAATCTACAAAATATCACTCAAGATGGAAACATTTCTAAACTACTCAATTAGGCCTAGCCTCCCAATGCGCCAAGCAGCTGCTAGAGTAGTTTGATCACAAAATTTTGATTCCTTTGCAAAACTTTACCTTATTCTCAATCTAAAATAATAAAATAATAACATAATCAACAAATAATGGCCTAAATATACCCAAATTATAACTTAATACCAATCCCAGGCTAGTGTCATGATTATTCCATCCATACCAGGGTTTTTCTACCATTAAATCAAGTTACAATCCTCCCCTAAGATTACCACCACATATTCTAATTCATAAGAATAGAATTACTAAGTTAGGGAAGTAATTAATTCAAGTCAGGATCATCAACATGTGCTCCATTGAGCTCATATCTTCATCACCTTTTGGAGAGACCTCCTTGCTTTTGGAGGTCTCTTTCACAATTATTTCTTTAAGTATTAGTAGTTTTTTTGAAGTAGCCGTAGGCTTGCCGTGATACCTAATTATAGTTATAGAGGCTTCATAGATAGAGTTAAGAAAGTCCAGACTTTTGAGTATGTTTTAACATTATTTAACTATATGTCAGAGATTAGTTTACTTTTAAAGTGTTTTGAATGCTCTCCTTTTAAATAATTTTGCGTTGGAGATTAGTATTCTTCTAGGTAGTAAGACCGGACAATGGTTCACTTAGGGACCAACAATGATTTTATGTGCCAATCATGCCTAGGGTGTAGAATTGGGGCGGGCATGATAATCTTGGTATCAAAGTACAACGTTCAAGAGTCCTAGGATTTTTATAAAGCTGTGTCTAATAAATCTATCCTTATTGGTGTGAAGCGAACCACAAATATAATGAGAGGCTGTAGGATATTAAGAATTGTTTCACTTCTTTCATACTCAGGATCCGTGTGATAGAAAGTTTAACACTATAAAAGTTTTTTTCTAACTCATGCATTTATGCATTTACAGATCATACTTCCAAAGTGTACCGTTAATCAAAGGAACATTGCTAGTACCAAGGTTCTAAGAATACTATGCCTCCATCCTCAAGTATGCAGACTCAGAATGGGGCTCGTGTAGCCGATCAAGGCAATGATAATGAAACTCAAGAGGTGCATGTAAACACTACTGGCGTTCCACAGACACTTGTTATTGACCTTTCCTCTACCTTAGAGGCATATTTTAGAAGAGCTATTACAATGCTCACTCAGTTGATGGCTACTTAGTTAGGCTATTAGGGTACTCCAGTCACTACCTCTATATGTAAAATATCCTTAAGTCTATGCATGCTACTGAGGTCGAGGGAGATGAAATTGTTTCTTACCATCTTAAAAATGTAGCAAATGTTTGGTATAATTAATAAGAAGAGTGTCATGGAGAGGATACTAAATTGACTATTTGGGGATTTTTAATAGGCATTATTGGATCATTTTTTTCTTCTAAAGCTGAGGGAGGTGAAGGTAGAAGAGTTTGAAAATTTGAAATAGGAAGGCTTGACAGTGAAAGAATACAACCTCAAGTTCATTAGTTTATACAAATACTCCAGATATGGTCCCAAATGTGAGGTCTAAAATGAGAAAGTTTATTTCTAGTATGGGCCTAATATGAAGAAAGAGTACAAGGTCACTTTGCTGATTTCTGACATAGATATATCCAAGCTTATGTTTTTTGCCCAATAAGTTGGGAGAATAAGAAGAAGGATAGAGATAGAACCAGAATAAGAGGTCAAAGAGGGTAGGATATAAGCTCAATCAGAAGAACAATGGGAATGACAACCTATCATTTTTTTTCTAAAAGAGGTCACCTGGGGCTACACCATCACCACCATCTAAAAACAAAAATAATCAAAGGTACCAGATAACTAGAACTTTAAAACTCAGAGTTCTCAGTTATAAGGTAGTGTGGATCAAGGTTCTTCTCGAAAGCCACCTTATGGTAAGTGTGGAAGACTCCATCTAAGAGAGTGTCATGACGGCACAAGTGGTTGTTAAAAGTGTGGAAAGATGGGACATTTTCACAGATATTTCTCAATGGGAAATTAAGGTTATGGGGAAATAAGGCTTATTCCTCATCAGTGGCACAAATAGATAATGTTTCCTAGAGGGGTATAACTCCAGCTGTAGGTGAAAGTTCAAATGGTCTGTATGCTTTGACAAGTCACCAAGATTTTGAGAACTTGCCTGACGTGATTATTGATATGCCTAAAGTTTTTTCATTGATGTTCATGCCTTACTTGATACAGGTGCAAACTTGTCTTTTGTGACTCCTTATATAGCCATGAGGTTTGGGGTTAATCCTGAATACCTTCTAGAACCTTTTAGTATGTCTATTTCAGTTGTTGAGTTTGTCTTTGTGAAGAGAGTCTATAGAGATTGCACGATCTCAGTCTATCATAAAGATACTATAGCTGACTTAGTCGAGACATGGTGGATTTTAATGTGATTCTAAGCATTGATTGAATCTATACTTGTTATACCTCCATTGATTGTACAACTCAAGTAGTCAAGTTTCAATTTCCTAATAATTCATTCTTAGAGTGGAAAGGGAGTCTAACAGTGCCTAAGGGTCATTTTATCCTATACCTAAGCTAGTTTCCAAGGGATGTATCTATCATATTGTTTGAGTTAGAGATTCTAGTATTGATACACCATCCCTTCACTCAGTTCTAGTAGTGAATGAGCTACCAGCTCGATGATCTAGCTGGATTCCCTCCCAATAAGGAGATAGACTTTAGGATAGATGTCCTCCTTGATATTTGAAAGAATGGATCTTGTTGATTTGAAAAAATTAAAAGTCCATTGAAATATCTCTTAGATAAGGGTTTTATTAGGTCGAATGTCTCAACATGGGTCATTCCTATTCTTTTCGTGTGAAATAATGATTGTTTCCTTAGAATATGTATCAACTACCATCAGTTAAAAAAGGTCACCATAATGAATAAGTACACTCTTTACAGAATCAATGACCCATTTAACAAACTTTAGGGTGCTACTTTTTTCACCAAGATAAACCTCATATCTGACTATCATCCGTTGAAAGTGAGAGAAAGGAACATCATGAAGACAACTTTTAGAACCCGTTATAATCACTATGAGTTTTTTGTAATGTATTTTGGTTTGACTAATGCTCCTACAGTATTCATGGACCTCATGGTTTGGGTATTCAGTAGTATTTAGACATGTTTGTTATTGGGTTCATCAACAAGTTTTGATCTACTCTAGAAGTGAGGAAGAGCATGCCAACCACCTCAGAATTATTCTCTAGCCTCTCAAAGATCGGGAGTTGTATGCTATGTTTTTCAAGTGTGAATTTTGGCTAGCATCCGTGGCATTATCGAGCCACATTATGTTTGGAGAAGGTATCCAAGTCAATTTTCAAAAGATTGAGAAAGTAAAGAATTGGCCTAGACCCATATCCCCGACACACATAAAGAGTTTCTTGGGCTTGGATGCTTACTATAGAAGGTCTGTGGAAAAATTCTCATCTATTTCATCTCCACTAACTAAGTTTCCCCAAAATAAGACTAAGTTTTAATGCTCTGAAGCTTATGAGAAAAGTTTTCAAGAGCTAAAAACTAGGTTGATTATTGCTCTAATGTTGACTCTACCAGAAGGTATTGATGGTTTTGTTTTTTATTGAGACATCCAGAGTTGTACTTAGGTGTGTTCTGATGTATAAATGTAAGGTTATAGCTTATTGATACAGAAACCTTCAGATTCACAAGAGGAATTACTCGATTCATGATCTTGAGTTTGTGACTGTGGTATTTGCTCTAAAGATATGGAATTAATATCTCTATAGCGTACATATGGATATGTTCACTAACCAAAAGAGTCTTTAAATAAAAATAACTAAACATGAGGCAAAATATGTGGCTTGAGTTGCTCAAAGATTATGATATGAGCATTCTTTACATCCAGATGAAGCTAATATTATTGCTGAAGTTCTTAGAAGATTATTCATGGGTAGTATTGGTCATTCTAAGAAAGAAAAGAAGAAGTTGGCTGAGGAAGTGCATGGGCTTGCATATTTGGGAGTTTTGCTTGTAGACACAGATAAAGGAGGTGTTATTATTCATAATAAGGCTGAATCATCATTAGTGTGGAAGTGAAGAAAAATCAATATAAAGACCCCGTCCTACTTTAGTTAAAGAAAGATGTTCATAAGTAGAAGGTGATGTCTTTTGCTTAGAGGAGAGATGTTGTGTTGAGGTATCATGATAGATTATGTGTTCTGAATGTTAATGGTCTTCGAGATAAGTTCATGGAAGAGGACCATAGATCCAGATATTCTATTCATCTAGGGTCTACCAAGATTTACCATGACTTGAGAGAAGTTAACTGGTTGAATGGTATGAAGAGAGATATTACAAACTATATTTCTAAATGCCAAAACTGTTAGCAAGTTAAAGTTGAGAAGCAAAGGACATGTGGTGTGGCTTAGAATATAGAGCTTCCAAGTGGAAAAGGGAGATGATCAATACAAATTTCATTACAAGCTTACTGCAATCTCGCCAACAGCATGACTCGATTTGGGTGATTCTAGATAGGTTGACTCAATCAACCCATTTTTCCCAATTAAGACTACTAATTTAGCAGAGGACAATGTCAAATTGTATATCCGAGAGATAATTTGACTTCATGGAGTTTCTTTTTCTATTTTTTCAGATAGAGGTGCTCAGTTCACTAGCCAGTTTTGGAAGTCATTTCAAAAAGGTCTAGGTTCAAAGGTGAATCTGAGTACCGCATTCCATTCTCAAATAGATGGTCAGGCAGAGCGTATGATTTATATTTTAGAGGACATTTTGAGGGCATGATTAGTTTTAAAGGTATTTGGGATGACCACTTGCCTCTCATAGAGTTTGCGTACAATAATAGCTATCGTTCAAGTATTCAGATGGCTCTTTATGTGATTATTTTTGGGCAAAGGTATAGATCTCCTATTGGTTGGATCAAATTTGGTGAAGTTGAGTTGATAGGGCCAGACTTGGTTCTTCAAGCAATAAAGAAGGTGAAAATTATCCAAGAAAGGTTGAAAACTGTACGAAGTCGTCAAAAGTCCTATACAAGTGTAAGGCAAAGATATTTAGATTTTAAAGTGAATGATTAGGGGTATTTGAAGTTTTTGCCCATGAAGGGTTCCATGAGGTTTGGGAAGAAAAGGAAGCTCATTCCCCATTACATTGGTCCTTATGAGATGACAAAGAGAGTTGGTAATATAGCTTATGAGTTAGAGTTACTATCAAATTTAGCAATTGTTCATTCAGTATTTCACATTTCTATGCTTAAGAAGTGCCTATGAGATCCTTTCCTCATTATTCTTACTGAAATCATTGGTGCTTGATCGCCAGCTTCGTAAACTGAGGACCAAAGAGGTTGCATCAGTCTAAATTCTATGGAGAAATCAGTTTGTTGAAGAGGCTACATGGGAAGCAGAAGAATATATGAAAGATAGATACCCTCATCTATTCATTCCTCCTAAAGTTGATGTTAAGGTAATACTCCCTCTTGCCATTTCAAATTTTGTGTCTATTCATGTGATTGAGTGTTTTAGTTCTTGCATTGTATTCATTCCTTGTGTAAGTTCCTAACTTGGTCATCATTTGAGGAAGAATGATCCCAAAGGGAAAATATTGTAACACCTTAAAAATTCTAACTCAGATCAGATCAAATATGTAACACCCTGTACTAGTTTAACTTAGATCTATCCCAAAGAGACATAAGAAAGTGAGTAAATATACACTGTTAGTGAGCTACAAGAGGCCCATACAACTCATAGAAACTTCTACGAGTTGTAGGAGGGGCTCGTAGAACCCCTCAACACTTGAATATTTTCACAATGCGAAGGCTATTTCCTATGAGATGAGTTATGACCCATCAAATGTCTTACGTCCCATGGGGTCAATCGTAATCCCAAGTGTCATATTCTAGTAACTACTGGAATATGCACCATGATCCTACAACTAGTCATACTATCCGTAACAAGTTTTATAGACCATAGACTAGTCTATAGACCCCAAGACTCAATTCCAAATTGAGTTCCTTGAGTTGTCTTCATGATACGTATTTAGGTCTACGACCCATAAAAGAGTGGTCATAGACCCATCAAGCCAAAATGTAAAATGTCCAAATTTTTGGACGCCAATTCAATGAGTGGTTTTCTACGCCCCGTAGAATGTTCTTTGTTCTATAGAACCACCCTTAACGGCCAAATCAGTCTTCAAGTGAGAGGTAATTTGGTATTTTCCACCTTTCCAAAACTAGAACCCTGATGTTTTGGAACTAGAATATGTCCCTTATCAGTACCCAATGATGCTTTTCTCTCTTTAACACTTAAAATATAGGGTTCAAGCATTTCAACCAAGTTCTTCAAGTTTCGCTTAAATAATCATCATTGTAGGTATGTAAGGCTAATCATAATATTTGACTAAATTCGTCCTTGTTCCCTACATCTTCGTTCAGTCAGTATGAATTTGAGTTTCTATCTCGTTAAATTGAGTTTTTAAGTTATTTATATAATTTCTTATTGAGTTCTCTATATATCATTTTCCTATTGTAATGATTTTTATGATTTGAGTTCTTGAAATTATCGTTCATGATTACTTTTAGATAAACCCTAGTTGAGTATATCCATATTGCTTAATTCTATGCATTAATTTGAGATAAAAAGCATGATATATTTCATATTTTAATTGAGCACGAGTTTGCATTTTAGGAGTCTTTCATTCACTAATTTTGTGCATGATCTATATTGAGTCTAAATGAGTTTGGCTAATAATGCATATAAATATTTGCCTTGAGACAAAGTTGAGAAATGAAAGATATATTTCTATTCATTTACTGAGTTGAGAAGTAAAGCTATTTTAAAGAAACGTTATGAGTTGAGAAGAGTTGAGTTAAGTTAAGTAAAGTACAATGAGACTAATGAGATAATATTTTGAGTACTTATACTTTCTTGAGTTTGTGAGCATATTAATACATATTTTGGGAGTAGTATTGATTACCTATTTGGATAAGAGTTTAGAACAACTCGAATCCCATAAATTATGTATCCAACATATAATAGGATCGTGTCGTTGGTTCAAACAACTACTTACTTCAGTCCCTAATATAAACTTTTATTGGATCCATGACATGAGGTGTGTCTCTTACCCTAGTAAGGTATTGGATGGATCTGGCAACGATAACAGTTCATCATATCATCATGATGCTCAAAGTGATGGTTGTCAGTTAGAGAAACTTTTCAAGAGTAAAATATTATTTTTATTACTAAGTTTCATTCACTATTTATGTTTTGCAAAGTATTATCTTACTTTAACATTGCATGCCTTATTGAGTTGAGATATTTGAGTATTCATTCCTCTAATGTTTTTTGAGTATTCTTGAGTAACTTTTCTTTTAGTTATTTTACAAATCATACATTCCATGTATCGATGCTATTCAGTGCTGCATCATTTTATAATGTAGATACATGTGATAATGATCCTCAACAAGCGCATTATTAAAGATCACATTTTACTAACCTTTTGGTGAGACCTCTTTACATTCGAAGGAGATCTTTCAGTCATTATTTTTAGTTTTTATTATTAGTCTTTTGATGTAGCCGTGGTATTGTATCGATACATATTCAAACTTTATTTAGAGACTTCATAGACTAGGTACATACATAGTTTGATTTAATTTCAGTTCCAGAGCCCATGTGTTAAACCATTTATTTATTTATATAGTTGAGCTTTTTTTGAGATTATTATTTGAGAAGAACTAATTATATCCTTTGTATATGACCATCCGAGTAAGTTTTTCTATAAGTTGAGTCTTCTAGTGAGTGGTGAGCTAGTCTAAGGGTTCTCTTGGGAACCATGAATGGTTTTTAAGTCTCGGTCACGCTTAGGGTGTGGAATCAAGACATGAAAAACTCGGTATTAGAGCAAAGAGTTTAAGAATCCTAGGATATCTCTGAAGTCGAGTCTAGTAAAGTCCTCCTTATTAGTGTGAAGCATGCCACATTTATAAAGGGAAGGCTACATGACTTTAGGAATTATTTCACTTATTTCATACTCTAGTTTGTGCGATAGATTTTAGCTCTATAAAATCTCCTTCTAATTCGTGTGTTTCATATTTTCATATTATGCCTTCAAAACACACTCTTAGCCAGAGTAACATCGCTGACAATGAGATTCCACAATCAGCTTGAATCAGACTAGGAACCAAGCCCGAGCATCTGAACCTAAGAATCAGAACAGATTTCAAGAGGTTTTCACAAATTGCTCAGTTTACATTTTGCATGAACCCTAGATGAGTATATCCATATTGCTTATATTCTATACAGTAATTTGAGATAAAACATGATATATTCCCTCTTTTAATTAAGAAAGATTATGAGCACGAGTATGAGTTTAAGAAGTCTTTCATCCACTGATTTTGAGCATGATCATTATTGAGTCTAAATGTGTTTGAGTAACAATGCATTTAAATATTTGCCTTGAGATTGAGTTGAGACATTAAAGCTATTTTTTATGCATTCATTGAGTTTAGAAGTAAAGTTATTTTAAAGAGATATTATAAGTTGAGAATAGTTGAGTTAAATTCAGTAAAGTCCAATGAGACCAATGAGATAATATTTTGAGTACCTAAATTCACTTGACTTCATGAGCATATTAATATATTTTAGGAGTAGTATTGAGTACCAATTTAGGTAAGAGTTTGAAATAACTCGAACCCCATAAACTACGTAACTAGCGTAGGATGTCATTGGTTCGGGCGAATCCTCACTTCAATCCCTGATATGAACTTTTATTGGATCCATGAGCTGAGTTATTTCTCTTACCCTGGTAAGGTATTGGTCGATTGTGGCAATGACAACATGATGCTTTTAGTGACAGTTGTCGGTTAGAGCAACTCTCAAAGAGTAAAATATTATTTTTATTATTGAGTTGCATTCACTATTTATCTTTTGCAAGGCAATGTCTTATTTTGATAATGCATGCCTTATTGAGTATTCATTTCTCTGAGTTCTTTACGTATTCTTAAGTAAGTTTTCTTTCAATTATTTTATATACCGTATATTTCATGTGCTGATGCTATTTAGTGCTGCAATTTTTTATGATGCATATACAAATGATAGAGATCCTCAATAAGCGCATCGTTGAAGATCACATTTCTATCGGCTTTTAGTGAGACCTCTTTGCATTTAGAGAAGCTGTTTCAGTCATTATTTCTAGTCTTTATTATTAGTCTTTTCAGGTAGTCATGGGCCTATTCTGGTATCTATTTAGAGTCAGTTTAGAGGCTTTATAGACTAGATACAGAGATAGTTGGAGTTATTTTTAGTTTCAGAGACCATGTTTTAAGCCATTCATTTAATTATATACTTGAGGTATTTTTGAGATTAGTATTTGAGAAGAATTACTTATATCCTTTATATATATCCATCTGAGTTAGTTTTTCTTAACTTGAGTCTTACACTAAGTAATAAGCCAAGCCAAGGGTTCTCTTGAGAACCAGCAATAGTTTCTGAGTGCAGGCCACGCCTAGGGTGAAGACTCAGAGCATGACAAGAAAAGCCCAGAAAAATTTAGAAAACTACTTCTGAAGTTGTGAACCAAGAGAAGCATCTACGGACCGTAGGTGGAACCATGAGCCGTAGATAAGGCTAGCATTTCTCACTTGGCTTTCTACAGATAATGCCTATAGCTCGTAAGAGTTCCTATGGATAGTAGGTAATGCCTATCAAAAGAGTTCAGAGACTCCAAAACCTTAAGTGTACAGGACTATCACTCCTATGACCCGTAGAAGGTTTCGTAGACCCAAATCTAGAGAAGCCTCCCTCAGTACCCATTGTACGAGTAGGGTCTACAACCCATACAAGGGTCAATGATCCATAGAGGGGATTGTAGACCAGCTCCAGGGAGCTTCCACGAGAGGGCTTCTATAGACCGTTAAAGCTTCTATGGACCATAAATGGCCCCTTGTAGGCGACTTGAATAGCTTTCAATAAAGGTTATTTGGATTTTTCCTGCCCTTTTCCAGTCCAAGCCTGGACGTTTTTGCATCTAATTAAGTCCCTTAACAATACCATACAACCCTTGACTCCTCATAATCACTCTCAAGAGTTAGAACACAGTTCCAAGGGGAGAAAACCTAGGGTTTCAAGAGGGTTCATCAAATTCTTCAAATTTCTTTAACAATATTATTCTTTTAAGTATGTAAGGCTAATCATAGTATTAGATTGAGTTTGTTTTCACACTTTAAACCTTAATTTAGGTAGTAAAAGTATATCCTAGGGCTTTGACCCAATCCTTTTATTGAAGGTTTCTATGATTCTTTGTTATTGAATTTGATTCTCTATCGTTGAGTTTATGATTCCTTACATGATTCTAGTTATTGTGTGTTGTTCGTGCTTATTTTTCACGTGAACCTTAATTGAGTTGTTGAAGGTCTTACATTTCTATACATTATGCATTGGTTTTAGTTGAGTAAAATTATTTCAAAATAATGAGTAAAAAAATTATTTTAAGGGAACATGTGTGTCCCAAGTACATTACTTGATTTGGAGTTTTTGCATTACTATTCATTATGCATGATTTTTAGAGTTTTAAGTGAGTTAATTTATTTTGCATTTATCATCAAGAATGAGTTTTGAGGGAACTTGAATGGTTTCAAATGCATTACTCTTATTAATAAGACCATGAATGTTTTAAAAGAAATCATAAAGAGTTTGAGAAAGTAGTTTTAGTTAGATAAGTAAAGTCCATTGTGACTTCAGAGTAGTATTTTGAGTATTAACTCAACCTAGAGATTTTTATGAGTATGAGAATTATTGCATGTTTTGAGAGTAGTATTGTGAACTGATTTGGGTAAGAGTTTAGATAACTCAAACCCCATAAACTATGTAGCTATCATAGGATAGAATAGTACTTTTGATTCAGCACAATTCCGCACCAGCCTCACTAAAGGATTTTTATATGGATCCATGAGTTGATTTTGTGTCCTTTATCCTAGAAAGATAATGGACGGCTCTAGCAAAAAGAGCAGTATGTTGTATCTTCATGAAGCTCATAATGATGGTTGTTGGTTAGAGAAACTCTCAAAGAAGAGAAAATACTCTTTTCAAGAGTTACATTATTTGCCTTATTTTGTTCATAAAAGCTTTGAGGTTTTCATTATACTTGCATGCTTTACTTTTTAGCCAAGTTATTTTTAGCATTTCTTTCAATTGACTATTTCAGGCAGTTTTGTCTACTTCAGTAGTTTTACATGTCGTACATTCAATGTACTGATGTCTTTTGAAGTTGCATCATTTCATGATGCAGTCACATGTACTCAGGATCATCAATAGGCGCTCCATTGAGATCATATCTTATTCAGCTTCTTATGAGACCTCCATGCTTATTGTCACAACTCAAGTTAGACTCTAGACCTGACACGATGATTAGAACCCCAGGGACTCTAACCAAGCCTCATAATATACATAAAATCGAAGGTAAACTTTACATGTGGAAGATAGTTTCAATATATAGATTCTGAATGAAGAAAATTCAAAACATAGCATGCAAAATAAAATGAAATATACTATACTAGTCTCACAATGCCTCTACTATATAGACGAGGGTATAGGACAAGCCCTAGCTCACCCAAGCCAAAAATAGAAATAATATGAATCATAAGGATATGTTATAAGGGTTTGCCACTGAATTATGAGAACTCACAAAAAATAAGAAACCCTAGATGAAACCGAAACTAGCCACATGGATAGGCAAAAGCGTTGTGACCTATATTATATAATAATATAATCAAAAGTGTGCGTTAGTACATGAAATATACTAAGTATGTGATAAATATGCATAATGTGGAAAACTAATGACATAATAAACATGAATATGAGATGTAAGACAAAAATTTCTTCAAAACATGAAGTAAATTATAAAATCATGTTATAAGGTTCAATGAATCATAAAACACATAAATTAAAAGGTTATAAGATAATATAGTCATTTTTTGACATGGATCGTAAGCTACAATAAAGTGATGTGAGCTATAACATCGAGTCCAGTGTAACTCCTACAACGAAAAAGGAGAGGCTACTTGCCAAGGTAGACTATATCATTAACATCGTGAGCTATATGTGGATCCACTAGCTAAGTCATTTAAGACAACCTACGGGAGCATGTAGTTTGGCACTAGAGATTATAGCTAGAGACTCCTTATCAAGCCTCTACGTAAATCCCTCTTGGTGATAAGTCAAATCACAACAGAATAGATAAAAAATCAATTATCAATATACATTATAAAATCATATAAGAGTAGCTCCTTAAATCATGATTTCATAATATCTTTCATAAAGACTTGCCTTCCTAAGCATATAAATTATGATTTCATTTATATTGTGAGAAAACCTCTCACAATTAATTGATACATGCTTGAAAGCATTCTTGAAACATCATTCATTACTTTCATAAAACATTTGTAAATCCTTCCTAAAGTTCATGATCATAATTCATAGCTCATAGTTGAAAACTATAGACATAGTGCATGGGTCCGTGTAAAATCAATTAAAAATCATGTATCAAATCAAATTTATGCATAATAAAGTAGAATAACATTAATTAAAATCAATTTCAAATGGCCTATAAAGAATTGATATGCAACCCTTATTGAATTGGGTGAAATTGAATTAGAAGATTGAGATCTTTTAGGACCCAATGGATGAAAGAAATCCAATCGTGAATTCCCACATACCTGGGTAATCAAGGCCCTAAAAGCAATGGAGATTCAAGGACTTAAAATTAGAAACCCTAACTTTTCTTCCTTGATCTTGAGAAAGAATTGGAGAAGATGAGTTGAGAGAATCTAAGTATTTTGAGTGAAGGAGAGGGAATATGGTACTCTTTAAGGGTAAAAATGGTTATAGGGTTAGTTATAGGTCCAAAACAACATAGTTTAGGAGTTAAATAGTGACAAAAATCTAAAATACCTCGACCTAAAACTATCAGGGTGACCTAGGGATAGGACCTATGGTCCGTAGGTCGTCCTCCTAAGACGCATCAAACTCCTTCGTAGAACCTATGCCCAAAATTTAACCCAAGTCATACGAGCCATGTCCTACACGTCATAGGTTATCATACTTGTCATAGGATTTATCCATAGAACTTTTGCACCAAAACAGTATCTACTGAAAATTGCACATTGACCTTATGACCCAAGTTTACAGGTCGTAGAAAGAGTTATGGGTCATCAAAGTTGTTAATGGAATCAAACAAAATCCAAGACTCTAAAGTTTTCCCTACGATCGTTTCCTATGGGTCATAGGTTTGTCTACGTATCATAGGCATCATCCATTCTGCTGTACATAGAAACCACATAGATGGTTCTCTTCTACGGGGCCTTCCTACTATCTGTAACGGTCCATAGGTGGACCTCGTAGATCAACCTTAAACTTCCAAATTTTTTATAAGTGTCCAGGATTTCTACGATTACCTTCCTACGGCTCATAGTTCTTCCTACGCACCATATACTAGCTCGTCGATATTTTCACCAAATGAATTTTCTGTAATATTTTCCTTCTGTTTAACTTTCCAACTTTTGGGGTCTTTCAATATGTCCTCCTTAGGATTTTTCATCCTCGAATGGGGCTCAAGTTAATATGAACAGAGTTGGGAAAGAGATCTAACAACCCAACATCAATGCAAATACGCATAAAAATATATATACCAAGGAGTAAACAATCCCACGCTAAAAGATGCTTTAAAACTCATTTCATGAACATGCATACGAAAACTTGAGAGTAACTGAAATGTATGAATTATAAAGAGTGTACATGAGGAAACTAGATACCTCAAGCTGGAACAAAGGAAAATAGATGAGGATAATGAGACTTCATATCGGCTTCGGCCTCTCATGTAGAACCCTCAACTAATTGGTTCCTGTAAAGGACCTTCACGATATAACTTCTTTATTCCTCAACTTTCGCACTTAATGATTTAAGATCTCAAGCGGACCTCTTCATAAGATAGACTCTCTTTCACACTGATGCTTTCTAATGGTACAATAGAAGTAGGATCATCAATATACTTTTTATAAAAAGAGACATGAAACACTAGATGTACCGATGCTATTTCTGAAGGCAAATCCAACTCATAAGTTACCGTACCAAATCACCTCACAATCTGATATGGGCCTATATAATGGGGACTAAGCTTCCCCTTCTTGCCAAAATATATCACACCCTTCATACGTGAGATTTTCAAGTAAACACAATCATCAACATCAAAATCAATCTCTCTTCTCTATACATCCAAATTAGACTTTTGAAGGCTTTGGGAAGTCTTCAACCTCTCGAATCTTCTCCATAGCTTCATAAACCAACTCAGGCCCTATCAAAGCAATCTCACCAACCTCAAACCATCCAATAGGAGATGCACCTCCTACCATATAAGGCCTCTAATGAGGTCATTTGGATACTCGAATGATAATATAAGAAAACTCATTTAATGAAAAATGGTCATTCTAATTTTTTTTGAAGTCAATCACACAAGCCCTCAACATATCCTTTAAAGTTTGAAAACTCCGCTCGGTTTGACCGTCGTTATGAGGGTGAATATTCGTGCTAACCTTAACTTGACTACCAAGACCCTTTTGAAATGACCTTCAAAACTGATATATAAATTGAGTGCCTCAGTCTAAATAATAGAAAATGTAACCCCATGAAGCTTAACAAACTCTCAAATGTAAAGCCTAGCATAGTCTTCAGCTGAATAGAGGTCTTCACGGGAAGAAAATACGCCGACTTAATCATTTGATCTAGAATAACCTAATTATTATCATATTGCCTATGAGTACGTGGCAAACCTTTAATGAAGTCCATATTCAAGTCTTGCCACTTTCAAGTAGGGATCTCAATGTCTTGAGCTAAACCTTCAAATTTTTTATGCTTAAGCTACATTTGTTAACAATTCAGACACATAGCCACAAATTCTGAAATATCTTTTTTGATGTCATTCCACCAATACACCTCTCTCAAATCATGAGACATCTTAGTGAATTTCGGGTGAATAGAATATCATGAACTATGATATTCAAACAATATCATTTCCCTCAATACATCAACATTGGGAACACATAGACGACTTTGGTAATGAAGCACACTATCTCCCCCTTGGGAGAAATACCCAATGGCTTCTTCGACAACCTCTTTCTTCAACTCAACTAAAGTTGGATCATTATCTTAATTTGCCTTCAAATCTTCCACAATAGATGATCCAAAACCTTTTTAAACCCAAGAAACTCTGAATATCTAAAGGAAATAGAGATCTAGGTCAATTCTTCACTGCCTCAGTTTTCTTAGAATTAACTCAAATACCATCACTAGAGACAATATGGCCAAGGAACGCCATTGAACTTAACGAAAACTCACATTTTCTAAACTTAGCAAACAATTTACGATCCTTGAGAACTTATAAGAAAATCCTTAAATGATCAGCATGCTCATTCTCAATTCGAGAATAGATTAATATATCATCAGTGAAAACAATAATGAATATATCTAAATATTGCTTAAACACCCTGTTCATCAAATTCATAAAAGATGAAAGAGCATTTGTTAGTCTAAAAGACATAACCAAATATTCAAAGTGGCCATACCGAGTTCTAAAGTCCATCTTCGTAATGGCACATTCCCTCACTTGAAGCTGATGATATCCTGATCGAAGATCAATCTTTGAGAAATAACTTGCTCTTTGAAGTTGATCGAACAAGTCATCATTCCTTGGGATGAGATACTTATTCATTATTGTGACCTTATTCGACTATTGATAATAATACACACGTGAAGAAAACTATCCTTCTTCCGAACAAAGAGAACTAGAGCACCACACAAAGAGATACTCAATCTAATGAAGCCCTTACCTGAAAAATTCTTTAAATGATCCTTCAAATCCTTAAGTTCTACTAGAGCCATTCTGTAAAAAGGAATAGAGATAGGTGGGTATCTGGAAGAAGATCAATACCAAAGTCTATCTCCCTTTTGGGAAGGATATCGAAAAGATAATCAGGAAGCACTTTCAGACACTCATTTATTACTGAAACTGACTCAAGAGTAGGGGTTTTGAAGTTCATATCCCTAATATGTATAAGTTGATAGATACAACCTTTAAAATTATTTTTCGAGCTTTAAGTCATGAGATGATTTGACCCTTAAACATGGAATTACCAACCTTCTATTCTAGGACTGGCTCATTAGGAAACTGAAACTTAACTATTCAAGTTCTACAATCAATAGAGGCATAACATGCATGAAGCTTATTCTTACCAAGAATAACATCAAAATCAGTCATATCATAATCTACAAGATCAACTGAGGTGATTTTATGGAAAACTAAATCTGGACAATTTCTATAGACTCGTTTAGCCAAAACTGAATCACCAACAAGAGTATACACTGAAAAAACTCTATTAAGATTTTGGGTCAACCATCAAATTTTATAGCAATATAAGTAGTAACAAAAGACAAATTTCTCTTGGGTCTAACATTGCATAAACATCAAACTAAAGACTAATAACATACTAGTAACCATATTAAGAGAATCCTCGACATCCTATCAAGTCTAGAGAGCATATACTCTATTCTAGTGCTGACCACCGGAATTAGTGGAAACCCTAGTCTGAGTCTGATGACCATCTCTACCCATACTATAAACCAAAGGGCAATCCATCACTTTGTGTCCTGTCTTTGCATAACCAAATTAACCATCGATACCGGCTAAGCACTTTCCCAAATGACTCTTACCACACTTTTGGCAAGTGGGGATAAAAGATCTAGTAGAACAACCTCCTTAAGGTTTAGGGTTAGGCACCCTATCCTTGTTGAACCTTTGACCTGAAGCATTGGATGGATTCAAACCAGAGAACTTTTTCTGAAGCTTCACCATCCAACCTCTGGTGAGAATAACCACCACTATCTGTCTGAGTCCTCTTGGATTCCCTAGCCTTCCCCTTGACCCTTTCCTCCTTAATCTATTTGACATGCTTTATCAACCTCAAAATATCTATATCTTTGATTAACATGTCAATTCTGCACTCTTTGACTACCAAATCTGAAACACCCAAAATAAAATTGATCATACGAGTTCTAGAGTTGGAAATAATAAATGGAGCATATTTTGAAAAGTGTGTGAACTTCAAGTCATAATCTCTCATGCTCATGTTACCTTGCTTAAGAATGATGAAATCTTGAATTTTGGCCTCCTTCAACTCAAGGGGAAATAAATGGTCAAGGAATGCATCTTTGAACTTCTCCCAATCTAAAGGACCCGCATCCCTAGCTCTTTTACCCATATATTTATCAAACTATATTTGAGCATGTATTATAATTGATACACAACTAAGTCCTCCTTCTCTACCAAACTGCCTCCCATAATGTCAATAATCTTATGGATCCTTATCCATATTTGAACCATGGAACTCTAGAGAGTTCATCCATGTGAAGTTACATACCCTGCTAGTAGTTGTACCCATATTTAGGTTCACGGGAGCAAACACCTCACGATTGTCTTATGCCACCATAGCTAGGACAAGTACTTGGAAAGTCTCTCTAAACTTGGTATGAGAGACTTTCTCAACCACGTGATCTTTGGGAGCTTTTAGAGCTTGTTGCTTCTCATTACTATTTCTTCGCAATAGACCTGTTCATGGAGAAATAATTCTGTAACGCAAAGAATAAGAGTTACAAGGAAAACTTAGAGAGTTCAACCCTATTGCACGACACATGGTATATGGAAGAAGTGAAGTTTTCTAATTACCTTATAGCCTCCTATTCATAGATGTGGTGCGGTTTACACCCATGAGCAAAAATCTACTCGGTGTGGGATGCTAAACATCCTAGGACTATTGAAACCTTGTGCTTTGATACTAAGTTTGTCATAACCATCATAGACATGACATGGCGATTAGAATCTCAAGGAACTCCAACCAAGCCTCTTACATAATATAGCATGAAATCGAAGAAAAACTTTAAATGCAAAAGATAATTTCAACATATAGAATCTTGAATGAAGAGAATTCAAAATATAGCATATGAAACAAAATGAAATATACACTACTAGTCTGACAATGCATTTACTTATAGAACGGAGGCATTAGACAAGTCCTAACTCATCCAAACCAAAAAATAGGTGAATCATAAGAAAAAGACATAAAGATTCGCTCTGGAATCATGAGGATTCAAAAAAAACTAGCAACCCTAGATAGAATCAAAACTAGCCAGGTGGATGAGCGGTAGTGTCGTGATTAATTTTATGAAATGATATAGGGAAAAGTATATATTATTACATGGACTGTACTAAGTATGTGAGAAATATGCATAGTGTGGAAAAAAGGACATAATAAACATGACCATGAGATCCATGACCAAAATATCTTGAAAACCATGAACTAAATCGTAAAATCATGTTTTAAGGTCAATGTATCATAAAAAACGTCAATTAAAAGCTTGTATGAAAATATAGTCATTTTGTGGGATATGAACCATAACCGACAATAAAACTATATGAGCTATGACATGGAGTCTGGTGTAACTCATACACCCAAAAAGGAGAGGCTACTTGCCAAGGTATACTATGTATCATTAACATCATGAGCTGTATGTGGATCCACTAGCTAAATTATTTAATACAATCTATAGGGAAACATATTTTGGTACTAGAGATTGCTACTAGAGACTCTCTTACCATTTTTCCACGTCAAGCCCTCTCAGTGCTAAGTCAAATTCCAATGGAATTGATAAAAAATCAATTATCAATATATATCACAACATCATATAAGAGTAACTCTTTAAATCATGATTTCATAACATCATTCATAAATACACTCACTTTTCTAAGCATCTAAATCATGATTTCATTCTGAGAAAACCTTTCATAATTCATAGATACATGCTTGAAAGCATTCTTGAAACATCATTTATTACTTTAATAAAATACTCATAAATCCTTCATAAAGTTCACGATCATAATTCCTAGTTCATAGTAGAAAATGATAGACATAGCGCATGGGTCCATGTAAAATCAATTAAAAATCATATATCAAAACAAATTCATGCATAATAAAGTTGAATAACATTAATTGAAATCAATTTGAAAGGACCGATGAAGAATTGACATGAAACCATCATTGAATTGTGTGAAATTAAATGAGAAGATGGAGATCTTTTGGACCCAATGGATGAATGAAATCCATTGGTGAATTCCCACATACCAGGTTAATCAAGGCCCTAAAAGCAATAGAGATTAAAGGCCTGAAATTTGGAAACCCTAGTTTTTCTTCATTGAACTTGAGAGGGAATCAGAGAAGATAAGTTGAGTGAATGAGAGGGAATAAGGTACTCTTTATGGGTAAAAGTGGTTATATGATTAGTTATAGGTCCAAAACGATGTAGTTCAGGAATTAAATGAATAGGAAAGTCCAAAATACCTCTGACTTTAGGACTCATCTAAAGAACCTGTGCACCAAAATAGTAGTTACTGAAAATTCACATTGACCTTAAGGCCCAAGTCTACGGGTCGTAGAAAGAGTCATAGGTCTTCAAAGTTGTTCATGGAATCAGAAAAAATCCAAGCCTCTAAAGTTTTCCCTACGACATTTTCCTACGGGTCATACGTTGGTCTACGGATCATAGACATCATCCGTCCTATTGTACATAAAAACCAAGTCTCTGGTTCTCTTCTACAGGGCCTTCTTATGCTCCATAGAACTTCCTACGGTCTGTAGGTGTACCTCATAGGTCAATCCTAAATTTCCAAACTTTTTATAAATTCTCAGGCTTCCTACGACTACCTTCCTACGACTTATAGGTCTTTCCTATAGACCATATGAATATTCTGCAACATTTTTCTTCCGTTCAACTTTCCAACTTTCGGGGTCTTACACTTTTTGAGGACTCTTTCACAGTTCTTTTGAGGTAGCCATGGACCTGCCCCGACACCTATTCATAGTTATCGAGGCTTTATAGATAGAGTTAAGTCAGTCTAGTCTTCAAAGTATATTTTGACATTATTTCGTTATATTTCAGAGATTATTTCAGATAGTACTTAAGTTTACTTTTAAAGTGTTATGAATTCTCACCTTTTAAATGCTTTTACAATGGAGTTTAGTTTTCTATTAAGCAGTCATCCAAGTCAAGGGTTCTATTGGGGACCAACCATGATTTTCGAGTGCCAGTCATGCCTAGGGTGTAGACTCGAGGTGTGACAATAGGTTAGCATAAAGGCTCATATTCATAACATTCAAGAGTCATATTTCATAAACTCCGTTCATATCATCACGTCATGAGTTTACAATACATGTATCATAGCTTTGCATTCATGAGAGACATCTATCATATTATAATATTAAAGTTAGAGAATCATAAGATGGCATTATAAGGTCTCACATTTGGCAAATTTCATAACTCATCCGAATAAGACCAATTGGCATAGGCCATAGACAGAGAGGATGAAAGAAAGACACTATTTCTTCTTTCAATGATAATCATGTAGAAAATCTTAGAAAACTCATGGGTAAAAGAATTATCAAAAAATTAAAATACATTCATGGAGGGTTCTTAGGATTTCATGAAAATTCAAGAACAATTCAAGAATATAGAGTTTTTTCCTAACCCTAATTTATTCATAGAGGATTCTTTGAAAACATAGAAACATAGGTCGTGGGGAAGAGCAAGGTATTCCTACACGTGAAGATAACCTTGCATACCTTAGTGATGAATCTTAAAGAAAATTCTTGGAAGATGAACCCTAGCCTTGATGTTTTCTTGAAGTTCTTGAGCATAAGAATTTTTGAGAATTAGAGTTTAATAATGAAAAACTGATTTCCTACGTGTTTAAGTCCATTTAGATAACTTCCTAAAGGTTTTTGGACAAAAATACCCTCATAAAAATCCAAAATTGATGAAATTTAGCCTTTTGATGTCGTTAAGGTGAGGGACTATTGCTTGGGTGATAGACCGCCACGTGGACCATCAAATTTGACTAAAATTTAACTTTGGAAGGCTAACGTCAGTATAGGACTTCTATGTTCCTGCGCCTAACATCAGTATAGGACTTCTAAATGCTCTTTATAGTATTCAACCTTTCCTGAATAATCTTGACCTTCTCCATAGCCTGATGAACTAAGTCCAGCCCTATCAATCCTGCTTCACCACTTCGAACCAACCAATCGCTGATCTGCACCTTTTCCCATAAAGCATTTTTTAAGGAGCCATCTGAATAGTAGAGTGATTACTTTACTATATGCAAATTCTATGAGAGGAAAGTAATATCCAAACTTCCTTAGAAGTCAATAAAATAATCCCTCAGCATATCTTTTAGAGTCTGAATAGTATGCTATGTCTGACCATCTGTCTGAGGATGAAAAGCAGTACTAAGGTTTAGCTTCGAACCCAAACCTTTCTGAAATGACTTTCAAAATTAGGCATTGATCTAAGCACCCCTACATGAAATAATGGATAACAAAACTCCATGAATGCTGACTATCTCATGGGTGTACAATCTGCCATAGTCCTCAACTGAATCTCTTGTCTTTATCGGTAAGAAATGAGCTGACTTGGTCATTCGATCTATAATTATTCAAATTTAGTCATATTGCTAATGAGATTCTAGTAAGCCAGTAATGAATTCTATATTAATCATCGCCCACTTTCACTAAGGGAGAGCTATATTTTGAGCCATTCTACAAGGCATTAACCTTAACCTGTTGATAATTTAGATACTTAACAACAAAATCAACAATCTCCCTCTTCATGCCATTACACTAGTAGACTTCTCTCAATTCATGGTACATTTTTATAGAACATGGATGAATCTAATACATGGAATTTTGCACTTTTGCTATGATTCTATCTTTGAGACAATCCACATTTAGTACACATAGCCTGCTTTGGTATTTTAATACACCATCTCTCTCTTGTTCGAAAGCCAACACATTTTTCTTATGAACTTCCTCCTTTAACAAGTATGATTCAATCCCATTCTAAACAAGCACGCCACTTTCTTTTGAGTCTAAAAGACAAACCCCAATTGTATTATTCTATGCACTTTCTTGTATAACTCTTTTCTTCCCTCTTTCAAATGAGTCGTACTCCCCATAGATAATCTACTAATAGTAATAGAAATGATATTGGCCTTACCTGGATGGTAGAGAATACTCATTGCATAATATTTAAGACATTCTACCCATCTTCTCTACTTGAGGTTCAGTTCCCTCTAACTGAAAACATACCGAAGACTCTTGTGATCAGTAAACACATCCACATTCACACCGTAGAGATAATGATGTCAGATCATTAATGCAAATACTACCATTGCCAATTTGAGATCGTGAGTTGGGTAGTTCTTCTTATGGGACTTAAGTTGTTTGGAAGCATAAGGGGTAACCTTACCATTTTGCATTAAAACACAACCAAATCCAATTATGGTAGCACCACAATAAACCACAAAACCATATGTATCCTTTTGAAAGGTCAAGACTGGAACATGTTATAGATGTGGAAAGACGGGTCACCAGGGGAGATATTGTCCTTCGGGTGCTAGAAGAGGTGGAGGTACTCAACCTCACACTCAGACTACTACTTTAGGTCATCCAGTTTATTAGGGTGTTTCGGTGGTGATTAGCGCCAGAATAGGTTTTATGCTCTTTAGACTCGACAAGATTTGGAGAATTCTCTAGATGTGGTTACAAATATGTTACGAGTCTTTCAATTTGATATTTATGTATTGTTAGATCCAAGAGTAAATCTTTCTTTCATGATTCCTTATCTTACTATGAAGTTTGATGGTAGTCTTAAAATCTTGTTAGAGCCTTTCTCACTTTATAATCTTGTTGGTGTTTCAGTTTTAGCTAAATGGGTATATAGAAGTTGTCTGGTCTCAATTTTTCATAAAATTATCTCAGTTGATCTTGTAGAGTTTGATACGACTCACTTTGATGTTATTCTTGGTATAAATTGGCTTCATGCTTGTTATGCATCTATTGACTGTATAACCCGAGTGGTTAAGTTTTAATTTTTGAATGAACTAGTCTTAGAGTGGAAAGGTAGTAATTTTATAGTTAAGGATAAGTTTATCCCATGCCTCAAAGCTCAAAAAGTGATTTATAAAGGCTGCATCTATCATCTAGTACATGTTAGGGATACGAATTCTGATGCCCTTACTCTCGAGTTAAGTTTCTGTTGTGAATGAGTTTCTAGAAGTGTTTCCTGATGATCTTTCTAGTATTCCTCCCGAAATGAAATAGACTTTGGTCTGACCTCCTCCTAGATACCAAACCTATTTCCATTCCCCCTTATAGAATGGCTCCGACAGTAATTAAGGAGTTGAAGGATCAGTTGAAGGACTTGTTGGATAAAGGCTTCATTAGATCGAGTATCTCTCCATGAGGTGCTCTGGTTCTTTTAATTCGAAAGAAGGATGATTCTCTTCATATGTGCATTGATTATAGACAAATGAATAAGGTCACAATCAAGAATAAGTATCTCATCCCAAGGATTGATGACGTGTTCGATCAATTTCAAGGTGCTAGTTGTTTTTCCAAGATTGATCTTCGATCAAGTTATCATCAGCTTAGAGTGAGAGAATGTGACATTCTGAAGTCATCGAGTGCAATTATAATGATAATGATAATGTTAAGGTATATCTATATTGTGTTTAAGTAGTTCTTTTTTATAAATATATATATTGAGTATTGGTACTCGCTTGTTAATTTGTTGGTTATACTTGAGGTCATTGTCCTATCATAAAATTCATAATCCTCAAACCTCAAATCCTCACTTCGCCTCTGATCATGAATAAAAAATTAAATTAAATTTTGGTAACTAGAAAGTTACTAACCGTACAAAGAGATCTTTGTTTTTTAAGTTCTTATAGTAAATACCTTCTTGATTTTACTCTGTGTTACAACCCTTTTTCAAGAAAGCAATTTATTTAAAGTGGGCATGTTTTAAAGATATTTTAGAGATAATTAATGAATAAATAGGGTTGGTTGTGATCCATTTCCCCTTAGTCAAGTTGTGGTATATTTGGTACCAACACAAATTCAAATTTTACTATATGAGGTGTTTGAAATGAAAAATGAGAATTCTACTTGAGGTGCTAATTTAAGTCTATGTGTAATTATATATGTATCTTTTCACTCAGTTGTTGATTATTGCATGAGGATATAACAAAGATTTCTTTTCACATTGGGTGTATAATTTTTCAACAATTTTATTAGAATATTTTTTTTCATCCGGAATAATTTAGAGCCCGTTTGGATGGGTTTTAAGTTGGTCAAAATCAACTTAAAGCCCCTTTTTAGCTTTTGAACATGTTTGTCTAATGCTAACTTTAAGCCATAAAGTTCTTAAAGTCAATCAAAAATGAAAAGTTAGGATTTCTAACTTCATTTTTTCTAAGTGCTTAAAGTTATTTTGTTTGACCATGGAAATTACTTTTATATGCTTTATATTTTAACTAAATCCCCAAACTACCATTTTTATTCTTTTAACCCTAAAATTCAAACACTTATTTTCAACATAAGCACTTTTATCCAAACACTCAACTGCCTATTTATAAAAATAACTTTCAGCAATTCAAATTTCTAAAAGCACTTCATACATAAAAGTTACTTTTTTTAAGCTCATCCAAACGGACTCTTAATTTATCATTAATAAAATCGTCCCGCAACGATTAGCAACCATCATTAATAAAAATAATCGTAACTAATGGGGAATTTAAAAATAATTGCAATATTGCTTGTAAACCATTCTTCTTACTATGAATTTTAAAAATATTTTTGCTACTAAATGGTCACATTGGCAAATTATGAAAACAAAAGTAAGAAAGTCCACATTATCTTTATCTATGTGGCATCCTCATCATTATCTACATGCCATCCACGCCATTATTCACGTGTTTAATTGCCTCGTCATTACTTATGAGGTTTCCACATCATTTCTTTACTCCGCTTAAATTGTTACATGAATTTCCAAAACGTCACCGTTACATTGTATGTATTTCACATAGGATTTATCACCGCAAAAGTATTTCTTTGGAGGCATTCACAATTTGAAATAACTTTCTATACTTATTATTTGTCCGTTGGAAGTTAGTCCAACTATAGTCGATTCTTTTCGATTTCATATTACTACTCAATTATGATAGCTTTTTCAAGTGTAAAATTGACGATTCTTAAGTTGAAATAATTTATTTTGCGTGGAGTTAAATGTATAAGTGTTGATCGTGTCTCCTATATTGATCGCAATAGTTGATAATTTTATAATTATCCTTAAAATTTTTATTAAAACAAAACTAAAAACGATCGCGCTATCTCACTATTTAAGTGTTGACACATTAAATGTAACAAATTAAGGAGTGTGACTAGATTGAAAAGTTTAAGTCTAGGCCAAATTAATTAATACATTATACGAAAACTTACATAAATATACTATATTAATAAAATATTTATTATTTGTAGCAATAATATTTTTTTCACTGGACACTTATAGTACAATGTTAATATATATTAGCGATAATAATTTATAAAACTCATATCATACAAGTTTTATTCATGGATAATATATTTATCACCACTTTAATACACTTATAATATATTGTATCAATTTCTTACCAAACAATCATAATATATTTTAAAACACTTATAATACATTTATATTGCATGCATAATTCACTTTTAATACATGTCAGATATATCATAATATTGTTATGTATTTCTATAGATGATAATAAATAAAAAGTATCACTAAAATCAATAATTATTTATTAAAAAGTGTTCTCTCCTATAATATTTCCTACATTATAACACTAAATAATAATCTCATCTTTTGTTTGATACTATTCATTACTTTGTTTATTGACTCTAGATAAACCTAGTGATTGAGACAATAGAGTTTGTTAATCATAATATTTCGTATTGAGGGTGATCGTGAATAAAATTTTGAATTGATTTTGGTAAATAGAAAATTATCAACCGTACAACTAAATCATTTCTTTAAAAGAATGAGTAAAGAAAGTAGATGGAGTCATTATCATGTAATGGAATCAAATCAATTAAGTATAACTTTCTAACAACACATTAAACCTCACTTGTTGGATTTAAAGTAAGGATTAATGATGAGTTATTCCAACTTAATCTAAACACCTATTCATATTATTATTTTTTTATTTTTAATGTCGACGTCGATGGGCAGCTCGCGTGGAAGCTCATCATGCCTACTCAGAACCTTGTAATAAGGCCCCATAATCTTTCACATCACCAACTGTTTCTGTTGGAAATGGCCAAACGTTTTGCTTAATAAAAGTTAATTTCTTAAAGTAATTAAGCTACTGTTTAAGATAACTGAAAAAGGCATCCATGGTTTTTAAGTTAGGTTATCAAAAATAAAGACCGTAAAGAAAATATTGGTTAAGTGATTACGCTACTATTTAATTGGGTTATCAAAAATAAAGACTATAAAGAAAATATTGGTTATTAGGAAAAAGAAAATATTGATTATTAGGAAAAAGAAAATTAATTAATGAGAATGATAAATAAATTTTATCGAAAAACTAATCAATCAAATTATTTGTCAAAGTCAGAGCCAAACCCGAGCCGAGCGAGTGACGATGGTGCGAGGGGCACTGTCTTCTTACCCCTTTAAGAGCTAAAGAGAATGTTTCCTAATATAAGGACAAAACTTTTCCTCAAGTGTTTCTTAATATAAGGACAAAACTTTTCCTCAATTCTACCAATGATGGAGAAATAATTTTTCATTTTCCCTTCACTTAGTTCCTCACATTTCTCAATTCACATTACACCACATTTTCCAATTCACACCTTATCTTTAAAACTTAATCTTTAAAGCACAGAAACACAACAAATATATCAACGAAAAATATATAGAGAGAGATTGATATATTTTTCAACTTTAGCTGATATACAAATGAATTGAATTGATTTCCTATTTATAAAAGAAAAGATGTTGTTGCAAGTTTTATCAGAAAGTAGTTGCAAGGCTTTTTAGAAGCTGCTTGCAAGCTGCCTTCTTGAGCTACTTACAACTTGTTTACTTGAGCAACTTATAAGTTGACTGCTTGATTGCAAGCCTTTTGAGAAAATTACAAGTTGCTTACAATCTATCTACTTACAAGTTGTTTGCTTGATTGCAAGTTGCTTGCAACCTATCTACATGCATGTTGTCTGTTTGATTGTAAGCTTATCCAGAAACTATATAATAGACATCTACGATATGACGTATTTACAACACCCCCATTTGGATGTTTATCAATAAATAATATACCTCGTTAAAATTTTATTAGAAAAAATTCTAGCAAAGAAAAAAAAGTACACATATCTAGTATATGCATTGCTAATTGTCTTGCTCGATTAAAAGAAACCACTAGTTTTGGTGGCTAAATTTCAACATTGTTGTTCGTGAATTGAGATAAAGCGTAAGAAGGTGGAGAATTCAAAATCATATTGTGTATGTTAATTTAGGCTTTCCCATAGCTTCCAAAATATTTTTTTAAAAAACAATTCCCGCCCGGTGTCGTGCAAATTTATTTGTCTCTCTATAAATGTAATGCACTTATGATTTATTCATCACTTCAAGTTAAGTAAGAATTTGTAATCATTTAACTTGTGTGAATGTAATATATTTTGTGAAGTGATATCTTGCTTATAAATTAGATCTTTTAAAATCAGAGAATCAATCTAAATCAAGTCATTGGTGATTATAATGTCAAACCTAAAGTAGAAATTCCTCTCTATACTCTATAAATACTCAAAAGTAAAAATTCCTCTTTACCTCTTAACTAGACAAAAACAAAACGACACTAGGATACAAATAGGGAAAAAGACCGAGGGGGCAATGGCTCCTCTATAGAGCAAAGGGCAGTTTACTTTTTCGACCTTCTTCTTTTGGACTCCTACCTTAGCTTGTGAAAAATACCTTCAATGATTGATATTAATATTATGTTAACTTTTTCATTCCTAATCATCCATATTGGAACTGTTAGTTAAACAAAAATTGATGCTTAAAGTAGCAATTGATTAAAAATGCTTTTAAATCGAGTTTAGGAAGTATTAGTTTAGCCGTTATATGCCGTGAAATAAAATAGTTTCTAAGATCAACTTAAAAATAATTAAGTTAGTAGAAAAATAAAGTGTGCAATTACCTTCTATATACACACACATGTTAAAATACACAAATTTTAATGCATATAATTTAATTAAATTATAGAAAGAAATTATAAATATTTTAAAAGGGATTTAGAAGGGGCATTTTCTCCAATTTGTGATAAAAACAGATGATTAAAGTTCCAAAAAGAAAAAGAAATACAGACAACATAAGCATAATACATAAATATGTTCTTTAACTTGGACTCATCTGATATCTATGTTTGTCAATTTCAGGTATAAACAAATAAGCACTTAAACTTGTATAAAATTGAACAATTAAACACACGCGTCGTAGATGACATAGTACGTAGGATGTAGAATGCAAATTGCCACGTAAGATGTCAAGTAAGATATGTGTGTCTATTTGTTCTATTTTATACAAGTTTAAGTGTCTATTTATACATATCCAAAATTGAAGAATATAAATATCGAATGAAGTCAAGTTAAAATATATGTTTATTGTATTTTATATATATATATATATATAAAATATATAAAAAGAAGTTAAAAAGAGAAATCAACAAAAAGTAAAGGAAACTTGTAGTGACTCAAATATAGCATAGTCAGTGCTAAACGTGGCAAAAAGAACCAAACTTGGAATCATTGCTCTTTTTTTAACTCACATGGAGATAACACCCTTCTTCTTCTTTTTTTCTTTTTTGCCCTTTCCACTATGCCGGAATTGGATGGATTTGCCGACCACAAAAGAATTGTGAGGATAAGAGGATGCCGTTATCCCTATAGAGAGGATTGACATGTTCATGTGGTGATGATTGTAGCCATGATGATAAATGACAAAATTAAAGATAAAACCCCTCCAAATTAAAGTGTTTAAATAGGATAAATGGATAATGAAGGATAAGGACTAAGCTAAACCTAGACTTATAAGCTCAAAAAGGGAAAAGATTTTTCTGATAGTCTATTTTATCGTCTCATATGATCAATCCCCAGAACCATTATGCTAGCTTTGCTATTTATGGAGTAGATTTACGTGTCCCAAGGAAAAGTAAAATCATTACTCCTAAATCCTAGGACTATATCTAATTTCCGTATGTTAATTAATTGTCTAGAAAAGAAGTTGGAATGATATAATATAAATTTAATTAATTATATTGTATCTAGACTCTACAACAGTTGAAGTACATTTAGTTTATTGGACGCGCATGCAGATATAATACGTATCTTTGACAAGATTAACATAGTTGTGGCAAATGTGTGTGTTAAAAGAATATATATGCCATCCATTATATATATATATATATATATGTTAGTGGGGGTATCATCATCATATCTCATATGGTCATGACTTACGTACACATATGATTAAAGAGTTAAATAAAGGCGCAAAGAGGAAAATAGATGAAGCATTGCATTAGAGAGATGAAAGATTAGGGCGACCTTTAATATTGTTTTATGGTGAAAGCTGTATATCACTTGATTTAGATCTTCTTTTATGATCCAATGGAGTAAATCATATTTTAGTAATTTATTCACATCATATCTATAGCTAACTCTAATTGAGTTTTAGTTCCTTTTCTACTTACATTATTATACATTATATTAATATACTCAACTTGGGCAATTAATTGTTTTATTGATTTGACGAATTACTAGCTAGAGTACCTATATCATTGGAAAACCCCCAAAGTATTTGCCATGTTTATATTGGTAGGTTAAGTTTTCCTTTGGACATTTGATATAAAGTTATGATTTTATATTAGTGTTTGGACCTATAGTTTCAGATTATAATTTGAAATCATAATTTCAAATCTCAAATTCTTAAGTTATGATTTGAAATTTCAATTTATTTATTTTAATGTAAAACTTAATCTATAAGTTTATATTTTGTAAAAATGAATAGACTCATGTTCGGTATGAAGAGATTGTTTATTTAACAAGAAAGATTATATTAAAGAATAATTAGTTACTACTATTATTGACTAGTGGATATTTATAAAATTGTGTGTATTTATAAGTTTATAATAACGAATATTTATTTATAAAAGAAATATATAGATATGTCATTTACCAATACGGCTCTCTGGGATATTTCAATATTTTATTTATAAAATAATTTTCTCATCTGATAAGATCGTATAAGAATTAAAAAAAATTCAATACTTTTACAACTTGCGTGATTTTCACACAACTTAAAAAGTTCAAATGAGCTGCTTAGATTTTTTATTCGAGTTTGGGACATTTTATGCTCGGATTAAGGTGATTTTTGAAGATACTTTAACATTTTGCTACGTGGGCAAGAATCTAGTATCTCCCCCACTAATCTATCGCTTATTTCCTCTTTTAATCCGCATTTGGGTACCGAAAATTGGGGATTTTCGTACATAAAATGGTGAAATCATATTTTGATGATCTAATGGTCTATTTGAACTTGATTTTCGATGATATTTCAAATTTGAGACCCTTGCATTATGGATTAACTTATTACTAATGATTGTACACATATCTTCTTACTCCTTAATTACTTTTTTTTCATTATTTATACGTAACTAATCCGATAGCTAGGATTGTGGAATCCTAAAAAGGAGAGTAACAATGGTTGACTTGTCTTGTTAGTAATTTTTAGATAGTATTTCTTAGTTTATGATTAGTTCTTTCATTTTGTATGAATTCTAATGAAAGTGATATATTAGAACTCACCTGTATTCTAAATTCTTTTGGAAAAAGAGGTTAAAATTTTAAAAAAGAACTAAGCATAGGAATTTTGAACGTGATTTCCATTTAAGAACTTGAAACCCGACAAAAATAGTCTACTTGAGACTAAGGTTGATAGTTACACCCAAGTGCCTCAAGGACATAGGATGACATCCTTTGGATGAGCCGGAAGGACTCTAAAGCTACCTTAGAATTCAACCGCTTTACACCTAACAACATTTAACTAGATTTTTGTAGAGGTAACTAAATCAAAGTTAACAATCTTAGTTTCTCATTCTCATTGATAAAACACATTTAATTTTTTTTAAGAATTCTAAACAAATTTATTAAAAATTTACTTTACGCACGTTTTATAGAAATAAAGACTAATTGTTCTGATTATGCCAAAGACTAACATTTTTTCCATATTATCTATAGAATTTGACCCCAACCTAATTTGGGTTCTATATTTTATAGCGACTGCTTTATATCATTTCAAAGGTGCAATTTGAGCATATCAAATTTTGGTGTCATTGACAGAAAACGCATTGAGAAATTATTTTTAGTATAATTTTGACCTTATTCTTTATTTCACATATTATTTTTGTTTGTTGTTGTTGTGCAATCTCAGCGATGAAATTTGCATACATGATACTAGAAATGAAGGAAATCTTTTACTTCATCTTGATCTTGAACTTGAAAGGAAATTGAGAAATCGGAGAAAGTTTCACAAATAACTACGTCATATAA
The DNA here is from genome assembly GCF_947179165.1 of Solanum dulcamara. Classification (NCBI taxonomy): domain Eukaryota; kingdom Viridiplantae; phylum Streptophyta; class Magnoliopsida; order Solanales; family Solanaceae; genus Solanum; species Solanum dulcamara. The sequence continues at coordinate 15,517,632 of NC_077237.1, read as the reverse complement.
TGGGTGAAAGTTTCACAAATAACTACGTCATATAATGGGTGAACATAGAACACCAGAAGAAATTTCAACTGTAACTCTACAACGATCTGAACATGAGGAGCAGATAAACATTGGCAGGTTCAATTTTGCTGGTGCCATCAACCCGCCTCCATTAGCGGGAATGCTACATTCCACATCAATGCTATCATGAGGAACCAAATTGGATTTTATGGGGGTCAGAGTTTGGATGATCAAAATAAATTTTGGGAGATTTTATCGCAGTCCGCTTAGCTTTTTCTTTTCTAGGTATCACTTAATTAAGATGGGCAACTAAGGTATTTTCTATGTACCATCAAGGATAAATCTACTACTTGATTTTGTGAACTTCCATTGGGGTTGATCACCACCTGGGCTCAATTGATGGTTGCATTTTAGAGAAGATCCTCTCTCCCCATCAAAGAAGATTTAAGTGAGAGATAATATTCAGAACTTTATATAGGATCCTGGAAAGACCCTTCGTGAGGAGTGGTTGAGGTTCAAAAGAAAGCTATTGAAAGCTATTCATAGGAATTTTGATGTTGTGAATAAACTAGTGGCCAATAATATTGTTGAGAGGTCACTTATAGATCATACATTTGAGCAATCTAAACTATATTAGATAGAGTTACGAAGATCAACAGGTCTTGGCACACGAGAGAATCTAAGGTAACAAGCTTGGGACAAACTAAGATATTGAGTAGGGAGCAAATGGTGAAAGAAGAAGCTCGTTAAGAAAACATAGAAAAAATGTTGAGGCAAATTGAGCTTCTCACTAAACATGTGATGGGTGTCGTTTCCTAGAAAGTAAATGCAGTGAGAGACAATAATGACGAGTATCTTTATAATGAGGAAGAAACTTTGTAAACAATAAGTTAGGGGATCCCATCTGAACTACCAAGAAACCAATCAAGGTTCTGGCAGCAAGAAAGTGGGAATTAAGGTTAGAACAAGGACCCAAGAGATGAGAATAGAAAAGAAAATAATCAAAACAGGTTTGGCTGACCAGATAGAGATTAGAATAACTAGAGAGATAAAAATTAAGAGTTCAGCAACCAGAGCGCTAATACATATGTTCCTCCAAAGAGAATCAGTTTGGTGTGAAGTAACCATTTTTGAGTGATTAGGTTGGATCAAAGATGGAGAAGATGTTGTCAAAAGTGTTTAAAATGGTGAAGTCCACATATCCAGGGGTCAAATAGATGAGAAGTTACATGTACAACATAATTCAACTCGTGAACTGGCACTTCGATCAAACAACTAGAAGTGCATATTAATCAAATTTCAGCAGCCTTAAATCCAAGAGAAAAGGACACACACCCAAGCAATAGTATAGTTAATTCAAAATATTCTGATGGATTAAATGGACAATGTATGGCTATGATGGTCAAAAGTGGTCGTTGTATGATAGATACCTAAGTGGTGGTTGATGAGACACCATATGAGCAAGATTTTATAGTTGAACCAGTTGTAAGTGAAAGAAGAACAAAATTATAGATTAAACCAGCTAGTATTGAAGATCCATAAGAAGAACAAAAAATATAAGATGAAGTACCAAAAGCATTGTCACCAATACAAAAACCACCTCCTCATTTTCCTCAATGATTGAGGAAGAAAGCATATGAAGGTATGTTCGTAAAGTTTATTTTCATGCTGAAAGAATTGTCGATAAAAATCCTTCTTATAGATGCTCTAGAATAAATGCATGGCTACGCTAAATTCATGAAGTATTTAGTCACTAAGAAGAAGTCAATGAATATCGAGCTTGCTATGGGATACATTAGTGCAGTCCTACAGTTTTTAATTCATTGGACTAGAAAAGGCTGATCCAAAAGCATTCACCGTTTCTTGTCGAATTTGAGTTTTGAAATTTTTCAGGGAACTATGTGACTTATAAGCAACCATCTTGATGTCGCTTGCTATTTTTGAACAGTTGGGGCCTGGATCACCAAGACCGACCACTATGAGGTTATTAATAATATATAGAAATATTAAAGAAACTAGTGGGGATTTTGTATGATATATTAATGAAAGAGGAAAATTTTATTTTTTTTGGTCAACTTTGTAATCCTTGATTGTGAAGTGGACTTTGAGGTTCCTATTATTGATGGCCCTTCTTAACGACTAGAAGAGCTTTGGTAGTGTAGTTACTAGAGAGCATTGCTTCCGACTGAATAATTAAGAAGTTGTGGACAATGATTGCAGCTCAATTAAGAAACCTAAGGACATTAGTGTAATTTCAGCGACTGACACAATCAATAAGGAATTAAAAGCAATATTTGAAGAGAAATTTGTGGCTAAGGCACTAACAAAAGTGATTATGAACTTTGATGGTGATGGTATCATTGACTATAAAAAGACTGTACATATTTTGTTTGGCCAAGGGTCTTGCCAGTATGCTCCGAGAAAGCTAGATTTAGATCTGAAGAATAAAGAGTCTCCACAAGCAAAATTGTAAGACCACGAAAGTTGAAAGGTCGAACGAAAGAAAAGTTGCCGAAAAGGTTTTATTAGTGCAGTTCCCACAAGCTAACCTACAGGTTATAGGATGTCTTACAGAGTATAAAAAGGTCTCGTAGAGAGGGTAATAGAGCTTGAAAAATTATTAAGTGTTGCATACGAAGGATGAATGGCTTCTACGAACCATATAATATCATACGGTCCGTAGAAAGGGGTCATAAGAAAGGCCTGAGAGATGTCAAATTCTAGTAGCCAAGGGTGAGTTCTATAAATGGGGGCCTACAGAACATAAAAGGTTCTACAGGTCGTAGGATGACCTGTAGAGTGAGGTTCAGAAACTATGATTTTTGATTTTTCAAAAGTGTGTAGGATGAGAGGTTCCTACGACTCGTAGGGGAATCCATGATCCGTAGATCTTGGTTGTAGGATTGAAAAAGAATCCCAGCAGCTTCTAATTTTGGACATGGCTTCTATGGACGTGTTTAACGAATTGTAGAAAGTCCTATGGGCCGTAGTTCTATCCGTAGGGTCTTTCTGACAGAATTTATCTAGAGTTATTTTGGTCTTTCATCATACTTTTAACTCTTAAACTATGTCATTTTTGAGAAACTTGGACTACCTATAACTACCCAAACCCTTCAAACCCTCCCCATTCACACTAAATCACTCAAATTCTCTAAGGCATCAAATGGTTTTTCTCAAGGGTCTTATTCTCCATCAAGATAGGGTTCCAAGGTCTGTAAGACCTGAGAAGTCGGAAAGTTGTAAAATGAGTTTCAAAGGAAGTTTCCCCAAAAAAACTCAGCTTTTTGGCAACAGGAGCCTTCAAGAGGCCCTCTATGGACTGTGAAGAGGACCACGGGCTGTGGAAAAACACATCACAAGTGATGTCCATGAGGGGCACCACATTTCATGGATAGAACCATGAGATGGTATGGCCTCTGTGGTAGGTACCTCCTGCAGGCCTCCTATCAGGTTCCTCACCACGTCTCCCACCACCACCACTATAAGCCGTTGTGACCTTCACACAGCATGATGGTCTCCGTGGGCAAAGTCTTACAAATCCCTAAAATTTCCAAGTTTAATTCCAGGACCACGATCACCACCACGGGTCGTGGTGAGCTTCACGGACTATGGTGGGTTCCCTATGCAGATGCAATTCAGTTTTAAGTAGGGGTAGTTTGGTCATTCTCTATGTTTTCATTAATGAGTGTGGACGATGTTGTGGAGTTTATTCTAACCTATTAACTATCCTAAGCTCTTTTAACCTCTCATTCTCACCCTAACACTCTAAATTAATGTAGCACCCCTCAAACTTTTTCCTTAAAATTTGGACCCTTCTTGTATTCGAGTAGGGTCAAACTCGAGTATTATGGAGCATTTGCGTGAGTTAAGATGAGTTTTGGGAAATTGAGCAGCTTTAGAGGTGATGTGGGGTTAAGAAGGACCCCTAGGACCAAATCAAATCCAAAAGATTCGTCATGGCTAAGTTTGAGGAAGAGTTCACATAAGGGGTTGACTTTTAACGACCCTATCTTTTGAAATATGACAATCTGGGTGGCCCATACCTATTGAATTAAAGTTCGTCGAGTCTTCTTTCCAACACCACCAAAAATGTATATTTTGGAGTTTGGAATCAAAAGATATGACGATCCTAAAACGAACTAGCATGGCAGGAATTTCATTTTTGGCCTGGGTTGCAACTGTTGGGAAAAAGGCATTAGCGCTATAAAGGCGCGACGCGCCACTATCGCTCCAGAAACATGCATCAGTAGTATGGTTCTTGGCGCGATGCGCCACTAAAAGTTGTGCAGGGTTTTTCAGGCAAAATTTCCAGAACCCAGAAAAACTGGCCTTGGTGCTGTAAGGGCGCGATGCACCACTATCACGCCAGAAACATGCCTCAGTAGTTTGGTCTCTTGCGCAGTGCATCACTTAAAGTTGTGCAGGTTTTTAGGCGTAATCGGCCTGGCGCTGCACTGGCGCGATGCGCCACTATCGCACCAGGAGCATTTTAGCCTATTTTCAGAACTTTTAAGAAGGGGCAATTTGGGAATTTACCCAAGTTATATATGTATCATCCTTGGGCATTTTGGGATCACAATTTGCAGCCCCACTCTTTCTCTAGGAAAGCCCTAGGAGTCTCTCTCTCTCTCTTCTTCTTCTTCTCTATTTCCAACAAGAAGAGTTCCAAGAGTTTCAAGACTCCAAGTTCCCATTAAAGGCCCAACAATAAGGTTTTATTCAATCCTTCACTAAGGTATGTAAGGCTATCCAAAACATGGGTTGAGTTCACCCATGTGCCCTACTCTTGCTTTGAGGTTAGATGTCCATGAAAATGGAGTTTCTTGGTATAGTTTATGTTTGAACGAGTTTTGTCCCCTATTTATTTGATTCTATGTGTGTTGATGTTGTTGAGCTAAGAAGTTCCTAAAACTTTCATGTTAGTATGAGTTGATGGAGAGGACTTATTATATATTTTGTTGATCTTTTTAACTATGTAATTATGTTGCATAAGTCAATTTCCTTAAATGTGTTACTCTACTTGAATTGTTGAGCTAAAGTCATAGAGTTGTGATGAGTCATGAGTAGATGTCATAAATGCTTATCTAAATGAGGCTTGATTGAATTGATTGGAGGATAGAATTGACCAGTGGACGAGGTCCTAAATGGAACTTGCCATTGTGACTTAATTGAGTTGAAATGAGGATAGAGTTGATGAGTTGGCAATGTCCCACATGAAGCTAGCCGTGAGGGCTTGTTTGAGATGATTAGAGGGAGTCTTATGAGCATAGAGTCATTGGAGGAGTATCGAGCACCGAGACGGGCGAGAGTATAGTCCGTACTCGAACACCAGGAACTATGCCGCCAACGTAAGTAGGGATGGAACTATTAAAGTCGGATGCTTCCCATGAGATCGAACCGTTAAAGTCAGATGTTTCCCATTTATTTGTCCTAAAATGATAGGACTTGACTAATCGATGAAATCCATGATTAGGGAGGCGTTCATGCCCTGGCAAGGTATGGACGGATATGGCAATAACGTCTGATTGTTGTACTATCACTGGCTTATAAGTAATGGTTGTCGGATAAGAGAAACTCCCATTTAGGTCTTGCTAGTACTCCGAGTAGAGTTGAGTTGAGTGTCATGAGATTTGTTCCAGTCTAAAACACTTCTTGTTAGACTTAGGACCCTTGAGTGAGTTGTTATGTATATATATATATATATGAGTTGAGATCCTGAGTTGATATTGATGTTTGTTTCATCCGGCCATTTTACATACTTGTACATTCTATGTACTGACGCCATTTGGCCTACATCGTTTAATGATGTAGAGACAGGTACTAGAGATCATCAACCGGCGCTCCGTTGAAGATCCGCATACACTTCCAGCCAGTTGGTGAGTCCTCCTAGTTTCCAGAGGATGTTGAGCTTTCTTGTATAGTTTTGTTGTCATTTCCTTTATTTTGATTATTGGTAGCCATGGGCTTGTCATTGGAACCTTCTAGACTTTGATAGAGGATTCATAGACTAGAGTGTGGAAAGGTTGGACTACTACTTTTGAGAAGTCTTATTATATCTGTTTTGATGAGTTGATACTGATTGGCCCTCGGTCCCTATATCATGAATAGTATATTATGATTGAACCCTCCTTTGAGTGAATGTGATTGAATAATAGTGTGACTAAATCAGGTGGTTCTCTTGAAGGTCAGAAATAGCTTTCGAGTGTCGATCACATCTAGGGTACCCTCCCGGGGTGTGACAAACATGGTATCAGAGCATAGAGTTCAAGTGTCCTAGGGAGTCTATGAAGTTGTGTCTAGTAGAGTCTTGCTTATGGGTGTGTTGTGCACCACACTTATAATCAAGTGGCTATAAGATATTAGGAATTGTTTTACTTCTTTCATACTTTGGAATTCGTGCATTTATACGTTACAGATAATGCCTCCTAAACATACGACTAGCCAGAGAAATATTGATAACGCCGAGATGCCCTAGTCAGAGGTACGCCCAGCAAGGGCTAGAGGTCGACCTGCGAGATATGCTGAGGCACCTCAAGTGCCTGCTACTCCGCCCGCAACCACATCAGAGGTAGAATTTTGAGGGGCAATTGCAATGCTCACTCAATTAGTGGCTGCCCGATATGATAACCAGAGTTCGCCCACTCTTAGCTCTAGTCCCCAAGAGCCGTCTGTTGCCGCCAGAATTCGAGACTTTCTAAGAATGAATCCGCTAACATTCACGGGTTCGAAGGTTGATGAGGACCCCCAAAATTTTATTGATAAGATGTGGAAAATTTTGAAAGCTATACATACTGCGGAAATTGAGGGGGTTGAGTTGGTGTCTTATCAACTCAAGGATGTGGTAAACATCTGGTATAACCAATGGGAGCAAGGTAGGGGTAAGGATGCTGAACCTGCTAGGTGGGATGAATTTGAGGGAGCCTTTCTTGACCACTTCTTTCCCCGAAAATTGAGGGAAGTGAAAGTGGAGGAATTTGTAAATCTGAAACAAGAAGGCATGACTGTTAAGGAGTATGGCCTGAAGTTCATCCAACTTTCCAGGTATGCTCCAGAAATGATCCCAAATATGAGGTCAAAGATGAGGAAGTTCATCTCTGGGTTAGGAAGGCATGTAAAGAAGGAGTGCAAAGCGGCATTACTAATCTCTGATATGGATATTTCCATACAAATGGTGTATGCTCAACAGGTGGAGGATGAGAAGAAAAAGGACAGAGAGGACCATCTGAGCAAAAAGGCAAGATCAGGTGGGCATGAGAATGAGCAGAGATAAAACAAGGGCAACAAGTCCTTCTTCTAGAAGAGGCCTCCCAATTATGCCTCATCTACTGCAAGTGCACCTATGCCGCAGAACAGGTATGATCAGCAGGGACAGAGCCACCAAAATCTCAGACCCCAGGGTTCTCAATCCCATTCCAGTATAAGTCAAGGGTCGAGAGGAGAATGCAGAGCGGGAAGGGTTGGTTGTTACAAATACGGCCAAATGGACCATTTCCAGAGGAAGTGTCCAATAGGGGGAAATAGAGTCCAATATTCTGCCACCGCACCGTCGGCTAAAGGTAATCAGAGGGGCACTACTTCCGGCACCAGCAGAGGTACAAACCATTTATATGCCATGGGTAGTCGCCAAGATCAAAAGAACTCTCCAAACATCGTGACGGGTATGATTTGAGTCTCTTCTCTTGATTGTTATGTGTTGATGGATTTGGGTGCCACACTATCCTTTGTAACTCCTTACGTGGCTAGTAAATTCAATAAAATTCCTGAATGTCTTCTTGAGCCTTTCAGTGTAGCCACTCCTGTGGGTGATTCTATCTTAGCTGAGAGAGTCTATAGAGATTGCACTGTGTCAATTCATCACAGGGATACCTTGGCTGACTTGGTTGAGTTAGACATGGTTGATTTCGATTTGATACTTGGCATGTACTGGCTTTATGTCTGTTATGCCTCTATTGATTGTAGGACTCGGGTTGTTAAGTTCAAATTCCCGAACGAAGTTGTCATAGAGTGGAGGGGTAGTCCCATTATGCCTAAGGGTAAGTTTATTTCTTACCTTAGGGCCAGGAAGCTAATATCGAAAGGGTGTATCTATCACATTGTCCGAGTAAAAGATAGCCATGTTGAGTCTCCATCTCTCGAGTCGGTCCCGATTGTTAATGAGTTTCTCGACGTTTTTCCTGAGGATCTGCCTGGAGTCCCTCCTAATAGGGAGATCGACTTCGGGGTTGATGTTCTTCCTGATACCTAGACTATCTCAATCCCTCCATATAGAATGGCTCCGGCCGAGTTGAAAGAGTTGAAAGAACAGTTGAAAGACTTGTTAGATAAGGGATTCATTAGGCCGAGTGTCTCACCATGGGGTGCTCCCATCCTATTTGTGCGAAAGAAGGATGGGTCCCTTAGAATGTGTATTAACTACAGGCAGCTGAATAAGGTCATCGTAAAGAACAAATACCCTCTCCTCAGAATAAATGATTTATTTGATCAACTTTAGGGTGCCACATATTTCTCAAAGATAGACTTGAGATCCGGCTACCATCAGTTGAAGGTGAGGGAATGTGATATTTTGAAGACTGCTTTTCGGACTCGTTATGGCCACTTTGAATTATTAGTCATGTCCTTTGAGTTGACAAATGCCCCCCGCAGCTTTCATAGATCTCATGAACCGGGTGTTTAAACCATATCTTGATATGTTTGTGATTGTATTCATAGATGATATTCTGGTCTACTCCAAGAATGAAGAGGAGCACGCCTATCATCTTATAGTCATTTTACAAACCTTGAGAGACCAGGTATTGTATGCAAAGTTCTCCAAATGTGAATTTTGGCTTGCATCAGTGGCTTTCCTAGGCCACGTTGTATCTGGAGATGGTATTCAGGTTGAAGCTCAGAAAATTAAGGTAGTGAAGAATTGGCCCAGACCTACATCCCCGACAGAGATAAGAAGCTTCTTGGGTTTGGCCGGCTATTATCGAAGGTTTGTAGAGGGATTCTCATCTATATCATCACCATTGACTAAGCTGACTCAAAAGAAGGCTAAGTTCCAATGGTTCGATGCTTGTGAGAAGAGTTTCCAGAAACTAAAGGCCAAGCTAACCACTGCTCTTGTTCTAACTTTGCCTGATGGAACAGAGGGCTTTGTGGTCTACTGTGATGCATCCATAATTGGTCTGGATTGTGTGTTGATGCAAAGGGGGAAAGTGATAGCCTATGCTTCAAGATAGCTTAAGGTTCATGAGAGAAACTACCCAACCCATGACTTTGAGCTGGTGGATGTGGTGTTTGCGCTTAAAATTTGGTGCCACTATTTGTATAGAGTGCATGTTGATGTATTTATCGATCACAAGAGCTTACAATATGTCTTCAGCCAGAAGGAACTCAACCTGAGGCAAAGGAGATGGTTCGAGCTACTCAAAGACTATGATATGAGCATCCTCTACCATCCAGGTAAAGCTAATATTGTTGTTGATGCTCTTAGCAGGTTGTTTATGGATAGAACTACCCATGTAAAGGAAGGAAGGAGGGAATTGGTGAAGGAGGTACACAGATTAGCCCGATTGGGAGTTCGTCTAGAAGAGAATGACGAAGGCGGAGTTACTGTTCAGGATGGGTCTACATCCTCACTTGTGACAGAGGTAAAGGAGAAACAAGACCGAGATCCCATCCTCTTTCGGTTGAAGGAAGTTGTTCACAAATAAGGGGTGATGGTTTTTACCAAAAGGGGAGATGGCGTATTGAGGTACCAAGATAGATTGTGTGTGCCTGGTGTCGATGATGTTCGAGAGAGGATTATAGCTAAAGCACATAGTTCTAGATACTTTATTCATCCGGGCTTTACAAAAATGTACCATGACTTGAGGGAAATCTACTAGTGGAGTGGGATGAAGAGAGATATTGCGGAATTTGTTTCTAAGTGCCCAAATTGCCAACAGGTAAAAGTCGAGCATCAAAGGCCATGTGGTTTAGCCTAAAACATAGAAATTCCAGAATAGAAGTGGGAGATGATCAATATGGACTTTATCACGGGTTTGCGAAAGTCCCAAAAGCAACACGATTCGATTTGGGTAATTATGGATAGGATGACGAAATCAGCTCACTTCTTGGCAGTTAAGACTATTTACACCGAAGAAGATTATGCAAAGTTATACATTCAAGAGATCATCAGATTGCATGGAGTCCCCTTGTCCATTATCTTAAACAGAGGAGCTCAATTCACTTCCCAATTCTGGAGATCTTTTCAGAAGGGATTGGGTTCAAAGGTGAAATTAGGATGATCACTTACCTCTCATAGAGTTTGCATATAATAATAGCTATCATGCAAGCATTCAAATGGCTACTTATGAAGCTTTGTATGGGAGGAGGTGTAGATCACCAATTGGATGGTTTGAGGTTGGAGAAGTCAAGTTGATTGGGCCTGATTTTGTTCACCAAGCCATGGAGAAGGTGAGAGTTATTCAAGATATGCTAAAGACAGGCTAAAGCCGCCAAAAATCTTACACCAATATGAGGAGGAGAGACTTGGAGTTTGAGGCGGGTGATTGGGTATACTTGAAAGTGTCACCCATGAAAGGTGTCATGAGGTTTGGAAAGAAGGGGAAGCTTAGTCCTTGATATATTGGTCCTTACCAGATCTTGAGGCGGATTGGGAGTGTTGCTTATGAGTTGGAGTTGCCTTCAGAGCTAGCCTCTATTCATCCGGTATTCCATGTTTCGATGTTGAAAAAATGCTTGGGTGATCCCTCATTGGTAATCCCCACTGATAGCATTGGAGTTAAGGATAGCTTATCCTATGCAGAGGTTCCAGTCCAAATTCTTGATCGCCAAATCCATAAATTGAGGAACAAAGAGGTCGCCTCAGTCAAGGTCCTTTGGAGAAACCAATTTGTTGAGGAGGCCACATGGGAAGCGGAGGAAGCCATGAAATCTAAATATCCACATCTATTCGTACCTACCGATGAGTATGTTGAAGGTAATGCCCATTTCCTTGACTTGAATTCATTTGTGCATTTTTGAGTCTTGATTGATAATTGTTTGAGAATTTGATTAATTGATTGATTGAGTTCTGATTGTGATTTTTACCCTGAGTCCATTCTTGGTCACTCGTCATTCGAGGATGAATGATCCCAAGGGGGAGATAATATAACACCCCTCAAAATATTTCCCTAAGATTCGAACCCTTCTTGTATTCGGGTAGGGTGAAACTCGAGTATTGTAGATCATTTGTGTGAGTTAAGATGAGTTTTGGGAAATTGAGCAGCTTTAGAGGTGATATGGGGTCATGAAGGACCCCTAGGACCAAATCAAATCTAAAAGATTCATCGTGGCTAAGTTTGAGGAGGAGTTCGCATAAGAGGTTGATTTCTAACGACCCTATATTTTTAAATATGACGATCTAGGTGGCCCACGACCTATTGAATTAAAGGTTGTCGAGTCTTCTTTCCAACGCCACCAAGAATGTAAATTTTGGAGTTTGGAATCAAAAGATATGACGATCCTAAGACGAACTAGCACGATAGGAATTTCATTTTTGGCCTGGGTTGCAACTGCTGGGGAAATGGCCTTGGCGCTGTAAGGGCGAGATGCGCCACTATCGCACCAGAAACATGCCTCAGTAGTTTGGTCCTTGGTGTGATGCGCCACTAAAAGTTGTGCGGGTTTTTAGGCGTAATCGGCCTAGTGCTGCACTAGCGCGACACGCCACTATCGCACCAGGAGAATTTTAGCCTATTTTCAGAACATTTAAGAAGGGGAAATTTGGGAACTTACCCAAGTTATATATGTATCATCCTTGGGCATTTTGGGATCACAATTTGCAGCCCCACTCTCTCTCTAGAAAATCCCTAGGAGTCTCTCTCTCTTCTTCTTCTTCTTCTTCTCTATTTCCAACAAGAAGAGTTCCAAGAGCTTCAAGACTCCAAGTTCCTATTGAAATCCCAACAATAAGGTTTTCTTCAAGTCTTCACTAAGGTATGTAAGGCTATCCAAAACATGGGTTGAGTTCACCCATGTGCCCTACTCTTGCTTTGAGGTTAGATGTCCATGAAAAATAGAGTTTCTTGGTATGGTTTATGTTTGAACGAGTTTTGTCCCCTATTTATTTGATGCTATGTGTGTTGATGTTGTTTAGCTAAGAAGTTCCTAAAACCTTAATGTTAGTGTGAATTGATGGAGAGGACTTATTATATGTTTTGTTGATCTCTTTAACCATGTAATTATGTTGCATAAGTCAATTTCCTTAAGTGTGTTACTCTACTTGAATTGTTGAGCTAAAGTCATAGAGTTGTGATTAGTCTTGAGGAGATGTCATAAATGCTTATCTAAATGAGGCTTGATTGAGTTGATTGGAGGATAGAATTGACGAGTGGATGAGGTCCTAAATGGAACTTGCCATTATGACTCAATTGAGTTGAAATAAGGATAGAGTTGATGAGTTGGCAATGTCCCACATGAAGCTAGCCGTGAGGGCTTGTTTGAGATGATTGGAGGGAGTCTTATGAGCATAGAGTCATGGCAGGAGTATCGAGCACCGAGGTGGGCTAGAGTATAATCCGTACTCGAACCCCAGGAACTACGCCACCAACATAGGTAGGGATGGAACCGTTAAAGTCGGATATTTCCCATTTATTTGTCCTAAAATGATAGGACTTGACTAATCGATAGAATCCATGATTAGGGAGGCGTTCATGCCCTAGCAAGGTATGGACGGACATGGCAATAACGTCTGATTGTTGTACTATCACTGGCTCATAAGTGATGGTTGTTGGATAAGAGAAACTCCCATTTAGGTCTTGCTAGTACTCCGAGTCAGTTGAGTTGAGTGGCATGAGATTTGTTCCAGTCTAAAACACTTCTTGTTAGACTTAGGACCCTTGAGTGAGTTTTTATGTATATATATATGTATATGAGTTGAGATCCTGAGTTGATATTGATGTTTGTTTCACCCGACCATTTTACATACTCGTACATTCCATGTTCTGACGCCATTTGGCCTGCATCATTTAATGATGCAGAGACAGGTACTAGAGATCATCAACCGACGCTCTATTGAAGATCCACATACACTTCTAGCTAATTGGTGAGTCCTCCTAGTTTACGTAGGCGTATTAACGCACTATGATTTCTTGAACTCGGATGTATGCTATTTATGGCATTTATGTTATTATCCAATAATAGTATCTACTGTTTTTTTGTGTGTGCTTGGATTATACTATTATTTGGACCGTTTTCGTCTTCTACTTATTTACTTATTTACTCTAATATTCTTGTCTGACCTTTTTCTATGTTTTTATTGAGCCGAGGGTCTCTCGGAAACAGCCGTCCTACATTGGTAGGAGTCAGGTCTGCGTACACTCTACCCTCCCCAGACCCCATGATGTGGGATTTCACTGGGTTGTTGTTATTGTTGTCTTTTATTTTGATTGTTGGTAGTTATGGGCTTGTCATTGGCACCTTCTAGACTTTGATAGAGGCTTCATAGACTAGAGTGTGGAAAGGTTGGACTGCTACTTTTGAGAAGTCTTATTATATCTGTTTTGATGAGTTGATAGTGATTGGCCCTCGGCCCCTATATGATGAATAGTATGTTATGATTGAACCCTCCTTCAAGTGAATGTGATTGAATGATAGTGTGACTGAATTAGGTGGTTCGCTTGAAGGTCAAAAATATCTTTCGAGTGTCGGTCACGTCTAGAATACCCTCCCGAGGCGTGACAATTAAAATCTTCTCTCTAAAAGAGTACTCTCCAAGTCTCCTTCTTCTTCGAGCAAATTCTAAGGATTTCTTTAAGGTCAAGATTCAATTCTCTGAAATTTAGGGCTTTTAAAGGTCGAGATATGTGGGAATTCATCCATGGGACTTTTTACTCATGGAATCCCAAAGATTTCTTCTCAAACCTCTTATAATTTCTTCTTCTATAATCCCTAATTTCATGATTTGCATTGGGTCTTTTCAATTATGATGTATATCAATGCTATTAGCCTAATTATGCCTAATTCACATCACATTGCATAATTTCAAGATAATTTTCAAAGACCTATGCTATATTCTAGTTTCAAGTATGCTTTTTGAGTTATGATGATTTTTCAAGCTATTTCAATGAAAGCCTTATGAATGATGTTCAAAGATGCTTTATGAAAGATGTTATGAATGATGGTTCAATGATGCTATAATCAAAGAAGTTTTAGTGCAATAAGGACAATTATTTCACAACCATGTTAAAGAAGTTAAAGTTTGTGATGGAATTTCCTAATAATGTTAATGATTAAGTTTTCATGAAATTTCCGCTGGTATAAAGTTCTGTTATGATAGATGTCTTATGTTTATTGTCCATATATACTTCTCACATACTTAGTGCATTTTATTTACTAACGCATACTTTTTGCCTATATTATATCATAATGTAGGGTCCGACGATCACACCCATCCTTTCGTTAGCGGATAGAGCTTATTACATTCGTATTGGTGGTGAGTCCTTATGTTTTGAGGACATGACACTTTATTTTCATTTGCGTCATTTGACTATTTCATTCTCTTATGTTTTTGTGGGTAAGCTAGGAGCTTATCTTATGCCCCCATCAAGTGGGTAGAGACATGTTGGATGTTTAGAGTCTATGTTGTCCTTCATTTCAAATTTTAAGACCTTGATTACGTGTCTATGCTTTAGCTTATTTTCTTATTTACCTTATGTATACTCATGAATGATATACTAAGTGGTTTGGTTGGGGTCCCTCAAGACTCTAATCATCGAATCGCACCTAGGATCTAGCTTGGGTCATGACAATGTCAAACTCCATTGCTTTTGGGATTTGATTATCCAGGTATGTGGGAATTCACCAATTGGTGCCTTTTCATCTATTGGATTCCAAAGGATCTCTATTTTTCAAATCTCTTTAACCTAATTTAATTAAGGTTTATGTCAACTTTTCATAGGTCCTTTTCATTATGATTTAATTGATTTTATTGTACTCCATTATGCATGATTTGATTAAAATACATGATTTATGATTGTTTTCACATGGATCTATGCATTATTCTTTGAAATTTACATATGAACTATGAACTATGATCATGAATTTAATAAAGGATTTATGCATGGTTATGAATATGATGAGTTACATTTTAAAGGATAATTTTTTGCAAGTATCAATGATTTGTGAAATATTTTCTCACAATATGAAAAGAATCACGATTTAGATGTTTAGAAAGGTAAGTGTTTATATCAACTATGCTATGAATCATGATTTGAAAGGAGCTACTCTTATATAATTTTATGAGGTGGATTGGTAAATGACTATTGCCTTTCCTAATGATATATTTTGATAATTGACTTTATCTATTTCATTGGAATTTGACTTAGCACCGAGAGGCTTGAGGTGGAGGCTTGGTAAGGGAATCTTTAGTAGCAACTTCTAGTCCCAAATTGCGTGCCCCTGTTGGTTGTCTTAAATGACTTAGTTAGTGAATCCACAAATAACTCATGATGAAATGTTACGGAGTCTACCTTAGCAAGTAACCTATTTTTTTCATTGTAGGAGTTACTCCAGATTTCATGTTATAACTCACATGGTCTTATTGTTGGTTACCATTAATATCCCACAGAATAACTATGTTTCCTTAAAGATTTTCCTTATGTCTTTCAAGTATTGCATTGGCCTTATCATATGATTTACGATTTGTTGTTAAGGTTTTAAAGGATTCTTGGTCATGCATTTGATGTTTATGCCTATCATGATATCATATTTTATGGTATGCATATTATTTATATACTTCGGTACATATCATGTACTAATGCATATTTGTGCCTACATTGTCTCATAATTTAGAGTTCGACGCTTCTCATCACCCTCGTATCTAGTAGGAATTGCTATTAACGCTACCTTATTTTGGTGATTTCTCATGTTTCGAGAATGCTACAACTTATATTGTCTCTCATTTCAAATTCATGTTATTTCATATTTTTGGGTGAGCTAGGGCTTGTCCTATGCTCCGTCTATGTAGTAGAGGTTTGTCAAACTTAACATGTATTTCCCTTGTTCGGATGTTATGTTTGAACTCTCCTTTATCAAAATTTCTATGTTCAAGTTTTACTTTTTGCATTTATGTTTTACTTTAATTTTCATGATATGTTATGCTAAGAGGCTTGATTAGGGTCCCTAAAGATTCTAATTATCATGTCACGTCTAGGGCCTAGCTTGGATCGTGACAAACTTGGTATCAGTGCATAAGGTTTAAGTGTCCTAGATCTATGCCGCATCGAGTAGAGTCTTATTTATGGGTGTGAAGTGCATCATATTTATGAATAAGAGGCTATGAGGCATTTAGAAAACTTCACTTCTTTGATCACTCTTAAGTCATGCAATAGAGTTGAACTTCGTTCCTTCTAACTCTTGTTTGATGTGTTACAAAATTATGCCTCCAAGAAGAGACTATATGAGGAGGAATGCAAATGTGGATGAGGAGCAACAAGTTCTACCAGTTTCTAATGACCATTTGATCGACTAAGTCTTTCATGATGAATTTAGAGCGGTTTTCCAAGTTCTTTCCTAAGCTATGGTGGCACAAGCAAATTGAGAGTGATAGCTTTTGTGAACTCAAATGTGGGTACGAAGGCTACTAGAGTTCATGACTTCGCAAGAATGAACCCTCTAGAATTTTATGGGTCCAAGTCATATGAGGATCCACAAGAATTCATTAAAAGGATTTACAAGATCGTCAATATCATGGGTGTAATTCCAATTGACCACGTATCAAAGAGTGTGGCTCATATTTTGTTTGACCAATAGAAGGGAGAGAGAGTTAGAGGTGCGGGTCCCTTCGATTGGGAGGAATTTAAAGATACTTTTCTTGACTGTTTCTTTTCCCTTGAGTTGAGGGATGCCGAAATCCAAGAGTTCATCAATTTGAAACAAGATAACATGATTTTGAGGAAATATGCCTTTAAGTTCACACAATGTTTCAAATATGCTTCATTCATAGTTGTTGACTCTAGTACTCGCATGAACAAGTTTCTTTTGAGTACTTCGGATTTGATTGTCAAAGAATGTAGTACCACTATTTTGATCAAGAGATGGACATATCGAGGTTGATGACTTATGCCAAGAAAATTGAGGAGGAAGAGATTAAGGTGAAAGCTCAGGAATCAAAGAGGGCAAGGACCGGTAGTGGTAACTTCACATTTGCGGTTTGGTAATGGTAGTCGTTCACAGTTTCGCTCAAATTTCTTTGGTGAAAATTCTTTTAGTACTCTGGCTCCAAAACTCAACAAGGATAGGGTGTCTAACCCTAAGCCTCAATGGAGTACTTCAAGTAGTCAGACTATCCCCACATGTAGGAAATGTTGGAAGAACTACCGAGGAGATTGTTTGGTTGGTTCTAATGCTTGTTATGGTTGTGGAAAGACGGATCATAGAGTGAGAGATTTTCCCTCAGGTACTAGTAGAGGTGGAGTTGGTCATCCTCAGACTCAGACTACTACTTTTGATTGTTCGGCCCAGCAAGGTACTTCATCAGGTTCTGGTGGTGGTCAGCACCAGAACAGATTATCTGATTTTCAGACTCGACAGAACTTAGAGGATTTTCCTAATGTGGTGACTGGTATGTTACGAGTCTTTTATTTTAATATTTATTTTTTGTTAGATCTGGAAGAGAAACTTTCTTTTATGACTCCTTATCTTGCTATGAAGTTTGATGTCAGTCCCAAAATCTTGTTAGAGCCTCTCTTAGTCTGAATGGGTCTATAGAAATTTTTCGGTCTCTGTTCTTCATAAAATCATCTCAGCTGATCTTGTAGAGTTAGATATGACTGATTTTGATGTTATTCTTAGTATGGCTTGGGTTTATGCATGTTATGCCTCTATTGACTGTAGAACCTGAGTAGTTATGTTTCAGTTTCTGAATGAACTAGTTTTAGAGTGGAAGGGTAGTAATTTCGTATTTAAAGGACAATTTATCTCGTAACTAAAAGCTCGGAAATGATTTTTAAGGATTACATCTACTATCTTGTATGGATTAGGGATACGAATTTCGAAGCCCATACCCTTGAGTCAATTTCTGTTGTTAATGAGTTTCTGAAAGTGTTACCTGATGATCTTCCGAGTATTCCTCCCTAAAGGAAATAGAGATTGGTAGTGATCTTCTTTAATACCCAGCCTATTTCTATCCCTCTTTACAGAATGGCTCCGGTAGAACTTAAGAAATTGAAGAATCAGTTAAAGGGTTTGCTAGATAAGGGTTTCATTAGGACCGAGTATCTCTTCATTGGCTTCTCTGGTTCTCTTTATTCAAAAACAGAATCATTCTCTTCGTATGTGTATTAGCTATTAACAATTGAGCAAGGTCACAATCAAAAATAAATATTCCATCCCAAGAATTGATGACTTGTTCGATAAATTTCAAGGAGCTAGTTATTTTTCAAAGATGATCTTTGATTGGGTTATCATCAACTTTGAGTGAGAGAATATCACTTTTCAAAGACTGCTTTCATAACTCAGTATGGTCACTCTGAATTTTTGATTATGTCTTTAGACTAAAAATGCTCCTGCAACTTCTATGGACTTGATGAATAAGGTGTTCAAGCAATATTTAAATTTGTTCGTCATTGTGTTCATAGATGATATATTAAACTATTCTCGAAATGAGGATGAGCATGCCAATCATTTGAGGATTGTCTTGCAAGTTCTCAATGATGGTCAATTGTTTGCTAACTTTAGAAAGTGTGAGTTATGATTGAGGCCGGTAGCATTCCTTGGCCATATTATTTCCGGTATGGTATTCAATTTGATCCTAAGAAGATCAAACCAGTTAAGAATTGACCTAGACCTCTTTTTCCATCAGAAATTTAGAGTTTCTTGGGTCTAGCCAGTTATTATAGACGGTTTGTGGAAGAGTTTTCTTTATTGTTTCACCTTTGACCACGTTGAATCAAAAGAAGGTGAAATTCTAATGGTCTGAAGCATGTGAGAAGAGTTTCCAAGAGTTGAAAGATCGACGTTTTAATGACCCGTTAGGTCATTTTGAGAATGAGTCATCTCTCTTTCATAAAAGACCATTTTCATAAATATTAAATGAAATTTCAGACTATTCGGTAACTCTAATTAATTAGTTGATGGGTAATTTTAGATGATTAATTTAATTGGTGGGCTAAATTGATAGTTTATTTAATATCCTATACCACTTGTCCCATTTTTATTAAAATAAATTAATAAGATTTAATATAATTCTTTTAGTCATAACACCCATATTGTCACAGCTTGATGAGGGATTGACGTCGAGGTGAAGAACGCAAATTTATCAGGTAACCAATCCTTAATTCGTGTAAAGGATGTGTTGTCACTGAGAGGATAGGGATTATTACTTTGGATTCAAAAGCTATCTCCACTAATGTTGCTGCTAAACATTGGATTCTTACAACTTGTAGACAAAATTCTATGTTTAATTATAAGGTAATGATGACACGTAGTGCATAGGATACTAATGATGTTCTATGATGTGTTAATCATAAGGGATATTATATTATGATGGATTGGTATAGTATAGGTCAATTTTGATGCTTATGTTGACTCTTATTTAGGCTATTCCTATTTTTCATATTGTTTTTACCTTTTCTGCTCAGTCGGCCTATGATGCCTACTAGGTACCTGTTGTCTTGGTACTCATACTACACTCTACATCTACTTTCGTGATGCAGGACCGAGCACCAGCTACCACCGTGGATAGATCGAGCATGTTGTAGTCAGCTTCGGAGACTAGGGTGAGTACTTGGCATGTTTGGATCATTCCTATCTCCTTTAGTATGGATGGCCCATCTTTTTCCTTTTGAGGCTAGTCAGTTATTATAGATATTTTTGGTCCACTTTCGGGAATTGTACACATCTTTTATTTTGTAGCAGCTCTGTATTTGTGACTTCCAGATTTTGGGAAGGATCTCTAGTTGTTTATATCATGTTTTGGTTTACTTCCACTTATTCTTTCTGCTTATCTTTATAATTCATCACTCTTGTTTAGTTTCTGTCCTCAAACCCATTACTTCAAGTTCTGGGTTGACGGATTGAGTTTCCTACTAGTGAATTATAGTAGGTGTCATTATGATCTAAGAAATTGGATCATGACACTTTGACGAAAGGAGATGGTTTGAGTTGTTGAAAGATTATGACATGAGTGTTCTCTGTCATTCTGGAAAGGCAAGTGTGTTTGTCGATGCTCTTAGTAGGTTGTCTATGATTAAAGTTTCTTATATTGAGGATAGGAAGAAGGAGTTAGTGCATGATGTGCATAGAATAGATTGTTTGAGTTTTTGCTTGATTGATTCCGAGGATGGTTGTATTATTGTGAAAATTGGCTTAAAATCGTCTTTTGTGTCGGATATGAAGGCAAAGAAAGATAATGATATGACTTTGGTTGAATTGATAAAAGTGGTTTCCAAAAAATACATTGAGGCTTTCTCCCAAGGGAAAGATAGTGTGCTTTGTTACCAAGGTCGATTATATGTTTTCGATGTTGAGGGCTTAAGAAAAATGATCTTATCTGAAGCTCATAGTTTCTGATATTCTATTTACTCGGGATCAGCCAAGATATATCGTGATTTGAGAAAAGTTTGTTGGTGGAATGACATGAAGAAGGATATTACAAAGTTTGTGGCTAAGTTTCCGAATTGTCAATAAGTGAAGGTTGGACATAAAAAACTTGAAGTTTTAGCTCAAGACATTGAGATTACTACTTCAAAGTGGGAGAACTTGAATATGGACTTCATTACAAGTTTGCCTCGTACTCGGAGGCAACATGATTTGATTTGGATTGTTGTGCACCAAATGACTAAGTCAATGCATTTTTTTCCATTAAGACTTCTTATTCAGTCGAGGATTGTGCTAGAATTTACATTGGAGAGTTGGTTAAGCTTCGTGATATTTCCTTATCTATCATTTCAGATCGAGGTACTCAGTTTACTTTTTAGTTTTGGAGGTCATTTCAAAAAGGTCTTGGTGCTCAAGTTAAGCTTAGTATAATTTTTCACCCTCACATCGATGACCAAGTCAAATAGACTATTCAGACTTTGGAGGATATGTTTAGGTCTTGTGGATCAACTTCAAAAGAAATTGGGATGACCACCTACCATTGATTGAGTTTACCTATGATAATAGTTATCATTTGAGTATCCAAATTGCTCTATTTAAGGCATTATACAGTAAGAGGTGCAAATCTCTGATAGGATGGTTCAAGGTTGGTGAGGTTGCTTTGATAAGGCCCGATTTGATGTGTAAAGCAATGGAGAAAGCTTGGCTCATTAGGGAGAGGTTGAAGACTACCCAAAGTTGACAAAAGTCCTATTTGGATGTAAGGAGAAGAGAGCTTGAGTTTGAAGTTAATGATTAGATTTACTTAAAAATCTCACCTATTAAGAGTGTGATGCATTTTGGTAAGCAAGGAAATCTTAGCCCCCATTATGTAGGTCCATACCAGATTTTGAGGCATTTTGGTAAGGTGACTTATGATTTAGATTTGACTTCAGAATTGATATTGGTGCATCCACTGTTTCATGTCTCTTTGTTGAAGAAGTGTAATGGTGATCTTACCTCTATTGTGCCATTGGAGAGTGTTGGTGTGAAGGATAATCTATCTTATGAAGATGTTCCGCTTGAGATTTTAGATCTTCAAGTTCGAAAGTTGAGGAATAAGGAAGTTGCTTCCGTCAAAGTCCTTTAGAGGAACCAACTAGTTGAGGGTACTACATGGAAGGACTAAGAAGATATGATGTCCTGTTATCCTCATCTCGTTTCATCCATTTTAGCATGAGGTATTTAGTTTCCTCATGTTCACTCTATTGGATTTATGTGTTTTAGTCATTTTCAATTTTCGTGTGCATGCATGTTCATGAAATCAGTTTTAAAGTCATGTTTTACCTTGAGGTTGATTACTCCTTGATTTATGTATTTTAATATGTTGTTGCATTCATGTTGGGTTATTATATCTCTTTCCCTACTTTATTCATGCTAGCTTGAGTCACATTCGAGGATAAATATTCCCAATAGGAAGATATTGTAAGAACCCAAAAGTTGAAAACTCAAACAAACGAAAAGTTGTAGGCTAAGTGTTGGGTACGAAGGACGAGTGGCTTCTATAGACCGTATAAGGTCCTACGGTTCATCGAAAGAGGTTGTATGACTGAGAGATATCAAGGGTGAGTTCAACGAAGGGGTCTTACAGACCGTAGAAATTTCTACGGGTCATAGGATGACCCATAGAGTGAGGTTCAAAGACTATGATTTTTGGATTTTCAAAAATGTGCAGGATGAGAGGTCTTTACGATGCGAAGGGGAGTCTATGATCTGAAGGGGAGTCTATGATCTGAAGGGGAGTCTACGATCGGTAGACCTTGGTCGTAAGATTGAATTACAATTCC
The DNA here is from genome assembly GCF_947179165.1 of Solanum dulcamara. Lineage (NCBI taxonomy): Eukaryota > Viridiplantae > Streptophyta > Magnoliopsida > Solanales > Solanaceae > Solanum > Solanum dulcamara. Next base: position 15,495,241 of record NC_077237.1, on the reverse strand, counting down.
AGTAGCTTTTGATTTTGAACATGACTTTTATGGATGTGTATGACAGATCGTGAAAGGTCCTGTGGACTGTAGGTCATGTCTGTAGGGTCATTTTTGGGAAATTTGGACAATCTAAACTACCCAAACCCTTTAAACCTTCCTCATTCCCTCTAAATCTCTCAAATTCTCTAAGGCATCAAATGTGTTCTCTTAAGGGCCTTCTTCTCCATCAAGTTAGGGTTCCAAGGTCTAACTCCCTTGCTTTTGGTCTTTGATTATCCGGATATGTGTCAATTCATCAACGGGTTATTTTTCATCCATTGGATCACAAATTTTCAAATCTATTTCACCCAATTCAATTAGAGTTTATGTCAGTTCTACATGGGTCCTTTTCATTATGATTCAATAGATGTTATTCTACTACATTATGTGTGATTTGATTAAAATACATCATTTATGATTATTTTCATATGGACCCGTGCATTATGCTTTGAAATTTACATATGAACTATGAACTATGATTAATTTGATGAAGGATTTATTCATGTTTATAAAAATGATGAGTTACGTTTTAAAGGGTTCTTTTATGCAAGTATCAATGATTTGTGAAAGGTTTTCTCACAATATGAAAGGAATCATGATTTGATGCTTAGAAAGGTAAGTGTCTATATGAACTATATTATGAATCATGATTTGAAAGGAGCTACTCTTATATGATTTTATGGATTGGATTGGTAACTGATTATCGCCTTTCCTAATAATATGTTTTGATAATTGACTTTATCTATTCCGTTCGGATTTGACTTAGCACCGAGAGGTATGAGGTGGAGGCTTGGTAAGGGAGTCTCTAGTAGCAATATCTAGTCCCAAACTACCTGTCTCTGTAGGTTGTCTCAAATGATTTAGCTAGTGGATTCACAAATAGCTCATGATGAAATGATACAGAGTCTACCTTGGAAAGTAGCCTCTTTTTTTCTCTGTAGGAGTTACACCGAATTTCTTGTTATAGCTCACATGGTTTTATTTTCGGTTATGGTTAATATCCGACAAAATGGTTATGTTTTACTTAAAGATTTTCGTTATGTCTTTCAAGTATTGCATTGGCCTTATCATATGATTAACAATTTATTTTTAAATTTTTAAACGATTCTTGGTCATGCATGTTATTTTTACTCCTATCATGATATCATGTTTTATGTTATGCATATTTTTACATACTTAGTACATTCCATGCACATTGCATACTTATGCCTACATTATCCCATAATGTAGGGTCTGACGCTTCTCATCATCCTCGTGGCTAGTACAGATTGTTATTGATGCTACCTTATTTTGGTGAATCCTCATGTTTCGAGGGAGCAACCTTTTATGTTTTCTTTCATTTCAAAATCATGTTATTCCATATGTTTTGGGTGAGCTAGGGCTTGTCCTACGCCTCGTCTACATAGTAGAGGCTTGTTAGACTTAGCCTGTATTTTCCTTGTTTAGATGTTATGTTTGAACTCTCCTTTATCGAGATTTGTATGTTTAATACTTACTTTCCGCATTTAATTTTACTATTAATTTTCATGCTATGTTATACTGAGAGGCTTGATTAAGATCCCTCGAAATTCTAATTATAGTGTCATGTCTAGGGCCTACTTACTTTAGGTATAAGTTCTTAGGGGTGAATGATATTTTTCCAATAATTATTTCTGCACATCTCTTACAATATCAGGTGGAGGCATTTCTCTCAATTTTGCAGCTATACAAGAGAGCATGCCACTCACAATAACACTCCGATGGGAGAATTAACTAGCCCAACTTAACCCACCAAACCATTCTTAAGGAGACAAAATATGCAATTTATGAAAATAAATAGTTAAAAAACAATAAAAACTTGAGTTTTCATAAACTCAATAGTTATCAAAAATCAATGCGGAAAATAAAACCCCATAGAAAGTTTACATATGTGAAAATCGACTTCAATAATATAGAGTGAAATCGACGTCAATAATATAGTATTGGTGTTGAATTCTGCGGACTACTAAAGGAATAGTAGAGTAAAAATAGTGGATAGAGGTGTGGATGAAGACGGAGGAAGAGGGGCTTCAATGGAGTAAGAGGTGTATTAGGGAAGACAACAAAATAAGGAGAAAAAAATTAAAAGTTTTTTTTAAAAAAGGGGAAACCACAGTTTTTAAAATAAATTTTTTAACATATTTTTAAAAAAGTTAATATATCAAAAAAAAATTAAAATATTAAAAATATATTGTCCACTAAAAATGTCATGTGTACGATTTTATAAATTCAATTTTTCTTTTCTCTTTTTTCACGCGTTTTTAGGAGAGTGAGTACGCTCACTCTGCCATGTCACCACTTAAGGGGATATTTAAATCACTTGAAAGTTGTTAATGGGGTTATTTAAATGCCCATGTAGTTAAAGTGCTAAAGATTTGCTTCCACGTTCAGGGAATTTGATGTATTTACTCTTAAAAAAATTACATTTAGCGGCTATAATTAGGATTTTATGGCAAATTTCTTTCTCTTCTCTCCCTCTTTCCTTCTCTCACTCGCCTTGCTCTCTCTCTCTCTCTCTCTCTCTCTCTTCTCTCTCTACCTCTCTCTCTCTCTCTAGACCAATACGGTGTTCCAAATTGTAAAATAAGTGTATAGGAAATGAATACATAGAAGAAAACAAATATACGTGTATCAACTTTATCAATTGTATCACTCTAATGGTTGTATCAAGGTACAATCTTGTATCAGTTTGTGTGTATTGAATATCATCTGTATTTTTGTATTTTATGTATCGCGAATGAATACAAGTGATACAAAAACAAATATATATAACAAATACAGTTATATCAACATGTATGTATCGAATACATCCTATTGTATTCGTTGATACGACTTATATTTCATCGAATATAATATATTAGCATGTATTTGTTCGCTCTCTAGCATCTCTCATCTTTGTATCAACTTGTATGTATCAAATACTATATGTATGAACTTGATCAGGTTGTATTCGTTGATATAACCTGATACAACAAATACAACCTTTACTAGCATGTATTCGTTCTCTCTCTAGCATCTCTCCTCTCTCTTTTTGTCTCTCAAATCTCACTCTCCTTTCTTCTCTGTCACCCTATCTCGCTCGTCTTTCTCTTCTCTATCAGATTGTATTTATTGTATTTTCCATCGAATACAACTTGTATCAGCATATATTCGTCCTCTTTCTAGCATTATTCTCTCTTTCTCTCTCTCATATCTTGTCTCTCCTATCTTTTTCTCACGATCTCACTCACTTTTCATCCTTTTAATTGTAGTTATAAATCGTAATTAAGCAAACTATAATTATAAATCTTTAATTATTTTCAAACTATAATATTTTAGAAAGTTTCTCTATTATCAAATCTTTAATGAATATTTTCTCTCAAAAATATCTCCTATTATCTAACTAAACATCAAAAAATCCAGTCCAAGTTACCTTACCAATCAAATCAAATGGAGATAACATCACATTTGCTACAAAGGTTGTGGTCACTTTCTCAATTTAAAAAAACCTGTACATTTTCTTTATCCTGAAAATTTGAATTCCATAAATTATCTTTTTCCCCAATATGACAGTCTTATCATAGCCCAATAAACAATTTTCTCCAAGTTTTTGTAATTTCTCCTAAATATTTATATTGTGGAATTTAGTTGTCACCCAGTATCTCACCAGCCATATCTTTCTTTCACAATCATGGCTTACTTTGATTATAACAAAACATCTGCATCCAATAATAATAATGGAATATTTTTAAGAGAAAAATAAAATAAATAGAAAACACCTGACAAGTACACAAAACTTGAATACTACAGAACTAGGATGGGTAGGCCCATCTGTGGCCGAAAAGCAGTCAACCCACGTTTGAAACAGTGGGCCGATACCCACCGAGACAATAATAAAATAGTTGCATGCGGTGATGGATAATTGTTCTTGTGACACATGAAGACACACATACATTTCTTCTATTCCAATTTGGACAAGAAAAGTTGGTATTCCAATCTATTTTTTTTGGACTCTCACTCAAATCAAAACTAGTATTAAAGTTAGAAATAGTCAATTTTGTTTGTTACTCCCACAATTCAATATTGTCATTTTTCAATTTGATTAATTTTTAATCGTATTTAAATTAAATTAATTTAATATTAAAAAATCTACGAGTTACGATTCTTTTCACGAATTGGTTGAGATCCTATTCAATTCAAGGGTTTAGACACTATATTTTTAGTTTAATTCTCATTAAAGAACCTATGTTAGTGAAGGGCTGGGGAGACATATCTTAGAAAACTACTACTCCTTCTAGTCACTTTTACTTATTTACTATATTATAAGTAAATTTTTTTTTTTATTTGTCAATTTTAGTATATTACATGAAGATAAAAAAGAATTTCTCCTTTACCCTTATATAGCCTTTACCATTCATTCCAAATCATTTCACAAGTTAATTAGATTATACATCAATTAGATATCATGATAAAATATGCACTTCATTTATTATTTCGGAACAAGTAAAATGAATTTAAAGGAAAGAATATCTGCATGTCTAGTAAAAATTCTAAATTTTACCATATAATAATATATTTATATAGTATGTATTTCTTATTGTTTCATCTTAATTAGAAAATTATGTTTTAATTCGTCCTAAAATGAGTACTCTATCATGGAATCCAACTACATTAACAAGACTAAAGCGAACTCAGACATTTTTTAATATATTGGATTCAAATGATTATTAAAATTTGCATGGTACGTACTTTAATGTAGTTTATAAAATTATTTTTTTAAAATTCTGGATATTTTAATGTGAAACTAAATAGTGGGTGAACATTGAAACAAGGAGGATCGTGCATAGTATCTTTTACTAAAAAATTATTTAGAGTCGAGACAATAGAGTTTGCTGGTCTTCTTCCTCAAGTATTGACTTGAAAATACACATATGAAGTCTTTCTCTTGGCGGCCAAGGTATATAGAATATAGTCTCCTCATGAAATATGGACTCCTTTTTTTTATTCCTTATGATTATTGAATTATATAAGTCATACATAAGCACATACTTTTAGGTACTTTATTTTATTAAATTAAATAATATAGTGTCTTCATGTTCCCATGCGAGGAGACTTTCTTGGATCATAGTCTTTCCATAATGTCGAATAAATGTCACATGTGAAGTTTGTCTATACATATATAACTTTTCTTTCTTTTCTATTTGTAAAAAAAAAAACAAATGTAAGCTAGTTGTAAGTATATCTATTGGCATATGGAATATTTATTGGTATAATAATTACACAAATCATCAAACATTGTGATAGCGAGGTAATCATCTTCATCTATGAGTAAAAATCTTGAATTTAAAGTTGAAAATGATATCATTTTTAATAAAAATAAATTTATTTTTAAAATGAAATTTTCTGACGTGAAATTAAATTAATTAAATTCTAAAATGAATATTAAACAATCAAAAAGAAATAAAATAATAATTACACAATGTTTGAAGACGAATTTGTCCATTATATAACACACTTATTGATGATTCATGAACCTTCTCTTACAATGACGTTAATGAGTTGGGTGAATATGCTTTTGCGTTGATTCTAGATTTCACTTTGATAATTATTGTAGTACTTTTATTCTTCTCTCAATTCTGTAATTAACACACCATGTGATAAAAAAGGATACTGCATCAATAATCCTATCAATGGACATAAGACTTATTAATTGTACTTGCGGGGTGTATATGGATCGAGTTGGTTCAGATTTTTTACAAATTAAATCAAATTATTTGTATCGTGTTATTAAATTTATAAACCAAACCAAACCAATAAAAATCAGATTTTTTTATATCAATTTTTCTCGGATTTTTTGGATTTTTTCAAGTTTCTCTTGTTTTTCATAGTATCTAATAAAAAGTACAGAGCAGTGCTTCTTAAAAAGAGTTCTAGTACAAAATATCAACATATAAGATGGAGGCAGAACTCTGTTTTAAGTTTTAATTTTATAATATAACTTTATAAGATGAGCTTTTTTTGTATATTATTTAGATGGGCTTCTCAAGTCCAAATCTAAAAGTAAGAAAGAAAACAAAAATTATGAAAAATTTTAAAAAAATATTTATAAATTACATTTTAATAAATATTTTTATGTATAACATAATTTAAAAGTAGTATATCTATAATCGCATCGGTTTGAGTTCGGTTTGATTTTTTTTAGTTAAAACCAAATCAATCATATAATGGTCGGAATTTTTTCCAAATACCAAACCAAATCAAACCAAACCACTAGTCAGGTTTTTTTTCTAATTTGATTCGATTTATCGGTTTGACGCGGTTTATCAATTTACCCGCAAATCCTAATTGTACCTATTGCTTTTGGATTTGAGAGCGGTAGTTTCTTGACCGACTTATATAGATTAATAGTTAAAGGGGTCAACTACTTTAAAATTGACCTCTATTTCTTTATGTAAACACATTAATATTGTAGGGAATTAATTAGAATAATATTGTATTGAAACATGAATTTTTCACTCGACTACTGGTAGTGAGGAAATTAACTTGGCGAAATATATAATATTTTATTTATTTGTTTTTAATCATTGTGTTAGATTTTGATAAAATTCTCGTGCTATATATTTAAAAATAGAAATTCTTGCTAGAATTTATAATACTTAATCTTATATTATATATTTATGCTTTTTTTTCAATAGTAAAATAACCTTCTTGTTTAAATTTTTTTAAGAAGCGCCTAAAGTAAGAAATCGATAAACATAATATGAGACTAAGTGGCATTAAATCTCCTTTGATAACATATTCATATATGATGAAATATATGTGTCCACCACACGAGTCAGGGGATTAGGTCCCTTGACACAATCAATTAACATAATGCTCAAGTTAGGCGCAGAAGGTAAAATGGCAAACAATGTTTACGTGGAAACCACCTTGCTCAAAGGAGAAAAATCACGATTTGTCACACGGGATTTCACAACCAATTTTCACTAAGATGCAAGAGCAAAGTAGTCTATTACAACCTATTGTAACGAGACACCAACCCTCTCCACTCTTTCGCTTGCAATACCTCTATTACAAGACTTTGAGCCTAAGAAATACTTTTATTGCCCACTGCACAAACTACCTCTACTTAGTGCAGACTTCATCATTAAACTACAGCTAACTCTAGCCACCAACTAAGTAATAATTCTATTGCCCACTACCCCAACTAGCTCTAGTTGACATGGACTTTAGAAATCACTTCAAAGCTAACTCTAGCCATGAACTTGATGCAAAACAAATACAAGAAAAGATGATCAATATTCCTTTATAGTGTAGGAACTCATCTTACAATATTTAGCACACTAGTCTCAACATTACTACAAAGGAACAACCTAAAAACTATTCTTCAAATGTAGCTCAATCAGGTCACTTGCTGCCTTGAGGAAGTTGTTCTTTCTTTTGAGCACATACACCTTTTTTTCTTGAAATTATGATGTGAAGATCTAAGTTGTTTCATGTCCTAAGGATAGTATTTGATGTATGGACAAACCAACCTAGTCTCCTTTGATTGGTTGGACGTCTGTTGTCCTTCAGCTGCTGCCCACCAACTACAACAAGTGGTGACAACTTTTATAGTTGGTTCCCGTTTAGTCGATGACGCACATCGTTCATGGGATCGGGTCCGCCGATCAGGTCCCATGGTTTGTTGATATACAAAACGTGAATGTGCACCTCTACTGTAGTGTCCATCAACCTCTGCAGCTATATAGTTGTACACCACTTTCTTGCCCTTGACAAGCATTATTAATCATGGGAACAGGTCCCTAGTTTGTTAAATCATCAAAACACAAATATAACATTTACCCCATTTTTTGATGATGACAAACCATGCATACTTGTGTTCATATTTCTACTAACCAAGTCCCTCATACATTTCCCCTAGCGGGCAGTTCCCCCTGTCACAAAGCTTCGTAATTAACATGAACACATAACTTCCCCTTATTAGTATGCATGTCTTATCTCCCATGTCCATCTTTAAATCATTTGTTGTACGATAGTTTGTTAAATCATCAAAACATAAGATATAATGTTTTTCCCCTTTTTGATGATGATAAAGTACTATTCCCCGATTAACATTATCTCCCCCCCTCCTCGATCATATAGACCAGATTCCTTGATCCGAAATGGCTACTTTCATTAATGCTTCTTCCGTTTTTTGACATCATAAAAAGTTAGAACAGTAAATCAAGTAAAATAATATGCACTCTCGGTAAATTCATGGCCACTAGATAACACTAACATGAATGAACTAGCCAAGAGCAAGAAAAGAAAAATGGTAGACAAAAAGGTAAATTTTCATTCATAGTTCATCAGAATAGCATCAAAAATATTGAATTAACAAATATGCATAAGGGAACTGATCAGTTATAGCCATGGAAAAAGAAAAGAAATGCCCTTAGGATAGAAAACAAAAATAGAAGGACTCAGAAGAGGGAGGATGAGGAAGAATAGAATGGAAAACCATCATTATTCACCCGTTTTCAGCCGCATAAGCATATATCAATTGTTTGGTCAGGTCCTCCACTTAACAGTGAGACTCTTATTTTCAGTAGTTAAGGCATGAATTTTTGCCTTGAAATCAACATTATTTTTCTAAAAAGTCTCATCACAACCTGATCCCTGAGTCAGATCTTGTTGCAAGGTGACTTTCAAATTAGCAATTTTAGCCTCATGCTTTGCCATTGCAACCGTTATCTCCTCCAGACTTTGCCTTCAGTTTCTCTTGTTGTCCCAAAAAGTCTTGACACTTGGGACTTTTCTTTGTTGCCCATTCTTCCCTCAACACACTTACATGCAATGATAGTGTTTAATAAGAAAGATTGTTTTACTATCTGTACAATCTTTTTATCACATTCATCTTATAGCAGGCAAAGACCCTGTTTAAGAAATAACCATAGGTCAATCCATGTCTTCCATCCTTTGAAGTCATCACCTTATGCATAGAAATGTAGAACTTCTTGCTCATTGATATTTGCCTTAGGATTCTTGCTTATTTGGGTCAAACTCTTAATTATCCACTCTTTTCCAACCGCTAGGATAATTAATTTATTTCTCTTTTCTTTTGATAGGTCACCTTCAAACAAACATTCAGTTACACCTGTGGGGGACGAGATCAGGTTGAGACTAGAGATTTATCTCTAAGAGAGAGTCAAAGACAGCCAAATCAAGAACTGATAGGACCTATAAGGAATGAATGTTGTCTTGGGAGAAGTGAAATGAAATAGATAACATGACTGAAAAGCCAAAAATTAAGGTTTAGAAAAGATATGAGTTCTTGTTTTCAGGGGATGAATTAAAAAATGAAGATGGTTGAGACACTGTAAGATATGTGATAACAAATTAGAGATGTGGTAAAAGACACATGATATTTTTGAACAGTTCTCACAGACATTTTGAACTGCAATAAGTTTGATACTTTCCTTTGAGGAAGGACTTGGTTCCTCTCTTAAACTCTTTTGAAGGATACTTGCCTTAAGTCTGTCCCATCAATTTTTCTTCCTTATCTAGTCCACCATGTGTGTATACCTACAAAAGGTATAAGACTGAATTTAGACCAAAAGATACACATTACTAACAAGGATACTTGTTCTCTAATCATAGCCAATGAGAAGGCTGATAGTATCAACTCGAGTGAGTTAATTCAAGTTCATCATACCCAACTTCAGCCCATTTTTCTTGCAACCTGATCCCTGCTAAGAGTCTTTTTGAGGATGTCAACCACTTGATCTTCAGTCTTGGAAAATTGCAAGCAAATATTTTTCTTCTCCATATTGTTCCTCAAAAGTTATGACCCACAACAATGTGTTTGGTTCTCTTGTAATACACTAGATTCTTGGCCATGTTCAATGTACTAGTATTGTCATATAGAGTGGGAAAATGTTGGTGACTATCCCAAAATTCTTAAGTTGTTGCATGATACATAAGAGCTAAGCACAATATGATGGAACTGCTATATATTCTGCTTTAGCTGTGAAACGATCCACTAAATTTTGTTTCTTTGTGCCCCATGAAATCAAGGAGGAAACAAAAAAAAGAGTTATTTCTGAGCTGTTTTTTTTTATCAACCAGGTCTTTTATTTTAGCCTATAGAGAGCTTTGTCAACTTTCAACACATGATTTGAAAATTCACAATCTTCAACAACCTAGTGGTTGTTTCACATAGACTTTCTCCTTCAGGTACCTATTCAGGAAACTTTTCACATTCATCTGATATAATTTGAAGCCCATGAATACAAAGGCAATGAGTATCCTAATAACCTCTATCCTTGCCACAAGGGCAAAGAGTTTCATCTTACTCAATGTATTTTTCTTAATTGTACTATTGAACCACCAGCCTGGATTTGTTCCTTGTGATTATACCATGCTCATCAAGTTTGTTTCTATACACCAACCTGGTCCCTATGATGGTTCTGTCAGCTGATCGGGGAGATAAAACTTCTTTTAAAAAGATGTAGCTTCTCTTGCATGGATTCACCCAATAAACATCATTGAGTGATACCCTCACATTCTTGGGCTCATTGGTGGATATAAATGCTGAGAAGGCAACCACATTTATTATTTTTTACTTGATGTTAATAACCGAGTCTAAAGGAGAAGTGAGATTGTTAGGGGATGAGATGATTTATGCTTCCAATTTGATATTCTTATGAACGATTATGGCTGACTGGTACCAGGTTCCTCCATCACCTGAACAAAATACTCAGGTAGTTACAAGTTAGTTGTTTTGGTGGTATCTTGTTGAGGACCAAGTTGTTATGTTTCTTCATATCTCCCAATTCATCAAACATAAAATAAACACTTTCTTCAACACATAGTGTTATCTTGTTGTAGACCCTATAATCTTTGTTGGTTGATGAATATCCTACAAACAATCCTTCATCACTCTTAGGATCAAATTTCCCATGATCCATAATTCAAAACAAAATATTTGCAACCAAAAAGCCCTTAAGTAGCTTAACTTAAGCTTTTGATTGTTCAATAATTCATAGAGAGTTTTGTTTAGAATTGACCTGATTAAGTCTCTATTGATAATATAGCAAGCAGTGTTGACAGCTTTAACCCAGAAATTCTTTAGAAGATCAACATCAATTAGCATGGTTCTAGCAATGTCAACCAAGGTTCTTTTTTTCAACCACGCTATTTTGTTGAGGAGTTTTGGGAGATGGAAAGTTGTGACCTATGATTTGCATAAAAATTCTTGACTTTTGCATTTTTTGATTTCTGTTCCATGGTCAGAACTGGTCCCTGCAATTTTACTGTTCAGCTTCACATGAATGTGCTTGGCAGATATCACCAGGGCTTTGAAAGTTTTATCTTTGGACTTTAGGAACGTGGCCCAAGTGAATCTTAAGTGATCATCTATAATCACCAAAATGTATTTCTTTCCACCTCTGCTTTGGATCTTAACTGGTCCACACTGATCCATATGAATCAATTTCAGAGGTCTTGTTGTTCTGACATGCTTCTTCTTCTTAAAAGAGAATCTGATCTTTTTCCCTTTAACACAAGCTTCACAGCTCTTGTTATTTGCAAACTTTACTTTAGGAAAACCACAGACCAGGTCCTAGCTATAAGTTTGTTGAACAAAGAAGTACTGACATGACCCAACATCTTGTGCCGTAGCTCTTCAGTTTCAATTTGAGCATTGACACAAGTAAGATCATCTGCTTTGATAGCCGTAAAATTACACACATACATATTTTTGACCCTTTTTGCAATTAGAATCACTTCTTGAGAGATCAAATTTATAACAATACATTTTTCTAACAAACCTGACTTTATTTTAATTGTCACAAATTTATGATACACTCAATAAATAGTATTTCAGCCCATTCACATAATACATATTTTCAATTAAGTTTTTCAAAGATGTGTAACAACCTATCCCCGTCATTAGGAATAGGCCAATGGGGAAGGAGTTCAGTGCCAGAAAACTTCGGGTAGTAACTTCGAAAAGAATTTAGCCTAGGCTAGATTTGAACGAATACTGAGTCAAGTGAAGTCTAGGGTGATCATATGAATGATGAGAGGTAAAATCTCTAATTTGATTGAACAGGTTGATAGTCAATACGTCTTTGGAAGGGGTGTGTTGTGAAATAGGGCATGGACCACAAACTTCAAGATTACTATTTTCGTATATTCCACCAGAGCGGGATTATACCCACAAAGCTGCCCCATAAGAGAGGGATAGGTCCCGTTGGAGCGGACAGTCGTGACATAAGTCATGACAAAGTCCAAAAATGTCACGACCCAACCCCGTGGGCCGCAACAGGGGTCCGACCTGGACCCCCGTATACATACCCATCAGCTATAGTTAAATTAAGCTATGCACAAAGTGATAATACTTACAAAATCCTAATAAGTTAAAACTTTTTTGTGTACGTGTGGCCCCTTCCCTTCTACCATATCATGAAAGGGTATGCAAGCCGATAAGGCTGATGTAACATAAAAATATTTACAACATGCCGTATAGGCATAATCAAAACGAACTCACAAACAATCAACATACATATGTCTACAGACGTCTAAGAATAATAATAGCAATATATGGTGGGACAGGGCCCCCGTCGTACCCCTGAATATACAAATATATACATAAAAGGTCTAATACATAAAGGCTTAGCTCTCATTCAATGGAGCTCCTCCTAAACTTGCCAAGTGGAACCCTAAGCTGGCAGATCCCCAAAGTGTACATCTGAACCTGCGGGCATAAAATGCAGCCCCCCGGAGAATGGGGGGTCGGTACGATATATGTACTGAGTATATAAAGCTTAACAACACATAACTGAGATAACAATTGAAATAGGGATGCAGGAAACAAGTATGATAGTTAAGAGTTCACTATACCTGCATCCTATGAAAAGAGAGCATGCATATCACCCTTACATATCACCCTCAGCCCGCCGTGGGACTCGATGTTACCAGATCAATTTATACGATATTATACCATCGTACATGACATCATTTCATACCTTACAAGTACATTACTATGTTTTCATATGTATGCATATCTATTATATCCGGCCCTTTAGTGAGAGACTCGGTGAAGCTGTCATTTTAGCGTGTATCATGCCCGGCCCTTCATCGGATGTGGTAAATAATCATTTCATCATTTATCATGCTTGGCCCTTCATGGGATGCGGTGAATAATCATTTTATCATTTAACATGCCCGGCCCTTCATGGGACGCGGTGAATGTATCATGCCCGGCCCTTTATGGGATGCAATGAATTTATCATGCCCGATCCTTCATAGGACGCAGTGAATTTATCATACCTGGCCCTTCATGGGGCGCGATGAGTTTATCATACCCGTCCCTTTATGGGACGCAGTGAATTTATCATGCCCGACCCTTCATAGAATGCAGTGGAAGATGAATTAACAGCCTACACGAGTAGAGTAGCGAGAAACCATATACAATTTAACACATCATTTGAGACTCAATGAAACAGCCAAGTGAACCGACACTTAAAGACCAGGGTAGTACTTATTTCAAGTACCCTGCAAAATATCATTAGGGGTCATATCTATTGGAGTCTCAAGAATATTAGACGTATATCTAGACAAGACTAAAAAGCTCATAGAACAAAATACGTTTGTCATCGCAGAGACCTTAGGAGTTGGAGCTTATACATTCAATTAAAATTCAACATATAGGAGACTCGAGAACTTTATGTTCAGACATGACTAAGAGTCATGGATCATATCTTCTCATATAGGAGGCTCGAGGATGATAGCTCAGCTGCCTTAAGAGCCTTATTATTAAGAAGTGAACATGAGTCACGTGCTATATTTGGAACTTACAACTAGAACTACCTCCACACCCATATCATACCTCATTTCATTTATGTTTAAGACATCCCAAAAAAAGGAGCACTAGGCTCTACATATATTACATTTTATCCTATAGAAGCCTTAAGAAGGCAATAGCTCAACTATTATAGGAGTTCTACCATCACGAAGTGGATAAGAATTATGAACTGTAATTGTAGCTTTATGAATGGAATTATACCCATATTTTATATACAAACCATGCATAACTTATATCTAATACATGCCAAAAGAAATAAGAATAGCTTTACATACTTATGCCAAAAATATGCCACGAGAAAGCTTCACATACCTCTTATGGGTTACTCTTTTCACTCTCACGTTGTCGTCCTCCAAACCTATTTAACATGGAAGTAATGCAAGTATCAACAACCCTTAATTGTTCAGCACCTTATGTTATACACGAGTGTTCATAGAACCCATTTTCTCGCTCGTCTTCTCGACTAGTTCCTTAACTAGTTAACGAGTTAACAAAAATTGGGCAGCATCTCCTCTATAATGTGCCCTATCCGAATTTCCAATTACACTCCTAATACTTACAGCAAACCAAAAAAATGACCTTCAACATATTTTTAAGTAATTCACATCAACAATATATAACATAAATGCCAAACGACTCGCTCGAAACTACAATACCAAAAGAGGGTTTCTAGTTTCAGTTTTGTAAAATCTTTAATTACAGGAGACGGAGGGTCGGGTGTATGCAACCATCAGCATACACACCACTTTTAAAACATGCTCCAACATCTTAACACACCACCACACCACCAGCAGAAGCCCCGACACGCACAACACCTCATTTCGACTATAATTTAACTATAATAATCCCAATTTAGTTTATTTTGAACGTCGAGCATTTACACAACTTTATTACACTTACAGCAGCATAAAAGGTGTGTAATACCCCTATAACGACACCATAAACTTCAAATTGGAAGGGAAGACCTTACCTTACCCGAAATTGGCCAAAACTCACCAAAATTGAGCCTCGGAACTTCTCTAGCGCAATTTAAATGCCGTGGCTGCTTGCTGTCCATTTTGTGCTACACCAAACCATGATTTTATACTACTAATACCTCCATATCATCATGGTATATGCTATATAATTAATTGACAGAACGAAATTGGGACTTATCATTTTTTCCTCCTAGCCGTCACCCTTTTCTCTCCAAACTAGGGTTTTGTTCTTCTCTTTGCCTTGGCTGACTTTTTTTGAACATGAACTGAAGTTAATAGTCATGTATACATATATATAGGTGTTCCTAGGAGGTGAAACATGTCGTCCTCTAAGGGTGACACATGTTCAGCCCCTATTGGGACACCGTATCTATGCAATCAAGGAGAGGCTACCATGTGGTAGTGGGGTCCCCCACCAATCAGGTGGGTCACCTACTTGACCCCAAGTAGGTGGGTCACCTGCTTGCTTGAGGTGCTGCCACGTGTACTTCTCTTTTCTTTCTCGCAGGTTCGTAATCTCATCATATTTTAAAAGCCTATGTAATCTGTGCTTCGTAAGCTTGGTATATCCTCAAGTAGCTTAGGTATGTAAAACTTCTAAGTTAGTCGCTTCCATATGTAAATTGAGTCCTACGACTCATTACTTGGCCTCCAATTCCTTCCGGATTCTTATGACTCTATTTTCAACCTTCTCTACTATGGGGAATCACATTCTCCCTTCCTTGGGATTATTTGATAGTGTCGTAGATTATCCAGCCCACCTGATAACTTCTAAGAAGCTTAAAAAATATTCTTAACTCAAGAGTGTGGGGTGTAACATCCTTCCCCCTTTAGAACATTCATCCTCGAATGTTATTTAATCTTATAAAGTCTTACCAGGACTTTGGGAATTCTCAATATCAGTTGTCACCCATAGGTCTCCTACTCGTCAACACTATTTATTTAGGATTTTAGATTTCCTGTAGACGTAGGGTTCCATACGGATATTTATTCTCTATGTTTGTCTCATCACATGCTTTGATGGGAGCCATGTCCTTCCTTTGCAACTTTATAATTTGCTGACCCAAGATGGCGATAGGTCGCTACTAATAGGATAACTTCTCTGTTGTGTGGACCTCATCCACAGAGAATATTCTGGGAGGGTCGCTTATATATTTATGGAGCATTGATCCGATAAGGGCCAATATATCCCTTTCTTGCTGAATTCTATTAAACCTTTCCTTGGTGATCCTTTCATAAATACTCATTCATCAATTTCAACTCGAAAGGTTAACGTCGACTATCTGCATATGACTTTTTTTAACTTTGGGCTTTTAATAGTTTTCCTGAATAAGCTTTACTTTATCAATAATTTGCTGGATCCTCTCTAGGACTATCCATTAATCGAAGGGCAAAATGTTGTACTAAGATTCATCTGTGTTTCCAATCCTTTCCGAAATGATCTCCAGTGGTTAGCTATAACTTGAATTTCCCTGTTTGACATAATAGGTGTGGAAGCTCTGTAAAATCTTATTATTTCCTTTCTATGTCATCTCGCATAACCCTCAGCTGAATATGCCTTCTTAACTGGAAGGGATGGGGTTGATTCTATCAGCCTATTTACCATCACCCGTATGAATTCATAGTTCCTTAGAATGTGAGGTCAGCCTGTTCTATAATCCATATTAACTGCTTTCCATTTTCGAGTCGGAGTTTCCTTTTCCTGTAATAGGCTATCAAGCTTCTGATGCTCCCTTTTTGTTTAAGCTATTGTACAATTCCTCTTAATCCAACTTGTAACACTTTAGGCATGTTAAACTGCACTTTTACTCAGATCTTCCCTCCAGTTCTTTTATCACACATCATATCGTAATCATTGTACAAGCGTGTGTAGGTGCTTAGAGCAGTCCAGAAAATGCCTTAGCATCGCTATACTAGCATCTTTTGTCATACTTGTTTTGCTTCCTTCACTCACTCTTAAGTCTTCTCATATTCCAATATCGGAGAGGCTTCTGTATCCCTTCTCTTTAGCTACTTGTATCTCACAATGCCCGTGGCTAGTAACTCTGTTACCAACATCCTGACCTTTAGTCAAGTGTAGCCTGGCTATCCCTTACAATATCTTTAAGTTCTCATTGTGATTCCCTTGTCGTATTCATCCCCTTTAGATGCACCCATTCTTTGATGTTATACTATTCAAGGTCCTTACTAATAATTCTCAACACTGTGTTTGGTGACATGGCTCCTATCTATTCATTATTGACTTTTAAATCCTGTCAACTCGTGTCAGTATGGGATCTCACTTGAAGCCACTTCCCCCCTTTAGGGTGTACCCATATCACTATCTGTTTATGTTCCACCTTACGCCCTTATTTCCAATTTTTCAATGCGTATGATTCTTTTCCAACACCATTGGTATACTGTACCATATCTATGCCTTCCTTTATATCACCATACCTTTGGTTGCCCATATACGACATCTTAACATAATTGTGAGGTACCAATCCAGTGTTAGTGTTGGTACTCGAGTCACATATACACAATACTTCTTTATGCCTCATGAACCTTTATCCTTGTTGTGCACCCGATGTTCACTTTCTCAACAGCATATCGAGCTTTCCCCAATACTAGGTTTACCTTGACACCATGTTGTTGTACTACCCCTTTAAATCTATGACTATACATTCTCCTTTTGTTCCGTCCTCATATTTAGTTACCTATATCTATCTTGGGTGCCTCTGTTAGAACTTTCTTACTAAGCTTTTCTTATTCTCATAACGACCTTTGTTATATTCACATGGTAGTTTGTTCGCATTCAGTCCCATAGTATAACACTGTTTGACCTTCTTCATAATTCTTACTATGGGTTACTTACCCTTCTTAGCTAGTCTTATTCTTAATATCTCACAAGTTGTCTTATTAACACTTCACTTCCGTCACAATTTTTTCCCCCTGCACTTTTGTCTTAATCATACTGTTATTGCTTTCAACTATAACTCATCATAGTTTATCCCTATGTATCAATTCAGGCGATGCCTTACTATATTGTTTTATCCAGATCTTTCAATCTTCTCTAAATCATCCTCTTTGGCTTATAGGTATTTTCCAACTTCGTTCTACTATACTAGTATCGACCTCCTAGTTTCTATTGCCATCAATTCAGCAATTAACTCATTTCTCAAGGCTATCCATACTCGTAGTTTAGTCACATCTCATTCTTATTATGGGCACGACCTTTCAAAACATACTACAACCCTGTATCTCATTCTCTCTTTATTTCTAAGAAAATTTAGGCAGAGTTTCCTTTATATTTCTCCCTATCTCAACACCTGCATGCAGAAAATGCCAACAATGCCTCACGAGGCCAACACATATATTCATATCATACCACAGCACAACCACACAGGATGCCCAATATTAAAAATAGTATAAAAATGGACTTACCTCGTATGTCCACTCGAACTCCACCTGTTGCACTTTCCTGTTTACCTTTCATTTCACTTTTCAACTTAACACGTCAATTGTATTTTAACACTTTACCTGACATATGTCTTTCGTGCCTTTTCTTACCTGCGTGTTTTGTAACTTCCAATATCGTCAGTTACTTTCTTCTATTGATGTTTCCCTTCTGCTGAAAGCACATGTTAGTATGAGGAATTTCATTCCCTATAACTCGGCTCTATCACACGATCTTAGATATAAAAGAAAAGTAACATCCTAAATTTCCTGTAGCCTCCTATTTATAGATGTGGTGCACAACACACTGATAAACAAGACTCTACTAGACACGGTCTATAGACACGAACTGCTTTGATACCACTTCTGTCATGACTCAACCTCGTAGGCCACGACTGGGGTCCGACCTAGACCCCCATATACATACCTATCAGCTGTAGCCAAATCAAGCTATGCACAAAGTGATACTACTTATAAAATCCCAATGAGTTAAAACTTTTTCGTGTAGTGTGGCCCCTTCCATTCGTATCGTATCATGAAAGGGCACGCAAGCTGATAAGGTTGCTATAACATAAAAACGTCTACAACATGCCATATAGGCACAATGAAAATGAACTCACAAACAACCCACATACATATGTCTACACACCTCTAAGAATAGTAATAGAAACATATGGCTGGATAGGGCCCCCGCCGTACCCCTAAATAGACAAATATATACATAGAAGGTCTAATACCTAAAGGCTTGGCTCTGATTCAATGGAGCTCCTCCCAAACTTATTGAGTTGAACCCTAAGCTAGTGGATCCCTAAAGTGTGGTTTGTACCTGCGGGCATGAAACGAAACCCCTTGGAGAACGGAGGGTCAGTACGATATATGTACTGAGTACATAGAGCATAACAACACATAACTGAGATAACAACTGAAATAGGGATGCAGGAAACAAGTATGACAGTTAAGAGTTCACTATACCTGCATCCTATGAAAAGAGAGCATGCATATCACCCTCACATATCACCCCCCGACCCACTGTAGGACTCGGTGTTACCAGATCAACTTATATGATATCATATCATCGTATGCGACATCATTTTATATCTTATAAGTACATTACTATGTTTTCATATGTATGCTTGTCTATTATATCCGGCCCTTTAGTGAGAGACTCGATGAAGTTGTCATTTCATCGTGTATCATGCATGGCCCTTCATGGGATGCAGTGAATAACCATTTCATCATTTAACATGCCCGACCCTTCATGGGATGCGGTGAATTTATCATGTTTGGCCCCTCATAGGAGGCGATGAATTTATCATGCCCGGCCATTCATGGGACGCGGTGAATTTATCATGCCCAGACCTTCATGGGATGCGGTAAATTTATCATGCCCGGCCATTCATGGGATGTGGTGAATTTATCATGCCCGGCCCTTCATGGGATGCAGTGAAAGATGTATTAACAGCCCGCACAAGTATAGTAGCGAGGAACCATATGTAATTTAACTCATCATCTGAGACTTAATGAAACAGCCAAATGACCGACACTTGAAGACCAGGGTAGTACTTAGTTCAAGTACCCTACAAAATATCGTTAGGGGTTATATCTACTAGAGTCTCAGGAATATTAGACGTATATCCAAACAAGACTAAACAGCTCATCGAAAAAGAGATATTTGCAATCGTAGAGACCTTAGAAGTAGGAGGTTATACATTCAATTAACATTCAACATATAGGAGATTCGAGAACTTTATGTTCAGACATGACTAAGAGTCATGGATCATGTCTTCACATATAGGAGGCTCAAGGGTGATAGCTCAACTGCCTTAAGAGCCTTAGCATTTAGAAGTAAACATAAGTCACGTGCTATATCTGTAACTTACAACTAGAACTACCTCCACACTCATATCATACCTAAGTTCATTTACGTTTAAGACATCCCAAAAAAAGGAGCACTAGGCTCTACATATATTCCCTTTTATCCTATAGAAGCCTTAAGAAGGCAATAGCTCAACTATTATAGGAGTTCTACCATCACGAAGTGGATAAGAATTATGCACTGTACTCGTAGCTTTACGAATGGAATTATACCCATGTTTCATATACAAACCATGCATAACTTATATCTAAGACATGCCAAAAGAAATAAGAATAGCTATACATACTTATGCCAAAAATATGTCACGAGAAAGCTTCACATACCTCTTATGGGTTACTCTTTTTCACTCTCACATCGCCGTCCTCCAAATCTATTTGACATGGAAGTAATGCAAGTATCAACAACCCTTAATTTTTCAGCACCTTAAGTTATACACGAGTGTTCACAGAACTCATTTCCTCGCTCGTCTTCTCAACTAGTTAACGAGTTAACGAAAATCAGGCAGCATCTCCTTTATAATGTGCCCTATCTGAATTTTTAATTACACTCCTAATACCTACAACCAACCAAAAAATGAACTTCAGCATATGTTTGAGCAATTCACATCAACAATATACAACATAAACTCCAAATGACTCGCTCGAAACTACGATACCAAAAGAGGGTTTCGAGTTTTAGTTTTGTAAAACCTTTAATTACATGAGATGGAGGGTTGGGTGGATGCAACCAGAAGCACATACACCTATTTTAAAACATTCTCCAGCATCTTAACAAACCACCACACCACCACCAGCAGCCCCCACACGCACAACTCCTCATTTTGACTATATTTTAACTATAACGATCCCAATTTAGTTTATTTCGAACGTCGAGCATTTCCATGACTTTATTACACTTATATCAGAATAAAATGTGTTTAATGTACCCTATAAAAATACCATAAACTTCAAATTGGAAAGGAAGACCTTACCTTACCCGAAATTGGCCAAAACTCGCCAAAATTGTGCCTCGAAACTTCTCTAGCGCAATTTAAATGCCGTGGCTGCTTGCTGTCCATTTTGTGCTGCACCAAACCATGATTTTATACTACTAATACCTCCATATAATCATGGTATACGCTAGATAATTAATTTATAGAACAAAATCAGGACTTACCTTTTTTTTCCTCCTTGCCGTCACCCTTTTCTCTCCAAACTAGGGTTTTGTTCTTCTCTTTTCCTTGGATGAATTTTTTTGAACATGAAATGAAGTTAATAGTCATGTATATATATATATAGGTGGTCCTAGGAGGTTATACATGTCATCCTCTAAGGGTGACATGTGTCCAGCCCCTATTAGGCCACCGTATCCATGCAATCAAGGAGGGGCTGCCATGTAGAAGTGGGGTCAACCCCCCCAAGCAGGTGGGTCACCTACTTGACCCCAAGCAGGTGGGTCACCTTCTTTCTTGAGGTGCTGCCACATGTCCTTCTCTTCTCTTCCTCTCGGGTTCGTAATCTCATCTTATTTTAAGAGCCTATGTAATCCATGCTTCGTATGCTTGGTATATCCTTAAGTATCTTAGGTATGTAAGACTTCTAAGTTAGTAGCTTCCGTAGGTAAATCGAGCCCTATGAATCATTACCTGGACTCCAATTCCTTCCAGATTCTTATGACTCTATTTCCAACCTTCTCTACTATGGGGAATCACATTCTCCCTTCCTTAGGGTTGTTTGATAGTGTCGTTGATTATCCGGACCACCTGATAATATCTAAGAAGCTTAAGAAACATTCTGAACTCAAGAGTGTGGGGTGTAACAAGAAATGGTCTTTTTCTGCAAAATCAGATTCTAGGACTTTGAGAGGCGACCTAGGGAAAATTCTATCAATTTCCCATATATTTTCACACTTAAGGTGGGGATTTTACTCCCTAAATTTATATTTTAATTCCTAAAACCTACAAAGTGTGGTTGGTAATCATTGGGATAGGGTTTGAACTAAAACTAATGGTGGAAAATAGCCCTAGAGTGGGGTTAGGATCATCGATTTGGCCTAGGGTGTGAATTGCGTTATATTTCAAGATAGTTAGGCCATTATGTTCATCATTTATATGAATTTACTATTTTCTAGACCAAGAATGAGAACAATAAACCCGGGAAGGGAAGGATCCTACATTGTAGGGTTGTTAAATATTGAATTTAAGGTAGGTGTTAGTCTAGTTTCCCGTATGTGTTTCATGTACTTGATAAATTGCTTCATGATATGTATGTGTGTATATGAATAGGTAAACCTACTAGTTTGTGTGTGAAATGATTGCCTGCTGGCCTGATTTGGGATAGACCTATTCTTGGTGATATAATGTAGTAAATACTGAATGTATTTGTGATTGTGGTATGCTTAGAATTGGGTGTCACATTACAACACATATTAGATCGGATATCATATTTTGACACATAATTCAATCGAGTGTCACGTTCTAACATATATTTGGAGCTGGTGTCACATTCTGATAAAAAGTTGATTATTTGTAAGTTTTTTGAGAGAAGCCCTTTTGTGAAATTATAGCATGTAAAAAGTATTGAGTTGTGAAATTGTTGAATATGGTTCAACTTGAGATTTGTTGACTTTTTTTGTATACGTATATGCCTATTATGTTGAATTTACTTATTTATGATTTGCTTATTGGCTAACCACGTGATCCTACCAGCACACCGTTGTTTTTGTGTGCTAATACTACACTTGCTTTGTCTTTTATTGATTACGGGGCATATTCAGCTGGTTACGGAGCGACCTCGTCTAGCGGATTAGTGATCTTGAGCTATTTTGTAATGCTTCCGTGGACTCTCTCATCTATTCAGGTCCTTTATTTGGGACTTAGATTTTCAAACTTTTTGTTAACTCTTAGTGACATCTTTTTGGAATTGCATTTCCCTTTCTATATTTATTTATTTTTAGAGTTTTGGTACGATGGCTTTCAGTTCCTATGATGTTTTACTTCCATATGTTTGGGTTGATAATTAGGCATTTTTTGAGTTATGGGAACTCACATTTATTCTTGATTTAAACCTGCTTCTGTATCTTTAAGCTTGTTATATACTTTGCAATTATTATTATTGGGCTATTTAGAATGGTTATCCCACCAGAGAGTTATAGTGGATGTCAATCACGGCGGGTCGGGGTCATGAAAAAGTTGGTATCAGAGCCTAGATTCGTTGATCTTGTCGTACCAAAATGAGTCTAGTAGAGTTTTTTCAAAATGGTATGGAGACGTCTGTACTTTTCTTTGAGAGGTTATAGGATTTTAGGAAAAGTTTCATTGTCTTCTTTTCTTCGTGCAATAACTTGATTTCAATTGGTATCTGATGATCCAAGATTGTATCTAACCTCTTTCACTGTCTTATACGAAGATAGTAAACACTCTCTATAATGGTGTCAGGCCCGTATCTCTAGTAGAGCCAGACAAAGAGTCAAAAGTTCAAGGGCATGGCAGAGGAAGAGGCAAGAGAGGGAGGCAAGGCAGGGGCAGAGGTAGAGCAACACCTGCTAGAGTGAAAGTTCCCATTGAGAAGGTGCCGATAGGCGAGGCCCATCCTGTTCCCCAGAATGAGTTCGAGGGAGAGGTGGAAGTAGGAGAAGAGCAAGAGTAGGCTAAACAGAAAGAGGACACCTAAACTGGGCTGTTAGTATTCCCTCTTTGGATCCAATATTACCTCGGTAGATCATGGACATTTTGAGTGGGCTGACTGGCACTGGTGCCATCCCCACCATGCCTGTAGCACCTTCTCCTATTACTCGTCTATTTGTTATTACAGCTCAGCTAGCATATGGGGTGGTAGGCACAGATGCATTTTTCAGTCCACTAATGGGTCTTGTGATGACTGTTACTGAGCATGACATGCTCACCAAGTCTTACATATATCGTAATGACCCCCTTTTTTCGAGGGGCTGCGTTCATGCCCGCAGGTACAGATATACAGCTTGGGGATCCATCAGCATAGGAGTCCCACTCAGTGGTCCAGAAGTGCTCCTTTGTGCAGGAGCCTAGGTTTGGTACTCAACTTTGATGTATATAATTTTGTTCACGGGTACGATAGGGGCCTTGTCCCGCCTTATGTTATTGTTCTTCTTACTCTTAGAGGTCTATGGATATGGATGTGGGTTGTATGTGTACGTGGGTTGTATATGAGTTGCTTAGGTATGTATGTACAGCTGTACTGAAATGACTTATGAGTTTGGGCGTTCCCTGTGTTGCGGCAGCCTTATCGGCTCATGTATATGTGTATTATGGAACGACCCTATGTGCTACTATAGCCTTGTCAGCTTGTATGTTTTCTTGTCTATTAGTACATTCTGAGTATAAACAAGAGATGAATTAGGTATAGTTGGCGAGGGTACACGTGTGTGTCTAATTCGGGCATTCATCACGACATACGGGGTTTGGTCGTGATAGAAGTGGTATCAGAGTAGTTCCTTCTTGGAGTGTCCACAGACCATGTCTAGTAAAGTCTTGTTTATCGGTGTGTTGTACACCACATCTATAAATATGAGGCTACAAGGCATTTAGAATATTGTCTTTCTTTTCGTAGATTGTGCAATACAGCTATGTCTTAGGATGACCTTTCACTAACCTACCATTGTGTTCACAGTAATGCCTCCAAGGAGAGCAACGATCACCCAGAAGGGCAAGGCAGCAGTGGGGGAAACCAGTCAGACCCCGAGAGTTACTAGGGCTCGCGCCCAATCTACACCAAGAGTTCTACCTCAATCGGTGAGTTCTACTACGCCGTCACCTCTAGAGGAGGTTAGGGCAGCGGCAGCTGCAGACCCTGAATCTCAGGTATAGGAGCCTTTAACCCCACAACACGGGGCGGAAGACAGGGCTATGAGAGTGTCACGCCCCGGGAGGGTACCCTAGGTATAGCCAGCACTGGAAGGCCATTTCTGACCTCCGAGCGAACCACCTAGTCCAGTCACACATTTAATCAATAACATTCTCTTAGCGGATAACTTAATTAAAAAAATACTATCCATATATGTAGGGCCGAAGGCCAAATATTTACAATCCAACAAGAAAATAAAATAAAACTCCTCAAAATAACAGTTTGACCTCCCCACACTCCAGTCTATGAAGCCTCTATTCAAGTCTAAAAGGTGCCAATGACAAGTCCATGGCTACCAACAATCAAAATAGAAGAAGCGACAACAAAACTGTACAAGAAGGCTCAATATCCTCCGGGAACTAGGAGGACTTACCAACTGGCTGGAAGTGTATATGGATCTTCAAAGTAGCGCCGGTTGATAATCTCTAGTACCTGTCTCTGCATCATGAAACGATGCAGGCCAAATGGCGTCAATACATGGAATGTACGAGTATGTAAAATGGTTGAATACAATGAACATCAAGGAAGAATTTATCAACTCAGAAGCTCAACTCAAGAGGGATAACAACTCAATCAAATGTCCTAAGTCTAAACAAGAATATGGTTTAGACGGGACCAATCACATACCATTCAACTCAATCTGACTCAGAGTACTATCAAAATCTATTCGGGAGTTTCTCTTATCCGACAACCATCATTTATGAGCCAGTGAAGGTATAACAAAACGACGTTGTTGCCGCGCCCGTTCATACTTTGCCAGGGTATGAGCGAATCAAACACTCATGGATCCAATCCAACCAAGTCCTATAATGCCAGGATAATCTCTCGAGGAAGCATCCGACTTTAACGGTTCAATCCCCCCTACGTTTGGCAACATAGGTATTGGGTTCGAGTATGGACTATACTCTTGCCCAATTCGGTGCTCGAAACTCCTCCCAAGACTCAATGCTCATAAAACTCCATCCAATCAACTCAATCAACTCATATCGACAAGTCTCGTTACAACCTTGTCATCTCATTAACTCTATCACAATCACATCTTTCTCAATTGTACTATCCGATCAATCTCAAGCATATCATTCAAAAAAATTTAAATGCACATATGTAGCATCATCTAGACATAATCAATCATTTCTTTCATCCATTTGAGAAATCTTTTGAGGCTTATCACAATTTCAAGACTTTAAATTGACATTTCATATTGAGCAACATTTTCAAGAAAATAACATCTTTATCATACTCTACATAGTTAAGAAGATAAATAAAAAATATTTCACAACTCATTTCTTCATCAACTCATACTCACCTAAGGGCTCATTTTTGGAACCTCTTAGCTTAACAACATTGACACATATAGAATCACATAAATAGAGGACAAAACTCATTCAACCATAAACCGTACCAAGGAACTCCATTTTTATGAACATCTAACCTCAAGCAAGAGTAGGGCACATGGGTGGACTTAACCCATGTTTTAGATAGCCTTACATACCTTAGTGAAGACTTGGAGAAAACCTTGTGGTTGGGTCTTCAATGGAGGACTCAAATCTTGAAGCTCTTGGACTCCCTTTTTGTTGGAAATGGAGAAGAAAAAGAAAAGAGACAGAAGCTAAGTCTTTTTAGAGAGAGGGTGAGGCTGCAAAGTGTGTTCCCAAAAGACCAAGGGTAACATATATACAATTTGGGTAAGTTCCCAAATTACCCCTTCTCAAAAGTTTTGAAAATAGGCTAAAAATGCACCTGGCGCGATAGTGGCGCATCGCGCCATTGCAGCGCCAGGCTGAATACGCCTAAAACCTGCACACCTCGTAGTGGCACGCCGCGCCAAAGACCAAACTACTGAGGCATATTTTTGGTGCGATAGTGGAGCATCGCGCCCTTACAGCGCCAAGGCCATATTTTTTAGGTTCTGGAAATTTGGCCTGAAAAACCTTGCACAACTTTTAGTGGCGCGTCGCGCCAGGGACCAAACTACTGAGGCATTTTTTTGGCGCGATAGTGGCGCGTCGCGCCTTTACAACGTCAAGGCCATTTCCCCAGCAGTTGCAACCCAGGCCAAAATGAAATTCCTGTTGTGCTAGCTCGTCTTAGGATCGTCATATCTTTTGACTCCGAACTCCAAAATTTACGTTCTTAGTGGCATTGGAAAGAAGACTCGACAACCTTTAATTTGATAGGTCGTGGGCCACCCAGATTGTCTTCTTTCAAAAGATAGGGTCATTAAAATTCGACCCCTTATGCGAACTCCTACCCAAACTTAACCACGATGAATCCTTTGGATTTAATTTGATCCTAGGGGTCCTTCATGAACCTGCCTCACCTCTAACGCTGCTCAAATTCTCAAAGACTCATTTCGACTCATGCATATGCTCCTCAATACTCGAGTTCGACCCTACCCATATACAAGAAGGGTTTGAATTCTAGGGGGAAATTTTGAGGGGTGTTACAGAGAGATACAATGCAGTTGCTGACTGGACTGATGGCAGGACAAGCTCGGAGGCATGGCCCAGATGATGCTAATAGATAAGATAGTTTGATGGTCTATGATTTCCTAACCTGTAACCCTCAAGAATTTCATGGATCGAGACCTGTAAAGGATCCACAGGAATTCATTTGACAAATGCAGCATATACTGCGAATTATTAGGGATTTGGAGACTGAGTCAGCTGAATTAGCCTCCTATCGGTTGTGTGATGTGTCCGCTAATTGGCATGAGTCTTGGGAATTGTCGAGGGGCGAGGGTGCTCCTCCAGCTGAATGGGATGAATTTATGAAAGCCTTTGTTAGCCACTTTCTGCCTCCAGAAATAAGACAAGCCTGGGTGGATAAATTCTTACAGTTGAAGCAGAATGGAAGGAATGTTCGAGACTATAGCCTCGAGTTGGACTCATTGGCGAGGCATGCCCCCATGGTGGTAGCGGATATGGTAGATAGGGTGCACCATTACATGATTGGATTGGACCTTTATTTGGTCGATAGTTGTATGGCCATGGCTTCTTAGCCCGGAATGGTTATCGCCCGGGTACAAGCATATGCCCAAGGGGTAGAGGAGCGACATAGAAGGCGTTAGCCTGACAGAGGTTGGATAGAAGTCAGCCTAAGAGGGCTAGGTCAGCTGGTTATCTGAGGGAATTTCAAAGCAGGTGGTTCCAGCAGTTCGGTAGATATCCCTCCCAGTCAGCTCAGAGTGCACCTTTACAGGTCCCAGGTGGAAGATTTGAGAGCACCAGGTATTCAGAGGCTGGTCAAACCTCCAGAGCTTCAGGTATACATGTGAACCAAAGTTTTTGACAGTCAAGACCACCGATGCCCTAGTGTCCCTGTTGTAATAAACCTCATTCTGGAGAATGTTGCTGGATTACAGGTGCTTTTCTTGATTGTGGCCGCCAAGGCCATATTTTAAGGCAATGTCCATTTAAAAATACTCTAGGTGGTATAGCTCAGCCAACTAGGTCAGTTGTGAGTTCTTCTTCTTCTGTGGCTATGTGCTTATTGGGGCAGGGTATGCAGACACCAACAGTCCGTGGTAGAGGCCGTGGTGGAACTTTCAGTTCTAGTGGCCCTTCTAATCGTATATATGCCTTGGCCACTAGACAGGACCAGGAGGTATCGCCAAATATGGTCATAGGTACATTATCAATCTTTTCTTGGGACGTATATGCGTTGATGGATCCAGGATCTACTTTTTCATATATATCTCCTTTTGTTGCTAGTAGACTTGTAATTAAGCCTGAGTTAATAGAATTGTTTGAGGTGGCTACACCGATAGCAGACTCGATTATGGTAAAATAGGTATATAGAAATTGCTCGGTAAATATATATAGTCATCGTACCTTGGCTAATTTGATGGAGTTAGATATGATGGAGTTTGATGTTATTATGGGTATGGATTGGTTAGCTTTTTGTCATGCCAACGTAGATTGTAGAAATAAAGTGGTTCGGTTTTAGTTCCTAGATTAATCAATTGTTGAGTGGTTAGGAAACACAGCATCGCCGAAAGGTAGATTTATTTCATACCTTAAGGCGAGAAAAATGATTAGAAAAGGATATATTTACCATTTAGTCTACGTGCATGATCTGGAAGCAGAGGTGGCAACTCTTCAGTCGGTGCCCATAGTTAGTGAATATCCAGATGTGTTCCCAGATGAACTCCCAGATCTTCCTCCTAAACGGGAGATAGAGTTCACTATAGATGTGCTACCAGATACTCAGCCTATTTCTATCCTCCATATAGAATGACACCCATAGAATTAAAAGAGTTAAAGGAGTAGCTGAAAGACTTGCTGGAAAAGGGCTTTATTAGGCCCAGCACATCACCATGGAGAGCACTGGTACTGTTTGTGAAGAAGAAAGATAGGTCATTACGGATGTACATCAACTACACGCAGCTGAATAAGGTAACAATTAAGAACAAATATCCCCTCCCCAGGATTGATAATTTGTTTGACCACTTGCAGGGTGCTTAGTGTTTTTTGAAGATAGACCTGCAGTCAGGCTATCATCAGGTACGGGTAAGACAGACAGATATCTCTAAGACTACAACAGTGTTTATGAATCTGATGAACTGAGTGTTCAAACCATTTTTAAATTTGTTCGTGATTGTATTTATCGATGATATTCTAGTTTATTCACGATTAGGAAAGGAACACGCGGATCATTTGCGGGTGGTACTGGGAATACTCCAACACCAGAAATTATATGCTAAGTTTTCTAAATGTGAATTTTGGTTAACTTCAGTGGCTTTTCTAGGGCATATTATTGGGACTGATGGTATTCGCGTAGATACGCAGAAGATTGAGGCTGTGAAGGCTTGGCCAAGACCCACAACCCCTATGGAGGTATGTAGCTTCTTAGGGTTAGCAGGGTACTATAGAAGGTTCGTGGAAAGGTTTGCTTCCATTTCGGTGCCTTTAACAAGACTGACTCAAAAAGCGGCTAAGTTCCAATGGACTGATGCTTGTGAACAGAGCTTCCAATTGCTAAAAGAAAATTTGACTACTGCTCATAATCTAAGTTTTCCTGATGGACTAAATGACTACGTTGTCTATTGTGATGCTTTCGATGTTGGGTTAGGATGTGTGTTGATGCGGCATGGTAGAGTTATAGCTTACGCCTCCCGACAGCTCAGGAAGCACGAAAAGAACTACCCAATGCATGATCTGGAATTAGCAGCGGTGATTCATGCTTTGAAAACATAGAGGCACTACTTATACGACGTACATGTTGATATTTATACAGACCACAAAAGCCTCCTGTATATTTTTAAACAGAAAGAGCTAAACCTACGCTAAAAAAGGTGGCTAGAATTATTGAAGGACTATGACGTCGACATATTATACCACCCAGGAAAGGCAAATGTGGTGGCGGATGCACTCAGCCGTAAATTAATGGGTATCTTGGTAGATGTACAACCGGATCGTAAAGAGATAACCTTTGACATTTGCCAGCTCGCAAGTCTGGGAGTTTGCTTAGCTTATTCGGGTAGTGACAGGGTTTCTGTTCGAGGAGTTGCTGAATCCTCGATCATGGAAGAAGTAAAAAAATATCAGTACCAGGACCCTATCCTAACACAGTATAGAGATGAAACTCTCCAAAAGGGAAAGACTCCATTTGAAATCATGACTAGTGGGTTACTACGATATCAAGGCAGAGTCTGTATACCAAAAGTTACAAGGCTACGACAGCAAGTACTGGGAGAGGCACATTTTTCCCGTTATTCTATTTATCCAGGGTCAACCAAGATGTATCATGACCTCAAATGTTTATATTGGAGGGACAGTATGAAAAAGGATAAAGCAGAGTTCGTGGCCCAATGCCCGAACTGGCAGCAACTTAAAGTTGAACATCAAAAACTGGGTGGGCTACTACAGGAGATGGAGATTCCAACTTAGAAATGGGAAGCGATTAACATGGATTTCATTACTGGCTTACCTCGCACTCTCCGAAAGTAGGATTCCATATGGGTTATTGTGGATAGGCTGACAAAATCAGCCCACTTCTTCCCAGTCAAGACCCAATACTCAGCCGAGGACTATGTAAAGTTGTACGTCAAGGAAATAGTACGACTTCATGGAGTTCCTACATCTATTATTTCGGACTGGAGAGCCCAGTTCACAGCCCATTTTTGGTGGTCATTCCAGGAAGGATTGGGAACACAGTAAGCCTTAGCATAGCATTTCATCCCCAAACTGATGGGTAGGCTGAACGCACTATTCAGATACTAGAGGATAGTTTAGAGCCTGCATAATTGACTTTAAAGGGAGCTGGGACGAGCATGTACCACTTATTGAGTTTTCTTATAATAATAGCAATCACTCTAGTATCCAGATGGCACCATATGAGGCTTTATACGGTAGGAAGTGCGGGTCACCTATTGGATAGTTTGATGTTGGTCAAACGTAACTCATAGGCCTAGACGTGGTCCAACAGGCTGTGGAAAAGGTAAAGCTTATTCGAGATCGATTATTAGCTGCTCGGAACCGACAGAAGTCATACGCAGATAGTCAACGCCGACCTTTGGAATTTTAAGTGGGTGAATGGGTGTTTTTGAAAGTGTCTCCCATGAAAGGAGTAATGAGGTTCGGCAAGAAACGAAAGTTGAGTCCGAGATATATTGGCCCTTACTTGATTCTTCACCGAATAGGCAAGGTTGCCTATGAACTAGACTTGGCAGCAGACCTAGAAGTAGTACATCCAGTCTTTCATGTATCAATGCTTTGCAAGTGTGTTGGTTACCTATCCCGAGTACATCCCATCGATGACATCTAGGTCATGGAAGAATTGGCCTATGAAGAACAACCGATCGCCATCCTGTATCGGCAGTTTAGAAGACTACAGACTAAGGACGTAGCTTCGATCAAGGTATTATGGCGAAATAGAAATCGTGAAAAAATGACCTGAGAAGCTGAAGAGGACATGAGACACAAGTATCTGTACCTATTCCCAATATTTACAGGTAACCCCAACTCCTAAAACTTGTATATTAATTGTTTGATGAAGATATGTATTGTTGTAATGGAAAGAAGTCTCCCTATAACCTGTATAACGTCTTAAAAGAAGCTTTGTTTAACATTCGGGGATGAATATTCTTAAGGGGGGAAGGATGTTACACCCCACACTATTGAGGTTGGAATGTCCCTTAAGTTTCTTAAAAGTTATCATGTGAGCCGCATAAGCTACGACACTATCAAGCGATTCTAAAAAGGGAGAATGTGGTACCCCATTTTAGGGAAGGTTGGAAATAGGGTCAAGAGAAGTCGGAAAGAGTTGGAGGCCAAGTAACGAGTTGTAGGACTCGACTTATCTACGTAAACTACTGATTTATAAGTCTTACATACGTGAGTTACTTGATTACATACCAAGCTTACGTATCAAGGATTTCATAGGCTCTTAAAGTGAGATGAGATTACGAACCCACGAGAAAGAGAAAAAAAAGATGCATGGCAGCCAATGAGGGAGTAACACGTGGAAGCACCTCAAGAAAGCAGGTGATCCACCTGCTTGGGGTCAAGTAGGTGACCCACCTACTTGGGGGGGTGGGGCCCACTGCCACGTGGCAGCCCCTAATTGGCAGCATGTATGTGTTGGCCCAATGGGGGGGATGGACATGTGTCACCTTGAGGGGATGACACATTCCACCCCCTAGGCAGCATATATATACATAGTATATGACTCATAAGTCATTTCCTTTCTCAAAACATCAGCCAAACAAACCAAAATCGTTAGAACAAAAAGGAAAAAGAGTGATGGCCTAAGGGAGAAAAAAAATAGGTAAGTCACGATTTCATTTCGTGTATTAATTATCTAGGGTATACTGCAATGATACGGAGGTATTAATATTATAAAATCATGGTTTGGAGAAGCACAAGACGGACAGCAAGCTGCCACGACGTTTTAATCGCGTTAGAAGAGTTTTTGAGGCAAGTTTCGGCTAGTTTTGGCCAATTTCGGGAAAGGTAAGTTCTTTGCTTCCAATTTCAAGTTTATGGTTTTGTCATAGGGTGTGTTACGCATATTTTATATTGCTGGAATCATGATAAAGTCGTAGGAATGATTGACATTAGAAATAATCTAAATTGAAGTTGTTATAGCTAGATTAAAGTCGAATAGTAGGTTGTCTTGTGATATGGTTGTGATGCTGCAGCTGTTGGTTGTGTGGTGTTATGTTGAGGTGCTGTAAAATTCTCTAAAATAGGTATGGGTGTTGCTGGTTTCAGAAACCCGACCCTCCATTTCGTATAATTAAAGATTTTGCAAAATGGAAACTAGAAACTCTATTTTGGTATAGTGGTTTTGAGCTAGTCGTTTGAAGTTTATGTTGTATATTGTGGATATGAATTGCTTAAACATATGCTGCATGTTGTTATTGTTGGTTGGCAGTAGGTATTAGGAGTGTAATTGGAAATTCGTATAGGGCACATTATAGGGGAGGTGCTGCCCGATTTTCGTTAATGCCTTAACTAGTTAAGGAACTAGTCGAGAAGGCGAGCGAGGGAATGAATGTTATGAATACTCGTGGGTAGTCTAAGTTGCTGAAAAGTCTAAGGTTTTTAATACTTGCATTACTTCTGTGTTAAATAGGTTTCGAGGGCTACGACGTGAATACAATTAAGGGGAGTCCATAAAAGGTATGTGAAGCCTATCCCTTCTCTTCTTTTGGCATGTCGTAGAGGTAAGTAAAAAGTGATATAATATCTAAAGTGATTCCATTCCTAAGTATCTTTTATTCAGTTCTGAATGTTGAACTTTTTTGATGGTTAAGCTACTCCCCTTGAATCTTTTATATACTGA
Source organism: Solanum dulcamara (assembly GCF_947179165.1). NCBI lineage: Eukaryota > Viridiplantae > Streptophyta > Magnoliopsida > Solanales > Solanaceae > Solanum > Solanum dulcamara. The sequence goes on along the minus strand of NC_077237.1, from coordinate 15,461,434 downwards.
GGACTTAATGAATATACGGACTCCTAGACATAGGACTATATGAAGGCAAGTGCTCCGGATTTCTTAAGTGGTTAGAATTACTTTAGTATACGTCTAGGGACCTCGAGATGCTAATTAATATAGCCCCTAATGGCATTTAGAGGGCAGCTAGAATGACTATACTATTACTCAAATCCTTAGACGATAGCTTAGTCCTCTTATACGGTCAAGTCTCTGATGTCGATTTAAATTACATATAGTTACTCACGACTCTACTCGTGTATACTGTAACACTTCCTTCATCGAGTCCCGTGCCAAGAATAGTAATCATGCATAATTCATTACATTATTCACCGAGCCCCTCACTAGAGGGCTGGGATACATATGTATATATATATATATATATATATATATGGTGATGGGTTGTAATAAGGCGGTGATGGTACGGGAGTGTGATGATCTTACAAATGTATTCACCGGACCCCTGATAGAGCCGGCTATATGATATACTTTGAGCATGCATCTTTTTATGATTCACAAAGTATAGGTACAGAGGCTTCTTTTATGATATACTTTATCCCTTGCCTTTCTATTTCTGATATACTTCCAGTTATGTCATGCTATACTTTACATACTCAGTACATATGTCATACTGACCCCCTTTTTTTGAGGGGCTGCGTTAATGCCCGCAGGTACAAATATACAGCTTGGGGATCCATCAGCATAGAAGTCCCACTCAGCGGTCCAGAAGTCCTCCTTTGTGCAGGAGCCTAGTTTTGGTATTGAACTTTGATGTATATATTTCTGTTCATGGGTACGGCAGGGGCCTTGTCCCGCCTTATATTATTGTTCTTCTTACTCTTAGAGGTCTGTGGATACGAATGTGGGTTATATATGTACGTGGGTTGTATATGAGTTGCTTAGGTATGTATGTACAGCTGTACTGATATGACTTATGATTTTAGGCATTCCCTGTGTTGCGGCAGCCTTATTGGCTCATGTATATGTGTATTATGGAACGACCCTATATGCTACTACAGCCTTGTCAGCTTGTATGTTTTCTTGTCTATTAGTGCATTCTGAGAATAAATAGGAGATGAATTAGGTATAGTTGGCGAAGGTACACGTGTGTGTCAAATTCGGGCACCCGTCATAGCCTATGGGGTTTGGTCGTGACACCGGTGATTGCTACCCAGCCAAATCAGTCAGCACTGCCCGTTTTTACTGGTAGTTTTTTAGGTACACCATTGCAATATATGGTCCATGAGGGTTAGAGAACATCATTCCTAGGTAGCCGCCCATCATTTAATTGCGGCTATTTTAATTTTAGGGAGCCTAGCTATTTATGGAGGGAGTGCCCTCACCCTCGTAGGACAGTTTCAGCACCCCAACAGGCCAAAGTAGTGGACCCAGCAGCTTGGAGAGCAATGGTAGAGGGCATCCACAGGATGGTCAAGGAGGAAATCTGTAAGGCTTTGGGGGCCAAGGTAATGGTAGTGCAGGTCGAGAAGTAGCCCAGATAGGTAGGGAGGTAGCCCGTCAGGATGACTAAGCTCAGTTTTATGCATTTCTGAGCAAGGCCGAGGCAGAGACATCTGATACAGTTATCACAGGTACTATTCTTTTCTGTGATTGGATGGCTAATGTTTTATTTTATCTGGGGTCTACTTATTCCTATGTGTTTGTAAAAATATGCATTAGGTTTTGATGCACTGTGATATATTAGATGCCCGTGTTCATATTTCTACCTCTGTTGGAAAGTCAGTCATAATCACCCATGTATATCGTGCTTGTTTTGTTGTGTGTATAGAATACTTGACTTTGGTTGACTTAGTGATCTTATACATGACAGATTTTGATGTGATCTTCGATATGACTTGGTTGTCCCCTTACTTTGTTGTACTTAATTGCAATGCCAAATTGTGGCTCTAAAGATCCCAGAGAGGGAAAAGTTTGAGAAGGAAGGGATGTACAAGCCTAAGCCAGCTAAAGTCATATCCTTTTTCTAGACTAGAAAACTGGTGGGACAGGGTTGTTTGGCTTATTTGGCCCATATCTGAGATTTGGATGTAGAGTCTCCTATTATTGAGTTTATTCTAGTAGTGTATGGATTTCTGAAAGTATTTCTGTCAAACATGTCTGGTATGTCTCATAACTGAGATATAGATTTATGCATTGACCTTGAGCCGGGTACTCATCAAATTTCTATTCCTCCCTACCTTATGGTTCCAACAGAATTGAGAGAGCTTAAGGCTCAAATTCAGGAGCTTTTTGACTAGGAGTTCATTCGTTCTATTACTTCCCCTAAGGTGCTTCAGTGTTGTTTGTCAAGAAAAAGAATGGTAGTACAAAAATGTGCATTGACTATCGACAATTGAATAAGGTCACCATCAAATCCAAATACCCTCTACCTCATATTGATGACCTTTTTGACCAGTTGCAAGGTGCTTCAGTCTTCTCAAAAATTGATCTCAGGTCTAGGTGCTTCAGTCTTCGAATTATTTTAAGTGTTTTGAGAAGACAAAAGTTGGATGTAAAATTGTCTAAGTGTGAATTTTGGATGCCTTCAGTTGCCTTTTTAGGCCATGTTGTTTCCAAAAAAGGAGTAATGGTGGACCCACAAAAGATTAAAGAAGTTAAAAATTGGACTAGGCCTAGTTCCGTGACCAAGGTTAAAAGTTTTATGGGGCTGACTAGTTATTATCGCTGGTTCGTGAAAAAATTTGCTTCTATTGCTACTCACTTGACCAAGCTGACGAAAAAGGAGGTACCATTCGAATGGACTGACAAGTGTGAAGAGAGCTTCCAAAAGCTCAAGACTTTTTTGACCACAACACCAGTTTTGACTCTGTCAGTCGAAGGTAAAGACTTCATTGTTTATTATGATGCTTCATATTCCAGTTTAGGTGTTGTGTTGATGCAGGATAAGAATATTGTAGCATATGCTTTGCGACAATTGAAGGTGCATGAGAGGAACTACCTGACTCATAACTTGGAATTGACAGCGGTAGTATTTGTAATAAAAATCTAGAGACATTATCTGTATGGATTCAAGTGTGTGTTTAGTGATCACCGCAGTTTACAACACGTGTTCACCCAGAAAGACTTGAATTTTAGACAGCGAAGGTGGATGGATCTTCTTACAGACTATGACATTACTATCTAGTATCATTCAGTTAAGGCTAATGTGGTAGTAGATACATTGAGCTAGAAACCGATAAGCATGGCAGTCTATCCTATTTTGGGTCCCTTAAACGGACCCTATCTAGAGAAGTTCAGTCCTTGGAGGCCAGGATTGTGAGGCTAGGCATCTCAGAGAAAGGTGGGATAATGGCCAAAATTGATCTAAGGCCCATTTTCATACAAGAGATCAAGACCAAGCAGTTTGAGGATGTGAGTTTAAATGAAATTAGAGGGAAAATATTGATGGGAAAGGCTCAAGACTCAAAACTTGATGGAAATAGGGTGCTTCACTTTAGGAAAAGGATTTGTGTTCCTCAAAAAGATAGAGTAATTTAAAAGATCCTGTCTGAATCTCATAGTTCACGATACTCTATTCACCCGGGAGTGACTAAGATGTATCAAGACTTGAAATGGTTGTATTGGTGCCCTGGTATGAAGAAAGGCATAGTTGAATATATAGCCAAGTGTCATAACTGCCAACAGGTGAAATATGAGCACCAAAGACCTGCAAGTTTGCTTCAAAGAATGCCTGTTTCTGAATGGAAGTGGAAAAGAATAGTCATGAACTTCGTGGTGAGACTTTCTAATACTTTGGGAAAGTATGACTCCATTTGTGTGGTGGTTGATAGGTTAACAAAGTCATCACACTTTATCCTGGTTAGAGTGGACTACAATGCACAACAGCTGGCCAGTATTTATGTGAAGGAGATAGTAAGGCTGCATGGGGTGCCCTTTTCTATCACTTCAGACAGTGGTACACAATTCACTTTCAAAATTTAGGGGAAATTGCATGAAGAGTTGGGCACTCAACTCACTTTCAGCATGTCTTTCCATCCAAAGATAGACGGGCAGTCAAAAAGGACTATCCAAGTGCTGGAAGATATGTTGAGGGCGTGTGTTATAGAATTTAGGGGACATTGGGATAAGTTCTTGACCTTGTGAGAGTTCTCTTACAACAGTAGCTACCACTCCAGTATTAATATGTCACCATTCAAAGCCTTGTATGGGAGAGGATGCAGGTCTCCCATAGGGTAGTTTGAAGCTAGGGAAGCGGAGCCATTGGGGATTGACTTAGTGAGGGATGCTCAAACTAAGGTAAGAAGCATCCAAGCTAAGCTTCTAGCGACTCAAAGTCGTCAGAAGGAATATGCTGACCAAAAAGTAAGAGATATAACATTCAAAGCTGGTGAGTAAGTACTTCTAAAAGTGTCACCCACTAAAGGGGTGATAAGATTTGGCAAGAAGAGCAAACTCAGTCCTCGCTATATTGGCCCTTTTAAAAAATTTGACTGTGTAGAGCCAGTGGAATACAGATTGGACTTACCACCTAGATTGTCTGGAGTACACTCGGTGTTCCATGTGTCCATGCTGAAAAAGTACCATGGAGATGGGTACTACATCATTAAATGGGACTCAGTATTATTAGATAAAGAAATTCAGTATGAGAAGGAGCTAGTTGCAATCTTAATCGTGGTGTTCAAAAGTTGAGGACTAAGGACATCAATATGGTTAAAGTGAATTGGAAACATCGTTCAATGGAGGAATCTACTTGGGAAACTGAGAAAGACATGCGAGACAAGTATCCTCAATTGTTCAATAAAACAGGTACTACTTTATCTTTACTTTAGCCCTATTTTCCCTAATTAGTCACTCGGGGATGAGTGATAGGTAAATTAGTATCTATTGTAATAACCTATCCCCATCATTAGGAATAGGCCAATGGAGAAGGTGTTCGGACCAGAAAAATTTGGGTAGTAACTTAAAAAGAAATTAGTCTAAGTCAGACTTGAACGAATTCTGAGTCAGGTAAAATCTAGGGTGATCATGTAAATGATGGAAGGTCAAATCTCTAATTTGATTGAATGGGCTGATACCCAAGATGATACGTAGCATTTACAGCTTCACGAAAATGCATTTGGGCGAGTAAAACTATTAGAATCAAAATTGGCATGAATGGTATAATTTTAATACGCCTTTGGAAGGGGTGTGTTGTGAAATAGGGGCTTGGAGCACAAACTCTGAGATCACTATTTCTACATATACAGTCAAAGCAGGATTATTCTCGCTAGAAAGGCCCCGCCAAAGCAAGATGGATACCGCCAAAGTGGGGCAGTCGCGACTTAAGTCATGACAAAATCCAGAAATGGTCTTTTTCTGTAAAATCAGTTTTTAGGACTTCGAGAGAAGACCTGGGTCGAATTCTATCAATTTCTCACATTTAAGGTAAGAATTTTACTCCCTAAATTCATATTTTGATTTTTAAAACCTAGAAATTATGGTTGATAATCATTGGGAGAGGGTTTAAACTAAAACTAATAGTGGAAAATAGCCCTAGGGTGGGGTTAGAATCATGGATTTGGCCTAGAGTGTGAATTGCGTTATATTTTAATGATAGTTAGGCCATTGTGTTGATCCTTTATATGTATTTACTATTTTCTAGACCAAGAACGAGAAGAACGAACTTAGAAAGGGAATACTCATATATTGTAAGGTTGTTGAAGCTTGAATTTGAGGTAGGTGATGGTCTAATTTCTCGTATGTATTTCATATACTTGATAAATTGCTTCATGATATGTATGTATGTACATGAATAGGGAAACCTGCTAGTTTTATGTGTGAAATAATCACTTGCTAGCCTGTTTTGGGATGAACCTGTTCTTGATGATATAATGTTGTAAATACTGAATGTATTTGTGATTGTGGTATATTTGAGATCTGGTGTCATGTTATGACACATATTGGATTGGGTGTCATATTTCAGCATATAATTAGATCGGATGTCATATTTTGACATATATTTGGATTGGGTGTCATATTCCGACACAAAGTTGATTGTTTGTAGGTCCCTTGAGAGGACCCGTGTCTGAAGTTATAGCATGTGGAAAATATTAAGTTGTGACATTGTTGAATATGGTTAAACTTGAGATTTGTTGACTTTTTTGTATACGTATATGCCTATTATATTGAATTTACTTGTTTATGATCCGTTTACTGGCTAATTGCGCGATTCTATCAGCACACCATTATTTTTGTGTACTGATACTATACTTGCTCTATTTTTTGTTGAGTATAGAGCATATTCAGCTGGTTGCGGAGAGACCTCATCTAGAGTAATGATCTTGCTTGAGTCCAAGGGTGAGATATTTTGTCATGCTACCATGGACTTTCTCATCTATTCTAGTCCTTCTTTCGGGACCTAATGTTCAGAGTTTTTGTTAAATCTTAGTGGCTTCTTTTGGGAATTGCATTTCCCTTTCTACATTTGTTTATTTTTAGAGTTTTAGAACGATGGATTTTGGTTCCTAGGATGTTTTACTTCCACATGTTTAGGTTGATAACTAGGTATTTTTTGGGTTATGGGAACTCAACATTTATTCTTGATTTAAACCTGCTTCTATATCTTTAATCTTGTTATATACTTTGTGATTATTGTAGTTGGGCTGTTTAGAATGGTTCTCCCACCAAAGAGTTAGAGTGGGTGCCAATCACGGTAGGTCGGAGTCGTGACAAGATGTTCCAATTCTTCCAATTAGAAGAATGTACCCCTTTTTACCGTTTTCAAATGAGACACCTCCACCTTGAAGTGCCTTGAGTGAAAGGAGGCTTTCAAAATTTTCAATATGTTCTTTGAGAAGCCATTATCCATGTACAAGCACTGGTTATTGCTTCCTACACTCACCTGCACACAGATTACTTGTTAAGCTTAGGAACCCACTTGAGTCTGAGTTCCCAGTAAACAGATAAAAGAGTGATGAGTGCATTTTTTGTCCAGTAAGGTAGAGTCACTTTCTTTAGGCTCAAATTTTTATTTGATATTTGACCTTGGACCAGGTCTAACTTTCAAATGCTTCTTTTGTTTAGAATATTTTGAACAACTTTCTTCAGCTTTTCTCCAAGCTCGACAATCTCCTTTGAGATTCCTATCTCTACTATAATGAATGCTTAGAAGATTATCAGAAATAATGACATATTTACTATGAGGATTATATGGAGGATCTATCCTCACACAACCTAGATCCTTTCCGCCATTGTGTCCTTGAAGAATAAGGTTTTACAAAATTTTGGAAGAGTTGGTTCATATGAGGGATTTGTTCAATTCTTCCTTGACATGGACCGGGTTCCTTTCCAAATGACTATTTCTTTCTAAAGCCATCTTCATCTTTAATTCAGCAGATTTTAGCTTACTTTCAAGTTCAAGCTATAATCAACTAGCTTCACTTTCACCTTTTGAAATAGACTCACGGGTTTTCTTCAACTTCTTCTTAAGAGATATGTTTTTGCACTTACTAAAGCCAATTTTATTTCAAGCTCAGAAAATTGAGTAGTCAAAACAATTTTTTCACTTTCAAAAACATGTAGACTATCACTCAAAGTATTATTTTTTCCGTTGTAAGCTCACAAATTTAGTCAATTAGAACCTTGGCTAGACTTTTCAGTTTCTTGAGTGAATAGTATTAAGGTTTTGCTTAATATAAAGAAGTATTACCTCTTCACACTCATCATCATATGAATTTGCCACAAGAGAAAAAAGTGAGTCAAAAATTACTTTCATCACCTTCCACTGCTAACATAGACATATCTTCTAGGTGCTCAGGTTTCTCCGATTCACTTGACGAGTCTTCCCAAACAGCTAGCTCAACATAATCAACAACATCTCTCCTTCTGGATTTTTCTGCAACCTGGTCCCTCGATTTATTTCTGTCACCACAAGTTTTAACATAATCCTTGTAATCAACCTTGTGCATTGAACAATTTCTATCAAAATGACCAGGTTTGCCGCAAATATGACAAAGATCATTTTCATTTGATGGATTACCTGCACTTCCCTTTTTCAAGTCTTTCTTAAAGAGCTTTTGTTGCTTGTTCATCTCATAAGTTTGAAGATTTTTACTCATCTCATCCAAGCCAAGAGTTTCTAGGTCCCTTGCCTCAGTAACAACGTCAACTTTACTTTCCCAAAAATTTGAATCTTTTTATTGAATATTTCTTACTTGCTTACTTGGATGAATTTCCTCATCCAGACAAATCACCTCATTTTTTATAGAGGTATGCCTGGTATACATTTTCTGGATGATTTCACCCTGTTCCACAGTAATGTTCTCATTTTGGGTTGTAACCATATCAACTTTAGACTCTTTCAATTGACTGGTTCCTACAAGAACTATCTTTAAACAATCCCAGATCTCCTTGGCGGACTTATAATTCGAGATTCAATTGTACTCATTTGGTCATATACCACAGACAAGCAGTTTCTTTGCTCTATAGTTCTTCTTGATCTTCTCCTTATCAATTTCGTGGTGCACCTTTTGTGTTTTAGGAACAACTTTGATACTTTCTCCTTCCTTCAGTTCCTTTATAGCCACATGTGGTCCATCAAGAATGTTGTGTCATAGCTCACAATCTTTAGTCATGATAAACTCATACATCCTAGTCTTCTACAACCTAAAGTGTTGTCCATTAAAACAAGGGGGTCTAGTGACTGAATGGCCTTCTTCAAGATTTAGTGGTGCATCCATCTCAGCAGGAACTTCTCTCGATGTTAACCATATAGAGAGTACTTCTCTAATACCAATTGATGAAATATATATGTCCACCACAAAAGTCAAGGGACCAGGTCCCTTGACATAAACAGTTAACAGAATGCTCAAGTTAGGTGCAGAAGGCAAAATGGCAAACAATGTTTACGTGGAAACCTCCTTACTCAAAGGAGAAAAATCACGACCTGTCAAACAGGATTTCACAACCAATCTTCACTAATATGGAAGAGCAAAGTAGTATACTACAATCTATTGTAGGTAGACACTAACCCTCTCCATCCATTGTCTTGCAATACATCTATTACAAGACTTTGAGCCTAAGCAATACTTCTATTTCCCACTGTACAAACTACCTCTAGTTAGTGCATACTTCAACATTACACCACGGCTAACTCTAGCCACCAACTAAGCAATAACTCTATTGTCCACTACCACAACTAGCTCTAGTTGACATAGACTTTAGAAACCACTTCAAAGCTAACTCTACCCATGAACTTGATGCAAAACAAATACAAGGAAATATGATCAATATTTCTTTATAGTGTAGGAACTAATCTTACAATATTTAGCACACTAGACTCAACATTACTACAAAGCAACAACATAAAAACTATTCTTCAAATGTAGCTCGATCAGGTCTCTTGCTTTCTTGAGGAAGTTGTTCTTTCTTTTGAGCACACATACCTTTTTTCTTGAAAATATGATGTGAAGGAACTGAGTTGTTTCATGTCCTAAGGATAGTATTTGACATATGGACAAAACAACCTAGTCTCCTTTGATTGGTTGGACGTCTGCTGTCCTTTAGTTGTTGTCCACCAACTACAACAAGTGGTGAAGCTTTTACAGCTGGTTCCCATTTAGTCTGTGACGCATATCGTTCATGAGACTAGGTCCGCCGATCAGATCCCATGATTTGTTGATACACAAAACGTGAATGTGCACCTCTGTTGCAGTGTCCACCAACCTCTGTAGCCTTTGCAACTTTACAATTGTACTCTATTTTCTTGGCCTTGACAGGCGTTAATCATGGACCAGATCTTTCTGCCAGATCTCATAGTTTATAAATCATCAAAATACAAATATAACAATATGTTCTACTTGGTTGCTTAGTATCGTCAAATTAATTTATTAACCCACCTGCAAAACTAACACTCATGTGTACTTATATTGATTGATACATTTCATGGCAAAACCAAAATAATTAATGGGAAAAAAATTATTGTCTAAAGTTCTCTGTTCCCAACATTTCATTTATCTAAGACAATAATATAGGTTTTGATGACAACAAATTCAGAAACTCTTTTTATGATTTATAGAAAAATAATAGTTTTAACTTGTAAGAGATACTACGATCTTGAATCCCATTTTTTTTCTTTTTTATCCTTGGAATATTTAATTTTGTATTTAGCATGTGAAGTTAGATTCATTGGTCCACATTCCATGGGAAAAAGAGAAGAAAATTAAAGGGCAATAAAACAGAAATTGTCACAAGGGGAAGAAGGAAATTATATACCCCTTTTGTCTTATGAGATACATTTTTCATAGAAATCATTTGGATTGACTTATCAGCTTCTTTTAAGTATTTGGTTACCCAATTTAAAGTTATTATATACTTAAAATAAACTTTAAAAAAATTGATTATATTTGACTTAACTTATCTAAAGCAGCTTATAAGCCAAGCACATACTTAATCCGTTTTAGAAAAAATATCATATTTTCATAATTAAAAATAATTTAACTTGAAATTTCCTTTATTATCCTTAACGACATAATTTACCATCATACAAATTATTAAAATATATTTTAGATCATAACTTTCAAAATACTTTTTTAATTTTTTTTTTTGTATCAAATCAAATAATGTCACATGAATGGAAATGAAGTGTAATTTTTGACAGATAGAAATAATAATTTAGAGAATCCAATCAACCGACCAAAAAGTGAATCTTATGTTTGGTTAAGATGTGGCTGTACAAGTTACTTCTTTCTCTTTGCTACATGGCCCCTTCATATATTTGGTTTTAATTTCCAAATCAACTAAAGACATGACACGAGTCAAACTTAATGTGTGTTAAGAAAAAGAATGATACCAAAAAACACACGTGTGGTGTCGGGCACCAAACCCTACAATCTTTGTGGTATATTGTCCTCTAAGTTTGTTACACACTCTTCCTAGGTTTAACTATTTTCTTGTATTTGTGTATTTGTCTCGTTCCTTCTTATGTAAAATATCAACTAGTACAAAGTCAAATTAATTTTATCATCACTTCAAAATATTTTTACAATAATAATAATATATTTAATGTAATTCAATAAGTGGAATTGATGAAAGTGAAGGGTACTAGATCTTATCTCTATTTTATGTGATGTATAGATGTAGTTTTCAATAAATCCTAATAAAAGTGTTTTCAAAATAGATTTGTTAAATTCAAAAGTTATGATGAAAATATTGTATAAAAGAAAAATACCAACAAAATAACAGTACTAAAGATACCCCCAAGTAAAAGAAATAACAACAGAATTATAGCGCCTTTAATTAATCGTTAATAATCATAATGCTAGAAAAATTTAAATGATAGGGTACGAACAGGACTGCTTCACGTTTTTGAGATAAAAAAAAATGTCAAGTATAAGATCTAAAAATATCTTTTTAATTTCTTTATTTTGTATTCTTTCAAAATGATAGAACTTTGACCAGATCAGCATTATGACAAATCAATTACTTCAGCGTGCAAAATTCTCTTTCTTTCCATTTTTCTTACTGTAGAGGAAAAACTCCAAAATTTTCCTCAGAAAAGCATCACTTAATTTATCGTTAAAAGCATATATTTTCCAGCCACGAGCACTGCATGAGGCGTTCATCATTGATTTATTTGTAATCCCTACTTTTTCATATTATTTACCTCATATTAACCTAACAAATTCGCTATGAAAATTTTAATTAAAGACATATTTTACTAAATCAATCTTATTAATAATGTTTTAAACTCTAAATTTGAGTTCTATTACTTTGTGTAGCTATTTCATACTAATGATAGAAAAGAAAAAAAATATATAATAAATTCTCTTAATTTGATAAATTAGACAAATAAATTGAAACAATTATTTTCAGTAATGGACCAAGTAATCAGGGCCTTCTTGATCATAAGGTCAATAAAAAAATCTTTTGGGGGCCCCACTTTCTCGCAAAGATGTGTATATATATGTATATATATTGTTAAAAAAATCATATATTGATAAATTTGAAAATAATTTTTTTGGATAGAAAATATAATAACTTTTTATCTCATTTAATATAGGGATCGTTGTAATAATTGAGAAATGGAATAGTGTTTAGTTAATTGTAGCATCCTTTCTTATGTGGAGGTCCGTTTCATTGCCTCATTTATATTCTGATGATTATCGTAAATCAACAGTATTATTCTTATATTTACTTTTTTAATTTCCTTTTCACTATTTTTATTCTCTAATTATTGAATATTCTAAAGACTCTCAAACGGTCAAACCTTCTAAATTATGCAAAATCTATTGTTGTGTGTTTATAAAAAGATCAAATTTATTTTTTGGTGTCTTCTTCAAATTTCAAGCACTAAAACTAATCAACACTATTTTAATATCATTATATCAACATATCAAATTCAACGCAAGACTATTTTGATATCATTATATAAATAAACTTTTGAAATTTTGAATCAGGTTTTATTATTCTAACTTTATATTATATATTTTTCATTGAAAATTTACATTATTGAGTATGTTATAATTATTTAATTTATATATATTAATTAAAAAAAATAAGGCCTCTTTACGAAATTAGTAATATGAAATGGAGGGAGTAATTATTTTTGGAGGGTGTTGACTACCAAACACTTGCCTGTTAGTGATTTGAGATTTTATGCTTGCACACATAAGCTTCAATTTACTTTCGTCTTTCTCCATTCAAATTAGTGCTATATTTTTTCCCCATATATTCTTTCCCCTTTTTTCATATATAGAACTTTAAAATTTTCAACATTGAAATCGATTGCAGCAAAAGAATTAGCCACGATATCAGCGCAACAGAATCGAATTTATTTATTTAAAAATAAGAACACACATAATATAAAGGAGGGCTATATAATTAATTAATAAAGCATATTAAAAGTACCTGTGTTATAATAATCATGTATTTAAGTGTAAAAGCGATTATTTAGGCGAAAGAAACGGATTTCTTTTTGTTTACTGATCATTGTTTCCTTATACTTTTGTTTAAGATTTCTTTTTGCACCTTTTTGTCTACAACAAACTAAAAAAATTAGTTGTTTGGCATGAATGTTGCATCTAGCTAGTTTTGAAAATTAAGGATTGTATTGGAAGAAGTAGAAGGTCTTAATTAAAGAGGGTGTTCATAAAGTGTTGGAAAGGGTATATTTAACAATTTAAAATCTCCCTTTAAATTATTCATGTTTCCTGAGTTTAATACTTAAAAATATGAAATATTGTTATTTCCCATCTCTACTATAACATTTTCTATTATTATTTTTTTTAAAATCTTGTATCGCGAAGTAGCCTGCAGAGTGATTTCACTCTCTTTATAATACGTAGGAGTTAAAGAGTAAGCCAAAAAGAATATTTATGTAGCATTTTAGATTTATTTTTAAAATTTAAATAGGAAGACTCGTTTGTGTAAATGCAGAATAGCATGTGAAAAATACCAGACATGATCACTCATACCTTGTTTTGGATGGTTGTTATTCGTTGTATTGTATTATATTGTATAGTATTATTAATTTCAGTATAATATTTGTTTTGATTGTTACTTAAATTCTATTATATAGTATTGTTTAAATCTATCGTTAGGTAACGATGAAAAGCCCCAATTTTGTGTAATGACTGATTCGACATGATCGCATCGTTATCTTAATATTTTTTTCTCATTTTATCTTTATTTATTATTTAATAATTCTATTTTAATTTAGATTTTACACTACACTTCTATACTAGCTCTATCATGTATCCTACTTTTCTCGTAAGCTTATCATTCAAATTGTTGATGTGTGGCATTAGGTAATGACACAAAAAGATACAATATATCTAAACATTGTATTCATTAAAACATTACAATACATCAGTACGATACAATATAACACAATATAATACACTATAATATATTATAAAATAATACGTAACAAACATCCAAACAGAGTGTCAAAGAATCTCATAATTTCTAGTGGGGTGGGGGGGATTATTATGGTAAAGAATAGTTTAGGTGATTCAACTCTCCTTATAAAGTTTTTCATTTGAGTATTCTAAGTCAAAAATATTCTTATTCTTTCTCCCTTCATGAATCTTTGTTTTCAGACCATAATTAGTCCCTAATTTACTATATAAAATTTGTGGATTCTTTTTCAAATCTAATTGCTTTATATGTTCACATCCAATGTACATAGCTCCATAATGACTTCATAACAACATTTTCTTGCATCTTCCTTACAAAAAATAAATGGACACAATCTTTTGTTAATGACATATACAAAAGATTCTTAATGCGTAAAAGATGTAATCTAATTATATGCTTAAAATTTGTTTTGCATGTTACCTTGCTTTTCAATGGAAAGAAAGTGAATGAAGGATTATTGAATGGGTCCATAAAGGTTATGTATTTGTACATCGAAAGACAGTAGATTTATATTGATCGGTCGTGGATTTAATATGCATTTTCATTTGCCACATAAGTATATGGATAAGCCAATAACCAATGTTTCATCAATTTTATTAATTTTGTGGCTGGTCTTTGTTTTTTTTTTTAATGTTGTGAATCAACTTTCATAGATTGAAGAAAACGAAGGAAGGGTGACATCAAAATACAAAAAGAAATGAGAGAATAAGAAGTTTGACCCTTTTTTCGTTTAAAATATTGAATTATGACTTTGTAAACATTACAATTATATTGGATTTAAATTCATAAATTAATTCAGTCTATATTAAATTCAAAAAATAGTCCAAATGATGTGGCAATCCTAGTCAAATAAATGATCCACTAAAAGCACATCATGTGTCAAAGTTATGTAGCAATCCAAGTCAAATTAAATGAGCCACTAAAATCACACTACGTGTCAAAGTTATATGGCAATCCAAGTCAAATTAAATGAGCCATTAGAATCATGACATGTGCCAAAATTATGTGGCAATCCAAGTCAAATTAAATAAGCCACTAAAATCATGCCACGTGTCGAAATTATGTGGCAATCTAAGTCAAATTAAATTATCCACTAGAATAATGTGACGTATAAATGTGACATGTTCTGACCAATCAAATTAGATCTTCACCAAAGAAATCTGATTGGTCAGTTCAAATCAACTAATCAAATCACACTCTCATACCACTCCCTACAACTATAAATAGGGTCCTCATTATTCTCAGAGGGGTTTTTTAAAAGAACAAGAAGCAAGAAGAGAGCTCATGGATCAAAGGCCATAAATTTTCTACAAAGCTACAAAGTTTAAGTAATCAAATTCAAGCTCAAGTTCAAGATCAAGAACGAAGAAAAATATCAAGAAGTTGAAGATCAAGTTACTTGTTCATATTTATTATTCGTCATAACCATACAAGTGTTCGTGATGAATAATTTAAATCCAAATTTAAAGACGAAGATTCAAGATCAAGTTATTCAAGCCCTTGACTCTAAATCAAATTCAAGTTCAACATATTCCATATTATTTGAAGAATCGGAGGATTATCATAGAGATTGTAACATGCACTATATTTTGAAATCAAATATTACTCTTTGTTACTCCAATTTTTTGGTCTTGATTATTTATTTTTCTCGGCTCGAAAATTTTTTGTTTACAAATTTTGGCACGCCCACTGGGACAAGCTCTACCTCTCATCTCTTTACATCGATCATTGAACTTCAAGAATACTTAAATAGCATCTAAGAAGTTTGACTCCAGGACTATTGGTGCTAAGGCTACTGATTCCAAGTTTTTCTCTAAGGTGGAGAACATATTGGATGCTACTATGGGAAGTTTGGGACCCATCACTAGGAACATGGCAAACTTACTAGGAAAATAAGAACTTCAAGTGTCGTCCGCATCAGCTCCTATTTTTGATCTTCCATCTTCAAAGAGGCAAGATTCTTTTCGAATGAATTGGAAGAAGGAGATAATATAGCTGATATTGTTGAAAAGACGTTGCCTCAACTTAGTCCTTTTAATACAAGAAATTACACTATTCAAAATGAAGATGATGTTTTGATCACTAGATCTGCTTCAGTCACTCCATGTAACTTGTTTCAAATAAATTTCAATTTGAGGAAAAATCCGTCCTTTAATCCATCATCCATAATGGCCATCCAAGCAATGAATAACGCCTCAACTGTTGAAGAACAACTGGTGAGTTTGACAAACACAATTGAAGGTCTAACAAATTATGTGCAAGATCAGGATAATCGAATTGTCAATTTGACGAATAGATTTGAAAATGTTATGGAGGGGGACTCAAGTCATGCATCTGGAAAATTTCTCATGATACAAGAAAAGGGAGATTCAGTTACAAAGAAAATAAATGTGGGTGATGATCTGTAAGTATCTGCTGAAGGAGGAATTCTCATTCATCAACTGAAGGACTTCATTATGGGAACTATCAAAGATAAGTATGACGTGTCGTCAAAGTTATCATTTACGTATGCAAAGCCATACACTTCAAGAATCGATGTTTTAAAGATTCTTATAGGTTATCAACCTCCAAAATTTCAACAATTTGACCGAAAGGGAAATCTAAAGCAACACATTGCCTATTTTTTTGAAACTTGCAATAATGCTGGAACATATGGAGATTATCTGGTCAAACAATTTGTGCGCTCCTTATAAGAAAATGCCTTTGACTGATATACATATCTCGAGGCTAGGTCTATTGATAATTGGGAACAACTTGAGCATGAATTTCTCAATCATTTCTATAGAACAAGGCGTACTGTGAGCATGATTGAACTCATAAATACACGTCAATAGGAAGATGAATATGTCATCGAGTTCATCAACCGATGGAGAAATGCAAGCCTCAATTATAAGGATAGGCTTACTTAGTGAAACTTTTGGAATAGAAATGTGTATTCAAGGAATGCGTTGGGCACTTCATTATATCCTACAGGGTATTAAACCCAAATCATTTGAGGAACTAGCCATACGTGCTCATGATATAGAGTTGAGCATGTCTGCAAGCGGAATTGAAGGACCACTTATTTATGAGTCTCGTAAGGGAAAAGACAAAATAGAGGTAAAGAAAAGAGGAAAATCGGCACCTAAGTTTGAAAATAAGGAGTCGATGAATATTAATGTCGTGCCTTTAAAAGTGGATACAAATCTAAGCAAGAATCAAAGGGTGAAGACCACGACTTTTTAGAATAACGCTGGTAGGAAGTTGACTTTGAAGAAAATGCAGGTAAAAGAGTATCCTTTCTTGGACTCAGATGTCCCAGTAATTTTTGAAGAGCTTATGCCATTAAAACTCTTTGAGCTACTTGAAATGAAGCGTCCATATGAGGCTGGGAGGACTAATGATCCAAATTATTGCAAATATCACCGTTTGATGGGCCATCCTATTGAAAAGTATTTTATCATTAAGGAAATGATCATGGACTTGACCCGTGAAGGAAAGATATTGCTTGAAGACGAGAAGGAGAGTTCAACTCAAGTCTCTATCACTTTTGGTTCACTCAACCCCATAGTTCTTTGCAACTTTGTTGAAATACATGATGGTGGTGATGTCCTAGCCACATCACCACTA
Organism: Solanum dulcamara; assembly: GCF_947179165.1. Lineage (NCBI taxonomy): Eukaryota > Viridiplantae > Streptophyta > Magnoliopsida > Solanales > Solanaceae > Solanum > Solanum dulcamara. The sequence goes on along the minus strand of NC_077237.1, from coordinate 15,443,968 downwards.
AAAATGATTAAATTTGATGATTTCAAATTGATAGATGTTAATGCATCATCGCTCGTTCCTTTGATGAATAAAGTAATAAAGAAAGATAAATCGCTATAGGAAAACCAATCTTGCGATGCTTATACAGATGATGAAGGATGAATTTTAGTGACACGAAGAAGAAATTGTAAAATGAGCTTTCAAAGAGAGCCAAGTAAGCAAGTGACAAGAGCAAATATGAAGAAACTACCTAAAACTCAAAGGGTAAAGAAGAATGTGAAGAAGTCAAGAGTTGGGGGAATTGCTATCAAAAGCAACGTTCTCCGGTGACATTAGAGGAATTCTTACCAAGTTGGTTCCATGAAAATATTTCTCATTGGGACACCAAAGCCTCGTGTTGTAACATTGATAAAAAAGAGACAATGGGAGAATACTCATCGCCATCATTACTTCCATCACATGAAGGCCCTATCAAGTCTCACTCTGAAGAAGTGGATACTTATGATGCGAAGTTTACATTCACTAATGATGATCTTTTGTTAGGTGAAGTATTACATAATCGTCCTTTATATATGGTAGGTTTTGTGCGTGGACATAAAGTAAATAGGATCATGTGAATGATGGATCTGGGGTCAATATTCTCCCAATTCATATTGTGAAGGAACTTGGAATCCCAATAAATGAACTGCCTGAAAGTCATCTGATGATTCAGGGATTTAACCAAGAGGGTAGAGAGTCATTGGTGTTGTCAAATTAGATATAACGATGGGAGATATACGTTCGAGTGCATGGATGCATTTTATTGACTCAAAGACCTCATATAATATTTTGTTAGGGAGGCCATGAATACATTAGAACAAAGTGGTACCGACCATCTACCATTAATATTTCAAATACTTTGAAGAAGGGGTTCAAAAGAAGGTAGTTGCTAATGATGAACCTTTCATCTAGACAAAAGCGTACTTTGCTGATGCAAAATTCTACTTAAAGAATCATGTTTCAAAAGAAGTGAAAGTTGATAATGCGATATCTGCTGATGTCACAAAAAAGTTGATGTAGCACCTGATAATGCGAGGTTCATGATTGAAAAGAATAAAACGCTATCAGATATGAGTAAAGTACCTAAGACAAGTGAGGCATCTTCAAATAAGAGAATGATTCCTATTTTTCACTATGTACCAAAGACAAACAAGGTCAAGATCCCACCCTCCGAGTTCCAGAGTATCAAGTTGACATTTTCTATCAAGAAAATTAATGCTATCAAATCACCTTCAAAAATGATAGAAGGATTTGTGAGACCATCGAATCATAATTCATATGAATCACTTCCTAAAAAGCATACAAATAAGGGTTTTGACCCAAATGCATATAAGTTGTTGGTGAAAGCAAGATACAATCCCAATGAAGCTTTTAAAGTAGGGAAGCTTCTAAATGAAGTTATTGAAAAGGCAAATCATAGCCTAAATCCAACTCAAAGGATGATGATAGAGAGAGGGTATGTTATCAACCAATCGCGCAAAGGCTTGGGTTATAAACAACTGTCGCTAGTTCGAATCTCTATAAAAAGGATGAGCATCAACTACATTACCCCTATGGAAGAACCTATGATGTTCAACAAGAAGCCTTCTGTGTTTGATCGACTTAGTGGCATGACTCCTAACATTTCTTTATTTGATCGGCTAATCGAATCAACTCCAAAAAATTCAGTGTTTGATTGGTTGGGACAAATGAAGAAGAAATACAAGCGCCAAGGAAATTATAAAACAATGGAAGAATGGATATATGCTCGAGAGCATAATTCACCCAAAAATTGCCCCAGTTTGATTCCTTCTAGAATGAGGCGAGAAACAAAACTTGTAGTTTTATGTGGAGATGTCCTGAGAGCAAGAACTCATACCATAGTTCACACTAGGGAGCGAGATGAAGATGAAGAAAGTGTTTGATCATCAAATCACATCACAATTTGTGATGAGGAAAGTACTTCACTATATGCAAAAATTGAGGATGGGTTTGTTGATATTCATGCATGTCATCACATATCTTTTAACGATGGTGATCCTCAAAAAGATAAGGATGCTGAAGATGCGCCACCTAAACTTGAGAAAGGGATAAAGAATATTGTTGATGCATTGAAGGAAGTAAATCTTGGGGTTGATGATGATATAAGGCCTACATATGTAAGTGCTTCAATGGATGACGATGAAGAGAAGAAATATATTGAGTTGCTTATGGAATTTAGGGATGTATTTGCTTGGAGTTACAAAGAGATGCGAGGATTAGACCCTAAAGTTACAGTTCATCGTTTTACTATAAAATGAGGCACTTGTCCTGCTAAACAAGCTCAACGTCGCTTTAGACCTGAACTAGTTCCTTTGATCAAAACTGAAGTTAACAAGCTCGTTGAAGCAGGTTTCATTCTTAAAGTCAAATATCCTACATGGATTTCAAGCATTGTACCTGTAAGAAAGAAGAATGGCCAAATACGAGTTTGTGTTGACTTTAGAGATCTTAATAATACATGCCCTAAGGATGAATTTCCTCTTCCAATCCCTGAGCTTATGATTGATGCCACAACTAGATACGAGACAATGTCTTTCATGGATGATTCATCTGGATAAAACCAAATTCTCATGGCACCAAGGGATGAAGAACTTACTGTATTTTGCACTCCTAAAGATATATATTGCTACAAAGTAATGCTTTTTGGTTTAAAAAATATTGGGGCTACTTATCAACGAGCCATGCAGAATATCTTTGATGACATGCTTCATAAAATCATTGAGTGCTATGTTGATGACTTAGTGGTGAAATCAAGGAAGAGTGATGACCACTTGCAAAATTTGAGAATGGTGTTCGAATGACTTCGAAGATACCAATTCAAAATAAACCCTTTAAAATGTGCCTTTAGAGTTACTTCGGAAAAGTTTCTCAGTTTTATTGTTCGACATCGAGGATTGAGATTGACCAAGATAAGATAGATGTTATTTTGAAGATGCTCGAGCCAAAAAATATTTATTAGTTAAAAAGCTTATAGGGAAAATTAGCATATCTTAGGAGGTTTATCTCAAATCTGGCCGGGAAATGTCAACCGTCCAGTTGCCTTATAAAGAAAGATGTTCCTTTTGAATGGGACCAAGCTTGTACCAATGCTTTCGAGAATATAAAGTCTTATTTGATGAAGCCTCCGGTACTTGTAGCTCCTATACCTGGATAATCATTGATTTTATACATTACAGCACAAGAAAAGTCAGTAGGAACACTTCTCGCATAAGAAAATAATGAAGGGAAAGAAAATATCCTGTATTACTTGAGTAGGATGATGACACAAAATGAGATCATATATTCACCTATTGAGAAATTATTTTTGGCACTCGTATTCTCGATTCAGAAGATAAAGCATTACTTCCAAGCTAATATTGTACAACTTGTCTCTAAAGCAAATCCTATCAAGTTTGTCATGTCCAAGCCTGTCTTAAATGATCAACTAGCAAGATGGTACCTCCAATTTCAAAAAATTAAAATTATGTATATATCTCAGAAGAAAGTAAAAGGACAAATGCTAGCAGATTTCTTGGCCAATCATCCAATTCCGAATGATTGGAAGTTATCTGATGAATTAGCTTACGAAAACGCAATGCTAGTGGAAATTGAGCCACCTTGAAAGATGTATTTTGACAGTGCTTTACATCTTGAAGGATCCGGTGATGGAGTGGTATTTATCACTTCCCATGGAGAAGTTTTTCCATACTCATTCACTCTAACACAACACTGCTCCAATAATATTGTTGAATATCAAGCACTCTTACTTGGGCTTGAAATGACCGTTGATATGAAACAATTGCAACTATAAATTTTTGGGGATTTCAAGCTGGTGATCAATCAAGTCTTGGGTAATTATGAAGTAAAGAAGCCTGAGTTACTCTCATACTGTAGTTATGCTCAAAAGATGATAGGATGGCATGGAGAGGTGACTATTCAATATATCCCTAGAAAGAAAAATAAGAAGGTTGATGCGTTGGCAGCTTTAGCTTCTGCATTAGTATCTCTTGATGAAATGTAAGTTGTGGTTTTTCAAAGATGGATAACTCCACCTCCAAATAAGCATGAAGAAGAATTTCGATAAGTTATCGCCACTTCGTAGGCTAAAATTGAAGATTGGCGACAACCAATAATAGATTTCTTGTGTTATGGAATATTGCCAGAAAATCTTTGAAGAAGGACAGACATCCGATGATGATCCCCTCATTTTCTTTATTATAAAAATACACTTTACAGGCGATCGTTCAATAGAATTCTCTTACGATGATTGGGGAAAGATGAATCTACTCAAGCTATGCAAGAAGAACATTCTAGAGTATGTGGAGCGCATCAATCTGGACAAAAATTTCATTTTCACATAAAAAAGATGGGATATTACTAGGAAACTATAGTGAAAGATTGTCTGGATTACGTCCGAAGATGTAAACCTTGTCAATTCCATGCAAATTTTATACATCAACCCCTAGAAGTATTGCACCAACTATTGCCTCATTGCCATTTGAATCTTGGGGTTTGGATGTTGTTGGACCAATGCCTAAGTCCTCTGGTGGACATTTGTACATCCTGGCTACAACTGACTACTTCTCAAAATGGGCAGAAGTTGTTTCTCTTAGAGAAGTGAAGAAAGAGAATGTTGCTAACTTCATTCGAGTCAATATTATCTACCATTTTGGTATTCCTCGATACATATTGACAGATAATGGCAAGCCATTTGATAACAAGTTAATGAAGAAGATATGTGATCTTTTTGGCTTCAAGCAACGAAATTCCTCTATGTATTATGTGGCTGTAATGGTCTCGCTGAAGTATTTAATAAGACACTTTGCAACTTGTTGAAGAAAGAATTTCCAAGTCTAAGATATATTGACATGAAAGAATGGAAGAGGTTCTTTGGGCATATAGGACTACGTATCGCACGCCAACACAAGCGACTCCCTATTCTCTTGTTTATGAAGTTAAAGCAGTTCTTCCATTTGAGTGTCAAATCCCATCATTGCTCCTTGTCATTCAAGAAGGACTCGCCGATGAAGAAAATGCTCAGTTACGCCTTGAAGAATTGGAGGCTCTTGATGAAAAAAGACTAGAGGCCCAACAAAGTCTGGAATGTTATTAAGCTCGTCTAGCTCAATATTTTAACAAGAAGGTTCATCTTAGATTCTTCCAAGTGGGTGATCAAGTTCTTGTTGTAAGAAGGCCCATTATTACTTCTCATTGGTCTGGAAGCAAGTTCTCCGCTAAATGGGATGGACCGTATATGGTACAAGAAGTATACTCAAGTGGCACTTACAAACTGGTTGACTCAGAAGGATTGTGCATTGACCCCATTAATGGAAAGTTCATAAAGAGATAATATCCTTGAAGAAAAAAATACACTCCTTAAGGTACGAGCATAAACTGCATGTTACTCCTACCCCGCAAGAGTATAAGTTGTGCACGGTATCAAAAACAAATATCCTCTAGGTTAAAAATCTCAAAAGAGGTTGCCTAGGCAAAAGTTAGGACAAAAAAAATTACTTTTTCAGAACTACATTATGACTTGATCCACTTCACTAAGGTACGTAGGCGCTTGAAATTACATTCTGAGTTCAGTCGCATGAGTATCCAAAAAACTCATAGTCTCTCTTGACCCTCTTCACCGTGGTCCATGATGCTTAGAGTTACATCCTAAGTTTAATCTCATAAGTACAAAAAAATGGGGCACATTATTATTTGTACATGTTGTAGTTCTATGAATCTTCTTTTTGTCTTCTCTACGTTGAGATATGAGTATTTTTTTTAATAAGAACATGCGAATATGAATCTGTAAGCTTTTCTGCATGTGAAATTCATTTTTAAAGTTCATTTAGAAGGATCCTGAGGGACTTGAGCTATAAATTTTGGATATGTTTTAAATTAAGAAGTTTGGTTTCTGATAAATTAAGTCTCTCCTGGCTTTGGTGCTCTCATACAATGATATATCTCTTGTACTATCGAAACACACAAGATATCGCAACTCTGAAGAAGAGAAAGTCAAATTTCTAAAGTAAACCGTGATTCAATCTGCAAAACAAAAAACATTTTATTAGCTCTTAAATTAGTAATTCAATAATCATGATAATTAATCTCATCAATGAACAATTATATTCTTTGAGCAAGAACTATGCCTAATTCAGACGGTGTAATGTCTTTGCTACAAATCATATAAAGTCTTTGCCTCAGACGGTGTAAAGTCTTTGGCTTGGACTATGTGATGCCTTTGACTTAGACGGTGTAAAGTCTTTGCCATGAATCATATAAAATCTTTTCCATAAATCATAGAAAGTCTTTGCCTCAGATGGTGTAAAGTCTTTGGTTTGAACTATGTGATGCCTTTGATTCAGACGGTGTAAAGTCTTTGCCACAAATTATATAAAGTATTTGCCTCATATGGTGTAAAGTCTTTGGCTTGTACTATGTGATGTCTTTGACTCAGACGGTGTAAAGTCTTTGCCACAAATCATATAAAGTCATTGCCTCAGACGGTGTAAAGTATTTGGCTTGGACTATGTGATGCCTTTGACTCATATGGTGTAAAATCTTTACCATAAATCATATAAAGTCTTTACCACAAATCATATAAAGTATTTGCCTTAGATGGTGTAAAGACTTTATTTGGACTATGTGATGCCTTTGATTCAGACGGTGTAAAGTCTTTGCCAAAAATCATGTAAAGTCTTTGCCTCAAAAGGTGTAAAGTCTTTGGCTTGGACTATGTGATGTTTTTGACTCTGACGGTGTGAAGTCTTCACCATAAATCATGTAAGTCTTTGCCTCAGAAGGTGTAAAGTCTTTGGCTTAGACTATGCGATGCATTTGATTCAATCGGTGTAAAGTCTTTGACACAAATCATATTAAGTCTTTGCCACAAATCATATAAAGTTTTTACCTCAGACGGTGTAAAGTCTTTGATTTGAACTATGTGATGCCTTTGATTCAGACGGTATAAATTCTTTGCCACAAATCATGTAAAGTTTTTGCCTCAGACGGTGTAAAGTCTTTGGCTTGGACTATGTGATGCCTTTGACTTAGACGGTGTGAAGTCTTTGCCATAAATTATGTAAAGTCTTTGCCTTAGATGGTGTAAAGTCTTTGGCTTAGACTATGTGATGCATTTGATTCAATCGGTGTAAAATCTTCGTCAAAAATAATATAAAATTATTGGCTCAAACAATGCAGTACCTTTGACTCCAATAGAATAAAAATTCATTGTATATGAAGTAATATTTTCACTTGCAAAAAAAAAAGGAACTTGTCTGTAAAGAAAATAAGTTCATATGAATTAAAAACTATTTATTTTAGTTGGCAATTCATATAAGACAAAATAAATATGCATGCTGGAATTTTTTTTAAAAAAAAATGTACCTCGTATCTTGATGAACTCAAGAGTGTATGCAAAAAGGAACATCAAAATTGTCAATGCCAATGATAAAAATAAATAAAAGGAGAGAGTCTATTTATAGATAAATAATAATAGTGAGAGAGTCTTTCTCCCAAAGTAACTATAATTACTTTTTGGGTTAGGACTCTAGTGGAATAGTACAAATTTATTCTCTTCAAATCCTAATTGATTGTGAAATTGTGAAAATTGGGATATCCGTATTCTAAAAGGAGTGTGTCCTTTCTGAATTCTAATTGGATGAAAATGATTCACTCCAACTATGTCACTCTAATTGAAGGAACATATTAATTTAATATGTTCATGGTGCATATTAAATTGAATGCCATACTATTATCGTTTAGTTAATACTTGAAGCCTAGTCTTTTTATAAATTAATTCGACAAGACTTGAAGTAGGGAGCATTTGTAAACATTAAAATTATATTAGATTTAAATTCGTAAATTAATTCAGACTAGATTAAATTCAAGAAAATAATCCAAATGATATGGCAATCCAAGTCAAATAAATGATCCACTAAAAGCACACCATGTGTCAAAGTTATGTAGCAATTCAAGTCAAATTAAATGAACCACTAAAATTAGTGTCAAAGTAATATGACAATCCAAGTCAAATTAAATAAGTCATTAGAATCATGACATGTGCCAAAATTATGTGGCAATCCAAGTCAAATTAAATAAGCCACTAAAATTATGCCATGTGTCGAAGTTATGTGGCAATCTAAGTCAAATTAAATGATCTACTAGAATAATGTCACGTATATATGTGACATGTTCTGACCAATCAAATTAAAGCTCTTCACCAAAAAAATCTGATTGGTCAGTTCAAACCAACCAATCAAATCACACCCTCATACCACTCCCTACAACTATAAATAGAGGTCCTCATTATTCTCAGAGGGGTTTTTAAAAGAACAAGAAGCAAGAAGAGAGCTCGTGAATCAAAGGCCACAAATTTTCTACAAAGCTACAAAGTTTAAGTAATCAAATTCAAGCTCAAGTTCAAAATCAAGAACGAAGGAAAATATCAAAAAGTTGAAGATCAAGTTACTTGTTCATATTTATTATTCGTCATAACCATACAAGTGTTCGTGACGAATAATTCAAATCCAAATTTGAAGACGAAGATTCAAGATCAAGTTATTTAAGCCCTTGACTCTAAATCAAATTCAAGTTCAACATATTCCATATTATTTGAAGAATCAGAGGATTATCGTAGAGATTGTAACACACACTACATTTTGAAATCAAATATTACTCTTTGTTACTTCAATTTTTCGGTCTTGATTATATTTTTTTCTCAGTTCGAAAATTTGTTGTTTACAGACTTATTTCAATTAAACAACTAAATACCTAATAAAATGTTCCTACAAAATATTTTCAATTTAAAATTTTGAAAATATTATTATTATGCTAACACTCATTATGTAAAAAATTAACCATTTAAAATATATACATCTTTTATTTGTACACATTAACCTCAATAAATTTTAAAAATTTAGAGGCTTATTCCAATTGATGTGTACATATATAGGCAGCAAATGGGGTAACGAGACAAAGTAATTAAAAGGAGGACATTAGGATGTTAGGGACCAGTTGCATTTTGAGTCCATGCCACCAATTGTATGGTAATTAAGTCTAGTCACAATAACTCACTCACTAGTGCATGTGCAAAGGAGCAATTATTCAGAGAAGAGAACCATAAGCATAAAGACGAAGCCTACTGTCTCTCTAAATACCACATCCTCTGACTCTCACTTTCTGTCTTCTTCTTTTGACCAACATTGCCTTAATTATGGTTGTTGGCCCTATTGGAAATGGATGTTTTTCTAATCAATCATACGCATTCTTAATGGGCATATTTTTTTCACCCTATTCCCTTTGAATCAATTCATTAAAAAAATACACGATAAGAAACACATTCTTATCAAAATATTCAATCTAAAAATAGCTAGCTATTAAATATTTTTTCTTTTTTCTCATTAATTTAATTAAAATATATATGAAAATAGCAACTGAACATTTTTCAGTGACACATTTCAATGAGAAATAGTAATTTTTTAGAAGTGTGGGTTTACTCTCTCCGGTCTCCTTTTCTTAGTAGGTGTTTGGACATACGATTTCAACTCGTGATTTGAAATGAGATGAAATCAGCGTTTGAACATGTTATTTCATCTCATGATTTCAAATCATAAGATGAAATTCAAAATTTCCTAAAAAGCTTGATGTTGGAATTTCATATCATGATTTTACATTTTTCAAATATAAAAATTGATCCACAAGTTTACATTTTCTAAAACAAATTCCACCATATTATATCTATATAATCTTTTCCGGAAATACCAAACGAGTGTTGCAATATTCACACAATATGAACATGATGATATAGTTATTAATGATATTGGCCAACAAATGACTCTATAAATATAGTACACCACATTTCATGTTCAATTTTACGTTTTTATTGAACTAAAGTTCGATCAATAAATATTGTATTTTTTTAAAAAAATAAAATAGCTTCCTCAAAGTACACTTTTGTAATGAAAATTTACTTTTTTGGTATAAGATTGTTCAAAGAATCGGGGCAATTTTGATAGTTTTCACAATTTATGAATTTTTATGTTTATGAACAAAAACTACAACTTAAAAATCCAAATTACATGTCTAAACAAAAACTTTAACTTCCTCTCATATAATTTTCATCATTTCATCTCACATGGCCAAACGGCCCTTATTCTCTCATCTTTTCCTATAATACATTTCCAGTCTTTTTATTAAAATAAATTTTACGCACTAATAATTTAAAAAGTATTGATACAATCAAATTCCTTATAGAATAGTTATAGGTAAATTTTTATATCAATACTGTACAATAATTGGCAATCAGATGAAAGTGATATTATAATAAGTTATATTTCTATACCTTAGTAAAAAAAACACATTAAATTATTTTATAATAGAATTAGTAGTATTTAATATATAGACTGTAACCTAACAAAGTAGACCAGGTGTCTGCTCTTCAATAACCAAGGTGCATCTTTAGGCCGGTGATTAATTCATGGAGGCAATGACACCTGTGTAGTGATTTAAGATCTTGCATATGTCTTCATAAAAAGAACATTTACTAAATTTAATGCACTGAATCAAGTTGTACTTTGCCTTAAATTAAATCAAATAGAGTGAAGGATATATGATCTTGATGTTTTTGTAAAAATAGTGATGGAGGAATAATATATATTATTGAAATGAATACACAAAAACATGTTATCTAACTAATGAAGGGGAGCCTTGGAGTAACTGGTAAAGTTGCTGCCATGTGACCAGGAGGTTACGGGTTCAAGCCTTGGAAACAGCCTCTGGCAGAAATGCAAGGCAAGGCTGCGTACAATAGACCCTTGTGGTCAGGCCCTTCCCCGGACCCCGCGCATAGCGGGAGCTTTAGTGCACCGGGCTGCCCTTTTATGTTATCTAACTAATAACATATGCAGTGTACGTACGAATTTATTGTTAATCGCGCTAGAGCTATAATAAACAACTTGAGTAATTTAGTAATGCTGTCCTATTAATTAAAATGGATTACTAATGCAAAATGAAGTGGAGAAATAATTACAAAATCCTATTTAAAAAACATTTTTCAACAAAATAAAAGTAAAAAAAATTTAAGGAAGAGCAAAATGAATTGGAGAAATAATTTAAATAAAATAATGCATATATATAGCTCATACAATAACAATTTGAAAAATGCTTAATGTTTTGCTCCTAAGAGTTATATTTTGTTGTTTGAATATTGATTATTATAAGAATAATATAATTAAGGATAGTTTGTTGAAGAAAGATAAGTATTGTTCTTTAGTGCATATCAATTCCGATTCTTGTTACAACAATGTACTAATTAATGTTTTCAACATCCAAAACTAGTTTCCTATTCTCATCACTGATAACCTCATTGTCTAATACTATATTACTAGCCACAACTACGACCTGAACCATCGTTATCTAGAAGGGACAAAAAAAATTGTGAACTAAATTGATTTTAGACAGTGTCAATCCTTCATAGCGGGAATACCCGCATCATAGCTGTGCCACCATGGCGGGATGGGAGCCGCAATGGCGGGATAATCGGGGATAGAATTAAAGAACGTGAATTCTTATTTTCTCCTTCTTCCCTTAAGTGCCAAAATAAGGAGGGTCACCCTAGAAGCCCTCAAAAAGCTTCTCTAGTCTTGCAGAGGAGGGAGGAAATTCTAGCAAAAGGAAGGCTACAACCCGCAGATTTCAAGCCTGTCTCCATTGTTTCTCCTTTCGGAAGTTGGGGATCAAGCTATAATCCTTCTACAACTGCTTGGCGCCCAAGTAGGCTAGGTTTTCTTAATTGAATAGTTATAAACTCATTCTCATCACTTTATATAATGTAAATTGACGGAAGATTTCATGCTTAGATCTTCAAAAACGGAGTCTGAAAGGTTGAATGATTGTTAATTGTTGTTTAGGGCAGGAATATATGATGTGGTCAGGGTTGCTTCGTGACTAGTGGTAGTGGTCTAATCTGTGAGTGTAAACCTTGGTGAATATTATCGAGAAGGTTAATGACTCTTGTGAGATTAAGTGTAGATGATTGCTGGATTTTAATGAGATCCTGAGACTTGTGAGTTATCGAAGGGTGGCCCAGTATTGATCATTGATGTATATAGAAGGATATGCATGTATGTATAATTATAGGTGATGGTTTATTTTCCAGTTGTGTCATATGTGCCTGTTACTCCAATAATAGAATAGCATATATGTATATGAATAGGAAAAAATGGAATGAACCTAATGAAATGACTATTTTAATCAATTGCATGCAATGAACCTGATACTTGATTGTGCATATGTGTGAACTATTCATTGTTGATTGTGATTGTGATTGTGCATGTTGGATCGGGTACTATGCTAGTACATATTAAATCCGGTGTCACACCGACACATAAAATGATTAGATACCACATCGGGTGTCCACTGATATATATTAGATCGAGTACCACGCCAGTACAAACTAACTATTGAATATAGTGTCACGCTGACACACTAACAACTTAGGTGTGGGTTCTATAAAAGAACCATTATTGACTAATTAATTGTGAATGAATATGATTCTATGTGTGATGGCTATTGAAATTGTAATTCACAAACCTGTAACTGGTCATGCCCATCATGTGTAATAATTGATGTGCAAAGACCGAAACTTTGAATGTCATCTATGTTACTGAATTGGGGTGGTGTTATTTGTGTAACTATGATGTGATAGTGTTATATTGTCACGCCCCGGGAGGGTACCCTAGGCGTGGCCGGCACTCAAAGCCATTTCTGACCTTCAAGCGAACCACCTGGTCCAGTCACACATTCATTCCATCACAATTAATCAGCGGAAGACTCAATCAATGAAATACTATTCATAATTTAGAGTCAAATAACCATCAACTCAATAAACAGTTATAGAAGAACTACTCAAAGAATAATCCAACATTTATACGCTCCGATCTATCAAGCCTCTATCAACAATCTAGGAGGTGCCAATGACAAGCACATGACTACCAACAAGCAAAAATAAAGGAAACAAAACAAAACTATAAAGAAAGTCTTGGCATCCTCCAGAAGCTAGGAGGGCTCACCAAGTAGCTGGGAGTGTGTAGATTTTCAACGGTACGCCGGTTGATGATATCTGGTACCTGTCTCTGCATCATGAAATGATGCAGGCCAAATGACGTCAGTACATGAAATGTACGAGTATGTAAAATAGCCGAATAATACAACATTAGAAAAGGGTCAAACCATCTCGGAGATCTCAACTCAGAAGGAAGGAAACAACTCAATCAAGTGTCCTAAGTCTAACAAGAAATGGATTAGACAGAACCAAATCACATGCCTCTCAACTCAAACCGACTCAGAGTACTATCAAGACCTAAATGGGAGTTTCTCTTATCCGACAACCATCACTTATGAGCTAGTGATAGTACAACAAGCCGACGTTGTTGCCACGTCCGTCCATACCTTTCCAGGGTATGAACGCGTCACCAATCATGGATTCCATCGATCAGTCAAGTCCTATCATTTCAGAACAATAATATGGGAAACATCTAACTTTAATGGTTCGATCCCAACGGGAATCATCCGACTTTAACGGTTTCATCCCTACCTACGTTGGCGACGTAGTTTATGGGGTTCGAGTATGGACTATACTCTTACCCTCTTTGGTGCTCGATACTTCTCCCATGACTCCATGCTCATAAGACTCCATCCAATCATCTCAAACAAGTCATCACGGCTAGTCTCATTTAGAACTTTTCCCACTCATCGACTCTATCCTCAATTCAACTCAATCAAGTCAAAACTTAGATGTGCATTTATAGAAACCTACAAACATAACCAACCATTTCTCTTCTCATTTATCACATCCTTAGGACTCATCACAACTCCGAGGTTTTTAAATCAACAATTCAAGAGGAATAACACATTTAAGGAAATTGACATATTTAACATAATCACATGGCTAAGGAAATTAACAAAGTATGTTAACAACTCATCTCCATCGACTCATGCTAAGAAGAAGATTTTAGGAATTTCTTAGCTCAACAACATCAACATAATAGAAATTAATTAAATAGGTGACAAGACTCATCCGAACATAAACCTACCAAGAAGCTCCATTCTTATGGACATTTAACCTCAAAGAAAGTATAGGGCACATAGGTGGACTCAACCCATGCTTTGAGTAGCCTTACATACCTTAGTGAAGACTTGAAGAAAACTTTGATGTGTGGTCTTCAATGGAAAGCTTGAATCTTGAAGCTCTTGGAGACACTTCTTGTTAGAGAAGGATTTAGAGAAGAAGAAGAGGAGAGGGAAATTTTCTAGGGCTTTTAAAGAGAGAGATGGAATGAAAATATGGTCCAAAAATGTTCAAGGCTTATGTATATATAATTTGGGAAAATTTCCAAACTGCTCTTTCTCCAAAATTTCTGGAAAATAGGCTAAAACGATACTGGCGCGATAGTGGCGCGTCGCGCCACTACAGCACCAAGTCGAATAGGCTTAAAACCTGCACATCTTCTAGTGGCGCATCGCGCCAAGGACCAAACTACTGAGGCTGTTTTATAGTGCGATAGTGGCGCGTCACGCCCTTACAGCGCCAAGCTCAAGTTTTCTGGGTTCTAGAAAATAGGCTTAAAAACCCTGCACATCTCGTAGTGGCGCGTCGCGCCAGGGACCAAACTACTGAGGCTTGTTCCTGACACGATAGTGGCGCATCACGCCACTAAGGCACCAAGCCTAGATTTCAAACAGTTGTAACCCAGGCCTGAAATTACTGTCGTGCTAGTTCATCTTAGGATCATCATATCTTTTGACTCCAAACTCCAAAAATTACATTCTTGGGGCGTTGGAAAGAAGACTCGACAACCTTTAATTCAATAGGTCGTGGACCACCCAGATTGTCGTCTTTTAAAAGATAGGGTCGTTAGAAGTTGATCGCTTATACGAACTCATCCTAAAACTAAGCCACGACAAATCTTTTGGACTTAGCTTGGTCCTAGGGGTCCTTTATGACCCCACATCACTTCTAACACTTTTCAATTTCTCAGAGACTCATCTTAACTCGTGCTTATACTTCACCGTAATTGAGTCGGACCCTACACGAATACAAGAAGGGTCCGAATCTGAGGAAAATTTTTTGGGGGGTGTTACATTATCTCCCCCTTGGGATCATTCATCCTCGAATAATGAGAAATCAAGGTTGGACTCGGGGCATATATCAAAGTCAGAATTCAGTCATCAATCAATCAATTTCTAAAATAAAAATTACTATCCAAACTTAAAATGCACAAACAAATTCAAGTCAAGGGAAATGAGCATTACTTTTAACATTCTCATCGGTAGGCACGAATAGATGGGGATATTTAGATTTCATATCTTCCTCCGCCTCCCATGTGGCTTCCTCACCGAATTGATTTCTCCATGAGACTTTGACTGAGGCAATCTCTTTGTTCCTCAATTTGCGAATTTAGCGATCAAGAATTTGGACTGGAACCTCTTCATAGGACAAGCTATCCTAAACTCGTATACTATCAATGGGGACTACCAATGTAGGATCGCCCAAGCACTTCTTCAACATCGAAACGTGGAATACCGAATGGATGGAGGCTAGCTCTGAGGGTAACTCTAATTCATAAGCGACACTCCCTATCCTCGTCATAACTTGATAAGGACCAATATATCGAGGACTAACTTTCCCCTTCCTTCCAAACCTCATGACACCCTTCATGGGTGACACTTTTAAGTACACCCAATCATCTACCTCAAACTCTAAGTCTCTCCTCCTTACATCGGTGTAAGATTTTTAGCGGCTTTGGGCTGTCTTTAGCCTACCTTGAATAACTCTCACCTTCTCCATGGCTTGTTGAACAAAATTGGGCCCAATCAACTCAAATTCACCAACTTCAAACCATCCAATTGGTGATCTATACCTTCTCCCATACAAAGCTTCGTAAGGAACCATTTGAATGCTTGTATGATACCTATTATTATATGCAAACTTTATGAGAGGTAAGTGATCATCCCAATTTCCTTTGAAGTCAAGCACACAAGCTCTCAACATATCCTCCAATGTCTAAATGGTGCGCTCCGCCTGGCCATCCGTCTGGGAATGAAAGGCCATACTCAAGTTCACCTTCGAACCCAATCCCTTCTGAAAGGATTTCCAAAATTGGGAAGTGAATTGAGCTCCTCTGTCTGAGATGATAGACAAGGAAACTCCATGCAATCTGACTATCTCCTGAATGTATAATTTTGTATAATCTTCTACGGTGTTAGTAGTCTTAACTGCCAAGAAGTGAGCTGATTTTGTCATCCTGTCCACAATTACCCAAATTGAATCATGTTGCTTCCGGGACTTTGGCAAGCCTGTAATAAAGTCCATGTTGATCATCTCCCACTTCCATTCTGGAATTTCTATATTCTGAGCAAAACCACAAGGCCGTTGATGCTAAACCTTCACCTGTTGGCAATTCGGGCACTTGGAAACAAATTCCGCAATGTCTCTCTTTATCCTACTCCACCAATAGATTTCCCTCAAGTCATGATATATTTTTATAGAGCCAGGATGAATAGAGTATCTGGAACTATGCGCTTCGACCATAATTCTCTCTCGAACATCATCGACATAGGGTACATACAACCTATTTTGGTACCTTAACACACCATCTCCCCCTTTGGTAAAAACCATCACCTCTTGCTTGTGAACAACTTCCTTCAACTGGAGGAGGATGGGATCTTGATCTTGTTTCTATTTTACCTCTGTCACAAGTGAGGATGCAGATCCATCCTGAACATTAACTCCACCTTCATTGTTCTCTTCAAGATGAACTCCCAATCGGGCTAATCTATGCACCTCTTTAGCCAATTCTTTCCGTCCCTTCTCTAGATGGGCAGTGCTATCCATAGACAACCTGCTAATAGCATCAGCAACAACGTTAGTTTTACCTGGATGGGAGAGGATGTCATATCATAGTCTTTAAGTAGCTCGAGCCATCTCCTCTGCCTCAGATTGAGTTCCTTCTGGCTGAAGACATATTGTAAACTCTTGTAATCGGTGAACACATCAACATGCACTCCATACAAGTAGTGGTGCCAAATTTTAAGGGCAAATACCACAGTTGCCAGCTCAAGGTCATGAGTTGGGTAATTCCTCTCATAAACCTTAAGCTGTCTTGAAGCATATGCTATCACATTTCCCCTCTACATCAGCACACAGACCAAATCGACTCTAGATGCATCACAATAGATCACAAAACCCTCTATTCCATCGGGCAAAGTTAGAACAATAGCAGTGGTTAGCTTGGTCTTCAGTTTCTGGAAACTCTCCTCACAAGTATCGGACCATTGGAACTTAGCCTTCTTCTGGGTCAGCTTGGTCAATAGCGACGATATGGATGAGAATCCCTCTACAAACCTTCGATACTAGCCGGCCAAACCCAAGATGCTTCTTATCTCTGTCGGAGATGTGGGTCTGGGCCAATTTTTCACTGCCTCAATCTTCTGAGAATCAACCTGAATACCATCTCCAGATACAATATGGCCTAAAAAGGCCACTGATGCAAGCCAAAATTCACATTTCGAGAACTTTGCATACAATACCTAGTCTTTCAAAGTTTGCAAGACGACTCTAAGATGACATGCGTGCTCGTCCTCATTCTTGGAGTAAACCAAAATAGCATCTATGAATACAATCATAAATATATCAAGATATGGTTTAAATACTCGGTTTATGAGATCCATAAAAGTTGCGGGGGCATTAGTCAATCCAAAGGACATGACCAAAAATTCAAAGTGGCCATAATGGGTCCGAAAAGCTGTCTTTGGGATATCACACTCCCTCACCTTCAACTGATGGTAGCCCGATCTTAGGTTTATCTTTGAGAAACAAGTGGCACCCTGAAGTTGGTCAAATAAATCATCTATCCTGGGGAGAGGATATTTGTTATTTATGATGACCTTGTTTAGCTGCCTGTAATCGATACACATTCTAAGGGACCCATCTTTCTTTTGCACGAATAGGACAGGAGCACCCCATGGTGAGACACTCGACCTAATGAATCCCTTATCTAACAAGTCTTTTAACTGTTCTTTCAACTCTTTCAACTCAGCCGGAGATATTCTATATTGAGGGATAGAGATAGGCTGGGTATCAGGAAGGACATCAATCCCAAAGTCGATCTCCCTATCAGGAGGGACTCCAGGCAGATCTTTAGGAAAGACGTCAAGGAATGCGTTGACAATCAGAACCAACTCAAGGGATAGAGACTCAATACGGTCATCTTTCACTCGGACAAGGTGATAGATACACCCTTTTGAGATTAGCTTCCTGGCCCTAAGGTAGGAAATAAACTTACCCTTAGGCACGATAAGACTACCCTTCCACTCTATGACAGCCTCATTCAGGAATTTAAACTTAACAATCTGAGTTCTACAATCGATAAAGGCATAACAGACATAAAGCCAGTCCATGCCAAAGATCATATCAAAATCAATCATGTCTAATTCAACTAAGTCAGCCAAGGTGTCCTTGTGATGAATTGACACAGTGCAATCTCTATAGACTTTCTCATCTACGACAGAATCACCGACAGGAGTGGTTACACAGAAAGGCTTACGAAGACATTCAGGAATTTTATTGAATTTACTTGCCACGTAAGGAGTCACAAAAGATAGTGAGGTACCCGGATCCATCTAAACATAATAGTCAAGAGAAGAGACTCGTATCATACCTATCACGACATTTGGAGAGTTCTCCTGATCTTGGCGACTACACATGGCATATAGGCAATTTATACCTCTACCCGTACCTGAAGTAGTGCCCCTCTAATTACCTCTAGCCGGTGGTACGGTGGTAGAATACTGAGCTCTATTTCCCCCTGTTGGACACTCCTTCTAAAAATGGTCCATTTGGTCGCATTTATAACAACCACTCCTTCCCGCTCTGCACTCTCCCAAGTAGAGCTTACCGCACTTGCCGCACGGTGGCTTTCCTCTCGAACCTTGTCCCACGCTAGCCTAGGATTGAGAACCCTAGGGTCTAACATTCTGATGACTCTGTCTCTGCTGATCATACCTGTTTTGCGGCATAGGTGCACTTGCAGTCGATGAGGCATAACTGGAAGGCCTTTTCTAGAAGAGGACCTGTTGCTCTTGTCCTGCCCCTATTCATTCTCATGCCCCGCTGATTTTGTCCTCTTGCTCAGATGCTCCTCCCTGTCTTTCCTCTTCTCATCCTCCACCTGTTGAGCATACACCATTAATCTTGAAATATCCATATCGGAGATTAACAATGCCATTTTGCACTCCTTCTTCACATGTCTTCCTAATCCGGAGACAAACTTTCTCATCTTTGACCTCATATCTGAGATCATTTCTGAAGCATATCTGGATAGTTGGATGAACTTCAGACCGTACTCCTTAACTGTCATACCTTCTTGTTTCAGATTCACAAACTCCTCTACTTTTGCTTCCCTTAATTCTCTGGGAAAGAAGTGGTCGAGAAAGGCTCCCTCAAATTCATCCCACATAGCAGTTCAGCATCCTCACCTCTACCTTGTTTTCATTTGTTATACCAGATATTTGTCACATCCTTGAGCTGATAAGACACCAAATCTACCCCTTTGATCTCCATAGCATGCATGGCTTTCAAAATCTTCCACATCTCATTAATAAAATTTTGGGGATCTTCATCGACCTTAGACCCTGTGAATGCCGGCGGATTCATTCTCAGAAAGTCTTTAATCCTGGTGGCAGCAGACAGCTCTTGGGAACTGGATCTAAGAGTTGGCGAACTCTAGTTACCATTTCGGGTAGCCACTAATTGAGTGAGCATAGCAATCGCCCCTCGAAATTCTACCTATGAACTGGGTGCAGGCAGAGTAACAGGCACTAGAGGTGCCTCCGCATATCTCGTAGGTCATCCTCTAGCCCTCGATGGCCATACCTCTAACTGGGTCTTCTCTACGTTATCAGTATTCCTTTGGCTGGCAGTACGTTTGGGAGGCATTGTCTGCAACGTATAAACACACGAATTAGAAAAGGGAGTTTCATAGAGTTTAACTCTATCGCATGAATTTAGAGTATGAAAGAAGTAAAACAATTCTTAATGTCTTATAGCCTCCTGATTATAAGTGTGGTGCACAACACACCCATAAGCAAGACTCTACTAGACACAGCTTTATAGACTCCCTAGGACTCTTGAACTGTAGGCTCTGATACCATATTTGTCACGCCCTGTGAGGGTACCCTAGGCGTGGCCGGTACTCGAAAACCATTTCTGGCCTTCAAGCGAACCACCTAGTCCAGTCACACATTCTTTCAATCACATTCACTCAGCAGAAGACTCAATCAATGAAATACTACTCATAATTTAGGGCCAAATAACCATCAACTCAACAAACCGTTATAGAAGAACTACTCAAAGAACAATCCAACATTTCTACACTCCGGTCTATGAAGCCTCTATCAACAATCTAGGAGGTGCCAATTGACTAAGAAAGCATAAATGAGGGAGACTCTCCCCTTCCATGAGAAAACAAGAAAGTAACCTACACTAGTCCTATTCAACTATGCTACGTACCATACATAGCTAAATTGAAGAAGAATAAGTATATGAACCTTCTATATCGCATGGGGTGGGAAAATTCTTTTCATCTTTGCCTTTTTTAGTCTTGTCATACCAAGTAAGTCCCAATGGAAGGTTGCATCCACTTCAGGATTGAGCATATATGAGCTAAGGAGGATGAAGGTAGAGGAAGTATATTGAGTTGTAGCAACTAGAATCATTGGAGTTGTTGAGGAACGCCTTGAAAAAGTTTGTTGCCTGCTGCAAATTGAAGATGCAGTAGCTTTGAGTGTGGCTATTATTATGGAGTAGAACTGTTGTTGCCTTGTACCTAGGCCACTAATGCTGTGGTTGTTCAGCCCAGCTAGTAGAGGATCTTCTTTTGTGCCTATATTCACAAATAAACCAACAAGGGGCTCCAAAGATTTTATCTGAAGTATGGATGCTGCAGGTAATGAGGAGTGTTGGATGGTGTTGATGAGGTCCTAGCCTGCCATGCTTTAGTTTCCTTTCGATTGCATCTATGTGCAAGCTGTTTTGGTTGTATGCTATACTCAAGAGTAGAGTCCTCTTTGTGGTGAGAGTTGTCTCCTTGGGACTTGAAGAAAACCTTGATGTTGGAGATGCTCACCATGACTCCACTACGACGCCAAGCCCAAATTTCCAGCAGTTGCAACCCAGGCCTGAAATTCCTATCGTGCTAGTTCATCTTAGGATCATCATACATTTTGAATTCAAACTCCAAAAATTTCATTCTTGGTGGTGTTGGAAAGAAGACTCGATGACCTTTAATTCAATAGTTCGTGGACCACCCAGATTTTCGTCTTTCAAAAGATAGGGTCATTAGAAGTCAACCCCTTATACGAACTCATCCTAAAACTTAGCCACGACAAATCTTTTAGACTTAGCTTGGTCCTAGGGGTCCTTTGTGACCCCACATCACCTTTAACACTTTTCAATTTCTCAGGGACTCATCTTAACTCATTTTTATACTTTACCATAATTGAGTCCGACCCTACATAAATACAAGAAGGGTCTGAATCTTAGGAAAAAAATTTGGGGGGTGTTACATATATGTTTTACTATATTGTGTTGGTTAGATATGCTCAGTATTCCAGGTATGGAAAGGTGTGAGAGTAGAAAGCGGAGTGGGCGATATGGGTATAAAGTGACTAGGTTATGCCTTGTGAAGACAGTTTCATCTGGGTGATTAGTGAAGCTTTGTTTTAGTGTATTACGTGGTCATGAGTCGAAGTGACTAGTTTATGCCTTGTGAAGAAAGTTTCATCTGGGTGATTAGTGGAGATTTGCTTTAGTGTATTATGTTGTCAAGAGTCGTATTGTGGTGAAGATAAA
This sequence comes from Solanum dulcamara, assembly GCF_947179165.1. Classification (NCBI taxonomy): domain Eukaryota; kingdom Viridiplantae; phylum Streptophyta; class Magnoliopsida; order Solanales; family Solanaceae; genus Solanum; species Solanum dulcamara. The sequence continues at coordinate 15,422,046 of NC_077237.1, read as the reverse complement.
TCTATATGAGGGTAGTAAGTGGGTTATACGGATTTGGGGTGATATGTAGTCTGGAACTACTCTTTTTGATAGATGGGCTAGGTCATTATCTGTATTTGAGTTGGCAGCGGACCAAGTAGAATGTTGATATCATGATACATGCTAGTAGTGATCAAGATAATTAGGGTGGTCGAAGTGTGTGTACAAGTGTTACACCCCAAAAAAAATTTAAGCTAAGACCCGAGCAATTTTTCTTATGCGTATAGGATTGAACCCGATGACTTCTAATTGTATATATGTTTTAGGATCAATTTCTAAGTATTTGAAGTATATTAGAGGTTAATTAGGGTCATGAAGAACCTCTAGTACTAAGTTGAGTTCAAAGATCCCTTACCGATTGAGTTTCGTATAAGATTATATAAGGGTCAACTTCATATGATCATAACTTTCAGAATATTATGAGTTAGGTGGACCATGACCTATAAAATTAAATTTCTTTGAGTCCACTTTCCAATGCCATAAAGTTTGTCTTATTTCGAGTTCAGAGTAAAACGTTATGACTTTTTTACCGAAGACTATAGCTGCAGTAGTTTAGGGCCTAGCGCGACGCTCCAGTAGTGTTCTTGAAACTGACTACAGAAGTTTGGGCCTGGCGCAGTGCTCCACTAGTGTGCTCAAAAAATGTTGTAGTAGTTTGGGGTCTGGGGCGACGCGCCAACAGTGCCTACGACCCCTTTTTCATATTTTTCTTAATAAAGGGCATTCCAAACTTTTCCCACCTTTTCCAAACTTTTCCCAAGCCGTTTTGGTACTAAAATATATCCCTGATCAATACCCTAAAGGTATTTTCTCTCATTTAACACTTAGAACATCGAGAGAAGAGAATTTGAGAGAAGAAAGAAAGCTAGGGTTCAAGGTTTTCAAGCCATTCCTTCAAAGTCTTGATATTTCCTTCGATTTCCAAGAATGTAAGGATATTCATAAAGTGGGTTAAGTTCATCCACGTGCCCATACCTTCAGTTCATTGAGTTAAGTTGAGTTTTAAGGTTCTATGATTGAGTTCTTGAGATATTTATAAATTTTATTTTATTTTTGTATATATTTTAATGTGCATTGATGGGTTTTCTTGAATTAAGTATTATTGAAAGTATGGATTCATGTTTTCATTCTCATGAATTCTAATTGAGATTTCCATTCGTATTTTATGCATTAATGGAGTTTTTAAGCTATGATTTGTGAATGTGTAGTACTAATCATGTTATCTCCTATTTGACTTTTAAATAATGGTTATTTATCATCTTTGTGTTAGAAAGAGTTGAGTATAAGTCGAGTTGAGAAGTCTCTTGATCTTTAATTGAATCATGAGCATTTTGAGCATAATTGAGTTAAGCATTATTACGTGACATTATCTATTTCGAGTTTGAGTTGAAGAGTTAAATTATGTTCTAAATGCATTCTTCAGTTAAGATGAGTTGAATCTTGTTCTAATTTCTAAATGAGATTAGATGAGTTAATTGAGTATTTTATTCTTTATATGAGCATACTAAAATATTTTGGGAGTAGTAATGAGCATCAATTTGGGTAAGAGTAAATACAACTCAAACCCTATAAACTACATAGCCAGCGTAGGATAGAGGCCATGTATCTCAAGTCCCAAAGCGATGGACTTTTATTGATTTTGGATCCACTGAGTTGGGTGTCCTTTGCCCTGTCAAGGTATTGGACGGCTGCGACAACAACAGTTCTTAAGCGTTGTATCATCAATAGTTCATAAGTGATAGTTGTCGTTTAGAGAACCTCCCAAAGAGTAAATGATTATATCTTTATGTATATATTGAGTTACGTCTCTTATTATATATTATTTAAAGTATTGTTCCCTTCACTTCATGTTATATCGAATTGAGTCATTTCAGAGTAAGTCCCTTGACTTGAGTTGCATGAGATTGAATATTGTTGATTATGTTTCTTCTAGCCATTTTACATACTCATATATTTCATGTACTTATGACAATTGTCCTGCATTATTTTATGATACAGATACAAATGATAAAGGTCCTCAACAGGCGCATCATTGAATACTTAATCATGTCCAGCTTTTGGTGAGACCTCCTTGCATTAGCATCCGGAGGACTTCATTTTATTTCTTTCATTTGTTGTTCTTTTGATGGTTATTTGAGGTAGCCTTGGACTTGTCTTGGCACCTTTCTAGTGCTGAGTTAAAAGGCTTCATGGACAGAGTATGAGTCGAGTTAGATGGTCCTTTCGGAGTTTGTGTTTTTTTAAACATATTTTCATTATTGAGTTTATTATGTCATGTTACGTTACACTTTGAGTATCTAAATTTATTATTCACCATTTGATGAAGATTGTTTAACTGCCCACTTGAGTTGCTTTTCCCATTGAGTCGAGTCTTTCCCTGATTAGTTGAATGGGCGAATAGTTCAAGTAGTTCGCTCGGGGCCAACAATGGTCTCCAAGTGTCATTATGCCTAGGTACCCTTCTAGGGCATGACAACATGATTGGCTCAAGATATTTGTTTTAGTATGTTCTTCTTCTGATTGATTTTTTTACATTATATGGTGGGTTTTGGGTTGATCGATGATGCCTATCAGTACATTTTTTTGTACTGATAATAATTTTGCTATACCACTTGACACAATCTAGTTGCAGGGTCAGTGATATTTCATAGGTGCAGATGAAGATAATTCTCCAACAGCTTCTACTCTTCCTTCTTATTGGAGGGAGTTGTGTCATTATTTTATTTATGTACTATATTCTTAAAAGCTCGTGTACCTGATTAGACTAGTATCCTTGGGGTTGCTAGAATGCTTTGTGTAATTAACCTCAATATTTTAAATTAATATATGGTGCCTTCATGACTCATTTAGGCTGTTAGTTGGTATTTTGTTAAATTTCACCTGTTATAACCATTAAAAATTAAGGGTTCTCCTACTTAGGTGTTAGAGTGGGTGTCCGCACGATCTCGATGGATTGAATCATGACAAGTTAGTTCAGAACCAGGTTACCAGTCTCCTAGTACAAGAGCAAATATGGAGTAAACTCTTATGGATTGGTGTGTTGACATCCACATCTAATCTTCGAGAAGCTATGAAGCATTCTAGAAAATCATTCTATCTCTTCTCTCTTTTTGAACGGTCTTTCACTGGTGGTATGAGTTGAGTCTAAATGGTATCTTTGTATTCCAATTAGTATCTCAATGAAGTAAACTGAATGTCGTTGTTGCAGTTGAAGGGACACAATCAAGATAAATTGGAATTGAGAAGGTTCTAATTGGTATCTAGCCTTAGAAGTTGTGTAGGTGTATGGATGATCAACTGATGGTCATCCATGAAGCTAATCTAGTTAATAATTTTGACTTGCTTGTGTGATGTGTTTTAAAATTATAATTATGTGCATAGTATTGCCTGCATAACTAATAATGTATTAATTGTGCTTGTATAATATGATGTGTTGTGCATTTTATGTTGCCTGAAAAAATACCTATGTGTGAAATGTACTTGCGTGATTATTGAAGTTCGCAAGGAACTATAATTGCTCATGTCTATACAGACTTGTGGTTGTAACTTATTAAGATGGTCTAGTGTTAATTTTTAAGGTGATTAATGAAAATATTCTTGTGATGTCATGTTGTTTATGCCAAGATAATGGGGAGAAGTTTTTACGGGTACACTGTTGGGTTTGATCTTGGAGTGAACTTTGCCGATCTTATCTAAGAGAGAGTTAGTTCTTTGGCTTAATTTTAACCTCAGAAATCAATAAATGATCTCAAGGAGAGGAGAGAGAAGGGGAAAACCTTAGGAAAGTTTCTCCTGGAAACTGACCCTGCCAGGGCCGCCATAGCAGGCGAATTCTTCCATAGTGTCATGGCGGGACAGGGAAAGAAAGAATCACACCCCTATCTCCCTTATTTTCTTTCTCCACCCTTTGACTTCGGAATGAAAGTGCAAGAGGGGGGGTAATTGAATCTTTTTATTTTCTTCAGTCAACTGGTAAGTAAAGCACTTAACTATATTAATCAAATAGTAAAGAGATAATTAAAAAGCATAAGAAAGAAGTGACGCCGGATGTTTTTATACTAGTTGGGATCCAATGTGGATCTTAGTCTAGTCCCCTTGAGTTGCAAGGTGTTATACTAAGCTTTGTGAATAGGTTACAAAGGACGTGTAAAGTATATCCTAGATCTACATTCAATTTTTTCTTGTTCTCTCTTTCTTTTTCACTATCTTTTGATACAATGCCTCACCACTCAAGTAAACTCTCTTCTCTTTCTAATTATATAGTAATTCACAAAGAAATGACAATTCTTAGTAGAGTAGAACTGAGTTTGTAGAATGGATGGACGAATGTATGTCTTAGTCAGCCACTGATCTTGTAATTTATAGAGTGTGTGGCTTGAATTCTGCAACTCAAAGGATTTGATCCTTTAAAGGAAGGTGAATCCTTCTTTCCAATTATAAGGACAAAGTCTAGCTTGACTTTGTATCTCTAGCCGTTGAGGGGTCCTCAAAATCCTTCTTCATATTTTGTGATTATTCTTCTTTCCTTCAGCAAGATAAGGGTGGATTCCTTTTACCAAATTTGAACTGATTATCTCTTTTCCTATTAATGTTGTCTTTCTTGAATCAAGGAGTGTTGATGGATTTGCAAATCTCCTTAGATTGATCTTTTTCCTTCTAATGTATATGCAGATCTCCTTGGATTGATTCTTTTATTCCTTCCTTGCAGCCCTTCTTTCCTTCCCCATAGCCCTTATGTTGTTGTTCTTTCCTTTTTGATGATTTGATGGTACCTGCACATTTATCATCAAAATTAACTCCAACAATCTCCCCCTTTTGATGTTGAGAATGAGTAATGTAGTCAACTTCCCTTTGTAAGTAGACTCTCCTTGAATTAATGAGTTGTGTCACCAGTAGTCGACTCCCCCAGAGTTGAAGTTGTTTTTCTTTTCTCCCCCTTGTATTTGTTATTATATATCTATTCTCCCCCTTTAACAATATCAAAAAGAAAAGAACAGGCAAACCAATAGGCAAAGCACACTTATACAGACAAAAGATATATTAACATAGTCATAGCAAGCAACTAAAAAAACAAAATTAGAAGAAAATAAACCATAGGGCTTATGCCCTATTATAGTCCAAAAACAACAGTTAACATAAATTAGTGTTAATTGCTGAGAAACTAGGTAAGGATGTTAACAATAATAGTCTTGAGGGCTTCAAATTGAGTGGAAATGGTAGCACCAACTCCTTCAGTACAGGCATGAACTCGATTCGCAATTTTGACTACTTCCTTGATAACATGATCCAAGAAGAAGATCCTGAAGGGATTCAAACTCCCCTTCCATTAAATTCATCTTAGCGAGAATATCCTCCAGTATTTTTGGATCAGATATAGCAGGAGGAGGAGGGATGGAGGATGAAGGAATATCTGATGGGGGAATTTTGGCCTTAGTAGAAGAGGGGGCACAATTTCCATCAGAATCAGACTTGAGTAGCCAAGAGTCATAAGTTTTAACATACCCCATATAGCTAAAGGCTTTGAGTTGTAACATTGTTTAATCAAGATTGGGGAAAGTCATCAAGACATATGTGATTAGCTTGTAGGATGCGAGTGATCAGCATCCCAAAAAAAAGACTGGAAGAGTCAAAGGCTGAGTCCAACATAAATTTAAGTATAAACGAAGAGAGATTTATACAATGTTTGAACAAAATAGAATAGGTGATGAGAGTACATGAGTGTTAAGAGTGGAGTGAGAACCAGCACGGGGAAGAAGAGTTATTGCAGTTATGTGAGCAACTACTCTAGTTTCTAAAGAGACATCTTTAGGACCTAACTAAGAAGAAAGATTGATAGAGAAATCCAACGTAATGACCCTTTTTGGTTCTTCAAACATCACATCAAGATTTGAGGGCCAGGAACATTTAGAGGGAGCAGACAAACCAGAACATGAAATTTTAAAAGTAACATCAAAGATGTAACAGTCGAGAAAGATTCTTTTTCCAAGCACTGGAGTTTCCAACTCTCCAGGCTTATAAGACCTAAAAAAGAAATGGACAAGAGGCTCATACACAGTGGTTGGCATAGAGGAGAAGATATTTCTCCATACTTGAAAATTAAAGAATTCTTTAATGGGATGGTTGAGGGACGATAAGAGATTTAAATCGACAATGCGACCATGCACCATAATATTTGACTTGAGAGAGTGAAAAAGAGATTATGAGAGGGACCCTAAAAATCACTTTTAATATCTAAAAAATTGTCAATATCGAACTTTACTTTTTTCTTCATATTGTCGCCTGACTCATCTTCAATAGAAATTTTTGAGGGATGAGTGGTTTTTGTGGAATCAGAAAGGGATTGATACTCAGAAGCATCAAAATCGACTGAAACAGGAGAAGAAACCACTCCCATTCTTTTTTTCTAGAGCTTTTTTGAGATGGAAGAGAAGAGGATTTAGAGGTTTTAGCCATTGATAGAGATGATAGGAACAAGGGAATGAGCAGGGATTTAAACTAGAGAAGAGGAAGATGAAGAGGAGAAATGGAAAAGTAAACAAGGTGAGGGGAATGAGGAGATTGAAGTGACAAGGAATCAGGGAAGAAGAAGAGTTGACAATAATTACCTAAAAAAGCGAGAAGCCATCGGAAAATTAAATGGATGCATGCACACAAAAGGTAAGAAAATTAGCCAAATATTCAATACAAATTCTCAAATATTCCCAAGGATTTTCGGAGAAAATAGAATCTTTCTTCAAGAAGAGGTTTTGTAAAGATATCAGTTAATTGACAGTCAGTACTAACAAGAGATATGTCAACATCTCCTTTTAAAATATGATCTTTAATAAAATAATTCTTAATGTCAAGGCGCTTAGCTCTAAAATGATGCACTAGATTTTTTTGACAAACATATAGCATTAGAATTTTCACACAAAATTTGAGCAGGTTTACAAGAGATATCATAATCTTCTAATTGATGAGTTATCCAGAGTAATTGAGCACAACACGAACCAATAGCAGTGTACTCAGCATCAGTAGTATAGATAGAGACATAGTTCTACTTTTTACTATTTCAGAAAATTAGAGAATTTCTAAGAAATTGACAGGTTCCACTACTACTTTTTCTATCAATTCTGTCACCTGCAAAATCACCATCTGAAAAAACTTTTAAATTAAAATCAGAAGAGTGATCATACCAAAGACCAAGGGAAGTGGTTCCCATAAGATATCTAATGATTCTTTTCACAGCAGTTAAATGAAATTTTTTAGGAGTTAAATGAAATTTTTTTCAAAGCAGTTAAATGAAATTTTTTTCATATTTACACACACTGAACATGATATCTGATCGACTAGCTGTTAAATATAAATGAGATCCAATCATACCTTGATATTTAGTTTCATCTACAAGCTTACCATTGTTTTCCATATCCAGAGAACATGTAGGACTCATGAGAGTCCCTATTGCTTTTGCATTGCTCATTCCTAACGTATGAATGAGTTCTTTTGTGTACTTACTTTGACTAATGAAGATTCCTTTGTCAGATTGTTGAATTTGCAATCCCAAAAAGAATGTGAGCTCTCCACATCATACTCATTTCAAATTTGATTTACATTAAGTTAGCAAATTTCTTACACAACACCGCATTAATACTACCAAAAATAATATTATCCACATAGATTTGAATAGTCAAATTTCCTAGAGGAGACCATTTGATGAATAGAGTAGTGTCTATTTTTTCTCTAAAGAAATCATGAGAAGTTAAAAAAGAACTTAAACAATCATACCAAGCATGAGCGGCTTCTTTTACACCATGTAGGGCTTTGGATAATTTATAAATATGGTACGGAAATTCAGGATTTTCAAAACCTGAAAGTTGTTTGACAAAAACTTTTTCTCCAATAATACCATTTTAAAAAGCACTTTTAACAACCATTTGAAAAAGTTTAAAACCTTTGAATGCAGCATATGATAGAAATAACTTTGAATGTTTTGAACATCGTCATTATCTGTATTTATATAGTTCTCAGAAATTTAATTACAACCATCAAAGATAACATGAATAGATTCTTCAATAATAGAAAATCTTTTATTGAAAATTCTGTAAAATCTACTGGTGTTAGAATATCCAAGAAAAATACCTTCATCGCTTCGTGGATCAAACTTATCAAGATTGTCTTTTTCATTATTATGAACAAAGAATTTACATCCATATGGATGAAAGTACGCAATATTGGGTGTTTTACCGTTCCAACGTTCATATGGAGTTTTTTTCAGAATAGGTCTGATCAAGAATCGATTCAATATATGACAAGTTGTACTTACTTCTTCTACCCAAAAATGATGGAGAAGAAAATGTTCACAAATCATAGTTCTTGAAAGAGAGTGTTCACAAATCATTGTTCTTGTCATATCTTAGAGATTCCTATTTTTTCGTTCGACCACTCCATTTTGTTGAAGGAATCTTGGAGATGAAAAATAATGAGAGCATCCATGTTCATTACAGAATTTTTTAAATGCCTTATTTTCGAATTCTCCTCCATGATCACTTCTGATTGAGGTGATATAGTAGTTTTTCTCTTTGAACCTTCTCACAGAAAATCTCAAAATTTCTCAAAGTATCATGTTTGTTAGATAAAAATATAACCCATGTAAAACGAGAGTAATCATCAACAATTACAAAAGCGTACATTTTTCCTCCTATGTTTGCAGCTCTTGTTGGTACAAATAGGTCTATATGAAGTAATTGGAGAGACTTTGAAGTGGATATAATATCCTTAGAAACAAATGAATTTCTGATTTGCTTACCCATTTGACAAGCATCGCAAATGTGATCCTTTGAGTAATCTAGCTTAGGAAATCCTAAAACAAGTTCATGTCTAGCAAGTTTTTCAATCAATTGCATGCTAGCATGACCAAGTTTTTTGTGTCACATCCATGGATCTTCATAACTGAATGCCAAATAGATATGTTCTGAATTTCCTTTAACAAAATCAAGTATGTATACATTTTTGTCTCTACTTTCAAGGAGAATGGTTTTGCCAGAGTTGTCTTCAATTATGCATGTTTTCTTGAATATCACTTCTAAATACGAGTTGTATACTTGACTTATGCTTAAAAATTTGTACTTCAAATCTTTCACAATATAAACATTAGAAATATCATAGGACTCATTAAATGAAATAGTACCTATACCAATAACAATTCCTGTAGAATTATCTCATAAGTGACTTTTTCCATCATTAAAATCGGCAACTGATTTTCATACGGTTTGAACACGCACTATCCAAATTCCATTTTCTTTTTGATTTCGAGTGGTGTTCCTGCAAAATAAGTATATTACTTTCTTTTTGGTACCCAAGTATTTTTGGGTCCTTTAGAAACTTGGTTAGCAGAAGATTTAGATTTCCAAACCCATTTGAAGGAGTTTGAGTAACGAAAGCTACAATTGAAATATTTGTGATCAGATTTTCTATAGTAATGACAAAATATGAGATGGTATATATCATAATCGGAGAAACTAAAATAGTCACTTTGAGATTCAGAAGACTTAAGAGTTTTAGTCAACTGGTTAGATCTAACAGAACTTTATTTTAGAGATTTTTGAAGATTATTAATTTGATTCATTAGATCATGATTCCTTTCTTGTAGAAGGTCTCTCTCAACTGAGCAAACTTTTAATTTTATTTCTAAATCTTTCTTTTCTTTAGAATAAATCTAACATTCACAAAGGTTCTATTTAGATCAGAGATAACTTGATGAAGCAAATTTTTTAATTCAAAACAGTTTTGACAAGATTCAGTTCTTACCTTGCTTGATTCTCAAAAGGCCATAAAGCAAACATTTCCTCATTCATTGTGTTTAAATTCTGAGTTGTCTTCATCACTTCAACTGCTAGAGCTTTAGGTTTACTTTGAGGGTATCTTCTTCTATCCTTAGGACATTCACTTGTAATATGTCTGTACCTGCCACAGTTGTAGCATTTACCATCGTTCCTGTTGAATTCACTAATTTGGTTATCGTTAGAGAAATTTTACTTTTCGCTTCTTTGATTTCTGGATCTCCCGTAGGTTTTCATTACTGATTTAGTGATGAGGGCAATTTCATCTTTTTCAATATCTTCTTCATTTTCATTATTCTCTTCAATTGCATTGAAAGCAACTGGTTTCTTCTTGTCCTCGTTTGTTCAAATGGGTTTTCTCAAATGCAATGAAATCTTCTCTTAACTCATCATAAGACATATTCTTCAGATTCATGTTTTCAAGTGCAATCACTTTGTCATACCATTGTGGTGGTAGAGTTCTAAGAATTCTTCTTATGTGTTCAATGGGAGATATACTTTTCCATTTGCCTTTAACTCTCCAATGATTTTTCTTAGTCGAGCAAACATGTTTTCAATGGTTTTACCTTTCTTCATGTGAAACAGTTCATATTCATAAATCAGCAAACTGACTATAGTTTCTTTGACTTTATCAGTTCCCTCATAGGTGACCTCCAGTTTGTCCCAAACTTCTCTTGTAGTCTCACATCAAGATATCTTTTCATACTCTTCTCCATATGTAGCATCATAGAGAATATTTTTTGCTTTGAAATTTATCTGAATAACTTGCATTTGTTCATCATTATAATGCATCAAATTTGGAGTTAGAGTAGCTTATCCTTCAGTGGCCTTTATTGGAATGGGAAAATCTCCAAGTTTGATTACCTTCCCTACTTTTATATCATAAGATTTGATGAATGTTTCCTCTTTATTATATTTTCCAATGTGAAAAATGCTTTCCATTGAAGTAGGGAGGTCTAATTTGAGATGTTCCTTCTTGAAACAAAACATCAATATAATAGTCTGTTGAGCCATGATCTTTTCTCACATGTTGTAATGCAGATAAAAATAGTGAGACCAAGCTCTAATACCAATTGAAAGTGCAAGAGGGAAGGGGATGAATTGATTCTTATAATTTCTTCAGTCGACTGGTAAGTAAAACAATTAACTATATCAACCAAATAGTAAAGAGATAATTAAAGAGCATAAGGAAGAAGTGACGCCGAATGTTTTATACTAGTTGGGATTCAATGTGGATCTTAGTCCAGTCTCTTTGGGTTGCAAGGGTGTTCTGCTAAGCTTTGTGAATGAGTTACAAAGGGCATGTAAAGTAGATCCTAGATCTACACTCAATTCTTTTCTTGTTCTCTCTTTCCTTTTCACTATCTTTTGATACAATGCCTCACCACTCAAGTAAACTTTCTTCTCTTTTTGATTACACGGTAATTCACAAAGAAATGACAATGCTTAGTAAAGTAGAACTGAGTTTGTAGAATGGATGGATGAATGTATGTCTTTGTCTTCCACTGATCTTGTGATTTATAGAGTGTGTGGCTTGACTTCTGCAATCCAAAAGATTTGATCCTTGAAAGGAAGATGAATCCTTCTTTCCAAGAATAAGGACAAAGTCTAGCTTGACTTTGTATCTCTAGCCATTGAGGAGTCTTCAAAATCCTTCTTGATATTCCGTGATTATTTTTTTTTCCTTCAACAAGATAAGGGTCTGATTCTTCTTACCAGATTTGCAGTGATTAGCTCTTTTCCTATTAATGTTGTCTTCCTTGAATCAAGGAGTGTTAATGGATTTGCAAATTTCCTTGGATTGATCTCTTTCCTTCTAATGCCTTGGATTGATCTCTTTCCTTCTAATGGATATGCAGATCTCCTTGGATTGATTCTTTTCTTCCTTCCAGCCCTTTTTTCCTTCCTTGCAGCTTTTGTGTTTCTCTTCTTTCCTTTTTGATGGTTTGATAGTACCTGCATATTTATCATAAAAATTAACTCTAACACGAAATGTGTAATGGCTAATTCCAGCTTTTAGATCAGTGCTCAACAATAGAGAAATGAGTTAAAAATCTGTGAGAATATTTTCTAAAAATTCTCCACCATTAAGGGTGTGATAAAAGTAAAGGAGATTTCAGTGGAGATAAAAAAATTTCAGGTCAAAAACTTCAAAAAATTCAAACAGAATTGAGAAATTATATGAGCAGAATACTGGGTAACAAAGAAGCAATACATAGGAGAAGAACTAGTAATTTACTTTCAAATGTAGTTTAGTGAAGAGAATGATAATAGGAGATACGATATGACATAAAACATTCCAATTCTGATTACACAAGAATATAATGACTTCATCATAGAGTTACCAATGAGGTGAAAACAATAGTATGGGGTTTGAACAGTGATAGTACAAGTGGCCCAGATGAGTTTTAGGACATTTTTTTCAAAGTTGTTGGGATATGATAGGGAGAAATGTAATCAACATGCATGATAAAGACATTTTTTTGGGACATTGAAATTACAAGGTTCATCACTCACAAAAATAAAAAATAAGTTTGGAATAACTAATTCCATATAACTACTTTCGGGTAATTAATTCCATTATAATTTATTTTCAAATCTAACGGCCCCTAAGAGATATTGGTGTCACTCTGACAATAGCCCCAATACTATTTTGTGATAACCTTAGTGGATAATACATGATTATGAATCCAATCTTACAAGCCAGAACCAAATATGTAGAGATGGATTATCACTTTGGTAGAGAAAGAGTGGCTAGAGGACAAATCATAACACAATTTGTTCAATTTCAAAGACTTTGACATTCATACCAAGGCATTTACAATACAAACAATTTGTAGGATTTTGAAGCAAGCTAGGAGTGGATGTTCCACCTCTCACTAGCTTGACGAGAAGTGTTGAAGACAAGCTAATTGAGATTGAGATTACTTTGTGTATTAGAATTAGGACTTTGTACATGAATATGAGAAAGACTCGATTGTAATTTTAGAACTGTAGTGTATCTAGTCGATCTCTAATCTGTAACAGTAGCTATATAAGGAGGGCATTGTACATACATTTTTATGTCAATACTAGTTTTTCTTTTCTTTTCTTTTCTATAATGTGTTTTCTACATTCCCTTTCCCTTCTTTAGGACATGACTTTCACCAATTTGAAAAAAATATAATTACATTTTTAGCATTTATGCTTAAATCACCAATAAGACATATTTGCAATGTGATTAATGTAGAAATCTTTTAAGGCCAATGGTAAATAAGACTCTATATTACTTATCATATAGCTAGCTTTTTTAATTATCAAACATAGTAAAATTTTACAAAACATAGTTGTTGTTTTATTGATCTTGGTTAGGATCCGCCCTTTATTATATTATAATTATTGACAGTTACTTTCCAGACATCACTATGTAACATATAATGGTAGTAACAATCTATTATAAAGGCTACTCTTTTGTTTTATATTAGGGGATCACCAATAATACTCATAGTTTGGATGAAATAATAATGACCTATACTGAAAGTAGAGGAAGGGCCAAAATCATTTAAAAGGAATGAAAGTTGGCACTAAGCATGAAAATTCCATATAGATCAATTATTTGAAGTGGCAAGAATTATTTTTTTTTTAAAAAAGGAGATATCGCGACTTGTCCAAACTGATTAAAAGAAACAATATCCTCATAAAACATAATAAATTTGGGGTTATCCCAATAAGATTTGAGGTAGTTTTGAACTGAAGAAAATTGGATCGGATCACCCACGTGGGTCAATTCGGGTTTATATTAATTTATAAATAATATATAATTATTATATTTATTTATTTGTTTTTAAAATGGAAGAGATACAACTATTTGAAAAGTTATGTATCTTTAGAATTATATAAAAGGTTCTCACAGGAGAAACCAAGGCATCTTTTCTGATAAAAACAGAAAGAAAAAGAACAATGATTTTTTTTCCATTCTTCCTTCCCCCTTCTCCAATTCTAGAAAAATTCTCGTAAAAATTTTGTGAAGATTTCTTCTTTGTAAAGAGAACAAACTTCTATAACTTAGACTGTGGCTATTCCGGTATAGTTCGTCTTTGTATGTAATTACACTATTTGACTAGTGAAACAATAATTCAATGATCCTGCAAATTAAGTGTTTGATTAAATTCTTCATAATCCGAATTCATTGAAGATTGAATTGACAGTTGCATTGTATCAAAGCTATATTATAATTATATGTTATGTTTGTATGAAAATTAGTTTTTAAGTTTACGTGTGTGTTGTAATTGTATTAAGTTTGTATGAATATTGTACGAAAGTTACACAATTTTTACACATAATGAGACACACATATTTTATATCGAATTTATTCTGTTTCATTAATTTTAAAAAAAAATCTAGCAAAAATAAATAAATCATATTAAAAGTAGTTAGTAGCTGGTTTCTCTCTAGAAGACAGGTTTTGGAGCCGTTAGTTTTACTTGGTATTACAAGGGGCTCTTATGAAAACATTATTAAGTTATGGACCATTTACTATTCAAGGAAAGATACTATAAATGGCTTTAAATGTTAAGTGTTTTTCTCTGTGGATATTACTCCTTCCGTTCACTTTTGTCAATTGACTATTTTAAATTTTTTTTTTTGTTAATTTGTCACTTTTAAGTTTTAGCATATTAAGAAAAAGATAATATATTTTTTTGCAACACTTAATATGAAACATCAATTGATATGGATATTATGGTAAAATACACTTATAAATCATTACTCCCTCCATTTTAAAATGATAGAATAGTTGGTTCACACCCTTTAAGAAAAAAAATTAAGACATTAATTAGACATTATTTTCTATTTTTACCCTTATTAATTATTATCAAATTACTCTTTAGAAAGACTATACATTAATTAAAATTTCTTGAACTCATCACATAGAAAATCTAAATGAAGGATAAAAATGAAAGAATAGTCTAAAATTATTCTCAAAGATTGAACAACTAAGTTAATTTGAAATATGATTAATATGTCAACAATTCAATTATTTTAAAATGGAGAGAGTATTTCTTAAGGTACGTTTAAAGTTTAGGAGGACCTAAGCTTTATGCTTTTATGGAAATAATTGAAAAAGGCCTACCGTTTATTCTCATGAATAAAATTGACAATTTTCCTCTCTTATAAGATCTCCAAATCTTTTCCATTGTAAATGTCCTCATATTGATCTAATTACTTACATAAAGAGGAAATTTATGCAATCAAAGAATCTAATTTTGCGACTAAAGTACGCTCATTTGGATTTCCATGTTTTTCACCCTGGTTCTTTTTCAGTTTTCAGCAATTCAAATTATAATGGAAGATATACAAAATTTAGTAGTTATAGTTTTTTTAATCACATTACCTATTAGTATTATTACTAATAACATTTTTGGCCAAACTTTCAAAAGCTTTTTATTTTTTAAAAATATTTTTTGTCTAAAGTGCTTTCCAAAAAAATATTTTTGAAGTGAACCAACTTGTATGTGACAAATCAAATTACTTTTGCCAATATTAAATCAGTACTGGTGCATGATTAATGTTCCAAAAGTGTTTTTAGAAAGAAAAAAAAAGGTAGTACTAAATTTTTACTTTCTGAAAAACAATTTTTCTTACTACTCGAAAACATTTTTTACTCAAAAACATATTTTTCTCTAAAACTTTAGTCAAACACCTCCATTTTCTAAAATAATTTTATTTTTTAAAAAAATAAAAAAATAGACTTTTCAGAAGCTTAGCCGGTGCTTATAAAGTCACAATTACTTGAAGATCCTCTATAGAGTATAACTACATGTAACTGAATAAAAGATGTGATGGAGCAATAAGGCTACTCCTTCCTTATTAGAAGTCTCGGTGGTTGTTGGATATGAATTTTTGTAATTCCTTCCATATTTATTTTAGATGTTTTGGAGGCAAATATTATAATATGTATGGTATCAGAACCATAATATCAGATTGGGGAGGGAGCACAATATGAATACATATTTTAACATATATACTTGTATATTACAATACTATTTTGAACAAAAACAAATAGTACAAGAAATTAAAGAATTTGCTTGGTAGAGTAGTGAATTCTGGAGATGGTAAAACTGTTCCACGTGGTGGCATATGCCACATCAGACAGTTCTTCAGCTATTGGTACCGACGTGGCATGATCCTACGTGGCTCGAGGGGCTGTTAAGGTGGCGGCTAAAACGGCGGAGAGAAGGGATTGCCAATAAGGTTTTGTGGGACCACGTGGCAAGAGAAGAACTTAATACACTCTCCAAGATATTGAACCTGTGGGGTGCACTCTCCACTCCCACAAGTTGCCTCCAAAGATCCAACCCACAAAATTAATCAAAATTAAAAATATTTATACTACAATCAAATATTTTCTCTGTTCAATTTTACCTCCTTAGTAGAAGTAGTCTATTCAAAAAAAGTATATTTGTTATATTTAAAAATAATTTAGATCACAACTTTTATTTATATATATATATATATATATATATATAAATTTAGTGATCGCGACATTAATTGTAATGACGAAAATGATATATTTTTTCTATTTTGATTTATTATCTTATTTTTCCTTTTTAATTTTAAGAAAAAAATGTATTTTTTTCTTTTTTGATAAAAATTTAATTCTAATAAAACTTGTAAATCAAAATCAGACAAATTAACTGAAAGGGAAAGGATAATATCTTAGTTTAGCAAACTTATTTTCAATCAACCAAGAATAGTTAATTTTATTTGGTGACTCTGAATATTAACTTACATTATGTTTTTATATGTCTGTAGGACCCACAAATGGAGTAGTGGGGTGGGGGGCTGTCTTAGAAGGGGGCATTACCTTTGTCCGTTAGTGTCTAGTTACAACTATAAAATAAACCAAACCGTCCCAAATCTCTTCACACAGACAACCGCTCTTCATCTCTTTCTCCTATTCCAATCCCAATTTGTCTTCCCCTCTCTTTCTTTCTTTCTTCTAGTAACTAGTAAAGGAAAGGAAACTCTTCTTGCCTTTACTTCTCTTATTTTCAATCAAATTATTCCTCTAAATTCTCATTCCCATTCCCACAAAAACAGAGTACACACACTGCTTTCTCTGTTCTTCAAGATTGTATTTCAATATAGCATTAACTGATTACTTGAACGAATTTAGGTAAAAGATTGAATATTTTTCTAGTTTCCTCAAATGGGTTGGTCTTAATTTTCGATTTTGTAAAGAAAAAAAGAGTCTTTTAAAAAAATGAATATGGACTTATATTGTGTGTTTTTGGTTTGAAGGGGTGACAATGACTCAGCAGAATGTGGTAGTATCCGATCCAAAATCCGGTATTAATTTGACAATACCAGTGAAGGTACCGGTGTCGAACTCGTCGGCTCTGTTCACAACGGCAGCTCAGAAGCCGCCACCGAAGCCGGGGAGTTGCATCGCAATTTCAAGAAAGACACTTCTTGAAATCAGTGGGAATAATAGTACTAGAATTAACTGTTGGGTTGAATCAATGAGATCTTCCTCTCCTACTCATCACAAGTCCAGTCCTGCTCTTTCAGATGACTTGAATTCTTGGATGGTAAGCTTAAAGAAAAAAAAAACTTTCATGCAGTTATACTATAGAAATATTATTACACAGAGAATAATGACCACCACATATATGTATTAATCTTTCTGTGGATAATGGCAAAAGCTCGTATATTTGGGACTTTCTTTATGTTTTTTCTGTAATTGCGTAATGATGTAATTGTCTGTCGGAAACAATGTTTCTACCTCTAAGGCATCACTTTGTGCTATTACACTGTGTATGTTATTGTTGTTGTGTAACAACGTAATTGATTGTGCCATTGTGAGATAAATAAGATTGAAAAGAAAAGAAGAAGAAGGTGTTTTCTGATAGTTGATGAATGAAGCAGGTGCAACATCCATCAGCACTAGATATGTTTGAGCAGATAATCAGTGCTTCAAAGGGAAAGCAAATTGTGATGTTTTTAGACTATGATGGCACTCTTTCCCCCATTGTTGAGGACCCTGATCAAGCTTTCATGTCTGATGCTGTAAGTTTTTAGACTACTTCTCTTTTTTCCTTTAAAGAAAAATCATTTTCATTAATTATCCATCCTACTTGTTTGCATATATATCAGATGAGAGCAACAGTTAGAAAGCTTGCTAGATATTTCCCTACTGCAATAGTGAGTGGGAGGTGCAGAGACAAGGTATATTTCTTTTTCTTTTCTGACTTCTATCTATGGTGTTGTCTTGCTTTCTTTTTTCATTTCCATTTTATGAAATTGTAAAACTTTTGGTGATTGTATTGTTATAGGTATACAGTTTTGTACGATTGGCAGAGTTGTACTATGCTGGTAGCCATGGAATGGATATAAAAGGACCATCAAAAGGTTCCAAATACAAGAAAGTGAGTTAACTTGTCTTTCTACATTCAGAGCATCTTCCGTTATGACTAACTAGTATATATGTTGCTCAAACTCTTCAATAATGTCGACGAATGCATGCCGAATCCTTCAAAAGTAGTGTATTTTTGGAGGATTCGCCATAGATATAAAAATATTTTTGGAGAGTTCGAACAACATAGGCTAGTACTACTTTGTCCTTTTTTTCTTGTCAATATTTACCCAAATTCATGACAGAAATTTTAATTTGCAGGGAGCTCAAGCTGTTCTTTTCCAACCAGCAAGTGAATTTCTCCCTATGATTGATGAGGTTTACAAAGAACTTGTGGATATAACAAAGTCGACAGAAGGAGTTATAGTGGAGAATAACAAGTTTTGTGTCTCTGTACATTTCCGCTGTGTTGATGAAAAGGTATAATAAACCACTACAAATATTCTGTTACATAATCATTATTATTATGGCCCATCAGACAAAGCATGAGTTAAAAAGCTTAAAATAATATAGTGAATTATTTAACCTTTTTTTAAAAAAAGATCTGATTTAGGTTGTTGTTGATGTTAACAGAAATGGGGTGAACTAGCACAACAAGTAAGATCAGTGCTTAAAGAATACCCAAAGCTTCGATTGACACAAGGAAGAAAAGTATTAGAGGTTCGTCCAACTATTAAATGGGACAAGGGGAAAGCTCTTGAATTCTTGCTTGAATCCCTTGGTAAGTACTGTCTAATTTCTTTTTATTTATTAGTACAAACTATTCGGAAACAGTCTTTATACCTTCTCGAGGCGGTGGTAAGATGTGTGTACACTGTCTCCTTCGCACACCTGCTCCCACTTCTGGAATTCCATTAAATATGTTAGCTGTTGTTGTATTATTAGTACTAGGTACTAGTATATTTTTTATTTCATTAGAGACGGAGGAGAATAAATTATTGAAGTATAAAAAAGAGAAAACAATTGTTTTGATGCTAACTTTGATAATGAAACCTCTCTTAACAGGATATGCTAACTGTACTGATGTCTTTCCTGTATATATTGGCGATGATCGAACCGATGAAGATGCTTTCAAGGTATCCTATGTTCCTATATATTTTTTAATGTTTTTGTTTTGTTGCCTTTTATGTTTACAAGATCTTCTAATTTTGTCCTTTTACTTTTTATTCAGTTTTCCTTAGTTACTAATCCTACATTTAATCTTTGTTTATATAGGTCCTAAGAGAAAGAGATCAAGGTTTTGGCATTCTTGTCTCCAAAACTCCAAAAGACACACATGCATCTTATTCTTTGCAAGAACCATCTGAGGTGAGAATTAGTTGGAATTTCAAAGAATCAAATAGTAGGAATAATTGCGATCTATGTCTTCTGGGAGAAAATATTTACGCCACGTAGCCCATATTTTGAATTTGTTAATTAACTTTTATGTTTTTTCTGATTGACTTCACAGGTTATGGTGTTTCTGCGACGTTTGGTAGAGTGGAAAAAGTTGTCGTTAAGAAGACAATTTAGACTTCGAAGACAAATTGAGGAGATGAAAGCATCTCTAAGGAACTAAGAATTGTCCAAAGTGAATGTGGACTTAATGATGCATATAATGCATTTTCCTTTTATCAAATATAACAAAGAAGTTATAAAAAAGAAAAGGTGGAAAAGAGAAGCTTTTTTGCTCCTTTTCTCTTTGGCTTTTAAGGCCTTGTACATCTTTGTAACTAGCTCTGTACAAGGGTAAATTGTAATTTTCCAGTCTTACCTAAATGCATATATGGGAAGTTCTCTCTCCATCTCTCTATGAATATGTATATAAATTAAATATACGAGTACTGTTTATTTATAAATATGCACATTTATATGTATGCTAACTGTTGATGATAAAATAAATGAGAACATATAATTTATTTCTTGTACATTATTTTATGGCGTATTACCGGCTTCTTCACATGCTCCTTTAAGGATGGGATTTACTGCAAAAGTTGTCTGAATCGTTGAGTAAAGATTCTAGAGAAGCTGTATAAATCTTTCCCTGCTTCTTTTACAACACTATCATTAAGAACACGTTTGGTGTAATAGATAAAAGAAAGATAATTTCGAAATAAATTTTTGGGATCCCTTTTTAAAATTTATATATCAGCTAATACAATTCTTTTAACCAAATTTTGCTAATCACCACTCTGGAATTTAGCTTTTATATTGTCTATTGGGCGGCATTTCAAGAAGCTACCGACAATGAAATGGTGTGATGTGTTGCATACTAGGCAAGAGTTCCAATTGTATTGACTTGCATGTGAACGATTGAGCAACATAAAACGATTTTCGCTTATGAGGAAGAACTTGTTACCGGACAATTAATCAAGTTCACTATTTCTGATTAGTGGCGGAGCCACATTGAAGCAAGGAGGTTCATATGATAACTCTTGCTTAAATAATTTTGCTATTATATACATGTATATTATAAATAAAATATAATATAATGCATGATAAATATAAGAGTTGAATATCCTTGACTTGAAACACAAGCTTGCTATAGTATATTTTTATAAAATCTGAATTCCCTGATTAAAATCATACTTTATCTTTGACTTATTGAAATATCCCGAACTGCTCTCTAATAATGGGCAAAAATTTATTGCCCCGGCTAATGCAAGGACCATTCCTTATAGATGTCATTCTTGCAAATCATCCCTCTTAATGTGCATACACAATACAAATTTAAACGATCAAGTAATGTATTTGATTGGTTGATCAAAATAATTAAATCTGTTAGTCAAACAAATATAAAATATATATTATTGTTATAATTATAAAGTATATTTTATGTATATTATATAATAATATACAAAAAGAATATATATTTACTTACTATTATTTTAATTTGATGGACGATTATAAATGTAATTTTCTCAATTCAAATGTCACACTAGTGCGTTGGCATGAGTAATGGTTGAGTAGTATTTCCCCAAAACATAGTTTGGTTCTTAGTGCCAGCGAGCTTATCAAGGAATTATGCAGTCAACAGTAAAAAGGGATTCCATTCAAACTTTGCCTATTTTGTGGTCCTATGACAAGCAGGGGCGGATCTAAGCTGTGGGAGGGTTCATTCGAATTATTTAGTCTAAAATTACATTTTAGAGTGTAGTGCAGTAGTAAATGCCTTTTAAATTGTTTTCTCCATATTAGGGTAGAAGGCTAGTACATAGTCTTGTTATTCTTACGTATTAGTAGGCGCATTAGTGCACTATAATTTCTTGTACTCTGACTTCTGTTATTATCTTTTTATTATTTTTTGTATTTTGATTACTCTATTTTATCCGTGTCGCTTTTGTTATTTGCGTTATTCGTTATTTGCTTTTCCATATCGCTTTGAACTGCTTAGCCTTATCTGACCTCTTTTTATGCTTCTTTTGAGCCGAGGGTCTCTCGAAAACAGTCGTCCTACCTTGATAGAAGTAAGGTCTGCGTACACTTTATCCTTCTCAGACCCCACGTTGTGGAATTTCACTGGGTTGTTGTTGTATTCAGGGTTCAAACTAGGGGTGACAATATCAAACACAATCCGCTCAATCCAGCCTAACCCATTTAAGTTTGGATTGGTTATTAACCCATCCATTCATTAGCTTAACCATTTCAACCCAACCTATTTCAACCCATAATAAATTGGGTTGATATATAACCCGAATTGAATCGTGAGAAATCTTGTTAAACTATTTTTAAAAAACTTTTTTTTCCAATTTGATATGTTATATATAGCCATAATAAAGAAAAAAAATTATTGGGTACTAAAATAGTTTAAAAGAACAAATAAAACAATTAAACTTAGTAAAAATTGGGTTGGATTGAATCTTGACCCGTTATATAACCATTATTTAACCCATTTTGACTCAACCCGCTTTGATCCAAACTAATTTGGGATGGGGTGGGTCTTGACCCAATTGTTGTCTTAACCATTATGATCCTTCTAAACTTGACCCAACCCACCCAATTACCACCCCTAGTTCAAACCTCAGTGTGAGCATTACGCTTTTAGCTTCTGTTATTTCTTTTCATTTAATTTCAAGAACAACCACTAGCTTGGCCCAATTTTTAACTATTATATATATAAGTGCTGAAATAATTGATTTAATCCCCAAAAAAGTCAAACGGTCCCCAAAAATTGAATCCACTGAGTAAAAATTCTGAATCCACCATTGATGACAAGTGAGACTTGCTTAACTGGTTGAACATTTATACTATTGATCGATAAGTTGGGAATTTGAGTTACGCTAAAAGAATGAGTGAAAATACTATTAATCTTCCTTTGATTGGGGTGGAAAAAAAAGTAAAAAAAAAAGTTGTGGTCCTCCTAGAGGAACAAAGGTTTGTTATCAGTCACTTACGAAAGACCTATCTCACATGTATAATCAAGTACAGTTGTTTATATATTCAAGATTCTGTTAAATATATAATCCAATTTTGTGTTCTGTTTATGACTAAGGCAATTCCTCATGTGCATTGCCTATAACTAGGTCTAATAATGTTATTAAAATGTTTATCATCTCATACATGTTTTCGCCTTTTCCACCTTATGTACCTATCACTTAATTAATTAACAAATATATATACTATATATTAACTAATGACACGTCATTATCAATATAATGTACTTTACCTGCTGCAAAATTAAGCATAGTCTTCTTCAATGTCTTAATTGATTGACCATTCAAGCTTTTTGCCTGCAATTAAGTTGGCCAAAGAGGGATTTATTGCAACACTACCCAATACTAGTACCCGTTATTTTTTTTAGCTTTTTCTCTCTAAACTCTTTTCAAGCACGTATAACTTCTTGTTTGACTTGGCTAATTAGTAGAACGACTGAACACTCTATAATAGGCAAGTCAATATAACAGCCTTATAAATATCTGGTCCTCATTAGCTGGTTGGCCAAATTAAGGGCTACTCTACTTGTTTGACTTCAATACATAAAGACTTTTTCGTTATCCTCCCATAGCAAAGCACCTAGAAGCTAGAATAGAACTATAGATAGACCAGATATTTCTACGAAAGAGATTGAAAATATAAAAATATATATATCCAAAAATAAATAAATAAAATTCAACATATACTATATATATATATATATATATATATATATAAAAGAAAACTTTAATCTATCTACATAGTTTAATTTTCCGGTAAAGGGATAGTTTTGCACAAGTAGATATGAATGATGAATTTCGTGTTATTATTTGTGTATTCAAACTATATAAATTAAAATAGAATAAGGACAGATTAATCAAGTTTCGAGTCCACAGAAAATTATGTTTTCTTAAAAAAATTAATTCCCTCACAATTGTTCAAGATTTAGATTAATTCAACCCATGCTAGAATGAACACTATCATGTAATATTGACAATTGAAATTGCAGAACTTCAACCAACTCAACAAATGGCTATAAATCACACTTAGACACTTACTTTTTCGTTTAACACAATGCATAGATCGAAGAGGGAAATAATAAGATTTTTTTTTCAGTATATTTCAGCGTGTAGAATGAGGCGAAGCCTTTAAAAATTTATAGAAGATCGAACAAGTGTAAACATACATGTGATTGCCGGGAAAATTATAGCGGTGGATTTAAATGAATAATTTTGCATGAAATTAAATAATATCAGGAAAAAAAAAACAAAATACAGAAAAAGGATAATCTATCACTCAATTGACCGAAGCTGCGCCGATGACAACATAATGAGAGGCTTTCTTCTCAACTCTTTAAGAGTTAGAAAAAATATTTCTATATATAAGTACAAAATATTTCCTCTTACTATCAAATAAGAGACCGATAAACTTTATTCAAATTTCATTTCCCTTTTTTCCTTATTCACACAGCACGTTTAATGAAAACCCCAACATTTCCTTTACATTTTAGAGAACTCAAAAGTCTAAATATAGGGAAGAGAAAAATAGTATATATTCTGATGGTCCTCATTCTAGTACAATAGGAAAGCAATAAAATTGACATTTTATTTTATACAGATGTTCAAGTTGTGACTAGTTATGAATGACAATGTTGGACAAAATATCGTAGCCCTAATATATGATTGGTCATATAAAGAAACTCAGGTGAATGGATGGACCCATAAATGAACAATTGGAAAAATAAATTTATCCATGTACCTCTCCCTCTTTATTCTTTCTCTAATACTCTAATACTCTAATACTATGTGACCCATGCGGAGTCAAAAGGATAGGTAGTGAACATAGATATTCAATTTTGAAATGATGGGGTTTTCTTTGCATGACTTCCATCAAAGGGGTTTTTGTTTTTACTTAAAAATCTTTTTATATCATTGATTACCATGGATATCATATCATCATATCATCAACTTATCAACCTTTCCAGCTCTATTAGATCTGTGATTGAAGTTAGACTTCACAAAATCTCAATTTGATGAAATATTAGGGCAGTTACAAACTTTTTATAGGTCAATGTTTTTTAATTGGTAGCGTACGTCTTAATTGAACAATTATACGCAACTAATTAATACTTCTATATATTGCATAATTCATATACTTAATTGGGATATACTGTTACTTAATGTACTAGATTGTCTGATGGAAATTAAAGAAGGTAAAGGGTGAATGGATAAGTCAAAGATTTAATAAATATATATTTTGTTTATATTAATAAAAATGGGTGGTTAAAAGCCTTAAGATTAGATAACTACAAAAATTACTTCTTTTAGACTGACAATATATCTAATAGCTACCTTGAAATTTGTTGATTTCAACATATAACGAGTTTAGTAAAATATGTAGCTTTATCAATGGCCATTATGATTTGAAGAATCTCCTTGTTTTAGTTACTCCATTGACTAAATAAGGGAATAGGAACCTTGTTGACATTAGTAGCAATGTGTGACCAAATGAGAGTTCAAATGGGGGATGAGATTGTAGAGTGGGAACTGAACCTCACCAACAAGATGAAAATTCAGATAGTCAACCAACTAAGCTGCTACAATTCCTTTCATATATAAATAGTATATTAGATTCCAATATTATCAATTAATTTAGTAAAAAATATTAATGTAATGGTCTCAAATTTCTAAATGCCTCCTTTTTTGCATACCGTAGATCACCAAAACCCTTTTTGTGAAGACAACAAATAAAAAAGAGAATTCTAATCTAAGGCCCTTTCTTTTCTACTAGTATAAAAGCTAAAGCAAAGATGGACTGACCCGAAACTCTATAGCTAGATAGCACACAACATTGACACATATTTTATGAATAAAATAATTGTCCTTTAGTGTGGAAAATTATGTGTAGCCATGTGGGATTATAAAGATATTTTACACACCCAAAAAAGTTGTAACCATGTTGTTGAAATAAGAAACATGTTCTAACTAGTCTAGCATCCGTTGGAGGATAATTGATATGGATAATTATTTTACTCCAAAGAGCAAACAAAGGGCAAAGCAAAAGATGAAGGAATATTTGTGAGTGGGGCTTAAAAATGGAAACATAGCCATTGCACGCAGACACAAGAAGAAATGTACCCATTGGATATCAAGATATCAAGATCATCTATCCTATGTTTTACTTTTCCCAAGGAAATTAAGAGTATAACAAGTCATGAAGATTTAATTCCTTGTTTTATTTTTTTTTTCCTTGATTAGGTTAGTGAAAGGGAAACCCACCACACAAAGGGTTGTAGGGAATCTAAATATGGTTGAATGAGGAGTTGGAATCCACTTAAAAGGAAGTAGTCTTTTTGAGGTGTATTTGATGTGAGGGAAACACATGGATGTAGAATGGGGACACTAACATGCCTCCAAAATTATTTGACAACCTCGGTTCTTTTAGACGTGGAAAGATGGAGTCCACTTGATACTTCACTTTCCCCCAATCACTAGTATTGACACATTCCTAAGCATTCAATTATTGGTGAAATAGGGGGTGAAAGTGGCAGGCTTTCTAGCTCCAAGCTGCTACCTACTTCTCCATTCTTCATTTTAACTAATTGATCCGGTTAACGAAAACTTCGGTGCAATGGTAGAGTTTTGGTGGAATTAATAATTGGTATTCGTGTCATTGTAGATTGTTTTTATCACATTCTCTTTCTTATGTGACCACGGAATATTTTGTAGATCAGACTTCTTATTGAAATGTGTAATATCTCATTTAAAAAGTTAAACTATAGATTGTTTTTTATATGAGTCATGCACCTTGAATTTATTTTGATAATGGTAGTTGTGAAATTCGAATACATGACTTTTTGCAGCTTCAATATTATGTTCAACTGTGATCATTTTATTTAAAATTTTAAATAATAAAATAAACTATTTTTATTTATTTAGTTGTGTCTTCAACACCTCTTCATGTGTAGACTTATTTTTTTTATGAGCAAACATGTGCAAATTTATTTTGATAATCGATAGTAGTGAGACTCAAACCGAATAGACTGATTATACCGTGGATACTTATGTTAAGATAACCTTTTTATATTATTGAAGTATATGATCATCTTATTTAAAGTACAATCTTTTTAAATGCTATGTGAATGCGGAATACTTCATCCATGAGACTTTTTTTTATCCTCTCCTGCTACTGTCTCAGTGTCTCCCACTACAAACTCTTTTAGAATATACCACTTTAGATAAAAAAAAAATCTAGTATATTAAAGATGAATTAGCTAATCATTTTCAATAGAAATGAACAATATAATATAATATGTACCACTCCCACACAATCTTTGGTTAATTTTGCTTGATAGTAATCTTCTCCCAACCATCAAATTATTCCCCTATGAACGCAAAATTTTCATAAATGTAGTACATATATAAGTTTATTTCGTAATGATTCCACACTAATTATGTGAAAAGAAACAATATAATGTGTCATGTAATCACTATCAAATCCTTTTTTGATCTGTTAGACAAATGGTGGAACCAGTAATAGAACAATTCTCGTAGTACTGTAGAAAATTCTACAAACCTCCAATCCTACCACCCTTTTCTACAATGAATTCATATAATTTCCTTTTCTTGATTCTTCAAATTTGAACCATAGATTGTGCAAGACTAGCTAGATTAACGACATTCACTAGGCAAGAATCGTTCCAGTCCCAAATCAAGAGGTGACTCTTGGGACAGATTCTACGAGTTTAACTTGTTGAAAAAAAAACATAATTAAGTAAAAAAATGTGTTTCTTTTAACATTTTATGTTTTTTAAAAAAATGATCACACTTTAATATGACATCAGAGCGAGCAGAGATGACTCTCACTGCCACGTGCTAAGCTAACAAATAAAAAAATCAAACTCCTAATGATGGGACATGTTAGAGACACAATTAAAATATAATTAATAAAAATGTGTTCTCTTTAACAACTTAACTTAATGTTTTAGCTGAGATAGTGCCACACCCTAATATCATTAACTTTTGTTATTCGACTGTGTTGAAGATTCTCACATCGGATGAAACGGAGATGGCAGTCTCCTTGTATGGCCTTGAACAGTCTTCGCTCAATGATGAACTAGCTTTGAGGTTGATTTAAACCTAAAATTCATTTCTTTATATCGTATTTGGGTAGGGTCCATCCCAACTATTGTTTATCAATGTTGGATCCTCATAGTAAATTATCCATGTTTCAGATGTCCAACTCTAGGCATTGGGTGGTCTGATGAAGAGTCTACATCCAGATAAAAAAAGGATTAATGATCTGCTTATATGATCTTAGAAAATCCTCAATCCTCTCAAGAACTAACTTTTAGTATTGGGTTAGACCCAAAATCCATTTCTACATATATGACAATCTATTAATTTGATTCTGAGATCATCTAAATATGAACCAAGTCTCGTTCCCGACCACTAAAGCAAATTTCGTTAATTAAGGCAAATATATATGGCAATGAGATTCTGGTCTTTGTAGGAGATTAAAAGTTTGTGGGGGTAGGATAAGATTATATTAAAGATGAGGTACTGAGAGATCAGTCAGTCAATACCTTAAGGTAAATGGAGAATGGTCCTGAACCATACGTGTCTAAAATATGTACGCAGCATGTCTTTCTTGGGAACCGGTCCCCGCCTTGAGGGTCGAGCCCCCAAGAAAGGAGGAGTTTTTGTCCACTCTTTCAGATTTTTATCAATTGCCCTAAATGCATACAATTGAAGAATACAAATTTGCTGTTAATCTACTCATTTGCAGGACAATTTGCCGTTAAATATTAGGTATACTAGCTACTAGTAGTGGGGGTTTTGTTTTTTGTAGCACAAGAAAATTAATTTAAAGAGAGCATGCATGTGACCCAGATGCCATACTTCTGGGGAGCAAATGAGGATGAGTAAAGTGTAAATGGATCATTGGTCCTCCCATCTATCTGACATGTTCTTCATAAAGATATTGGGGAGATCAAACAAAGAATAATATTTACTGTTACTATGTTTTGTTTACAAAATAGCAAAACAGTTTCTGATACATATATACATGTTTTTTGGTTACTTATAAAAGAATTTTCCTTTTAATTCTTTTTTCATTTCATTTCCTATGCCAAAGGGTAAGATAAATTACTTATATATAAACGTGTATAGTCTGAAATGCACTACATATACAATTATCTAACTCGTTTCTTTCTCGTTCGCACATAGCAATTTCGTCATCCTTTCTGATGATTTAGTAATTAAAAATGTAAATTTCTTCGGGATATCTAATTTGATTAAGATTAATTTTGTTAGCTATATATGCTGTAGTGGCAAAACTATAATAGAAGTTTGGTTATTAAAAAAAAAAGGACATTGAGCA
Organism: Solanum dulcamara; assembly: GCF_947179165.1. Taxonomy (NCBI): domain Eukaryota; kingdom Viridiplantae; phylum Streptophyta; class Magnoliopsida; order Solanales; family Solanaceae; genus Solanum; species Solanum dulcamara. The sequence goes on along the minus strand of NC_077237.1, from coordinate 15,393,042 downwards.
TAACTCAATCAAAAAGCTAGTTCAAGAGTGGAGGATTGTCCAAAACCATATAATTAAGGAGACCATCCACTCATTTCCAAAAGGATCAATGTGGACTCTTAACAACAGTTTCAATAAAATTTATTAACGTTGATCTAGATCTTATATTTACGTTAACAATTCACTTAATTAATATATATGAATAATTTATTCATAATCAATAAGTAAAAGCAATTAAGTATAATCTCAATCAAATAAACTTAAAATGATGGATCCGTCTTGTACATTTGAAGAAAGGAAACCTTATCTCATAGAGATGCCAAGTACATATGCACGAGGCGTTTTGCAATTTGCCCTAATTTATGTTCCAACAACCCATTATTGTTACTATAAAACCAAAGCAGACTAGTTTCAGCTTTAATTTAGTAAACAAATCATAAGTAGAACCGCATGCAATCAACATGGTATTTTAAAAATTATTTTCAGAATATAATAAAATGCAAAACAAAGATTATTGTTGGCTTGATAACCTACTTCAATATTAAACAAGACCCGTAGCTTCCCTAGAAAGTTAGTCGAAGAGGAGTCTATTTACCTTGTCGTAAAGTCCATAAGAAGTTTTAAAAAAGTATTTTTCATGAAAAACATTTTTCTTTCATATAGAACATATTCTAAATGAAAATTCTGATTTTGTCGCTCCTTCAACAAATGCTTTTGATGTAACAAGTCCAACAACACCCGATGTTTAATTTTCCAATTCCATCCTTAACCCTGAAAGAAAACGGAACAAAAAATAACATGATTTTATTTAACTATTTCTTACAATTAGGATTGCATTAAAAGAAGCATCTAGGAACACTACACATGTGCAATTGTGCTTAAAGGCAAATGTTACGCCCTCCTTTTCCATTGTTTAATTATTAATGAACTTCCTAATAATTAAACTACATCCACTCGACCCTAGAGACCAAATTAAAAATATTAAGGCTTCCTTAAATTGCTTGATACAACGTTAATTTACCGTAACTAAGGATTAGTTTTTGCACTTTAACCAACTAGCTTTTATATTAATGATTGATTAACTATGTAATCATTCTCAAACTCGTTTTCTCATTAGTCTAATTGCCTTTAATGAAAAGAAGTGACAGGTTTTGGTTAGTGCACTAAGCAACTTGATTAGTATTTAATTTGGAAAAGGTTCCATCTGTTTAGTAATAGCAATATTATATTTGCAACACAAGTATGATCAATTTAACCTAGACTAGACTTTATAGTCATGTTTTGATTTTTCTGGCAACCTTATTTATGTTGACCCGTTTGTATCTTTATTTCCTACTGATTTTCAATGAACAATTTTTTAGAAACTTTATTTTTAATCAATAGGCCATCACCTAGATGTAAGTCTGTCAATTGGGCCGGCCACCGGCCCATCACATAGATGTAAGCTTGTCAATTGGGTCGGTCCACCTGATGGCCGGCCCATCAACATTGGTCCAATAATGGTTCGGCACGCTACCCGGCCTACGTCCTTAATGGACTGAGCCGGTTCGGCGATTTTTTTGTACTGGCCAGGTAAGACCGGTCCGGTATAATTTATTTTATTTTATTTTGAGAATATATCCGTTGGGCCATTTTTCAGAAAGTGAGTTTTTGGAAAGTGGCCAAAATTGACATTTTTTATTTTTTTTAATTAATTATTTTCTATAAATACCTACAATATTTAATTATTTTTTTCATCAACAATTATCTAATTCTCTCAATTTCTCAATTCTCTCTAAGGTGATATCAATTTTTTATTATTTTTTGTAATTAACAACATCAAGTGGAACTTTTCAATTTTCAAGTGTTCATCATTTCATCAATTTTACAATTCTTTATTTAATTCCGGCAATTTCGTATAATCGTTCATTTTTTTGCTTTTATTTAGTAAATTAATTCTAGTATATTTAAATATTTAATTTTTGTGTTTATATTTTTTATTAGTTTAATTTGCGTAACGGATTGATTAAAAAATACAGGTAAAAGTGTTAAAAATTTGTGTCCTGACGAAGGTAGTGGTAGTAAAAAAAAGTAGTTTCGATAGAGGTAGCACACGTAAAAAATATTCTCGTATGCCTGAAGCATCAGCTAGCGAATTTGAAGAAATAAGTGTAGGTGCACATGATATGAATGAAAATGAATATCAAGAAACATACGGTATAAAAGAACCAAATGAATTTGAAGTAGAAATAGAACAAGATAATAATGATGATGTGGATGTTACACCAACAAATCCTGATGTAGATATAGGTAATGCTTAATCTACAACTGTTAATCTTCCTCCACGACCTGTAAAAAAAATAAAAAAAAACTAGTTTAGTACGACATTATTTTGAACGCATAGCCAGAACAACTAAAGTTCAATCTAAAGATTGTCAAAACAATTTCAAGCATAAGACCAGTAGTAATAAAAATGGGACGGCTCAATTGACTAGACATCTAGAGTATGATCATCTTGGTTGGAAAGAATGAATAGAGGGTGCTACTAGGCCAGTTCAAAGTTGATTAAACCACTACTAAAAACAATCAAAAAGCATGGACTGTGCTGCTTTTTTAGTCATAATAGACGAAAAAGCGACACAATCACTTCCATCGCTTTTGTATTTATTTTTTTTAAAAAAACGATGCAGTCCATCACTTTTGTATTTTTTTTAAAAAAATAATTTTCAAAATTACAACGGACTGTGTCGCTTTGTTCTTCAGCATGATGAACATAGCAACACAGTCCGTTACAATTTTGAAAATTAAATTTTTCATAAAAGCGACGGACAGTCCATCGCTTTGTTCTTCATTGTTCCTAATTACGAAGAACAAAGCGCCGGACTAGGCGACCCTTTCTGTCGCAAGTTGTAGATTGTTTTTTAAAAAAAAATGAAAAAGCGACGGACAATAGGGCCCTGTCCGTCGCTTTTTCTGCATTTTTTTTATAGTAAAACCGTGTAATTTTTGCTGCCCAACCTGCTCAATCAATTCAAATCACTAATAGCCCAAACAACACAATCAACAATAATCTCAAACAACACAACCAATTCAATATATCTTCCACCACTTAAAAAAACATTCAAAGATGTAAAATTAATAGACTAAATACTTGTAAAAGTCTTCCAAAGTTAGTCAAATGTTCAAACTTAACAAAAACATTCAAAAAATGATGGGAGTATTGTAGCTAAGGAGGAGTGGGGACTATGTATTCTTCATCCTCTGATGAATCATTGGCAGAAGTGGACGCTCTTGAAGAACGAGACGACCTGCGAGCGAGGTTGAGCACTTGTTCTTTGATTTGCTTGACGGTTTGATCCATTGTTTTTGTTCAGCAAGTCTTCTCTCCTCAGACGCTGCCAATGCACGTGTAATGTCTGAGATTTTCCTCGACATCTCAACTATCTGAACACTATCAAGTGCCTCGATTTGGCGTGACGACCCAATACCTTGTAGACCTGATTGGAGTCGTCGAACGTCATTTGAGAGCCCATCTCGTAGATTCTGTCCTTATGCGTCCCTCCTACCACTTTTTCAGTCCAAATTCTAGTGGACTCTTCTGGCGTGAGCTACACCGAATCTCCCATCGCATCAATGCACTGCTGGTATATATCCTACATTTAAAAATAAAAGTTATCATAAAAATAAAAGTTATCATCATAAAATTTTAATCCATATATATGCACTATTAATTTTAAATAACTTACATAACTTTGTGAGACCCTTTCCTCTACCCAATCATATGGATCTGATTCATTGATCTTCTTCTTGACATGAGTCTTCTTGAATACCTCGCAATGAAGGGGATTCTTTTTCCTATAATTTAGAATACAATTTTAGATGATATTAATCAAATAATATTTAAGGAACTAAATTTATATGAATTAAAATTTTAAATTTAGAAAACTTACCATCTCCCTTGTAATCATCCCAACACTCTTTGCACCTTCGGAGTGCAATGAGCCACCCTTTAAACTGCCTCTAGCTTTTTTTGCTTACTCGGACATAGCCTTGAATTCATCGATCTTCCAATAACAACACAAATCCTCAAAAACATGTGGTAACATCCAACTAGCATGTCCACAAAACTTATAATTTTCTAATTCACTATTAGTCTCGTAGAACAACATGCAACCATTAACACAACAATGAATTCTATCATATGACAACCTTAACTTGGAAACTAATCTCTTTGCCTGATAGAAGTTTTTAGGTATGTTAAACTCCGGATTAATCAGTTCTCCCAAAAGATCAACCATTGAGTCCATAGCTGCGTGAAGAATACTCCAATCTGATTTAATATTCATTAATCTAACCGCAACTGACAAAGCAGAATGCGGACTCCCTTCACATAGTGGATGACTAGCCTCTTCTAATTGTTGTTAGAAGTGTCTTGCTTCTTCATTAGGAGCTTCATCAAAATATTATTCGGGTTCCATCCATCTTGAATCCCGAAAGCATCATTGACCATTTCACGAACTCTATCATGTTGAACTTTATCATGTAGAACCCTATCATATTCAACCCTAATTTGACCATGTGGTGCAAACATATTATATTTATCAATGTGTAGCATATTATAAAATATATTATTTAATCCATCTATTTCTCCATGATCAAACCATACAAAATATCTAGGCTTAAATCTATTACCATACAAATCAAGCATAACTATATCTGGATTAAAAAATTTCAAGCACCTACATTCACAACAAGGACACCTAACCAATTAATTTCTCTTAAAAATATCAAGTGTCATTGCATGATTGATAAAACTTCTTACACCGTCAATAAATTCATGTTTCAAACAATCACCAACTTCATAATGCATATTATACATCCACAAACAATGATCCATCTATAAAATTATATATATTCAAGTTTAATAGTTCATAAAGACTGCAATTCATCGACACTACAAGTGTCATTAATTCAAGTTATTATTAATTAATTCATATAATAATTAAGTTCAAATGTATAATTAATTCAAGTTATAAATAGTTCCAATTATAATTAATTAATTCATATAATAATTACGTTCAAATTATAATTAAGTTCAAGTTCTAATTAATTCAAGTTATAATTAATTTCAAGTTCTTATTAATTCAAGTTATAATTAAGTTCAAGTTCTAATTAATTCAAGTTATGATTAATTTCAAGTTCTTATTAATTCAAGTTATAATTAAATTCAAGTTCTAACTAATTCAAGTTATAATTAAGTTCATGTACTAATTAATTCAAGTTATAATTAAATTCAAATCTCATGACATTCAAGTTGAAGTTCTAAATTCAAATATCCTAAAATTCAAGTATCTAAGTCGTAACATCCCTCAAATTTTTTTCCTAAGATTCGGACCCTTCTTGTATTCGGGTAGGGTCAAACTCGAGTATTATGAAGCATTTGCAGGAGTTAAGACGAGCCCTTGAGAAATTGAGAAGTGGTAGAGGTGATGTGGGGTCACGAAAGACCCCTAGGACCAAGCTAAGTCCAAAAGATTCGTCGTGGCTAAGTTTTAGAATGAGTTCATATGAGGGGTCAACTTCTAACGATCCTATCTTTTGAAAGATGACAATCTGGGTGGCCCACAACCCATCAAATTAAAGGTCGTCAAGTCTTCTTTCCAACGCCACCAAGAATGTAATTTTTGAAGTTCGGAGTCAAAAGATATGATGATCCTAAGTTGAACTAGCACAGTAGAGATTTTCAGGCCTGTGTTGCAATTGCTGAAAAATTGGGCTTGGCGCCGCAGTGGCGCGACGCGCCACTATCGCGCCAGAAATATTCCTCAGTAGTTTGGGCTCTGGCGCGGCACGCCACTAAAAAGTGTGCAGGATTTTTCAAGCCAATTTCCAGAACCTAGAAAATATTGGCCTTGGTGCTGTAAGGGTGCGACGCGCCACTATCGCGCCAGAAACATGCCTCAATAGTTTGGTCTCTGGCGCGGTGCGCCACTGCGAGGTGTGTAGGTTTTAGGCGTAATCAGCCTAGCGCTGCAATGGCGCGATGCGCCACTATCGCGTCAGGTGCATTTTTGCCTATTTTTCAGAACTTTAAGAAGGGGCAATTTGAAAACTTACCCAAATTATATATGTATCACCCTAGACTATTTTGAGATCATATTTTCAGCCCTCACTCTCTCTCTAAAATCCCTAGGAGCTTCTCTCTCTCTCTCTCTCTCTTCTTTTTCTTCTTCATTTCCAACAAGAAGAGTTCCAAGAGCTTCAAGATTCGAGTTCTCCATTGAAAACCCAATACCAAGGTCTTCTTCAAGTCTTCACTAAGGTATGTAAGGCTATCTAAAATATGGGTTGAGTCCACCCATGTGCCCTACTCTTGCTTTGAGGTTAAAGGTCCATGAGAATGGAGTTTCTTGGTATGGTTTATGTTTGAATGAGTTTTGTCTCTCATAAATTTGATTTTTGTTTGTGTTGATGTTGTTGAGCTAAGAGATTCCCAAACCTTCATGTTAGTGTGAGTTGATGGAGAGGACTTGTTAATATGTTTTGTTGATCTCTTTAACCATGTGATTATGTTGCATAAGTCAATTTCCATAAAGGTGTAATTCTACTTGAATTGTTGAGCTAAAGCCGTAGAGTTGTGATGAGTCTTGAGGAGATGTCATAAATGCTTATCTAAATGAGGCTTAATTAAGTTGATTGGAGGATGGAATTGACGAGTGGACAAGGTCCTAAATGGGCCTTGCCATTATGACGTAATTGAGTTGATATGAGGATAGAGTTGATGAGTTGGCAATGTCCCACATGAAACTAGCCGTGAGGGCTTGTTTGAGATGATTGGAGGGAGTCTTATGAGCATAGAGTTATGGGAGGAGTATCGACCACCGAGGTGGGTGAGAGTATAGTCCGTACTCAAACCCTAGAAACTACGCCGCCAACGTAGGTAGGGATCTAACCGTTAAATTCGGATGCTTCCCATGGGATCGAACCGTTAAATTCGGATGCTTCCCCTTTATTTGTCCTGAAATGATAGGACTTGACTAATCGATGGAATCCATGATTAGGGAGGCATTCATGCCCTGGCAAGGTATGGACGGACGTGGCAATGACGTCTGATTGTTGTACTATCACTGGCTCATAAGTGATGGTTGTCGAATAAGAGAAACTCCCATTTAGGTCTTGATAGTAGTCCGAGTTAGCTGAGTTGAGTGGAGTGAGATTTGGTACGGTCTAAATCACTTCTTGTTAGACTTAGGATACTTGAGTGAGTTGTTATGTATTAATGAGTTGAGATCCTGAGTTGATATTGATGCTTATTGATGTTTGTTTCATCCGTCCATATTACATACTCGTACATTCCATGTAATGACGCCATTTGGCCTGTATCGTTTCATGATGCAGAGATAGGTACCAGGGGTCATCAACCGGCGCTCCGTTGAAGATCTATATACACTCTCATCTAGTTGGTGAGTCCTCCTAGTTTTCTGGAGGATGTTGAGCTTTCTTGTATAGTTTTGTTGTCGCTTCCTTTATTTTGGATTGTTGGTAGCCATGGGCTTGTCATTGGCACCTTCTAGACTTTGATAGAGGCTTCATAGACTAGAGTATGGAAAGGTTGGACTGCTATTTTTGAGAAGTCCTATTTTACTTGTTTTGTTGAGTTGAACATGTTTGGCCTTCGGCCCCCATATTGTGAATAGGATGTTATGATTAAACCCTCCTTTGTGTGTATATGACTGAATGATGAAGTGACTGAATCAGGTGGTTCGCTTGAAGGTTAGAAATGGCTTTCAAGTGCCGGTCACGTCTAGGGTACCCTCCCGGGGCGTGACATAGGTTATTCAAATTAGTTCTAAAGTCTAAAGAGTTCAAAAATTATACAAACCTAAATTAAAGTTCAAAATTAGTATCTAAATTTATCCTAAAAATCAAGTCCTAAAATTTAAGTATCTCAGTTCCGATATTTTTTTAAGTTTCAAACTTCAAAAGTTCATATATATATATTCAAGTATCTAAGTTATTCTAATTAGTTATAAAGTCTAAAGATTTGAAAAATTATACAAACCTAAAGTTCAAAATTAGTATCTAAGTTACTCTAATTATAAGTTCTAAATTAAAGTCCTATAATTCAAGTATCCAATTTCCAATATTTTTCTAAGTTTCAAACTTCAAAACTCCCTCTATTCAAATATCTAAGTTATTCTAATTAGTTCTAATGTCTAAAGAGTTCAAAAATTATACAAACCTAAATTGAAGTTCAAAATTAGTATCTAAGTTTAACTTCAAAAGTCCTAAAGTTCAACTTCATGTCTTTGAATATCCAACTCTAATAAGCTTAATTAGTTCAAAAGGAATACAATTCAATAACATTTCTAAAGTTAACAAAAAATTCATGCTCAAAGTTACGTTCTAAGTTCAAGTTCGAAATTCAAGTTCTAAATTTAAGTATTCTAAAATTCAAATATCTAAATTATTCTAATTATAAGTTCTAAAATCCTAAAATTCAAGCCTCTAAGTTTTAATATTTTTCTCTAAGTTTCAAACTTCAAAACATCCTAAGTTACAATCCAATATACAAACAAACTAAATGGAATAAACTAATTAACTAACTAACAAATCACAAATTACTATTCAATTTACAATCTAAGTCAAAAATCCCAAATCTAACTTAAAGCCTAAAATCAAAACTATAACTACATTTACTAATTTAATTTTACAATCTAATATACAAATAAACTACAACAAACTAAATGGAATAAACTAATTAACGAACTAACAAATCACAAATTGCTATCCAATTTACAATCTAATTCAACAACCCCAAATCTAACTCAAGCCCTAAAATCAAAACTATAAATACATTCACTAATTTTACAATCCAACAACAACAATAATCCAGTGAAATCCCACAACTTGGGGTCTGGGGAGGCAAAAATATACGTAGACCTTACTCCTATCAAGGTAGGACGGTTGTTTACGAGAGACCCTAGGCTTAATAGAAGCATAAAAAGAGGTCAGATAAGGCTAAGAAGTTCAAAGCGATATGCGAAAGCAAATAACGAAAACGACACAGATAAAATAGAGCAATTAAAGTAGAGAAAGTAATAGATAATAATAGAAATTAGAGCACAAGAAATTATAGTGTGCTAATGCGCCTACTAATACAGAAGAATAACAAGACTATGTACTAGTCTTCTACCCTAATATGGGTCCACCAAACCCTCCTATCTAAGGTCATGTCCTCGGTAAGCTGTAACTGCACCATGTCCTGTCTAATCACCTCTCCCTAATATTTCTTCGGCCTACCCCTACCTCTTCTAAAATGATCCATGGCCAACCTCTCATACCTCTGCACTGGGGTATCTGTGTCTCTCCTCTTCACATGCCTAAACCATCTCAGACGCATTTCCCGCATATTGTCCTCGACCGAGGCCACTCCTACCTTGTCACTAATAGCCTCATTTCTAATCCTGTCGCTCCTGGTATGCCCACACATCCATCTCAACATTCTCATATCGACAACTTTCATCTTTTGAATGTGAGAGACCTTAATTGGCCAACCCTCCACCCCATATAACATAGCCGGTCTAACCACCACTTTGTAGATCTTGCCCTTAAGTTGTGGTGGAACCTTCTTGTCACATAGCACACCGGAAGCAAGTCTCCATTTCATCTACCCTGCCCCAATATGATGTGTGACATCATTGTCAATCTCCTTGCTGCCTTACATGATTTACCCAAGGTACTTGAAGCTACTTTTCTTTTGGATGACCTGGTCACCAAGCGTAACTTCCGCACCAATCCAATACATACAAGTAAACTACAATAAACTAAAATACTCAATTCATAATCTAATTCAAAAAAACTCAATTCAAAGTAAAACCCTAACATCAAACTATAACTCCATTCACCAATTCACAATTAAATATACAAATTAACAATTTTAATAGCATAAATTAAACAAACTAAATAAAATAAACTAACTAACAAATCAAAAAATTCATAAATTACAAAAAAATAAAAAACCATAACTAACCTTAACAATGAGAGAGGAAGAGAGTGTCTGCCGGAGTGGAAGGACGACGCTGGGGTAGGGAGCTTGACGGTGAGGTTGCATCGGTGTGAGGAACTTGGCCAGCGTCGGGGTGGTTGGGGTCGAGATGGGAGATTGATGAGAGAAGAGAAATAGAGAGAGAAAAAAAATTGGGGAAATGAAAAAATTCCGCTAATATCTTCAGATATTTTAAAAGAAGCGACGGACTGCATCGTTCAGTCCGTCGGTTTAAAAACAATATTTGAACAGACTTTGACCAAAAAAGCGACGGACTAAGCGACACAGTCTGTCACTATTTTAAATTTGTTGACCAGGAGCGACGGATTAAGCAACACAGTCCGTCACTCTTTTTTTTAAAAAAACATAATAAATTTAAATTATTATTTTACAATGGACGGAGTCATAATATTTATTTTATAAATAATTATTTTTTATAAAAATATATAAAATAATTATATATAAATAAGATTTATTTTTGGTGCAAAAATCTGCCAACTTAAGCGACGAAATAAGAGTTACTGTCCGTTGCTTTTAATTAAAAAAATTTTTTAAAAATAAAAACGACAGAAAACGTCGAAATATCCATCTCATTTTTGTAGCGATGCTGTCCTTCACTTTTTGCCATTTTTTTAGTAGTGAACTCACAAACCGGAAAATTAATGAGGACGTATAATAAAATGAGGGACCGTGAAGAGATAATGAAAATGATAGTTGTGGATTCACTACCTTTTTCATTTGATTCTTATGATGCTTTTATTCATTATATACAATCAATTTATAATTCCATGTTTAATGGTATTTCTAGAAGTACTTGTAGATCAAATATTTTTAGACTTCATGGACAATATGCATATTATTTATGTTCTTATTAACAAATCTTCCATGTAGAGTTTCACTTATATTTATTTATGATTTTATATCAATGGATGCAAAATATTTTGGTTTTCAATACAAAATTTTATGTATTTCTTTTGATAATGCATCTAACAACACCACTATTATTAATTCTTTAAAAACTGAGCTCCCCCCTTTAGAAGATATTTTTTTATATTAGATGTGCTTGTCATATATAATTAAATTACAAAAAATGAACTTATTTTTTTGAGCCAACAATTGAAAAAACTAGGCATGCAGTTGTTTTTTTTTTCAAGAAAATAATAGAAAAACTAGACATAAAGAATTTTAAAAAAAATGCGAGGAAAATAATCTTAGACCAAGATTAATGCCCAAAGAAATTTAGACTAAGTGAAATTCTACTTATGATTTTTTAAAGAATTGCAATATTTATAAAGCCCCTATAACTACAACTTTTAATCAATATGTAAATAAATTTTCTGAAGTCATGTTGGAAATATCTGATTGGACTAAAATTGATGATGTTGTTATGTTTTTAGAAAAAACTTATTTGACTACTATTGAATTTTTCAGTGCTTATTATCCTATTGTTTCTAATATTTTAGCTTATTTAGCCGAAATTTATGTTTTGATTATGAAATATAAAAAGAAAGTTGATTACAAAGAAGCTGTCGTTGGAATGATAGAAAATTTTAAATTTTTTTTTTCTATTCTTCCTATTTATTTAATTGGTGCTATGTTAAATCCGTATATGAAATTTAGTACTATGTCTGAATGTATTCTCCTTATATATAATTCTATAGAAATTGAAAAAGATGAAGAACCTAGTATGTTTTAGGCGATGAGTGATACAAATGATCATATTCAAATATTATATAATCATTATATCGATTTTACTTGATAATACTATCCAGTCATATTGTTCCTCTATCCAGTCCTTCTGACAAGCCATCAACTTCTAAAAGAAAAACATGTGGTATGCCTGCCCGTGATGTTTCTAATTTATCTATTTGGAATAGAATACAACCTATATCATAACAGAGCATAAATCGAGACGAGCTTAATTATTATTTGAGATAGCTTCCAAAGATCTACGATGAAAATAGTGTCATTACACTAGAATGGTGGAAGAACAATCAAAGAAAATATCCAGTACTATCAACCATGGCTAGGGATGTGCTAAATGTTCCAATGTCAACTATTGCATCAGAGAGCGCATTTAGTCAATGAAGACAACAGATCAGAGGCAATCGACACTCTTTGGGGAACAATGATATGAATGTTTTAGTTTGCCTCAAAAATTGAATTAGATTAGAGAGTAAGAATAAAAGAAGAGCAGAAGATACGGAAGAAGAAGAAGAACTTGAAGAAATAATGTCAATTGGAGATCCTTCAACACAAGCTAGTCCTAATTACAGATTAATTGATTTTGAAAATTATGAGCCAATTCTTGTTAATGTTAATACAAATGAATTGGAGAAAATGATTTGAAATGTGTAGAAACTACAATTTATTATATACAACTTGTAAGTTTGTAACTTGTATGTTTTGAATTTTATCAATATATTAATAAAGTCAAAGACTCATTGAGTCTTTGCATTTCTTATTTTTTTCCCTATAAATTTTGTATGATTCAATTAAATATTTCTTTTACTTTACATAATCATATATTGAAAAATTAAATTTGTAGTCACTACAAGATTTTAATACTTGAAAAATTATTATTATAATAAATAGTATATTGTGAGATAATAGATATCAAGGCAGCCTGGTGCACTAAAACTCCCGTTATGCGCACGGTTCAGGTAAGGGCCTAATCACAAGGTCTATTGTACGCAACCTTATCTTGCATTTCTGCTAGAAGCTATTTTCAAGGCCTGAACCCGTGACCTCCTGGTCACATGACAGCTACTTTACCAGTTACTCCAAGGCTCCCTTCGAGTATAATAGATATACATTGTAAGTATATATAATATATAATGTAAGTATATTATTATAACTATCTATTATAGTGTGAGTATATTAGATATAGATTGTAAATATATATATATATAATTATAATAAATAGTATATTATGAGTACATTTGGTATACTTTGTAAGTATATAATATATAATTAATTATATTATTATAATATATAGTATAATGTTAATATATTTGGTATACATAATACGTATATATAGTATAATGTAACTATATCACTATAATAGATAGTATATTGTGAGTATATTATAATAGATAATATACTGTGAGTATATTTGGTATACACTGTAAGTATATATAATATTATGTAAGTATATAATTATAATAGATAGTATCTCCTCTCGACTCTACTAAACCTAAAGTCTATAGCCGCTCGTACCAAGTAAGTAGAAACTCATGGCATCCTCACCCATAACCCCAGAAAATCTCGGCGGTGATAGTCTAAAGAACACCCCGAGCATCTTCTGCTCCTCCTAGTGTGGCATGACACCCTCTAAATCATCAGGCTGAATGGCCGGTTCCCGTGTCTGCTGAACAACTGGTGCCGCTGGTACAAGTTGGTCTTGTGATACTAGAGCGGCATATGCTGAGGCCTTCTGCACACCCCCAATGGAAGATTAAATCTTCCTAAACATCGCCTATAGGACTAGAGCTGCGGAAGGTTCGGGCGGTAGCTAGGCTAGTCTAGAGCCCACCGGCTCTTGATGTACTAGAGATACTAGTGGCTCCACCTCCAGCTCCAGAGTCTACTCTCGATACTAGGCTGGTGTTGCAGTCCTAGCATGACCCCGTGGTCAACCTCTATCTCTAATACACGTGTGAGCCATCTTGTAAAAGATTGGAACAAGTGAGATTTCCAGAAATAAACAAGACACACACTGCACGATAGCGATACAAAAAGAGATACATTCCTAAAGACATTTTGTAGCCTCCCAAGGATAAGTCACAGACGTCTCTCCGCCGATCCATAAGACTTTACTAGATATTAGCTCTGTATAAGTGAGATCGGTGAACCTAGGGCTCTGATACCAACTTGTCATGACCTAGCTTCTCAGGTCATAATGACGCCTACTATGACCAGTAATGATGAAGCCTACTATGACCCATCAGCAGACAAGCCAACCCATATCTCAAAACTGCAAGTAATGGAATGTCTGGATAGAAGACCAGTAATCTAATGTAAAACAATAAAGTAATAATAGGAATATATAATAAACGGGCGGAAGAAACTAAATATATATATAGACAAAAAGATCCCTTATAAAACCTGGAGGTCACATATATAGAGGTTCTAATAAAATAGTACAGGTCCCAAAAGTGGATCACGGAAACAAGACTGTCTCAAAAAGCAAACGATAGGTAAAACATATGTACAGAAGGAATTGGGTAAATCTAGAATGCAGTGTGCTCACCCTCACCTCTGAATACGATTACAGTTGGCTTGAATCTATGCCAATAGCTTATACTCGAACCTATATCAAGAAAACAGATGCAGTGTGTAGTATGAGTACCAAAATAATAGGTATCCAATAGGCATCATAGGTCGACTGAGTAAGAAAAAGTAAACTGAAATATGAGTAAAAAATCACAATCAAAGATAGGACAGTAAGTAAATATGGGTATGTACACAAGCGTACTAGCAAAAAAAGAGAAAGAATCTAAGCTACTCCACCATGCTCCCATTAACCCGATGGGTACGTCCGTGTACAAATAAAGGGTAATCACATGCACAGACTCTTATAAGCCCGATAGATGCAAGAATAACTGAAAGTAGATGAATAGAACCAAAAGGATTTCAATAATATCACTTTTCTCAGACTTGAACCGAACTATTTCCAAATTCTAACACCTCAACCCATAGCCGAGAGTAGATGAAGATTTAAATAAGAAATTCATCAGGGAATTAGAAATTTAACTACGTGCAAGCTCGACCACAGAATATAGGTAACTGTAGATAATGAGTCAACATGAGTAGGCTAGACCACGGACTTTAACTGGGTAACTATTGCCAAATGTCGAGCAAGGGTATGCTAGACTGTGGTCTTTACCCGGGTATCCTTCGCTAGGAATCCTGGACACATATAAGCTGGACCACAGACTTTAATCGGGTATCTATAGCTAAGAAGCTGAACACAAGTAAGATGGACCACAGACATTGACCGAGTATTTGTAGCTAAGAGATCGAACTGAATTAGAGTCAGTTATCAACCATGCATCACGGGGAGTACCCCCTAATTGAGTGTTCTTAATGCCGCTTCAGCCTGAACCAAATATAACCTGAATCGCCGAGAAAACATTCAAAAATCAAGAACCGAGCGATATAAGATTGATAGGAAAATAGGGCATTATGTAGGTAAGTTCATAAGCTGTGTTACTGCCTAGCTAAGGCTCAGACTATTAGACTCAAGTTTGCTAAATTAGTCTACAGGGAGCTAATCATCTGAAGTAATGATGGAGAAGGTCTAAGGCCCAACGACACCAAAATTGCGCAAGTCTAAGGAAACACTAGTCTAATCCTATACTAAGGCCAAACATATTTCCAAATGTGTTACCACAAGCACAACATTCATTACAGGATAGGAACAACCAACAACCAGAGGAGTCAAGCGTACGTAGTCCAACAATTACCTTGAATAAGGTCTAGGACATGGATTCTTGGAATATAGCATGCTCAACACCCAACCCTACCAAACTCATACAAATAAATCTATAATTACCTAAAATGCTCCGTCTTATGAGGGAAAACCATTGCCTAACTATAAGTTGACCACGCGCGGTTCAATTTACAAACACGAAGCTTTTTCCTTCTAATGGCCTCCGAATGCTGCCATACTATCAACAATAGAATCACAACGTTAATATGTTAGTTATTAAACTAAAATTATTAAATTTGGATATGGACCAATTTCGGGGTCTAACATGGAAAATGTGGGATCCGCGTCCAAAATTCAGGAATTGACCCCCAAAATAGGTTCTAAATATCTACCCAAGCTTATAAATCAATTTGATAAATAGCACAGATTTTGGAAATTATGCAAAATGGGCATGCAACGAAAATTCATAAAATTCGAACTAAAAGATGAAATGATAGCTTCTTGATAAGCGACTTTTGAAAAATTGAGACTCTTCCAATCCAAACAAATTACACCATGACTTTCCTTTTTAAAAAATCCCACAATCTAGCCTCAAAAATCACTAAACATGGAGTTCATATGATCAGGATACAATCTCCATAATTTCAACAAAATACCATTCCAAAATTTACTAAACCAATAGCTAATTACGAATTTTTACCACACATGAAGCTTCCCCTCGAGTTTCCTAAAGAACCTCTAGATTTCCCAGGAAATTCTCTTGTGTTTGGACCTTTCAATCACCTAATTTGATCTTAGAATAAAGGAAATAGCGATGTTTGAAGTTTGAAGAATGAGCTGAAAATCGTCCTTGGTCTTTATTAAAAGACTAGGACATTGGCCTTTGAGAACGTGGCTATAGTGCTCCGCAAATGTGGAGGTCAAGAAACTTGACCTTCGCAAATGCGGAGGCAAAAGTCCTACACCTCCGTGAATGTGGACAAGGCTCCGCGAATGCGGAGACCAATTTCATAGACCTCCGCGAATGTGGCCATGGCTCCATGATCGCAGAGAACAAATTCATAGACATCCGCGAATATAGCCTGGGGCCCACAATCACGAAGAGAAATTCTTGCTACACCAGATATCAGCTAAAAAACTAATATTTCTTAACTTCTAATATTTTGATGGGGAGCTCAAAATTTGTTTGGAACTCCATGCGCACAAACGAGATATGCTACCCTACCAAATTCGACTTTCTGGACTCAATGACATCATTGAAATTTCTATACGAGGTCTTTATGACTGAATATGGGTCCCACATCTAAGGGTTATTTTGTACCAAATTCCACAACGGGCCTCAAAATTAGCCTGGAAGCCTCAGAAAGTGAACGAAGGGTCATTTTAGACCAAAATTGATATTTCAGAACTAACCGTGTTGTCTGAATTTTCATCCGAGCATATTTTTCAAGAATGTTGACTAAAGATGACTTTATATTCCTCTAGTTTATGTTTGTAAGAGCAACCATAAATAATTTTTTATCTTTTAAAGAAATTCTGAGTTGCAAATAGTAAATCGTTGTGTATCTATTACTATCCGTATTGTACAATAATTATCATAAATTTTAACTTTTTTTTATTGTTTCTTCTATTTCCTTATCATCTTAAATTTTAGTGCATTAAGAATTAAGGACACTACAACAAATAAATGATTTTTCGACAATTAGTTAACAGTAATAATATAGTTATTGCTATATTATATTTAGCGACAATAATAAATATTAGTATGTATAAGCAATACTCCAAATAATTGCCCTTCAAAGACTTTAGCGACTTTTTATGCAATTATTATTGTTTCTTTTGTTGTAGTGGAAGAAGCCAAAAGCAACAATAATCTTGATGAGTTAGTTATAAATTAAACGCTAGATGTGTTGGGGTGTTTTCCCTAACTTTCCTAGTGTAATTGGATTTTCCTTTTCCTAAAAGAAAAACAAAAAATCTCCATTTTTGGCTAGTCCTTTTTCTTGTAGGAAAATATTTACGACTCTATAAATAAAGACTCATTCCTTCTAACTTAGTAACATTCACCATGTAGTCCTAGGGTCTTTGAGAGTTTTGTGTAGTGGGAAATGGAGAGGCACAAGTGTTATGTTAATACTTGTGAAAACATCTTTGTATTTCAAGTGAATTGTTTAAGGTTATTTTTCTCGATATTTTTGTTCTTTCATATTTATAGTGGATTGCTCATCTCCACTTGTGGATGTAGGTCGGTTGACCGAACCACATTAAATATTTGTTTCTCTTTTGGTTTATTTCTCATTTGTCTTCTCACTCATGGTCTTTTGAGGTTTGATTTGCTATCTTATGCATGACACTTAATTATTAATAGTCCTAAGAAGTGGTATCGGAGTGAGGTTAAAAATTGGTGTTTATATTGGCGGGTTTGGTTCTAGTCGCAACCTTTTTTGACAGTAGTGAAGATTTTTGTTGGAGAAATTTTTCAGGGTGGTTCTTTGTGTCGAGACATAGATTTTATAGAGGAGATTTTGAAGATGGAGATGTAACCTAATGAAGATTATGTGAGGAAGGTGGAGCAAATTTATTTTGTCAAAAAATTAGGTCAAGGGGGAGAATTGATGGGTGTTTTCCCTAACTTTCCTTGTGTAATTGGATTTTTCTTTTTCTAAACGAAAAACACAAAGTCTCTATTTTTGGCTGTCATTTTTCTTTTAGAATAATGTTTATGACTCTTTCGAGATTTGCTTTGCTTGCTTCAGTATGACACCTAATTATTAACGATCCTAACAAGATGCTCTAACTTTAGATGATATGAACTACCTACATGAAACTGTTCAAATGGAAGCAAAGGACCACGATGACCATGGAAGAAAAGGCTAGTCTTCTTCTGTTGATTAACAAAAATATATATACCAATCAAGTAGTAATACCTAGTCCTAAATAATATGGAAAACTAAAGAAGTTGTGAAATACATACTATAGAATTCTCAATCTAGATTAGAGAGAAATCAGTGTATGTATTTATGATCACGAATCTAGTACATGCTCCTACGTATAGGAAAGAAATACAACAGTCATAGGCTAATATAAGAGTCCTAGCTATGCTAAACTTGAACTTACTATTATTATCAAACTAAGCTAAGTACAATTATCGGTAGTTGTCGAATACTATTATAACTATATAACAAATGAGCCCACGACTAATTCTAACATACTTTTGTCTGATTCTGATCTCTATCTTCAATATTTTCCCTCAAGGTAGTAAGTGTTGGAATAATATAATTACTCCTAGGTTCCTTTAAAAATCAGCAAACACTAGCTTTGTCAATAACTTTGTATGGACGTCAACTTGCTGATGTTTAGACCTTACAAACTGTGTGTGTAGTTGTCCTCTAGCAACCTTTTCTCAAACAAAATAGTAGTCCATTTCTACATGTTTGGTCTTGACATGCATCACTGGACTTAATGACATATAAAGAGCACTCATTATCACAATGAATTGTAGGCATTGTCCGGAGATACAGGTTAGTATCTTTCAGCTGTAGTGGATGTCAATGCTCTATATTCAACTTTACCACTTGATCTTGCTAGTGTAGTATATTTATTACGTGCCCAAGAGATAAAAATGTGCACCAAGACAGATGTTGTAGCATGTAGTTGATCTCCTTCTTGTTGTATATCCTACACATTTTGTATGTGAATAGCCATATCCATAATGTTGTTGGGAAAATGATAATCCCACCCAGGATAATATCCACAAGACTTTTGAACATAGTGGAGTCCACTTTTTCTCCGTTATTAAATTTTGACAATTTTGTTCTACTTTCCATTGGCATTTCACGGGGTTGCAATCGAACATGTTGAACTTCTTCAAAATCTCCTTTATATAGATTTATTGAGATATGAATATGCTTTCCTTTATTTGCTTCCTTTCTAGACCCAAGTAATGTAGCACCCCAAAATTGTTTAAGCTAAGGACCCGAACAATTCTTCATATGCCTATAGGGTTAGATGTGATGATTCTTAATTGTGCATATGAGTTAAGGTCAATTCTTTAGTGTAGAAATATATTTGGAGATGTTTTAAGGTCACAAGAACACTCTCTAGCACAAAGTTAAGTTGGAAGCTTCCTTACCGATTGAGTTTTGATATAAGATTTTACCTAGGTCAATTTCAAATGATCATATCTCCTATAAAATAAAGAATTAGATAGCCCATGAACTACCAAATTAAAGGTCTTGAGTCTTCTTTCCAACGCCACCAAGTTGCCTCATTTGGAGTATGGAGAAAAATGTTATGCCCATTTTAGTGAAGCCCTGTCAGGAAGTCGCATGTTCACGACGGCCACTATGGGCCTTGAAGACTTTCATGGGCCGTGAAGCCTTCCGTGAAAGGCTTGCAGCACAATTTTCCAACAACTTCCTGCATGCGTCCTAGGGCTATTTTAGTCCCTCCAATGTTTTTAAAACTCTATTCTAAGTTATTTTTGAGTGTTTTTAAGATAGTATATCATTTAATATCTAGTTTTTCTTTCATAATCATAAATCTAAACATCCTAGCCTCAACAAAACTCTCTCAAAACAAACCTAGAGTTGCTCTTCTCCATCAAGAACAATAAAGTTTTCAAGTTAACAAAATTCAAGAATCAAGAGAAGCCTTCTATCTGAGGTTTTTCCAAGGTTTCTTCTCTAATCAAACTAGGTTTTTCAATAACTCAGGTCTCCTTTTCACTCCAAGGCTAGAATTCATTAAAGAATGTAGAAATTTCATCCTTGGATCCTTTCCATCCATGGAGTCTCAAGAATTTCTCTCTCTCTCCTCTCTCTCTCCCTTTTTACTCAATTTTAATTTAATTATTTTAGGGTTGTGGTGATTTAGCATTTTATTCATTCAATTATACCTTTTCTCTTCTTCAATGATCTTATTATGCATGAATTGATGTTAATATCATATTTTCAAGTATCTTTACAGGAACCCATGCATTTGCCTATTTTATGATTATGAGCTATGATTTGACATTATGCATGCATCATGAATTTATGAACTATGATTTAAGGATGCTTCTAGTTGAAGTATAACTATGAATTTTATACAAACCTTATTATGATCTTGATGCTTTAGATAAGTATTCTTATGAATATGTTATGATGTCATGCTATGTAGAAGGAACTATTCTTATGATTTTCAAATATTTATGATGAACTTGGTATTACTAGATTCTTACACCCTTCAAATCTTATGATATTTTATGTATGACATTCCGTTGAGAGTTGACCTAAAATTGAGTGGACCTTGGAATAAAGGTTCACCCATTAGTAGAGACAAAGTTCTTTAAAAGAAATCCCATTGTCCCATAACTATGTACCACTGTAGGAGAAAGGATTAGCCATTAGTAGAGGCTTGATCTTTTACAAAAGGTCACCCATTAGTTGAGGCTTTATTCCTTAGTAGCTTCAAGGATCCACTTAGGTGATGTTACAGTTCTTACTTGGAAAGTATGGACCTTCTCTTTTCTGTGTATGAAGAAAACACCGTACTCCATGTAGCTTAGTGGATCTGTTGAAGATGCATCTAAGGAACATGTTGAACGACATGGTCCAACTGATATGAGTCCCGACGACTGTTAAAGACCTACTAAAAGATTTAAGTTATAGTAGGACTCACTGTTGGATAAGTTAGAGTCAGATTATGACTAGACTGCTGCTATGAACGTGTAGTAGTTAATTTGTAATTAATCTCATTGTATTTGTATTGTAGTGTAAATATAATTTTAGTTATCTTAGGACTCTACAATTCACTCCAAAATAAACGAGACTTGTACTCATTTATTATCATCAATACAAAACCTTGATTCTCTCAATAGATGTTAAGAATTCTACATGTATAGAGCATTAAAGCTCTTTCTCTATTTAAAGTATTGATTCTAAACCAAAATCCCACGTCCAAATTATAATGGATCCATCCACCAATACACTATCCACCTCTTCCCTTCATCACCTTTTTGCCTTTTGTTCCATTAAACTCAAATCAACGAATTATGTCATATGGAGGACACAAATGATGTAGTTGATTCAGGTGATCAAATTAACCTATTTCATCACATTGACTGAACTAACTCAGAGTAGCTATTCCACTGGAAAGATTGTTGAGAAAGCTGTAATTGTTGAGAAGGATGAAGAAGACAGTGGTAGCATTGACGACTGGGAGGAGAAAGATTTATTGCTAAGGAGTTGGATCTCAGACACCTTAACAGAAAAAAACATGTTCCTGATTATGGCCTGCTCAACTTCCAAGGATATGTAGGAATGCTTGGAAGAGGCCTATCTTCAACCAACAAAAGATAAAGAGTTTCAGCTAAAACAATAACTAAAAAGTGTTAAGCTTGGAATTAAAATGATTGATGAATAAATCAAGGAATTCAAGGGTATATATGATAGTCTTGCAACCATTCACAAACATGAGGATGAAGATAGCAAAGAAATTAACTTTGCTAGAGGTTTAGGTCTCAAGTACAAGAACTTTAGGACTGTCATGCTAGATAAGGTACCATATCCCACTATTAATCAATTTATTAATTTTGGGAAGAGAAAACTACTCTAGGGAAAGATGAAACAATAACTTCAACTCCAGAGAATGAGGCTTCAAGCCTATTGGACAAGGAACAGGTTCTTAGCACCACTAGAATGGACCAGGTTCTTTAAATAAGGAAATGAGTAGTAGCGAGTCTTGTCAAATTTGTGGTAGAAATAACCAAACTGCTCTTAAGTGTATTTATAGGTGGGACTACTCTTAACAATCTACTGAAGAACTACCACAAGCATTGGTTGGTGTTAATTTGTAGAATGGATCTTCCAGTGATGATACCTTATATGTAGACTCAAGAGCTAGTATCCATAGGACAAATAACTCAGGTATTCCATGTGATCTTAAAAACTACAATGGATCTGATAAAATTATTGTTAGAAATGGATCACAATTAGACATAACACATGTTGGAAATACTACTAAATCAGGTCTGAAATTATAAGAGGTTCTTGTAGTTCCTAAGATTACTAAGAATCTACTTTTCGTTAGTAAGATTGCAAAGGATAATTGTTGCAGTCTTGAATTTGGTGAAACTAATTTTGTTGTAAAGGATTAGAAGACAAGGACACTACTGGCCAATGGATCTAAGAGAAGTGGACTATATACTTTGGAAGATAACAAACTTCATGCCTTGACTGCTATATGTGATTGGAACACATCAGACACCATGTGGCATACTAGATTAGGAAACCCTAGTTTGAAGTCTTTAAAAGTTTTGAGTAGCAATAGTTTCATAAATATTAGTATTTGGAATAAAATTCATGCCGTCTGTTGCAGTTGTTAGTTGGGAAAAAGTTGTAAACTTTCATTTGGTTTGAGGAATAAAATTAAGAAGGAACCTTTAGTGAAAATACATTATGATCTGTGGAGACATGCTCCAGTTGAATCTTCTCAGTATATGAAATACTATGTAGTGTTTGTAGATGACCACACAAGATATAATTGGCTTTATCCACTAAAAAAAGAAGTCTGAATTGTTTGTAAAATTTCAGAAAATGGTGGAAAAATATTTTTTAAAAAGATTAAGATATTGTAGTGTGATGAAGGTGGTGAATTCCTCATATCAAACTTTCTTAAACATTTAGAAGATTGTGGTATTGTCAAGCACATTTCATGTCTCAACACACCTAAACAAAATGGAGTTTGAGAAAGAAAACACAGCATATTATTGAGACTGGTTTAACTCTTCTACTCCATGCTAATCTTTCTTTGTTCCTATGGGTTGATGTTTTTCTTACTACAGTGTTTCTCATCAATAGACTACTCTCCTCAATCTTAAAGATGGTGACTACATTTGTCAAGTTACATGGTGAGCAACCTGATTACAATAACTTAAAGGTGTTTGGTTATTTGATTTCCATATATCAAGGGCAGTAAAAGTTTAGTCCAAAGACTTATCCGTGTGTGTTTATTGGATACAATAGTTTGCACAAAGGTTACAAATATTATCATCCTTCAACAAGGAGGGTGTACGTGTCCAAACATATTATCTTTGATCAGAACACATTACCCTTTGCGTCTCCAAAACAATCCCGGACTAACATTGATGTCTCACTCATTTGGCTACTTTTGTTGAATGTTTTCTAAAGTATAGGCACCAACTACTCCTATTTCAAGGGAAGTGCAGGATGATCCAACTACACAAGTTGCGGATCATATTACAACATCTATACCTTTTAATGGTGATGGTATAGAACAAGTTGACAGTGTTGTTTTTGATTCACATGATGTAAGTGATGGTGTTACTAATCACGTTGTAGAATGTATATCTAATGATGATGCTTGTGTTACTGACTTCTCAGATGTAAGACCCGATGATGGTGATGTAGGATCAGATGATGGTAGTATGGAATAGGTTAAAAGTGTTAGTTCACCACTTTATGAACCTGTACTTGTGACCAGTCCACCAGGGCGAGGGATACATCTAGAAGTTGATCTTTCAAAGTGGAATATGACTGAACCTCCTGCACCTTCTACATCACAAGGGCATCACATGATCACTAGAAACAAGGCAAAGGAACATCATATATCACTTGCTACTAAAAACAAAAAAGATATTTTTAAGGAAGCAAAGACTACTAAAGAAGCACTCAAGTCCCCGCATTGGCGTACACCTATACTGGAGGAAATTAGAGCTTTGCATAACAACAAGACATGGATATTTATGCCCAAACGTGCTAGTATAAACTTAGTTGGTTCTAAATGTGTGTTTAAGACTAAGTTGAATGCAAATCGGACTATAGACAAATACAAAGCCAGGCTTGTTTTCAGGGGTTTCTCACAACTTATAGGGATAGATTTTGAAGAAACGTTTTGCCCTGTGGTTAAGGCCACAACTATTAGGGTGGTTCTATCCATTGTTGTTAGCTCTAAATGGAGGATCAGGTAGTTACATGTCAAAAATGCATTTCTACATGGTTTCTTGCAAGAGGAGGTATACATGAGTCAAACTCCTGATTTTATTGATCTGAGGTATCCTCAACATATTTTTTTATTGAAAAAGGCACTATATGGTCTTAAATATACACCTAGATCCTGGTTTGATTGACTTAGCATGCATCTATTGCATCTTAGGTTCCTTTGTAGTAAGACAAATCCTTTTTTTTACTTTACAAACTCACAAAGGTACCATTTTTCTCTTGTTATATATAGATGACATTATCATAATAGGAAGTAATCCATCACATGTCTTAGAGTTGGTTCTAGAACTTGGAAAGGAATTTGTTACGAAAGATCTTGGTCCTTTACACTTCTTTCTAGTAGTAGAGGTCAAGTATTTTGCAGGAGGAATTCACTTGAGTCAGAGTAAGTATGTTTCTGAG
This sequence comes from Solanum dulcamara, assembly GCF_947179165.1. NCBI lineage: Eukaryota > Viridiplantae > Streptophyta > Magnoliopsida > Solanales > Solanaceae > Solanum > Solanum dulcamara. The sequence goes on along the minus strand of NC_077237.1, from coordinate 15,368,198 downwards.
TTACTGGATAAGACTGATATGACTTTGGCAAAAATTGTTGCTATTTTTTAGCTCAAAAGCATGGTTTACATAAAGCCGTGGAAGGTATTGTAGATTTCTTTCTATAGAGAGTGATAGTAGGGAGTCTTCATATTTGACACTCACACAACCTAATGTTACTCATGTAGTGAATCTAGCAAGCCAGTTTATGCAAATTCCCAATACTGAACATCTTCAAGAAATCAAAAGAATTCTAAGGTACATCAAAGGCACTGTATACTTTGGACTCAGAATTATTTTACAATCAGTTTATAGGTTGTATGGATATTCAAATGCTGATTGGCGAGGTGGCACCACTACCAGGAGATCAACTACATGCTATAGCATCTACCTAGGTGCAAATTGTATTTCTTATACTTCTAAGAAATAGACCACAATAACAAGATCAAGTACTGAATCTGAGTATAGAGCACTAGTCTCCACTGCAGGAGAGATGACATAGATCATATATTTACCTTATGATCTTGGGGTGTATCTCAAGCCAGTTCCTAAACTGTATTGTGACAACTTGAATGCCTTGTACATGACACTCAATCCAGTTGTGCATGCTAGATCCAAACATGTTAAGATGGCCTATAACTTTGTTCTTGAAAAGCTGGCAAGAGGTCAACTTCTTAGTTAGTTTGTGAGGTCTATCTATCAACTAGCTAATATTCATACAAAAGCATTAATAAAGCAAGTTTTTGCTGGTTTTCGAAGCAAGCTAGGAGTAACTGTTCCACCACTTACTAGTTTGAGGGGAAGTGTTGAAGATGCATCTAAGAAATAGGTTTGAAAGACATGGTCCAAATGATAGGAGTCCTGACGCTATCAAAAACCTATTAAAAGAGTTAAGTTATAGTAGGACTCACTATTGGATATGTTAGAGTCAGATTATGGCTAGACTACGTCTATGAATGTGTAGTAGTTAATTTGTAATTAATATTATTATATTTATATTGTAGTATAACTCTAAGTTTAGTTAGAGTCGGACTCTATAACTCACTCCTATATAAAGGAGTCTTGTACTCATTTATTATCATCAATACAAAACCTTGATTCTCTCAATAGTTGCTTAGAATTCTACAAGATCCACTTAGGCGATGTTATGGTGCTTACCTTGGCAAATATGTACCTTCTCTTTTTACTGTGTGAGGAAAATACCATAATTCATGACTCACATAGTTTATGTCAATTGCTGGTATCTCTCACAAAGACTTATGACTCTTATTATGACTTATGATTTTCTTACAAGTTGCATCGACCATGTATTTTGTTTTTCATGATATTTTAAAGGTTTTTACCTATATTTAGCTTGGTCATTGAATTATTATGATTTACAACATGCATTGCATATTCTCTATACTTAGTACATTCTATGTACTAACGCATACTAAGGCCTACATTATTTCATAATGTAGTATCTGACTTTTATCCTCCCGCACGTGGCTAGTTGGTGATCTACTCAGAGTTAGCTTTTGGCGAGTCCTCATTATTCGAGGGTGAATTTGTCATGTTATTTTACTATTTTCAGACTTATGTTCTTTTATTATGTTTGGTGAACTAGGTTCTTGTCCTACGCCTCGTCTAAAATTATTAGAGGCATATCTAGAATATATAAGCATGTTTACGTCATTTGGCATTTATATTTGATTTTTCCTATTTTTGAGATTCATTATAGTGAGACTTTTTCTACATTTTAAGTCATCTTTTATTTCATGCTTGAAATTGTCATGCTATGTATGCTAAGACGCTTGGTTGGAGTCCTTCAGAATTCTAATCGTTGTATCATGCCTAGGGCCTAACTTGGATCATAACAAGTAATATGACATGAGTTGTATGTCTATCATTTCAAACACAAGGGATATTGCTTTCTTGAAAACTTCAAATAAAAGTGGGTTATCACCCATCAAAATAAGATCATCAACATAAACACAAACAAGCAGAATATCTTTGTTAATATGAATTGTAATGTAAAGAGCATATTCTTGGAGACAATGAGTATATCCATTATTTTGAAAGTAATTGTCAATGCAACTATTCCATGTCCCTGGAGCTTGCTTCAACCCATACAAGACTTTACTCAACCTCAACACCTTATCTTCATGATTTTTGATTACGAAGCCAATTTGACATCTAGTTGATAGATTTTCCACTTCATTTGTGCTGCTAAAGAAATTAGTAGATGGATCATCTCCATGTTAGTAATAGGTGCATAGACTTCCTCATAGTCAATGCGATGTATTTTCTTGTAGACTTTAGCCACAAGTCTTGCCTTATATCTCTCCACCTCTCCATGAGCATTTTTTGCCTTTATACCCATTTTACTCTAATTGCTCGATGATTCTTAGGAAGAGTCTTACCTCCCAAGTGTTGTTCTTATCTATAGACTGGATTTCCTCCTCTATGGCTTGTATCCACCTTTTATCTGTAAGAACTTCATTAAAATTCATTGGTTCACTATCAACAAAAAGACAACACAACAAATCAAAATTAGTAACTTCTTCTATGTTATCATAGAGTTCTTGGATACTCCTCATCCTCTGTGACCTTTTACCTGAACTCTCTTGAGAAGATGGAGATACAATATTTGCTGGTGAAGGAGGTGAGGTAACATCCAATATAGTTGCCATGGTCTATGGTTCTTCTTCATCTCCAAAGTATAAAAGAAAAATCATATTTTTCTTGTTGAGTCTCCCAATTCCATGTTGCTTTTTTATCAAATTCAACATTACAACTCATAACTACCTTGTTATTGCTTAGTTTTTATAATTTATAGCCTTTTAAACTCACTTTATATCCAACAAACAAATACTTGACACTTCAATCATCAATTTTAGCTCACCCTTGATGTGGAGCATGAGTATAGGCTATGCTCCCAAATATTATCAAGTGCTTGACACTTGAATTTCTTCTGTTCCATTCCTCTTGAGGTATTTTTTAATGATGTATCACCATCATTATGGGTAAGCCAATAGGGGAAGGATACAGGGCCAGAAAACTTTCGGGTAGTGACTTGGAAATTTTGAGCCTAGGCCAGAATTGGGTGAAATTTGAGTTAGGTGAGGTCTAATATAATTAAAGAATGTATGGGGATAAAATTTTTATTTTTATCAGTTTATATGGTATCCAAAATGATACAGAGCCTGTACATCTTTACAGAATCAAATTTGGGTGAATAGAATTCCCGAAATCATGGTGTGAAAAGGTAATTTTAGAATGCTAAGGTTGGAGGATGTATTATGAAATAGGATCTTAGAACTCAATTTCAGAGCTTTCTATTTTTGTGTATCCCTCTAGAGTAGGATAATTCTCACAAGGGCTGGGCCACCAAAGCAGGATGGTTTCGCTGTGGCAGGACTATTGAGACTAAAATAGGGGAAAGATTAAGAAATGGTATTTTTCTGCCAAAACTGTTCTTAAGAGTTAAGAATCTACCCAGGGTAATTTTTCATCGATTTTCCATAAACTTTTGCACCTAAGGTAAGATAGTTACTTCCCTAATCCATATATTGATTCCTAGAACCTAGAATCATGGTTGGGATCATTGGGGGTGGGTTTTGACGTGAACCTTATGGTGGAAAAAGCCCTGGTTAGGAATTATGATCATGTGTTTGGCCAAGGGTTGTAAATTTGGTAAAATTGAAGTGAGTTAGGCTATTTTATTGATCGTTTTCATTGTATATGACTATTTTTAGACTAAGAACAAGCCGAATGAAATTGAAAAAGGAAAGCTCCAGTAGCTTAGAGTTTCCAAAAGCTTGGTTTTGAGGTAGATGATGGTTTTGTCTTCCTGTTATGTTATATGTGCTTGCTAATTGCTTCACTGTATGTATATACATATGAGGATAGGGAAAGATGAAATGAACCATGAAAAATGACTATATATTGTCTCTGTCTTGCAATAAACTTGTTCTTGGTAGATATGAATGTTGAACTACTCACTGTATTTGTGGTTGATTGTGTATGTTTGGATCGGATATCACATTCTAACACGTTCTTAGATCAGGTGTCACATTCCAACATATTGATAGGTGTTTGTAAGTCACATGAGAGGACCCTTTCTTGAAATTACATGATAATTGGGACTATTAATCCTCACTTCCATAAATGATTAGTCGAGATAGAAAGGTGGTTTCCTTCCTTTCTAAAGTTTGGAAAAACTCATCCTCTTTTTTCTCAAAAAAAATAAAAAGAAATTGAGTACTCCTACCTGGAGTATGAAAGTTCAAAAATTCTTATTCCTTTCCTCTATAGAGAAATGATACTCCAATAAAAAAAAATTAATAGTGCCATGCCGGTAACAAAAATATCCCTTCTCACTCTTCTATTAATTTACTTTTGGGGCAAGAAACATCTAATTCCATGTGTGTATGTTTAAGTACTAGATATGAGATAATATTGTAAGATACTCTGTGTATATGTGTTTACTGTGCTATAATTACGTGCTCATTCTCACTTATTGGCTAGCCGCATGATCCTCCAGTACACCATTGCTTTTGTGTACTGATACTGCACTTGGTCTGTCTTTGTTGAGTACAGGGCACCTTTAGGTGGATGTTGAGAGACCTCACATAGAAGACCATTAAATTTCTAGAGGTCAAGGGTGAGCCAGTTCTTTCAGAATACCATGAACTTATCTATATCTTGGTCCTTCACTCAGGACTAAGACTTTCAGAAACTTGTTAATTTTATGATTTTTAGGGTTGTATCCCATTCCTTTAGACCTGTTATTGTTTAGAAGTTTTGGTACATCGACTTTTAGGTCATAGGTGTTAATTTTCACATATTTGGTTGGTTTGACTAGACCTTCTGACTTTATGGGAACTTAGTCTTATTTTATTATTTAAACCTTCTTTTACAACTTTAATTTTCTTATCTCTTACAATCCTTGTTAGCTTGGGCTGTAATAGTGGTTCTCCTGTTAGAGGGTTAGTGTGGGTGTTATTCATGGTGGATTAAGGTTTTGACAAAGTTGGTATCAGAGCCCTAGGTTTTTTGGTCTCGTTGTACCTAAATAGGTCTAGCAGAGTCTCGCAGAACGTTACAATGACATTTGTACTTTTATTTGAGAGGCCACAAGATTTTGGAAAAGTTTCTCTATCTTCTTTACTTTGTGATATAACTTGATTCCAATTTGTAGCTGGTAATCTAAATTGGTATCTAACATCTTTCATTCTCTTTTCCGCATATGGTTAACACTCGCTACAATGGTGTTTGCCCTGTAACTCCTATTATGCCAAAAGAAGAGCCAGTTGCAAGAGGACGTGCTGAGGTAGGGGCAGGAGAAAGGGGCACAATAGAGGACAAAGATTAGCAAAACACACCAGGCTAAAGCTCTAATTGAGGAGATGCCAAGAGACGAGGACCCTCCTGCACCCCAAAATGAAATAGACGGAAATGTAGAGGTTGAAGAACATGAGACAACTGAATAGCTGGAGGAAACCCAAAATTGGGTTGTTTGTCTTCCCACTTTGGATTAAATATTGGCTTATTAGATAGTGTCTTTCTTTTATAGATTTGCTGGCACTGGAGCCATCTCCAAAATGCTTGCAATACCAGCTCTAGTTGCCCACCCATTTGCTGATGTAGTTTCTCAAACAGAGGGAATGTTAAGAAATGATGCCTTCTTCCGTCCACTTATGGGGCCATTTGTGACCGACATTGATCACGTTATGCATACCAAGTTTTTGAAGCTAAAGCCTCCAATTTTCCATGATTTTGAGAGTGAGGATACATATGAGTTCATCTTTCTCTAATATGAGAGGTTGCATAAATTGGGGATAGTTCACCAGCACGAGATTGAGTTTGTGACTTTCCATATGTAAGGTGAAGCCAAACAGTGGTAGAGGGCCTATGTGGAGTGTCGCTCACCAGTTTGCCTTGGACCATTGAAATTTTACCTTTTTTCGAGTTAAAGTAGTCAAGGGCGATGCAATGGAAGAGAAATTTTCCACAAACCATCTATAATAATTGGCTAAGCCTAAAACACTTCAAATATTAGAAGGAGATAAAGGTCTAGGCCAAGTTTTTACCACTTTGATTTTTTTAGGATCAACCATAATACCTTCACTAGAAATAATATGGCTAAGGAAAGCAACTGATCTCAGCCAAAACTCACACTTGCTAAACTTAGCATATAACTGATAGTCCTTGAGGACTTACAACACAATTCTCAAATGATTGGCATGCTCCTCGTCACTCCGAGAGTAGACTATAAAGACCCTGTTCATCAAATACATAAAGGTTACAGGGCCATTTATTATTCCAAAAGATATAATCAAGAATTTGAATTGACCATATCGATTTCTATAAGCAGTCTTTGGAATGTCACATTATCTTACTCAAAGTTGATATAATCTGATCGAAGATCAATCTTTGAAAAGTAACTTTCTCCTTGAAGTTGATCAAATAAGTCATCAATCCTTCTCCCTAATAAAGAGAACTAGAGCACCCCTTGGAGAGATACTTGATCTAATAAAACTCTTATCCAACAAATCTTTTAATTTCTTAAGTTCCAACAGGGCCATTCAATAAGGAAGAATAGAGCTGAGCTGGGTATCAGGCAAAAGATCATTACCAAAGTCTATTTCCCTTTCAGGAAAGATACCTAGGAGATCATAAAGGAAAACTTCCAGAAATTCATTAACAACCAATACTGAATCAAGTGTAGGGGATTTGGTATTTGTATCCCTATACCATACTAGATAATAGATGCAACTCTTGCAAATCATTTTTTTGATATTTCAGATACGAGATGAATTAACCTTTAACCATGAAATTACAACCTTTCCATTCTAGGGCTGGCTAGTTAGAAAACTAAAACTTGACCTTGCGGGTTCTATAACATATGGAAACATAGTATGCATAAAGTAAATCCATACCAAGGATAACATCAAAATCGGTCATATCAATCTCTACAAGATCAACTAAGGTGACTTTATGAAAAAGTAAACTGGACAATTTCTATAGACCTTTTTAGCCACAAGTGAATCACTAATAGGAGTATAGATCAAAAAAGGTTCTAACAAGATCTCAGGACTAATAACAAACTTTATAGTAAGATAAGGAGTAGCAAATGATAGATATGTACCAGGATCTAATATTACATAAATATCAAAGTCAAAGAATTTCAACATACCAGTACTAACATCGAGTGAATCCTTTAACTCATGACGAGTCTAAATGGCATAAAATCTATTTTGGCGCTGTTTGCCACCCGAAGTAGTACCATTATGAGCCGATTGGCCTTTAGTAGTCTGAGCCTGGGGTCGACCATCTCCACCTTTATTAGCACGACAATCCTTTACTTGATGACCCATCTTACCACAACTAGTCTAGGAAGGGCATGGGACAAGTTCCTAGCTCACCAAACATAAGGAAAAAATTCAAAAGAACATTAATTAAATCATAAATATTGTGTCCTCAAATTATGAGGACTCACCAAGAAGTAGCTAGAAAACTCCAAATTCTAGCCACGAGCGGGATGCATAGAATGATTGTCGGATCCTACATTATGATACAATGTAGGAAAACTATGCGTTAGTAAATGAAATGTACTAAATATATGAGAAACATGCATGCACAAGAATAATCGGACATAATCAATATGAACTTGTGATGCATGACTAAATATCGTGAAATCATAAAATAAAGCTTAAAAATATTTGAAAATATTTAATAAGGTCAATGCATCATAAAACATCATTAAGAGATTGTAGATACAACATATACATATGCAGGATACTAACCTTAATTGTCATTTAAGATCATGTGAGCGATAATATAGAATTCGATATAACTCACACACTGAAAAGAGAGAGGCTACTTATTTAGGTAGACTCCATATAAATATAAACATGAGCTATATATGGATCCACTAGCTAGACTATAAAGGCACCTATGGTAGCACGTAGTTTGGAACTAGGAGTTGCTACTAGGGCTCCCTTGTAGAGTTTTCACCACAAAGTTCTCTCGATGTTAAGTTAATTCCAATAGAATACATAAATCATAGCCATTAGGAAAGAAAACAATAAACCAATCCACATCATAAAATATGTCACAAGAATAGCTCCTTGAAAACTATGATCATAACATAATCATATAGTCACTTACCTTTCTAAGCATCTAAATCATGATTCCTTTCATATTGTGAGAAAACCTTTTACAATTCATGGTTAGTTTCTTGAAAATATACTTGAATCATAATTCATAACTTTCATAAATAAGATACAATACTTCATCAAATTTATGATCACAATTCCATAATTTATACTTGAAATTCATAGCATAATGCATGGGTCATTGCAAAACTAATTGAAAACATGTAATTTAGATAAAATCATGCATGTATAGGTCATTGAAGTTGAGTAAAAACATAATTGAATTGAGCCAATGCAAATTGATCAAAAGTAAGGTTTATGAGATTTTCATAAAAGACAGAATTGAGAAACCATTAGTATTCCATGGATGGAACAATATCCATGGATGAATTCCAACATACCTTGATTAATCAAAGCCCTAAATGAAAATTCGAATTGGGAGACTTGAATTTGAAGATCCTTGAAACCCTTAGCTTGGATAAGAAAATTGATCCTTGGGAGATAAATTCTAGAGAGATGATTTTTATATTAAGTTCTTGAGATGGAATAGGGTGAATATGGAGGGCTTGGGTAGTTATAGTCTTAGGAAACATACCCAAACTGACATAGCTTAGATAATTAATGAATGAGAAATGACCAAAATAACCCTAGGAATTTAACTAACAAACCCCTTCATGAATGTCCTTAATGGGTTGTGAAGTATACCATGAACCGTATACCGATCTATGGAAGAGAGAAAAATCTGGGTATTGAGCGATGACTTACACGGACCTCACTATGGGCTGCATAGTCCCTTACAGGCCCTGCAAGATGCTTGTGAACCTTAATTTTTCCAAGTCTTGGGAGCCTTCTCTTCATAAACCTTCTAATGTTCCATGAAGATCTTAATGAGCCATAGAAGGATCTCATCCAAAATCCCTTGAGCCAAAATGCATCCAAGTTTTGGAGGTGTGGTCTACGGACACCCCTACGGCCTATAGGACCCACCGTAGTCTATAAACATGCTCATATTGGTTGAAGTATTCCTTATCCCCTTTATTAGACCTCCCACAATTGCTTTTCATAAGAAGTACATGTCACGACCCAACCCCATAGGCTGCGACTAGGGTCCAACCTTGACCCCGTATACATATCTATCAGATATAAGAACTATACATATGAACCCCAACAGCTGATAAAATTTTCAAATACATGTAGCCTCTTTCATTTGCGTCATGTTATGAAAGGGCAAGCAAGCCGACAAGGCTTCCATAACACAATAATATTTACAACTCATCATACAACCATAATCGCACAAAACTCACATATTACCCTTGTACACATGTCTACAGACCCCCAAGAATAGTAATGGTAACATATGGTGGGATAGGCCCCCCACCGTACCCCTGAATAAATAAACATATATATATAAAATAACCAGTATCAAAAGTTAGACTCCAGAACAATGAAGCACTTCCAATATTGCTGAGTGGAAACCTTAAGCTGGCAGATCTCCAAAATGAACATGTGTACATACAAGTATAAAATGCAGCCCCCGAAGAAAGAGGGGTCAGTACAATATATGTATTGAGTATATAAAGCATGGACTGTGATAAGTAAAGTCACTACCAGAGCATAACATACAAAAATGAGCAAAATATCTAGAAATATCAAAATGCTTATCATAACCACAGATAAGGTATGCAGAAAAACATATGCCATATCCGACCCCATTATGGGACTCGGTGAACAAATCGTGGTCGCCGCTCCATCACTGGCGCCATAGAACATCATAAATCCAGAGTAGGGAATATATCCGTAACAGATCATATCATATCAAATAGTCATATCATATCATATTATATCATATGTGTACATGGCACATCATAGCTCCACAATTCCCATGTATAGGTCGTACTTTCCCCCTTATGTCTGGGCATGAAGAACAATGCAGAAAAGTACGTATGATAACAAAACGTGGCCTGGACTCGGTGAAGGAAGCATTGAGGCATCCAAAAATAGAGTAGTGAGAAACTATATGCAATTTAAATCATATCTGAGACTCGACGGAATAATCAAAATGAAATTTAGTTCAAAATCGAGACAAGAGTCATATCAAGTACCTTTTGAAAGTCACTATGAGTTATATCAAAATAGAACTTCTAAGAATCATATACATGTATCAAGGCATAACAAAATATCTTTTGGAAGTTGAGAAATTGGCTATCCTAGTGGCTTTAAGTATAGGAACCTCTTTGGATTCATATGAAAGTCATATACTTGTTTTGTAAAAACCAAGCCAAAAAGGGAGATTAGTTTTATATACTTATGTCAAATCATGCTAAGAGAAGGAATAAGATTTACATACTTATGCCAAATATATGCTAAAAGAAAGTATAAGCCTTACATACGTATGCCAAAATATGCCCAAAGAAGGAAACATTAGCTTTACATACCTCTTACGGGTTACCCTTAACACGTTCGCCTCGTCGTGTCTTGAACATATTTAATATGAAAGCAATCCGAGCATCAACAATCCTCGAATTTCCAGCGTTTTAAGTTACATACGTGTATTCATAGAACTCATTTCCTCGCTCGTCTTCTCAACTAGTCTTTTAGCTAGTTAAGGCATTAACAAACATTGGGCAGCATCTCTCCTATAATGTGCCCTATCTGAATTTCCAATTATACTCCTAATAGCTACAACCATCAACAATAACCTGCAGCACATATATATATACAATTTACATCAATCTTATACTACATAAACTCCAAATGACTCGCTCGAAACCAGGATACCAAAATAAGATTTCTAGTTTTTCTTATCAAACCCTTTAACCGTATGAAAAGGGGGTCGTGTGGCTGCAACCAGAAGCTCATCCACCTCTTTTAGAAAACATTTAGGCGCTGAAACACAAACCACACAACCAGCAGCCGCCTCTAAATGCACAACGCCTTACTTTGACTACAATTTAACTACGACAACTTCAATTTAGATTGTTTCTTTCGCTGAGCATATCCACGGCTTTTTTATACTTCCAGAAGTATAAATGTACGTAATACCCTCCATAAAAACCCCATAAAGTCCAAATTTAAAGGATAAACCTTACCTTACCCGAAATTGGCCAAAACTAGTCAAGATTGCGCCTCGGAAACCTCTTTAGCGTGCTGGAAGTTGCGTGGACTATTTGCTATCCGTTTTGGCTGCACCAAGCCATAATTTTATACTTATAATACCTCCATATCATCATGGTATATTCTGGATAATTAATTTATGGAAAGAAATTGGGACTTATCTATTTGTTTTCTCCAAGCCGTCCTCTTTTTTCTCTAGACTTAGGGTTCTTTTTTTTTGTTACTACTGAAGTTTTCTGGATAGAAATGACCTTAAGAGTAATGTAACATGTATATATATGGGCTGCCTTGGAGGTGACATGTGTCCAGCTATGATTGGACCACCGCATCTATGCAACCTATTAGGGTCTGCCATGTGGCAGTGGGGTTCACCCCAAGCTGCTGGATCACCTACTTGACCCTAAGTAGGTGCATCACCTGCTTGATTAAGGTGATGCCATGTGTCTCTTCTCCATTGGCTTCCATGTGTCATCCTCTCCTTTTCCTCGTGGGTTTGTAATCCTGTCCTATTTTAAGAGCCTATATAATTCGTGCTACGTAAGCTTGGTATATACTCAAATAGCTTTGTATGTAAGACTTCTAAGTTAGTAGCTTACGTAGGTAAATTGAGTCCTACGACTCATTACTTGGCCTCCAATTCCTTCTGGATTCTTATGACTTTATTTCCAACCTTCTCTACTATGGGGTATCACATTCTCCTTTCCTTAAAGTCGTTTGATAGTGTTGTAGCTTATCCGGCTCACATGAAAATGTCTAAGGAACTTACGAGACATTCCGAGATCGGGAATGTGGGGTATAACATCCTTCCCTCCTTTAGAACATTCATCCTTGAATATTGAATAAAACTTTCCTTAAGACTTTATACAAACTGTAGGGAGATTCCTTTCTATTGCGATAGCATATATTTTCATCCAAGTAATTAATATACGAGTTCCAGGAGTGAGGGTTACCTATAGACATCGGGGATAGGTACGGATACCTGTGTTTCATGTCCTCTTCAGCTTCCCAGGTCATTTCTTCACGATTCTTATTTCGCCAAAACACCTTGACAGAAGCTACGTCCTTAGTTCACAACCTTTTACTCTGCTGATCCAAGTTAGCGATAGGTTGCGCCTCGTAGGATAACTTTTCTTTCATATGGACCTCACCCACGAAAAATATTCTGGGAGGGTCACTTATATATTCGCGGAGCATTGATCTATGAAAACTAAATGTATTGCTTCAAATCGGATGGTAGGTCCAACTCATAGGAAACCTTATCTATCCTACGAATGACCTAAGAAGGACCAATGTATCCCCTTCTTACCGACTCTAGGCTCTAATCAATAGCTTGTCCTTGAATAAGATACTTTATTGATAATTTAGTGGATCATATCTGGGCCAGTCCATTTCCAAGTCGGAGTTTCTATCACTTGTAATTGGTCATTCGACTTCTGATACTCGATCTTGTTCAAGCTATTTCACAATTTCTCTTATGCCAACTTGTAATACTCTAGGTATATTCCACTGTGCCTTTACTCCAATCTTCTTTCCAGTTTTATTACCATGCATTATATTTAAATATTTACACAACGTGTGTAGGTACTTAGAGCAATTTAGAAAATGCCTTAGCATTGCTATATTAGTCTCTTACCTTCTTTAGTCAAGGTCAAGGCTCCACTATGGCTTTGTCCTTAATACCAATTGTGTCTTAATAGTTCTGCCTCGAACCATCTTATACTTTTCTTTAAAAGATTCTAAATATGGCAATCACATTGCTATTACTGACTTCAGTTTATTGAATAATTACTTAATCTTACTCTTAAGATGCCAATGCTCGTAGGCTGCACAATTATTCTTGTGCCATTTGCACGAGGTGTGTTCCAATTTAGTCATAATCTTTTCTTCTCTTGGCTTACTCTGTTCTATATGTGTTATTATACTAACACGTGCTTACAATATCTTTTGTCCTAGTTGTTTCGTTTCTTTTCTCACTTCCCAGGGGTCATCCATCCCAGTGCTACTCTCACCCAAGCACGCTTAACTTCGGAGTTTTGACGGGATCTGGTGCATTAGTGAGTGTTTGATCGCGTCCATCCCTTATGGGGTCTCATTTGAAGTTTAAGTGTTCCCATTTACATACGATAGCGTTAATTGATTTTCTCTTACTCTTGTACTTCTCTTGTCCACTTTCCCCTTTTAGAGTGTACCCATGTCATCCTCCATTTATTTTCATCTATTCACACGCGAATGATTCTACTCCAACATATTTAACGTGCTGCACCATATCTATATTTTCTATGAAATCATCCCTATCAGTGATTAGTTCATGCTCATAATTGGTTCAAATTCTCAACTCGGGAGCACTTATACTTTGATGATTCATGTCTCAAGCTCCGTCATTATACTAGCCTTATTCCAGTGGATACCACTTATTCTTCTGATAACCTCGTAATGCAGCTGTTGTTCTGTAAATCGCATTCCCTCTCCTAGTAGGACCTCACTAATCATCAAGGTGGAGTCAGGTATACACAATACTTCTGTATGCCTCCTGAGCTTTCATCTTTTTCGTGTTCTTAAGGCTTACTTCTAATCCTTCTTGAAACCATAGTAACTTCATTGTAGTAGTGGCCTTATCTTATCACCTTTTCATCATACTATACCTTTCGTTTGTAACTGTCTATTTCCCTTTTTGTTCGATACTCTTACTTAATTAATCACATCTATCTCGAGTGCCTCTATTAGAACTTCTCTATTATTCCTCCAGCTCATATCCATTTTTGGTTGTGTGCAAGAGATTCCATATTACTCTTTATTAACTTGCACTAGCTATCCTTTTCATCATCTTTCATACCTTTTATTCGAAACTTTCCTTACAGAACTTGATAAATCTTTCTTATTTGATCCATAGCTTGTTTTTCCGTTTCACACCTATCTTTACATTCCATTGACATGGACCACGCCACATTTTTTAGTTATTTCCTTACTATGGGCTACTTACCCTTCTTAGTTAGTCTCATCTTTAATGTCTCATAAGCTGTCTTATTACTACTTTATATCCGTCACAATTCTTTTCCCTTGTACTCTTGTCTTAATCATACCATTACTTCTTTTAACCATAACTCATCATAGTTTATACCTGTGTATCAATTTTGTTGGTGCCTTAATATACCGTTCTTTCCAGTTCTATCAGTCTTCTCTAAATCATCTTCTTTGGATTATAAGTCTTTCCCAACTTCGTCCTACCATACCAGTATTGACCCCCTAGTTTTTATTTCCATCAATTCAACTATTAATTCATTTCTCGAGGTTAGCTATACTCATAGTTTAATCAAATCTCATTATTGTTATGGGCACAACCTTTCAAGACATACTACAGTCCTCTATCTCATTCTCTTCTTATTTCTAGGAGAATTTGGGTAGAGTTTCCTCGGTATTTCTTACTATCTCCACACCTGCATGTAGAAAATGCCAACAGTACCTCACAGGGCATGTATGTATATATATTCAGATCATATCATATAGCAGCCACACAGGGAACACATATATAGTCATATCATCTCATATTGCAGCCACACAGGGTGCCCACAATTAGCAATATGAAAATAGACTTACCTTGTATGTCCACTCGAACTACACATGTTGCAGTTTCTTGTATACTTTTCCTTTCATTTTTCAACTTTATAAGTCAATTGTATTGCTACACCTTACCTGACATAGGTCCGTTGTGCCTTTGCTTACCTACGTGGCTTGTAACTTCCAACATCGTCAATCACTTCTTCTATCGATGTTGTCCTTCTGTTGAAATCATAGGTTAGTATGATGAATTTTATTCCCTATGACTCGGCTCTATTGCACGATCTTAGATCTGAAAGAAAGTAACATCCTAAATATCTTGTAGCCTCTTGTCTATAGATGTGGTGCACAATACACCGATAAAAAAGATTCTACTAGACACGGTCTATAGATAATCTAAGGACGAACTGCTCTGATACCACTTCTGTCATGACCCAACCCCGTGGGCCATGATTGGGGTCCGACCTGGATCCCCGTATACGTATCTACCAAATATAAGAACTATACATATGAACCTCAATGGGTGATAAAATTTTCATACACGTGTCGCCTCTTTCATTTGCATCATGTTATGAAAGGGCAAGCAAGCTAAGAAGGATGCCATAACATAATAATATTTACAACTCATCGTACAACAATAATCGCACAAAACTCACATATTACCTATGTACACATGTCTATAAACCCCTAAGAATAGTAATGGTAATATATGGCAGGACAGAGCCCCCGCCGTACAGCTAAATAAACAAACATATATATATAAAATGACCAGTATCAAAAGTTAGAATCTGGAACAATGGAGCACTTCAAACATTGCTGAGTGGAAGCCCTAAGGTGCCAGATCTCCAAAATGAACATGTGTACATGCGGGCATGAAACGCAGCTCCCCAAAGAAAGAGGGGTCAGTACGATATATGTATTGAGTATATAAAGCATGGACTGTGATAAGTAAAGTCACTACCAGAGCATAACGTGCAAAAATGAGCAAAGTATCCAGAAATATCAAAATGCTTATCATAACCATAGATAAGGTATGCAGAAACACATATGCCATATCCAGTCCCATTATGGGACTAGGTGAACAAATCATGGTCGCCTCCCCATCACTGGCGCCACAGAACATCATAAATCCAGAGTAGGGAATATCTCCGTAACAGATCATATCATATCAAATGGTCATATCATATCATATTATATCATATGTGTACATGGCATATCATAGCTCCACAATTCCCATGTATAGGTCGTACTTTCCCCCTTATGTCCGGGCATGACGAACAATGCAGAAAAGTACGCATGATAACAAAACTTGGCCTGGACTTGGTGAAGAAAGCATTGATGCATCCACAAATGGAGAAGTGAGAAACTATATGCAATTTAAATCATATCTAAGACTCGACGTAATAATCAAAATGAGCTTTTGTTCAAAATCGAGACAAGAGTCAAATCAAGTACATTTTGAAAGTCACTATGAGTTATATCAAAATACAACTTCTGAGAATCATATACACATATCAAGGCATAACAAAATATCTTTTGGAAATCGAGAAATTGGCCATCCTAGTGGCTTTAAGTATAGGAACCTCTTTGGAATCATATGAAAGTCATATACTTGTTTTGTAAAAACCAAGCCAAAAAGGGAGATTAGCTTTATATACTTATGTCAAATCATGCTAAGAGAAGGAATAAGATTTACATACTTATGCCAAAGACATGCTAAAAGAAAGTATAAGCCTAACACACGTATTCCAAAAAATGCCAAAAGAAGGAAACATTAGCTTTACATACCTCTTACAGGTTACCCTTAACACGTTCGCCTCGTCGTCTGTTCAACCTATTTAACATGAAAGTAATCCGAGCATCAACAATCCTCGACTTTCCAGTGTCTTAAGTTATATACGAGTATTCATAGAACTCATTTTCTTGCTCATCTTCTCAACTAGTCCTTTAGCTAGTTAAGGCATTAAAACAAATTGGGCAGCATCTCCCCTATAATGTGCCCTATCCAAATTTCCAATTATACTCCTAATAGATACAACCAACCATCAACAATAACCTGTAGCACACACATATATATATAATTTACATCAATCTTATACTACATAAACTCCAAATGACTCACTCGAAACCAGGATACCAAAAGAAGGTTTCTAGTTTTCCTTTTGCAAAACCTTTAAACCAGAATCTCCTCCACCTCTTTTAGAAAACATTTAGGCGCTGAAACACAAACCACACAACCAACATCCGCCTCCAAATGCATAACGCCTTACTTTGACTACAATTTAACTACGACGACTTTAATTTAGATTGTTTCTTGCGCTGAGCAGATCCACGGATTTTTTTATACTTCCAAAAGTATAAAATGTACATAATACCCTCCATAAAAACCACATAAATTCCAAATTTAAAGGAGAAACCTTACCTTACCCGAAATTGGCTAAAACTAGCCAAAATTGCTCCTCAGAAACCTCTTTAGCGTGCTGGAAGTTGTGTGGACTGTTTGCTGTCCGTTTTGGCTGCACCAAGCCATGATTTTATACTTATAATTCCTCCATATCATCTTGGTATATTCTGGATAATTAATTTATGAAATGAAATCGGTACCTACCTATTTGGTTTCTCCAAGCCGTCCTCTTTTTCTCTCTAGACTTAGGGTTCTTTTTTTTTGTTGCTAAACTTTTCTGGATAGAAATGACTTTAAGAGTCATGTAACATGTATATATATGAGCTGACTTGGAGGTGACATGTGTCATCCTCTTAGGGTGACATGTGTCCTACTGTGATTGGACCACAACATCTATGCAATCTATTAGGGTCTGCCATATGGCAGTGGGGTCCACCCCCAAGCTACCGCATCACCTACTTGACCCTAAGTAGGTGCATCACTTTCTTGCTTAAGGTGATGCCACGTGTCTCTCCTCTATTTGCTGCCACGTGTCGTCCTCTCCTCTTCCTCGTGGGTTCATAATCTCATCCTATTTTAAGAGCCTATATAATCCGTGCTACGTAAGCTTGGTATGTACTCAAATATCTTGAGTATGTAAGACTTCTAAGTTAGTAGCTTACGTAGGTAAATCGAGTCCTACAACCCATTACTTGGCCTCCAATTCCTTTTGGATTTCTTATGACTTTATTTCCAACCTTCTCTACTATGGGGTATCACATTCTCCTTTCCTTAAAGTCGTTTGATAGTGTTGTAGCTTATCCGGCTCACATGATAATTTCTAAGGAACTTAAGAGACATTCTGAGATCGGGAGTGTGGGGTGTAACAGTATAGTCTTTTACGGACCGTACAAGGGTTTTTTGAAGAAGCCTTGCACCAGAGTTTCTTGAAATTGCTTTTCCAACTCAATTTTTCCCACTTTTCAAATTTTGGGGTTTTACATGAGGGTGTTTGTCTTGCATGTACTTCTCGATTTCCCAAGTTTATTTCTTAACTAGATGATGTTTTCATTGAATATCACTAAATTTATTTCCTTTGTCCTCAACTTCCAAAATATTGATGAACAATAGCAAACAACTCCTCTTCATACTAAAGATCCTTATTTAGTAAGACTGAATCTCACTAGATGATGTACTCCCCATCTCTATGTTATCTCTTTAGCATGGAGACGTAGAAATTGAATGTACTCCTAACAAATTAGGTGGAAATGTTAACTTGTAAGCTACTGACCCCACACCTAATATATCGGGGGATATAGTTTCCCCTCTTACCAAATCTCATTACTCCTTTCACCGGTAATAATTTCAACAAAACCTTTTTAGTAGCCTAAAATTCTGTGTCCCTTATCTTTCTGTCTGCATATTCATTTTATCTGCTTTGGGTTGCCAACAACTTGGTTTGTATATATTTTACTTTTTCCAGAACTTCCCTTACCAAGTCAATGCCCATAGGCTTCACATCTTCTTTATAAAACCACCCTTGAGTTATCTACATCATTTTCCATAAAGTCTAGAATGGTGCCATGTCAATACTAGAGTGATAAGTCTTGTTTTATGAGAATTCACACAATGTTAAGAACTAATCCTAATGGACCCTAAAATAATTCATACATGCTATCAGCATGTCCTACAGTACCTGAATCATCCTCTCTGATTGACCATCCATTTGAGGATGAAAATCTATGCTGAAAGTGAGCTGGGTGCCCAACTCCTCATGTAACTTTCCCTAGAACTTAGAAGTGAATTGTGTATCTCTCCTTGAACTAATGGAAATTGGCACCCCATGCAACCTCATTATCTATCTCCTTGATGTAACTCTTAGCCAACTGCTGAGAGTTGTAATATACACTGACCGAAATTAACTAGGCTGAATTAGTCAACCTATCCACAATGACCCAAATCGACTCATACTTTCCCAAGGTCTAAGGAAGAATCACACAAAGTCCATGGATATCCTTTCCCACTTCCACTTAGGAGTGGGAATCCTTTGAAGCAACGCAAAAAGCCTTTAGTACTCATATTTCATCTTCTAAAAATTTAAAAACCTGGAAACATACTCATCTATGTCCCTTTTTTATCGTAGGCTACCAATAAAGTTTCCTCAAGTTATAATACATTTTGATTATGCACAAATTTTATTAGTACCACAAATGATGAGATTTTACCAACAAATTATGAACTAAGTCATCAATCCCAGGGGCACAAATCTGCCCTTAAAAGCATAACACCCCATACATATCGAGTGTGGCATTCGGGACCTCCCCATACACCACCTTATTTTGGAGTTTATTCAATTACACATTCTGAAACTGTTTGTTCTCGATTTCCTCCAAAAATGTTGGCTTCATTCAGTATTGGCCAACATTCCACCCTTTTTTTTGAAATGCCCAACTACATGAACTTAGATGCTAGAGTTTGAATTTCTCTAGTCAAGGGTCGCTTAGAACCCCTAAATAAGATAAACTGTACATTCTGATCATTTTATAGCTCAATGTATCTTCTACCATATTGGCCTACCTAAATGTGTAATGCATCGAAACTTGAAAAGTCAAACAAAAGAAAATTTGCAGAAAAATTAGTTCTGGTGCATTGGTCTATGAGATAGTCTACATACCGTAGGAGTTTCTATAGCCCATAGGTCCATTCATAGAAAGGAGCCATAATAAAAATTGGCTAAGGTGTTTTAGATGGACAATAATATGGTCTATACTAGGTTCTACAGACCGTAGACCCATTTGTAGGAAACCCACAACAAAAACAACTATGGAAGGGTTATATAGACCCTTATGTGGACCATTTAACGAACCAAAGTACTTAAAGGGTCCCATGGAAGTATACTGGAAAAGTGAAAAGTTAGACAAGGTCCCACAAGGGGATCCACGAACTGTGGTAGCTTTCACGGATTATATTGTATTCCATGAACTCGATCACTAAAACTTTAGAAGAGTTGCTACTCATGAGCCCCTTGCACGACCTATATAACCTTCCCATATAAGTCGATCTCCAATAGACTCCATGTTATAGCTCACATGGTTTTATTGTCAGTTACGGTCCATATCCCACAAAATGACTTTGTTTTCTTATAAGCTCTTAAATGATGTTTTATGATGCATTGCCCCTATCTTATTATTTTACATTTTGGTTCATGCTTTACAAGTTAATTGGTCATGCATAACATGTTTATGCCTATTGTGTCTGTTATTCATGTTATGCATATTTCTCACATACTTAGTACATTCTATCTAATAATGTATACTTTTGCCTACATTGTCTCATAGTATAGGTCATGATTCTCCTGTTCCTCCACGTGTCTAGTTTTGTATTTCTACTTGATATTTCTAGATTTGGTGTCTTTATAATTCTAGGGAGAACCCTCTATATATTTTCTTTTATTCATATTATTTTTACATTCATAGTTTGGTTTGACTAGGCTTGTCGTATGCCCCCATCTAGTTTAGTAGAGGCACGTTCAGACTAGAAGTGTATGTTTTCCATTTATTTTGAATGCTATGTGTTGATATCTCTTTTATCGAGATTTCCTATGTTTGACTTATCTTCTACATTTTAGCTTACTTTCAATTTCATATTATTCTTATTTATGCTATGTATACTAAGAGGCTTGGTTGTAGTCCCTTAGAATTCTAATCACCGTGTAATGTCTAAGGTCTAGCTTGGGCCGTGACTGAATAATACTAGATGGTCACGTCATAATCCTTCAACTCCATCCATCTCTTCTGTCTAATATTCATATCCTTCTATATAAACACATGTTACAGGCTGTAGTGGTCTATCAATACCTCACATGTGACACCACAGAGATAATGCCGCAGATCTTAAGTACAAATACCATTGCTTCCATCCTAAATCATGGGTTGATTAGTTCTTCTCATGTGAATTCAATTGCTTGAAAGTGTAATATATAACATTTATGTCCCGTATTAACAAAACACGTAAACCTAAAGGTGAAGCATCACAAAACATAATGAAATATTTACCTTCAAGCGATAAATATAGGATAGAAGTTGTAGTTAGGATTGTCTTGGGTTTTTGGAAGCTTTCCTTACCCTTTTCAGATAATACAAATGGTAACTCTGAGTCAATCTTGTCAAATAGGTGGGAATGGAAGCAAATAGCTAGAGAAACCTGCGATAATACCAAGCAAAACCCGCAAAGCTCCTCACCTCAATCAAAGAACTATGTCGAACCCAATTCTTTACTGGCTCAATCATTTTTTGGATCCACCATCACCCCTTTTTCTGAGACTACATTCCCTAAGAAAGAGATCGAAGTCAACCAAAATTCACACTTTGACAATTCGGCGTACAATTTTTGTCTCCCCAAAATCTTTAGAACAATGCAAAGTTGATCTACATTCTCCTCTTTACTCTTAGAGTAGATCAAAATATCTTTTATAAATAAAAACGAATCCAGAAATGACTTGAAGACACCATTCATCAAACTCATGAAAGTTGTCGGCGGATTGATCAACCCAAATGACATCACTAAGTATGCATAAAGCCCATATCGAGTTCTGAAAGACATTTTAGGTATATTTTCAGACCTAATTTTTAATTGATGGTACCTTAACCTTAACTCAATATTTGAAACAAAACCACAACACCTTTCAATTGATCAAAAAGGCCATCTATGTGGGGTAATGGATACTTAGTTCGTATGGTAACATTATTCAATTCCTTGTAGTGTATACACATCCTCATTGTGTCATCCTTGTTTTCCACAAACAAGATTGAAGAACCGCAAGGCAAAGCAGTTGGATAAATGAATCATTAATCTATAAGTTCCTGAAGCTGAGTTTTGAGTTCTCTCCACTTTGTCGAAGCCATGCAATAGGAGGAATTGAGATTGAGATAGTGTCTGACTCCTAATATATACAGAATTCAATATCCCTGTCCAGAGGCATACCTAGGAGGTCCATAGGAAATACCTCCTGAAACTCCGAAACCACTAGGATTGACTCAATTATAAGGGACCCCACACTAACATCCCGAAGATGGGTCAAGAAATCTAACAAACTCTTCTCCACTATCTTGTTATCCTGAATAAAGGATATGATATTCATAGCTTAGTCCTATACATACCTTTTACTCTAGACAATCCCAACCTGGAATCTCCAGAGTGACTGTCTTAGACTTATAGTGAACATGATTATGCATGCATGTTCATGAAAGATGATTTTAAAGTCATGATTTTATGTTAAGTTGAAGTTTTCATGTTTCATGCATTTTAAGGTATCATTATGTTTATGTTGGGTTGCTAGTCCTCTTCCTGTATATTTCTTATGATAAGTTAATCTCATTCAAGGACGAATGTTGCCAAAAGGGAGATATTGTAAGACTCTGGAAGTTGGAAAGTTGGTACCAAGGAGAAAATTCTCAAAAACTCAAACTGACTCATGTTCAGGGGTCACTCTATGTCACATAGAGCTTACTACGACTCATAAGAGTGGGTCATAGAATGATCCCTATGAGGTCATCTAGAACAAACCCTAAATGACACCCTACTACTCAATAGGATGCATCATAGGAGTATCTACGATCCATAATACCCAGTTGTAACCCAACTCCAAAGGTTAGTTAACGAGTCGTAGAGATGACTTATTAGCAAACTTTAGAGACTGGATTTATAGACCATTTCTCACATCTGTAGGACGATTTATCTTGACGATCCTTCATATGTTCTATGATCCATAGAAGTTATCTCATAGGATCAGTCTCAAAGGTTTAATGAGGGGTAATTATGTCATTTCCTAAGTTTGGTTCAATGAACCTAGACATAATTAAGGCTACATTCAACCCTATATTTACCCAATTTTTTAAAATTCCCTCATTCTAAAATCATTCTCCCAAAAATGTCTAAGGCAAGGAACTCAATTATCTCAAGGTTTCTCTTCATGGTACAAACTAAAATTCCAAATTACTTCAAGGTTTTTCAATTTTTAATGAATTCCATCAAGGTATGTGGTGACTGATCTAAGGGTTCCTTTCACCCATGGATTCCTAGTGTTTTCTCAAGTTTTCTTTTAATTTTAATTGATTATGAATTCTAGTTCTGATGAATTACATTGAGTTGATTTATTTATATTTTTAGATATTATCAATGATCATTATATGTATGTTTTCATATGAATTGCATGATTTTAAGTTGAATTATGAATGCCCATACATAAAGCTACTTTCAAGTTATGATTATGAAAGTTAAGGATGATTTTATGAGTTGATCATTAGTTCAATAATTTTCAATGAAAGTTTCTATGATTTAAAGTTGAGATTATGATTTTATGATGAAAGTTATGATATGATCAAATTTAGGATCAAAGAAGTTATTATAGTGTGATAAGTTCAATTCTCGCACAATCATATTTAAAGATGGTGATAAATATAATTCTCACCGAACTTAAGGATTCTTATGAAACATTAAAGTTAATGAGCTACTTCTAAAATGTTTTATAAAGATGGATTAAGAGGTAGTTATAATCTTTCCCTATTGTATTATGATCATGTTTTATGAGTTTCTATTGGGATATTGACTATGCACTGAAGGACCTTTAGGTCGGGTTCAGTCTGGTAATGCGGTTAGTTATCCAAGGAAATCCTTGTAGAAATCTAAAGTCCCAAACTGCATTGTCCGCGTATGTTGCCTTCATCGCCTAGATAGTGGATCCAAATATCGCATATTTGAGTTTAGTTGAGTGAGTTGAGTACCATGACAGAGTATGCCCTGGCAAGGTAGTCTTCCCTTTCTCGATGAGGGTTTCATCGGATTCTATGTAATAGCTCGCATGGTCTTAGATGTCGGTTAAAGGTTTTATCCCAGACAAGTTAAATATCCAGTTATGAGTTCACGATGAAGTTTTAGGATATTCATTGACCATGAGCTTTATATGTTTTCAAATATTTTAAGCTTTAATCATGCTCATTATGATTGGTCATGCATCTTATGCCATACTTATTACGTTTCTTTATTTGTTCATGAATACCTCACATAATTAGTATATTCAAATATACGAACATATATTTTGCCTACATTATCTCATAATGTAGGGATGGATGACACTTACAATCATCCTATTCATGGCTAGAGTTACTCTACCTTCTCAAGGAGTTGGTGAGTCCTTATTCTATCGAGGATATGACTTTTACTCTTGTTGTTTACTTGACTTTCACCTATTGTTAGGGTGAGCTAGGATATTATCGTATGACCCATCAAAAGACTAGTCTAGAGGCATGTTTAGACGCTACGTGATGTAGTCCAGATTGGACATCTATTGAGTTGCTATCCCTTAGTCCCATCCCCTTGAGTTGATTACTTCCACTTACTTTTTATATTTCTTTACCTTATATATGAGATGTATTCTAAGATGGATTGGTTGAGGTCCCTCACATACCCATCACCATGTCACGGCTTGGCCTTAATTTGGGTTATGACAGCTACCCTAACCTAAAGTTAATCTTTGAAAAAACCAAAGCACCTTGCAACTGGTTGAAAACATCATCTATACAGGGTAATAAATTGCCTATACTCTATATGCATCCTTATACTACCAAAAAATATTGAAACACCCCAAGGAGAAACACTAGATGAATGAATCCCTTATCTAGAAGTTCTTGAAGCCGAGTTTTAAGTTCTTTAAACTTTTCTAGAACTATGCAATAAGGAGAATTTGAGATTGGGTGAGTGTGTGGCTCCAAATCTATACATAATTGAATATCCCTGTATGGAGGCATATATTGAAGATCTGTAGGAAATACCTCCTAAAACTCTGAATCCAATGGGATTGACTCAATAGTAAGGGACCCCACACTAACATCCTAAAAATGAGTCAAGAAAGACAAACAACTCTTCTCTAGTAGCTTCGTAGCCCAAATAAAGGATATGATCTTCACTAGCTTAGGGATATACAAGACTTTATCTCTAGTATATCCCAACCTGGAATATCTACAGTTACTATCTTAGAATTATAGTTGAACACGATATGATTAGGAGACAACCATGTCATACCTAAGATCATATCCAAGTCTATCATAACCACGGTAACCAAATCTACTCAAGACTCAAAACCACAAACATCATAGAGCATGAACGTTACACATGGGTTACTACCATAGATTCCCTAACCAGTGTAGAAACATAAATAGGGAACATCATATATTAATTCTAGACCCAAGGAAAATTTCACACATATGTAAGAATAGGTGGATCCCAGATCAAAGAAAACAAAAGTCATCTAGTCTCTGACGAGAATTGTACATGTTATCACCACATCAAATGACTCAGCCTTATACAGGCCATGGAAGGCATAACAATGGGCCCTATCATCAATCCATCAACCCCTCTAGCTGGCTGCACTGTTGTCAAACCCGCATTACCATTACCTATATTTCCACGACATCTTTGATTATTACCTCTCCAACCCTGTGGGCACCTCTTACCTTTTCTACCTTAACATGCTTGAACTACAACCTTAGGCTTCTTCTTCATATGATCACATGCTTATTAGAGAGGGTATTCCTTCTTAAATAAACCAAATCACCATAATGAAAGCATCATCAATCTAGATATGGCCTGCCGACAGAAGAATAAGAAGTTACCTTATTGGAAGGAGCCAAAGACTACTAGATAACCCCAGAATGGCCACTCGTAGAAGTTGTAAAGGTTTATTAAATAGGTCAAGATGAATAAATATACTAGCTAGGACCTTTGGAATAAGAACCACTGAAGTTACACATATTCTTGGGATTCTTAGCTAATACTTTAGCCTTCCCAACATTGATAGGGCCAAGAACCGAATAAAAGAATGCATCTATACCCAAAACCTCTTCTACCCTAGGGGTTGTGGCAATAACGGGATATCCACCTGGAAACTGAGTAGCTAGCATAATGGGAATGATTCCTGTACTTGAAAACAAACCTAAGAATCCAACACCTGCTGAATAATTTCAATCAACATAGGGGGAAGACCTACACCTTTAATTGGTTCTTCCACCTCTAGTTCTACTCCATCCTAGTACACTACCTCAACCTCCTCCTTGACATGATCCTGGGGTGGAGTAGGGCCGTCGGCCTTTGCTCAGCCCCTGCATGAGATCTACCCTTGGTGGGTGTTGCTCTACCTCTCTACTTGCCTCTTCTGAGCCCTCAAGTTTCCTATTTATTAGCTTGAGCTACTACTCTTGCTCTCTCTTGACCCTCTTCACCATAGTCCATGAGTTGTATCCTAAGTATAATCTCATAAGTTCAAACGAAATGGGGCACGCTATTATTTGAGCATCACAATGTTCTTGTAGATTGTCATATATAACGTGTGAATTAGGGAGGGATAATCAAGACAAAATTTGAATTGACTTCAAAGAAATATTTGTACAAATCCGTAAAGCTATTAGCCGTGATTATGTACATATTGTAATTCTATGAATCTTCTTTTGGGGTTTTCTACGCTGAGATATGACTATTTTTTAAGATCATGCCAATATGAATATGTCAGCTTTTTTGCATGTGAAATTCATTTTTGAAGTCTGTTTAGAACCATCATGAGGGACTTGAACTATAAACTTCGGATAGGTTTTAGATTAAGAAGTTTGGTTTCTCATAAATTGAGTCTCTCTTGGATTTAGTTCTCTCATACAATGATATATTTTTTATACTATCGAAACACACAAGGTAATAAACAATGATGTTTAGGGGAAAGTCCAAGCTTAATGTGATTACATCAATGCATCAATACAAGTATATAACTCTTGAAGCTGAAACGTAAAAGAAATACTTAAAGAAATGGGCAATATAATGCAATCAAAAGGATTTATAAAAGAGTAACACCTAATCAATCTACATATATAATATATATATATATATATATATATATATATATATATATATATATATAGTTCATATTAAGCTAGTCTAAACGTAGCTCATAATTAGTTAAGTCTTGAAGAAAAATCTTTAAAACTCTCTTCATTTCTTTCACATCATTTGAGGCATTTGCAGTAGCTAGAGAAACATCGGCACATCTGTTGTACTCTTGTTCATCTGCTGAGACTTTAGATTCGTCATCTTCGACTTCTTTCTTGGCAGCATCTCAGAGGGCTTTTAACTCTTTCACCTTCTTTCTCACCTCCTTAAGAGATTGATAGATGTTAGACAATTCTTCAAATTTCTCATTCTTTTCATTCAAGAAAAGATCAAGGTATTTCTTGGCATTTAGATATGGCTCGGATTCTTCAATTTCTAGGGCTTTATCAATAAGGGATGATCGTGCTTGGTCATAGGAGGTGGAAAGTACAAAGAGAGACTCCAATAAGTTCTTCAAAGGAGAAATATGCACCCCTATTTCATCTACATCCTTAAGAATTACATGAACCTCATCCTCAAGAGAAGAAACATGTTCTGTAGGGAGATCAACTAGCTTAGAATGAATCTTATTCCAATCTCCTTCGACAAAATTCATTCAAAGTTCTGAGATGACTTAATTTTCATCAAAAATGGACACGAACATTGTCAGTTTCTTATGGGGAAGATATTCTACATTTGATGTAGTCCTTTAATATGGGACAAAAGTAGCCTCCCTCTCTAATTTGGGTGACAGAATTGATTTTCTTGAAGTCGGCCCCTCTACAGATTCATTACTATCTTGTGGCTTGCTTTGGTGAGAAGTATCCAACATGCTAACATCATTTGCCTACAAAATAAATAATAGTAAAAAAATATGTATATATATATATATAAATAAAAGAAGAAATACCATAGTTAGTAGAATCATGTGGTATCATGGAATAAAAAAAGTCATTACCTCTTTAATAGTTATTAAAGTCTTTGAAGAACTAACATTGTTGTCGGAAGTCTCTATCGGATGTGAACCAGAATCATTTTGCGTGTCAGAAGGTGGTTTCAATAGCTTCCAACAACGATCACTACGGGTGCTACTACTTTCATCTTGAGATGGCCACTTGTGAGAGGTCCATTGAATTTGAGCTGAATACTTTTCTTTTTGAACTTCCTTAAGGGAAGATCCCTTGATATTATCCGGAACAACAACTTTAGACTTCAAAATAGTAGGTTGACTCACAATTAAGACCTCATCATCTTGCTTTTGAAGAACATTACTCTCCAGACTAACAGCGCTCACCAAGAACTGTATATAATTTTCAAAACAATTCCATGCACCTTTTCCCACCAAGAATTGTAATTAAGCAAAAAGAATTTTTTCAAGTTGGACCCACTAGGAGGAAATGTTGCTCTTGCCCTAGATTTTGTCAGCACACAAATTTGTGCAAGCCTTAAGCCCTCGGCTAATGAAGCTTCACAAAAATCTGGATCTAATTGACTAGGAGCATCTTGAAAAAAGTCAAATTGACGACTAAATATATGGGGACTATAAGGCTCCACAATAAAGACATTTTTGCCCCTTAAAGTGAGATAGTTTGAGCGAAGGCTCATAAAGAAATTCTATTGAAATTCCTTTTCAGTGCCGTCATCATAGTAGTGGTGAGCATTAGGCCTTTTGATCAATGTTGCATCCCAGACAATGGTCCCCCCTCCATGTATACGCTTTCTTGCATCCTCTTTTTCAAAATACCTGGCAGCACCTTCGCCAGAAAAAGAAGACATAAGAGGATCAGCTGGTCCACCTGCTAATGGGTAATGAGTTTTGAAGTAATAGGCTAACCAACCATACACATAATGAATTAAAAAACAAGTTTGAATGAGATCAATTCGTGAGCATCTTGAAATCATGTTTAGACCTTTGTAAATAATGGCTAAGACTGGAACTTCAAGGCTAACTCTCCGTCCACATGCTAAATAACAGGAGATTTTGAAGACGCTCGAATGAATAAAGCCATCCTCCTTCGTAGGAATCACAAATACACACAACCATCAAGATAAAAAGGTTGTCAAGTATGTTTCATTTTTCTTGTGACTCTTAACTTCCAACTTGTGAAATAAAGCTTCTTTAGTAGAAGACCAATTAAATAGATTCACCAATTACACCATTTTGGTTATGCGATGAATTAAGATGGACCAGACTTCTTTTCTCTTCTTGGTGGGGGTTGTCTATATTTTGTATCTTTCTTACACCAAAACTCCGCCCATCTTTCCTTAGAAATATTCGGGTCATGATTATTCTCTACTCGGATCCGATGAAAGGCATCAAATAAATACTCACAAGAGTGAGGGAGAAACCTTTTTTCCTTATCAAATGTGCCTAAAAGTTTTTCAACATTTAGCATGACTTCCTCATAAAGACTTCCTGCTATGGATAGACCACCAATCACGTGTAAATCCCAAAGTGATATAGATAATTCTCCAATTGAAGTAAGCACTATATTTATAATAGGACACCAAGCTTCGCAGAAGGCTTGCAAGATGTTAGTGTTACGATCATAAGTAAAAAGTGAACCATATACAACATCATATATTTTTGCATCCTTCAATATCTAGCGATTCTTGCTAAGGATATCTTCATCCCACTGCCAATAACCTGGAATATAATGAAACTCTCCATCAAGTATGAAAGTGTTATCCCATCAAGTTTCTCCATTAATGATTCGTTGCCCCAAATATGGTAAAAAAGATGCAATATTTTTGGTATGATGGTTAGGAGTGAAAAGTACCCATGTCTTAGGAGGACAGTTGTTATATTCAAGAGTCCAATTATCTAAACCAGGAAGTTCCCCAAAAGATAGACATGGAGCAGCATATTGGCCAGCTAAGGGTATACTTACAAGCAGTTTGGTCTCCACCTCACTGTCTTTATGATCTGATATCACAAGGTATCACAACCCTGAAGAATAAGAAGTCAAACCTCTAAAGTAAACCATGATTCAATCTGCAAAATATTAAAAAAATATATGTTTTGTTAGCTCTTAATTAGTAATTCAATAATCATGGTCATGAATCTCAATAATGAATGATTATATTCTTTGAGAAAGACCTATGCCTAATCTAGAAGGTGGAAAGTCTTTACAAATCATGTAAATTCTTTGCCTTAGACGGTGTAAAGTCTTTGGCTTAGACTATGGGATGCCTTTGACTTAAACAGTGTAAAGTTTTTGCCACAACTCATGTAAAGTCTTTGCCTTAGATGGAGTAAACTCTTTAGCTTGAACTATGGGATGCCTTTGACTAAGACAGTGTACAATCTTTACCATAAATCATGTAAAGTCTTTACCTTAGATGGTGTAAAGTTTTTAGCTTGGACTATGAAATGCCTTTGACTCAGACGGTGTAAAGCTTTGCCATAAATTATATGAATTATTTGCCTTAGATGGTGTAAAGACTTTAGCTCAGACTATGGAATGCCTTTGACTCGAATGGTGTAAAGTCTTTGCCACAAATCATATAAAATCTTTGCCTTAGATGGTGTAAAGTCTTTAGCTCGTACTATGGAATGCCTTTAACTCGGACGGTGTAAAGTCTTTGCCATAAATCATGTAAAGTCTTTGCCTTAGACGATGTAAAGTCTTTAGCTCAGACTATGGAATGCCTTTGACTCAGACGATGTAAAG
The DNA here is from genome assembly GCF_947179165.1 of Solanum dulcamara. Classification (NCBI taxonomy): domain Eukaryota; kingdom Viridiplantae; phylum Streptophyta; class Magnoliopsida; order Solanales; family Solanaceae; genus Solanum; species Solanum dulcamara. The sequence goes on along the minus strand of NC_077237.1, from coordinate 15,337,443 downwards.
TCTTTGCCACAAATTTTGTAAAGTCCTTGCCTTAGACGGTGTAAAGTCTTTAGCTCGAACTATGAAATATATTTGACTCAGACAGTGTAAAGTCTTTGCCACAAATCATGTAAAGTCTTTGCCTTAGACGGTGTAAAGTCTTCAGCTCGGACTATGGAATGCCTTTGACCTAGATGGTGTAAAGTCTTTGGCATAAATTATATGAAGTATTTGCCTTAGACGGTATAAAGTCTTTAGATCGGACTATTGAATGCCTTTGACTCAGACGGTGTAAAGTCTTCGCCACATATCATGTAAGGTCTTTGCCTTAGACGTTATAAAGTCTTTAGCTCGGACTATGGAATGCCTTTGACTTAGATGGTATAAAGTATTTGTCGTAAACCATGTAAAGTCTTTGCCTTAGATGTTGTAAAGTCTTTAGCATGGACTATGAAATGCCTTTGAATCAAACGGTGTAAAGTAATTGCCACAAATCATGTAAAGTCTTTGACTTAGATGGTGTAAAGTCTTTGGCTTGGACTATGGGATTCCTTTGAATCAGACGAGATAAAGTCTTTGCCACAAATCATGTAAAATCTTTGCCTCAGATGGTGTAAAGTCTTCGCCACAAATCATGTAAAGTATTTATATTAGACAGTGTAAAGACTTTGGCTCGAACAGTGCGGCACTTTTGAGTCAAATGATATAAAGTATTTGCCAAGAATAATGTAAAATTATTGGCTCAAACAATACAACACTTTTGACTCCAATAGAATATAAGTTCATTGCATATGGAGTAATATTTTTACTTCCAAAAAAAATTAAACAATGGCCCAAACAAAAAAAATGTACCTCGTATCTTGATGAGATCAAGAGTGTATGCAATAAAGAGCATCAAAATTTTCAATGCCAATGATAAAAATAAATAAAATGAGGGAGTCTATTTATAGACAAATAGTGTTGGTGAGGAAGTCTTTCTCCCAAAGTAACTATAATTATTTTTTGGGTTAGGATCTTAGTAGAATGGTACAAATTTATTCTCTCTAAAAAAAAGGCCCAAACAAAAAAAATCTACCTCGTGTCTTGATGAACTCAAGAGTGTATGCAAAAAGGAGCATCAAAATTGTCAATGGCAATGATAAAAAAAATAAGAGAGAATCTATTTATACACAAATAGTGATGGTGAAGAAGTTTTTCTCCCAAAGTAACTATAATTATTTTTTGGGTTAGGACTCTAGTGGAATGGTACAAATTTATTCTCTCTAAAAAAAATCGACCTAAAAAAAATTGGCCCAAAAAATAATAATAAAATAAAAAAAGGGAGAGGAGAAGAAATTATCTTATATTGTGCTCCCTCGTTGTGGCTTGCAACACTACAATTGATGCAAAATATGAAGAGTATATCCCTATTTATAGAGATCCCTAAGGTTGCTATGGAAGTATTTATTTTCAAGTGAAACACTTAAAATAATTATATTCCTAAAAGGACTTTAATTATTGGACTACTAATTGTAGTCATTGACCGACATTAACTATCCCTCTAAGTGGATTATGGTTTCAAGCTTAAAGAATATAATAATTATTATTATTATAAATTCGATCATTATACTTATATAAGGTCCTTCAATTTTTGGTCTTTATCAGATTATGGCGTGCGAGATTTATATGTATAATTTAATATTGATCTAAATTAAAATAATACTTCAAGTCCAGTCTTCAAAAAAATAAAATATTTTGACAAGACTTGAAGTAGGGGACAAATGTAAACATTAAAATTATATTGGATTTAAATTCGTAAATTAATTTAGACTATATTAAATTCAAGAAAATAGTCCAAATGATATGGCAATACAAGTCAAATAAATGAGCCACTAAAATCACACTATGTGTCAAAGTTATATGGAAATCCAAGACAAATTAAATGAGCCACTAAAATCACACCACGCGTCAAAGTTATATGGAAATCCAAGACAAATTAAATGATCCATTAGAATCATTCCACATGCCAAAATTATGTGATAATCCAAGTCAAATTAAATAAGCCACTAAAATTATGCCACTTGTCGAAGTTATGTGGTAATCTAAGTCAAATTAAATGAGCCACTAAAATCATGACACGTGTTGAAGTTATGTGACATTCTAAGTCAAATTAAATAAGTCACTAGAATAATGCTACGTTTATATGTGATATGTTCTGACCAATCAAATTAAAATAATTTGCCAAAGAAATTTGATTGGTCAGTTCAAACCAACCAATCAAATCACACCCTCATACCACTCCCTACAACTATAAATAAGGGTCCTCATTATTCTCAGAAAAGGGGTTTTTCAAGAACAAGAGGCAAGAAGAGAGCTCGTGGATCAAAGGCCATAAATTTTCTACAAAGCTACAAAGTTTAAGTAATCAAATTCAAGCTGAAGTTCAAGATCAAGAACGAAGGAAAATATCAAGAATTTCAAGATCAAGTTATTTGTTCATATTTATTATTCGTCATAACCATACAAGTATCCGTGATAAATAATTCAAATCCAAATTTGAATACGAAGATTCAACATCAAGCTATTCAAGCCCTTGACTCTAAATCAAACTCAAGTTGAACATATTCCATATTATTTGAATAATCGGAGGATTATTATAGAGATTGTAACACGCACTACATTTTTTTTCTGTAGGAACAAACCCTACACGAGGCTCCCACCTCTCGTGCACAGCTACGGTTAAGCAGCACCCCAAGCCTTATTATATATAAAGTAAAAGATACAAGGAGGGGGATATAAAACCTTACCTCCAAACCTAAGTTGGTTCGTAAGTCGGCTAACCTAGTAAGGTTGGCTAACTCATCCCCGATACAAAAATGTGCTATTTACTAACTAGAAAAAGATAAACCAATGAGAGAACTCCTCTCAGTACACTGTGACTAAGAAAAAAATGTAAACGAGGGAGACTCTTCCCTTCCATAAGAATACAATAAAGTAGCCTACACTAGTCCTATTCAAATAAGCTACATATCAACATAGCTAGTATGAAGAAGAGCAAGTATACGAAGATTCTATTTTGTATGGATCGAGAAAATTCTTTTCATCTTTGTTCTTCTTAATCTTCTCATACCAAGATTGTCCAAGAAGTGGAGGAATTAAGTTCCTACAGCTTTGTAAATACTCAGTCTAGGAGCTGTGAATGCTCCTCTTATTGAAGAGTAAAAGCTGAAGATGTTAATGTCCAAAGGATAGCCAAAATGCAGCTTTAGTTCTGTCCCAATATAGCTCAGCATTTCAGGAGTTGTTGTTGTTGGAAGTTGTTATTGTAAGTTGCAGCTTGCATCCAAGGGAGCCCAACTGCAATATCTTTGGAGTTACTACAAGAGTGGCGTTTGCTACAGATCAGTAGTTTGTTGGTTGGAATTGGTGTTGCAACTCTACAAATGCAGATGTATCCTTTCCAATCCACCTCAGCTCCAGCAACCTACATCTTTTGTAGCTCTTTGAAACTGTTGGTTGAGTTGTTGCAAGTCTTGATGTTGTAATTCTGGAGGTTGTTATAGGTTTTTGGTTGTTGAAGAGCTTGTTTTTGTGTGGAAACATGCTGGAAGTCCATAAATAATTGCTGTAGCTCCTTAATCTACCTGTACTAACAGACAAACAAAAATACAAACAAGAACTTATAGGTGTTCCTTGTGTGTTGGAGGTTGCTTGGATTGTTGTTGAACGAAGTTGTTGTTGGATGCTGCTGGCCTTATTGTTGGGAGCTACAGCTGTGTATATTTGCACTAATCCTATGTGCTGGATCAATACCTTAGCGTACATGCATAAACAAACAAACAAAAACAAGAAAGGAATTGCACAAGCTAACAACAAGAAAAAAAGATCCTAGATTGCTTTGGAGATGTCTTGATTAGTTGCTGATGCTTGTTGCATCTCTTGATGTTGTTGCTGGTTCATGTATATTTCCTGCTTAGTGTATCTTGTTGGGGAAAACTTTAGCATCCTGTGTGGAGTCCCATGGAAGTGTGTCTATAGTAGCAACCTCCAAACAAAAGCTACATCCTTGTAAAGTTCCTGCATATCAGGAAAAAAGGAAAAGTTCCAAGTGATAATTGAGATATTGTAGTTTTGAAATATATTGCTGGAGGTGTGTTGGTTATTTCAGGTTGTTGGATAATGAAGATATTGTTGTTGGGTGCTCCAAGTTGTCAAGTTTTGCACCATTCCACTTCTGTACCAAGGCAAAAACAGGACTGGACCTTCAAGTGTTGCAAGTTTGCATGTACCTGCACAGCCAGGAAAGAGAAGAACAGAAGAAAAAACTAATCTATTCCTTACCTCTACTAGTAAGTTGGTTATTCTAGGAAAGCAATAAATGAGGGAGACTTCCCCTCTTACAAAGGTCCTAACTATGAAGTCTTTAAAGTAGTTATAACTATGCATAGTGATACCAAGTTGAAAACGTAGTTAGAACAAGAAGGAAAAGATTCAGGGAGGTTTCTTGATTCTCTTGAGCCTTCTTCTTCTGAAGCTAGTCATACCCAATTTGTCAAGTTCTAAGTGTGCTCTAGCTTCTTTGGGGAGGTCCTGATTAGTGAAGTAAAGTTCTGGAGAAGTGCATTTGTGACTGTGCTTTAACAAAGCATCAGCAGTGGAATTGGCTTCTCTGAAGGTATGGTTGCATTTGAAGAGTTGGAATTGGTTGATGATGTTATTCAACTTGTCCAGGAGATCTTCTATGGACCAAGGGGATTTTGCTTATTGTTGCAGCCACTTGATGAGAAGCTCAGATTCCACTTCCAGCTCTACCTGGAGTATCTAAGCTGAAGGCACCAAGAAAGGCCAAAGATAGCAGCTTCAATCTCAGCTTGGTTGTTTGAACCTGTACCTAAAGGGACAGTAAAGGAAAATATGAGATGTGAATGAGCATTTCTAAGAATTCTACCTCCACCTATGTTGTCAGGGTTTTCAAGGGCACTGCCATCAGTGTTCAATTTGACCATATGGCCAGGTGGTTTAATCCAGCTCATAGGAGTGATTTTGATAGCATGTGAACACTGATCAATCAAAAGGACCAGTTCTTTCAAGCTGGTTGGCCAAGTAATATAGGGGAAAGCAGTTTTGAGCAAGTTTTGAGTATATTTGTAGATAGAGAACTTTACTCTAGCAATATTGGAAATTTTTCCACCATATTTAGAGGCACATCTATTATTCCAAAGGTTCCAACAAATAAAGATGGGGGTAGCTTGTAGGATTAGCTTGTGGGCCTGATTCTTGTGCTTTGATATCCACCATCTCATCAATAGGGTTCTGAGGGGTGTGTACTCCTTATTAATGCCCAAAGAATCAGAGAAAAACTTCCAAATGTTAGTAGCAAAGGATCCAGCAACAATGTTATGATCAATGGTGTCTTGGCTAGGAGTGTAACAATAATAGCATTGAGAGGGAGATTTGCCAAATCTGGTAAGCTTCTCATTGGTGCGCAATTTCCCTTTAAGGGCTCTCCAAACCAGGAAGGAATATTTGAAGGGGATGAGCTTGTACCAGGTACAAGTGTTGAGTCTAGGCTTGGGCCTTTTGTCTCTAATAAGGTCCCAAGCAGTAGAGCAACTAAACTCCCAAGTGCTGTTAAGATTCCAGCAAGGTTGGTCTTGTTAGAGAGCTTGATAGTTGATGTAGCAAGAATGGTAAAAACAAATTGTGGAGGGGTTTTTTGAATGATAAGATCAATATTCCATTGGCCATTGTTGATGAAGGATGACACCTAAGTATTGTTGAACCTATAGCTGCTAGAAGAGTAGTATGCTAAAGGACTAATACCCAACCAGTTGTCCCACCAAAAAAGACAAGAACCAGACAGAATTTGCTATTGAATATGGGGCTCTATGCTGTGCCTGTTGTGCATTAGATACTTCCAGGTAAGGGACTAACCAGTATACCATTTCTTGGTGATGATATTAACCCTCTGACAATACTTGGCTTTAATGAATTCTTCCCACAAAGTGTTCTTGGTTCTAAGAATCCATCATTGCTTGTATTGAAAGGATTTAGCCATATCAGATATTTGTCTAACCCCTATTCCCCCTTATCATAAGGGAAGCTCAGGTTCTTCCAGGAGGACCAGTGGTACATTCTCTTATCATTCTTCCATCCCCAGGCAAAATTAGCAATGATACCCTGAATTTGTTTGATGGTGGTAGAGGGAGGGGTACTAGCTAAAAGAAGGTGTATTGGCATGACTTGTATGACATGCTTGACAAGTATATCTCTTCTTCCATAGCTCAAGATATTTGCATGCCATCCAGTGATACTGTTAACAACCTTTGCAATGAGGTCTGAGTAGTAGATAACCCTTTGTTTACCTGTTAGAAAATTAAGATTTATCTAAGAAACTCCTACTTAGTAGATATTTTTATGTAGTAACCAAGTCTTTTATTTAAAACTTAGTGGTGGTTAGTTGGCCACAATAAGTGGTGGTTAGTTGGCCACAAAGAGTGGTGGATAGTTGGCCACATATGTATTGTGTGAGTTTTTTTTTCTGCTTGTTTTGTGGTTTGTAGTCCTCATACACACACTATATATATGTGTGTGTAGCCTATGCAATTATCAATCTAAGAAATAAGAAGAATACTTAAAATATTTCAGCTTTCTCTTCTTCTTCCCTGCAGTTTTGTAGCAATTTACAGCTACATTCTAATTGCTTCAACTTTCTGTTTTCTAATCCTTTTTTCCCCTTCTTGTAACATGGTATCAGAGCTCATTTCTTACGGGATCTGAATTTGTTTTTTTGTTGATTGGCTCATCTTTTTTTAAGCTTTTTTTTCTTGGATCTGTTTGCTAGAAAACATGGCACCAGAAAATCAACCAACGACGGGTCCTCTGATTTTTTCTGGCGATAATTATCATATTTGGGCCATTAAAATGAAGGCCTATTTGAAGGCTCTCAACTTGTGGGATGTCATTGAGAGAGGAGAACCTGTTGTCCAGCCATTGAGAGACAACCCAACTCTCAATGATATAAAAAAGTATGATGAGTTGGTAACTAAATCACCAAGAGCTCTCACTTGCATATATTCCAGCCTTACGGAAGTGATGTTTACAAGGATTATGGCTTGTGAGACAGCCAAAGAAGCCTGGGATAAGCTAAAGGATGAGTTTGAAGGCAGCAACAGAGTTAAGTCCGTTAAGGTCTTAGCTTTGAAGAGGGAGTTTGAGCTCTTGAAGATGAAGGATTCGGATAGTGTGAAAGAGTACTCTTCCAAACTGATGGATATTGTGAACCAAATAAGGATACTTGGTGAAAACTTTCCAAACCAAAAGGTTGTAGAGAAGATCATGGTCAGCCTTCCGGACAAGTTTGAATCAAAAATCTCAGCTATTGAAGAGTCTTGTGACTTGACTACTCTTTCAATAGCTGAGCTGATCTCTAAATTGCAAATCCAAGAGCAACGGGTAACCATGAGAAGCGAAGGGACAGTCGAAGATGCCTTTCAAGTAAGGCATAAATTCAGGCAACAAAAAGAAGAAAAAAAAAGTCTCTTTAGACCACTCTGGAGAGGTGAAATCTGGTGGATACTAAGGTGAATCGTCGAGGAGAGGTAAATTTCCACCTTGTGGTATTTGTAAGAAGACAAACCACTTGGAGAAGAATTGTTGGCAGAAGTCCAAGAGGTTCCTTATTCAATGCAGATATTGCAAGAAATATGGGCACATTGAGAAGTATTGCAAGAAAAAGTAAACTCAAAGTGGTCAGTCTTCCCAACGAGTAAATTTTGCGAAAGATCACCAAGTTGAAAAAACAGAGGAGGAGGTATCCATGGCTTCGCACACATCACATGTTGATCGATGCAATTGGTATGTCGATAGTGCGTGCACAAGGCATATGGCAATTGATGAAAATCTGTTTGTTAGCTTGGACAGGTCTGATAGGACCAAAGTGAAGCTTGGAAATGGTGCACTGGTGCAAGCTCAAGGTAGAGGGTCCGTAAAAGTTCCTGCGGATGAAGGTATGAAAATCATAAATGATGTTCTTTATGTGCCAAGCTTAACTCAAAACTTGTTGAGTGTTGCTCAGTTACTTCATAATAATTACTCACTTACTTTTAAGGATAAAAAATGTGTCATTTATGATTCTAAAGGTTGTGAAGTAGCTAAAATTAGCATGATTGGCAATTCCTTTCCAATTTCATGCTATTCTGCTGAAAGTTGCTCTTTCAATGTTGAAATGAGTGATACTTGGCTTTGGCACAAAAGATTCGGTCATTACAACCTTAGTTCATTGGTGTATATGCAATCCAAGGGTATGGTGCTTGATGTACCCAAAATTGACATGTGCCGAGATGTTTGTGAGTCATGTCAACTTGGTAAATTGCATAGACGATCCTTTCCTAAAGGAAGTCTTTGGAGGGCGAAGGAAAAGCTAGAGTTGGTTCATACAGATATATGTGGACCAATGAGGACGTCTTCTTTGAGTAGGAATAAATATTTTATTCTCTTTATAGATGACCTTACTCGAATGACATGGGTCTTTTTTCTAAGTAGCAAAGTTCAGGTGTTCTCTATTTTCAAAGAATTCAAGGCTATGGTAGAAATGGAGAGTGGCTGCCGGTTGAAGTATATCAGGTCAGATAATGGAACTGAATATACTTCACATCAGTTCAGCAAGTATTGTAAAGACTTAGGTATTCAACAACAATTCACAGTAAGCTACACTGCAGAACAGAACGGGGTTTCTGAGAGGAAGAACAGAACAGTGATGGAGATGGCAAGATGCATGCTGGCAGAAAAGAAGATGCCTAAATATTTTTGGGCTGAGGCAGTCAATACTGCAGTCTATTTGCTGAACAGGTTACCAACTAGAGCACTCCAAGACATGACACCATTTGAAGCATGGAGGGGTATAAAGCCATCTGCTAGACACTTAAAAGTCTTTGGTTCAGTCTGCTATGCACATGTTCCAGATGCTAAAAGAGGCAAATTGGATAACAAGGCAGAACTCTATATTTTGTTGGGCTATAGCACAGTTGCAAAAGGGTACAAAGTGTATAATGTTCGTACGAAGAAGGTGCTTATCAGTAGATATCTTGCGGTGGACGAGTCTAGCCACTATGATTGGGATCGAGATATTGTTGTGAAGAACCAAGATGGGAGCACCTCAGTTGGAGCTCAAAGTCCGCGGACAAGTGATATTTCTTCCAGTCCTATTACTGGAGCAGGACACCTTTCGAATGTTGAATTGATAACTGATTCTCCAGTTTTGAAGACCAAGTCACTAGCTGAAGTTTATGAGCAATGTAATTTTGCTCTTGTGGAACCATCTTCCTTTGAAGAAGCAGCAAGTCATGAAGCTTGGATTTCCGCAATGGAGGAGGAGCTTGCCATGATTAATAAAAATAATACGTGGGAGCTGGTTGATAGGCCCGAACAAAAGAACATTATTGGTGTTAAATGGGTATATAGAACGAAGTTCAATCTAGATGGATCCATCTTCAAACATAAATCCAGGCTCGTAGTTAAAGGCTATTCCCAGCAGCCTGGAGTGGACTTTCGAGATACGTTTGCACCTGTTGCGAGGCATGAGACAGTAAGATTTCTAATTGCTCTTGCAGCACAGTACAAATGGAAAATCTATCATTTAGATGTCAAATCTGCATTTCTAAATAGATTTCTTGAAGAAGATATTTATGTTGAACAACCTGAAGGTTTTATAGTTGCAGGTGAAGAAGACAAGGTGTATAAGCTTAAAAAGGCTCTCTACGGTCTTAAACAAGCTCCGAGAGCTTGGTACAGTAGGCTGGATACTCATTTGTTGTCTCAAGGTTTCAACCGAAGCCTAAATGAGCCTACTTTATACTTCAAAAGGCAAGCTGATGGAAAGCTAATTGTGATATCCGTTTATGTTGATGATTTGATTATCACAGGTGAAGATTCTCTTGCGGTTCAAGAAGTTAAAAATGTGATGCTAAAAGCTTTTGAAATGTATGATCTAGGGGAGATGAAGTTCTTCCTAGGAATAGAAATTTCTCAATCTTCTGAAGGAATTTTCTTGTTCCAAAAGAGGTATGCCCTGAATCTCTTAAAAAGGTTCAAGCTTGATAAGTGCAAACTTGTTGCAACTCCACATGTTGTGAATGAAAAGTTAATGAAGGATGATGGAGAAGAACGGGCAGATTCAAAACTTTATAGGAGCCTTATTGGAAGCGTGTTATATCTGACTGCTACCAGGCCAGATGTGAAGTTTGCAGCTAGTCTACTGTCCCGATATATGCAATGTCCCAGCACCAAGCATCTTGGAGCTGCTAAAAGGGTGTTGAGGTATATTAGAGGGACAACTGATTATGGCATTTGGTATAGAAGTGTGGAGAATGGATCTCTTATTGGCTATTCAGATAGCGATTGGGGTGCATGTGTGGATGATTACAAAAGCACATCTGGTTACTCCTTTTTATTTGGTTCAGGCATTTTTTCTTGGAGCACAAAGAAGCAAGATATCGTAGCTCAATCTTCAGCAGAAGCCGAGTATGTGGCAGCTGCATCTGCTACAAATCAAGGAATTTGGTTGAGAAAAATCTTGTTTGAATTAGATCTTTTGCCAAAAGAACCAACAGTGATCTATGTAGACAATAAATCAGCCATTGATATGGCTAAAAATCCAGTACAACATGGAAGGACGAAGCATAGCAACATCAGATTCCATGCTTTGCGAGATGCCGAGAAGAATGGGGAAGTTAAGCTGCTGCATTGCAGAAGTGAAGAACAACAAGCCGATATTCTAACCAAGGCTCTTCCCACCAATAAGTTTGAGTTTCAAAGGTCGTTGCAGGGAGTTTCAATGAAAAATCTTAAGGAGGAGTGTTAGGAAATTAAGATTTATCTAAGAAACTCCTACTTAGTAGATATTTTTATGTAGTAACCAAGTCTTTTATTTAAAACTTAGTGGTGGTTAGTTGGCCACAATAAGTGGTGGTTAGTTGGCCACAAAGAGTGGTGGATAGTTGGCCACATATGTATTGTGTGAGTTTTTTTTTCTGCTTGTTTTGTGGTTTGTAGTCCTCATACACACACTATATATATGTGTGTGTAGCCTATGTAATTATCAATCTAAGAAATAAGAAGAATACTTAAAATATTTCAGCTTTCTCTTCTTCTTCCCTGCAGTTTTGTAGCAATTTACAGCTACATTCTAATTGCTTCAACTTTCTGTTTTCTAATCCTTTTTTGCCCCTTCTTGTAACACTACCAATATAGATAGGACATCCCAGGTAAGTTATGGGGCTATTCTTTCGGTTGAAACCAATAATACTCTTGACCCTCTTTACAATAGAATGGAAGGCATTGGAAGGGACCATGAAATGGCTTTTGTGCTTGTTGATCAATTGTGCAGAGACCTTTTTATAAGCACCTAAAGTCTCCATGATGAGCTGCAGGGTTTGCTTTCTACCAGAAGCAAAAATAATAATATCATCAGCTAAGCTAAGGTAATTGATCTGAGGACCCTTTTAAGCCATATAGAAACCATGGAATTGAGGGTGCTGATGAAGCTTATTCATGAGTCTAGAGAGAACTTCAACACCAAGGATGAATAAGGTAGGGGAAAGGGGGTCACCCTGTTTAACATCCCTAGTGGAATGGAAGAAACCATACCTCGAGTTATTAACTATGACTAAGTACCAATTATCTGACATAATTCTCCAAGCCATGTCTATGAATGTTTCACCAAATCCTATTCTTCTCAAGACCAGACAGGTGTAGGACCAAGAGATCCTATCATAGGCTTTGGCCATGTCAAACTTGATCACAACATTGCCTCCAATGTTAGGATTTTTGATCTGGTGGATGATTTCCTTGGCAAGCATGATGTTCTCAGAAATACTCCTATTTTTAACAAAGCCTGACTGGTTGAGGGAGATGAGGGTAGGAAGAATAGGGGCAAGTCTTAGACAGAGAAGTTTGGAAATGATCTTGTTGGTAAAATTACTAAGACTCATGGGCCTGAATTCAGAGATTTTGGTAGGGTGGTTTACTTTTGGGAGAAGAATCAGGCAAGTATGGGTGAAGTACTTAGGCATGGTTTGTCCACAAAATAAGGAAATTACAACATTAAGAAGGTCTTCTTTGATGATATCCCAGCACACTTGGAAATATTTTCCATTCATCCCATCAGGACCAACAGCTGAATTGGGATTCTTGGCAAACACAACAGTCTTTAGTTCCTCTATATAAGGCAAGGCTTGGAGTTCTTCATTGTCCTTGTCAGTAAACATAGGAGGGATACATTGAAGGGTCTGCTGCTAGATGTACTTCTCCTCTCCACTAAATATTTGTTGAAAGTGCTCACAAGCTGCTTCAGCAATTTCAGCATCACCTTGAACCCAAGAGCCATCCTCATTTTAGATCCTGTGAATGTACAGCTTTTTCCTCCTGACTGGAAATATTTAGAGTTCATATCACATTTTTTGAACCATTATAGCTGAATCTTCTATCTGAGAATAACATCTTCCATTTTCAGGTATCTAATGTACTTAACATTGATGGCATAAAGCTTGGACTTGTATTCATTAGAATTCATGTTGATCAGGTTATCTTTAGCCATTCTAACTTCCTCCTCATACTCTTTAACCTTAGCATAGATGTCTCCAAACTAATTTCTAGACCAACTACTATGAGTAGTAGCAAGTCTCTTCATTTTTGGTGAAAGACCCATATTGGATTACCCTCTAGAGATCTGTTCCAACAATTCTGAACAATGTCCATAAAGGAAGGTTGCTCAAGCCAGCAGTTTAAGAATTTGAAGTACTTGATAGGATTGTGATGTTGATCAATCATTTCCAAAAGCAAGAGACAGTGATCAGAACCCACAGAAGGGAGATAAGCCGTGTTAGTATGGGGCATGGTTTCCAGCCATTTATCATTAACCATTCCCCTATCTAGACTCTTCCAAATTCTGAACATAATGCCCCTCTGATTGCACCATGTGTATTTCTGACCATTGAAGCCAAGGTCTTGCAAACAATAGGCCTCAATAATGCTAATGAACTCAAGACTCTTTCTCTAACTACTTTTTGTCTACCCAACCACAATTGTTCATTTGATAGTGAGAAACGCTCAAGCCCAACAACATATCCAAATCCCCAAATGCACATTAAATAAAAAAGGAAGTGAGAAATTTTTAAAAACTTTTAAAAAAAGACTTGAGCGAGAATCGAACTTATGACCTTAGTTATAAATTGAACCCCCTTGACCGCTAAGCCATTCTTTTCAATTGTATTAAGGGGGTTCATTAAAGGGTATATATCCATAATATTCAAATTTAACCTTCTATATACAACATAATTTTTTGATTGAGGGGGTTCGGGTGAACCCCCTCACTTCCATGTAGATCCGCCCCTGCCTGTGATATTTTGTTGAAGTTTATCATTTTTCCTGTTATTATGTGGTAGACTAGAGCTACTCACATTATTTTGTTGAGGTTTGCTTTGTCCCTTGGAATGTTTCTTCCTCTGAACTTGCCATGGCTCATCTTTTATATTATGAGTTGTAATCTGTGGCTGAGCAGGATCATCAGTGTAGGTCCATTGATGTGTGTCTCATCCTGATCTTTGTTGAACATGCCCTCCTTGACTTTGTTCTTTTTAGCAGTTTCCTCTTCTTTTCTTTTTTTCTGTTCTTCGTCCCTCCTCTGAATATTGCAAGCATGTATCAAGTGACCTTGATATTTGCAGTACATGAAATAATCAGGTACATTTTTATATTGGATAGCCTACCACCTCCCTAGAGATTTATCATCTTTATCATATCCCATCCAAATATGGAGAGGTCTTTCTTCAGTGAGGTTCACTTGTAGTCTTACCTTAGCTATGCTTCCCCTTGTTTTTTGAATGGAAGCAGTATAAAGATAGAGTACGTTCCCTACAGAGGCTAGCAAGGTAGTTATGAACTCCTTGTTATAATAATGCCAAGGTAGTTCAGGTAAGGCTACCCAAATTGGCACTATTGGAGTTTCTTTATCAGGTTTAAAAGTGGGTGTCCATGTCTGAATCATCATGAGTTGGCCCTCTATTGTCATTCTTTGTTTGGTCCAGACAGTAGTATAGTCCAAATAGTTGTCCAAATTAATGTAGACATGTCTAGCATTGAAATATGCTATTTTGACACCTCCTGAGAGATGGGTTTGAAGGATGAAGCTCCTTCTTATCAACTCTATTTTTGGCATGGTGTTGCTAAATTTGCCAACCAAAGTGTACTTGCATCTTTCAGCTAGTTTATACAAGAAGTCTTCTCTTTGAAAGAACACAACAGGCAGGCCCTGTTTGGTAGTATACTCAAGGGTGGCTAAGTCAAAAGGAGCCTCATTCTTTGCTTGGTTTGATCTGAGTTTGGTAGCAAAGGACTGAATTATAGTGTAGGGGCAGGTTGAGGGACCTGGTCCTTCAAGTTGGGAAAGTTGTTTTTCTAGGGGTTTTGATTAGTGTTACTTGGTTGAGTTTGAGTATGGGATGATTTGGTTGCATGATGTTTAGGACCATTATTAGCAGAGCTGCTAGGCACCTTGGGTTGATTATTCTGAACATGAGTGTCAAAATTGCTAGATACCTTAGGAAAGTTATTGTGGAGAATGGTAGGTTGCTGGTTGTGATATTGGTTACTAGGTTGAGAATTGGCATTGTTAACCACTTTGGGTATAATTTCAGGGTGTCTGGTAGTCTTGATGTTGATAAGATTGGGACCATTGGATTTCAAAACATCATCAGTCGAAGGCATAAAGTTTGATGGAATTGACATACCTGCAGTTGTCACTCCTTGCGACTGATTTTTTCCTTGAAAATTTTGCTCGACATGTAAGGTATTTTGAACATTATCATTCTGAAAAGTTCTATTATCATTGGTCACAACTCGAGTTTCCGTCGACGACTTACTGTTACATTGAATGTTGGTACCTCTAATTTTTAAAATTTGATCTGGAACATGATCATAGTGATCACACACTTGTATTCCATGCAATTGTTGTTGTACTTGGTCCTGCAATTGAAAATTTTCTGAAAATTGAACTGCTGAAGCTACTAGTTCTTTCCTCAACCTGTTAACAGAGGTCGCTAAGATATTTGAGGTTAGGAAGAGATTCGAGTTGGCGCTTGTTTCTAGGAAGATGCACAAGACCCTTACAAACATTTTGGCATTGAATTTGGTCCGATTAGGTTGTCGGAGCTCCGATTCCGACGTTTCTTTTTTCGTCGGAGATTGCTACGCTGGTGAAACTTGAACCCTTAGCTGCATCTTGACCTGGAGAACAAACCCCAGAGGGTCCGATGTCTCGAATGTCGCCGTATCCTATTCGAATATCCAGGCGCAGCTCCGACGACTCTGCGTTCTTCAGCTCAGTAGTTGCCTGATCAGCGCTTTCAATTTGTGCGGTGGTTTGATCCAAATTTTGGACTGTATGTAGTCCAAATGATAAGGAATCATATCTACTAGCTCTTGTTACTTAAATCAATCCCTGATTTTGCAGCGCGATGATTTTGTGAGCAGTTTTTAGCTCCTCCATAGAAATGTGAACAGTGATCGGAGTTATATTTTGCGCTGTTACAACTTGAGTCAATCCTTCTTTACCTGAAATTGCTACTGTTTTATTAGTATTTTTTTGCAGGTTAAAAGTACTCATAGCTGGATTAGAGGTTGATGCTTCTTAAGCTATGTTCTTATTATGGTCCGGTGGTATGTGGGGCTCCACCGGCGGTGGTGAAGCCATTCCGGCAGTCTTCTGCTTATGAAGATGATGAACAGTGCTAGTTACCGTTAGATATTTAAGAGAAATCGACGAGACACCTTATCTCACTTCTTTCATCTAACACGCACTATATTTACACTTTGTTACGCCAATTTTTCGATCTTGATTATTTATTTTTCTCGGCTTGAAAATTTGTTGTTTACGGTCTATATCAATGAAATTACTCAGGTACATAATATAAAGAGAATGAGCTTATCCAAAATGTAATTGTCAATATATTGTGTATTTAGAGGCAATTGGTGAGGAAATGAGATAAGACTTAGAGGTCATTGGAGCATTTTTGTTCAAAGTACAATGTCAGCAAACTGTAACCTTTTTTCTGCAGAATGTATAGGTTACATGTATGTTGCATATCATCATCGCAAAAATCAACACCTATATCGATGTTGTTTCATTTTTTTTCTCTGCTACATTTTCTGGTTTTCACTCTTATAGGCATGAGCTACTTGGTAAAATCGACCTTTTGCCGTATTAGGTAAATTGGTTAGATCTTAAGCATTTCATTTGTTGTTGGATGATTCATGATAGTACATGGAAGGTAAGTGACCCTTATATCCTTGGAAGTTTTTAATGAGCCTAAGACTAGCAACATCACATATCCTGGAAGACACTAAAACATGAACATGCTTTCAAATTAGTTTCATTTTATTATATAAACAAGAGATATTATTGAGAAACAAAAACATTCATGATAAAAAAAAAAGATACATGCATTAGTAGATAAAGCTGGAAACTCCAAAAGAAAGATAGGACAATATTGAAAATTTTATTTCTTTTAAAAAAACATTGTTGAAAATCAATGTGGAGGAGAGGACGTAGATAAGGAGTGGCAACCAAAATAAGGTCAATTTTTCTGGCAGCAGTTACTCCAACCAATTCAGTCAAGTCCAAGTATTTTGGCTCCATTCCATAAGGGAGTTTCAAGCCAAAGTGATATAGCAATTGAGCCAACGGCAGATAAACATTAGCTACACCAAACAATATCCCGGGACAAATCCTTTTCCTACCGTCAAAGGGAAGATACTCAAAATTGTTACCAACAAAGTCGAGATAGCACTGCTCAAATCTCTCTGGCTTAAAGCTTTCTACGCCATCCCAATATTTAGGATCTCTTCCCAAGCGGTTGAGTGGCTGGAATGTTGGAAGAAGTCACACAAGGTCTAGATTGACTAGATGGTTGTATCGGGAATAAGGGTGACGTAACCACAAGAGGATCAAAGGAGGTGGTGGATTGTGATATTTGTAAAGGACAAGACAATGTGACATACGGAAAAACTAACTCATGAAAGATAACATGACAACTTACATATACACGGCTTGTTTTTGGATATAGACAACGATACCTTTAAGAGTTAGAATTATACCCAAGAAAATACATCGTGAGGACATATTGGGAAAACATTCACAACCAAAGACTCTAAGAAAATTATAGTCTGGAGAGAAATGAAAAAGCTTTTCAAAAGGAGAAAATCCTTGTAAATTAGGGGTTGGCAATTTGTTGATGGTATAAACAACATAATAAGCAGCATCAACCTAAAAGTGAGATGGTAAAGTAGCCTCTTCAAGAATAGTACACACCATTTCAATAATGTGTCCATGTTTCCTTTCAACAACCCCATTTTATGTAGGAGTGTTCAGACAAGACTTATGAAATACCCGAGTTAGAAAAGTGTGAAAGCATAGCCATGTTATCAAATTCACCACCTCCATCACTTTGAAAAGTCTTTATTTTGGTGTTAAATGGTTCTCCACTAGCCTCTGAAAGGCACAAAAATGTATAAAAACCTCAGATTTATTTTTCATAGGATAAAGCCACGTAAATAGAAAGATATCATCAACAAAAATAACATCATATTTATACCCCAAGTTTGACAAAACTGGTGATTGCCAAACATCTGAATGAATAATATCTAAAGGAAAAGCACTACAATGATTCACTAAATTAAATGGAAATCGCTTAGATTTTCCTAATGGACAAAGGATACAACTATTACTGAAGGTGTTAAGCAAAGTAATTGAATTATTTTTCCTAAGACAATCTAAAGTATGAACTCCACTATGACCTAATCGACGATACCAAATATCACCATGTTGACGTTTAGCAACAAATGCTTGACAAAGAGAAAACAATGATGGAGATTGTAGCGGTAATGTCACCCTCACTAATGGCTTGTAGGAGCGTTTGACGAGGCTTTGTCCTAAATATAAATAGAAGAGGAATCGAAATTAATAAAACAATTATTATCCTTACACAACCTCTTGACATAAAGTAAATTATGACGAAGCTAGGGAACATGAAATATGGAGCGCAAGTGTAGGGGACGAGTTCTGGATTGAAATTAAGCATATCTAATGTAATCAATATTGAGCAAATTACCATTTCCAACTAAAACACGATCAATGCCAGTTTAAGGTGATTTGTGCAAAAAAATTACCTTCTGAGAGATTATATGAGCGGATGCAGCAGATCAAAGTATTAAGTCTGTGTTGACATCATTCAAGAAGGTTTTGATAATGACAACTAAGAACCAAATTATGGGAACCTGGATCACTTGCTTGATGGTGCAGTAGGCAGACGCGAGAAACTGGACAAATGAATGCTATAAAGGGAGAAAGGCGTACAAAGGATTTTGTGGCTTTTTGCAATTTGATATCGAGAGTTTTTCAAGCAAAAAGGCAACGCAGCGTTGGAAGAGCAAAACATTGAAGAAAGAAGAACTAGAGTTAGGTTTTCTTTTTGAAAGTTAATTCATGTGTTTGAACTCTACTTAGGAATATTATTGAGTTATAAAGGCTTGTAACAAGAAGTGGATTTGACCTCTTGGAGAGTTTGAGTTGCGATTATAGTTAATCGTTAGAGTTTAGGTACTTGAGTTAGTTCCTTGATTATTGAGTTGTAATCTAAACTGTTCTTTGAAAGTTAGTGAAGTTTGGTGGAAATCCCATGAGGTGTAGGTTGTGGGTTTTTTCCCCTTGAGCAAGGAGGTTTTCCACAATAAATTTTGTGTATATAGGTTTTTTCAGTCTGGTTGTTTGCTTCTCCAACAGACACATTAGAAAAAGACTTAGGAAGATCATTAGCAACGAAAGCATGATTAAAACGATTAGAGCACTGTAATGCCGAATGACTAGGAAACCCACAAATTTGACAAATAAGAGAGGAAGGTTGTGCTCCTAAAAGTCCAGTGGATAGTTAAGATGAATTAACAAATTGTGAATGGTAAAGAGAAGGAGAGGCACCAACAATACCTGACGAGGACTGCCCATGAAAGCCATTAAGGGGAAAATTACTGGATGTGGTGACTTATTGAGGCTGATTTTGAAGGAATGAGCCTCGACCTTGTTCACTATGACCCTGACCTCTAGATGGGGAATAACGAACTCTGCCACAACCCCCCTGTGATATGCCATGACTACTAGATGTAGGGGATGAACTAGAAGATACATTTTGAGCAGCAAATGCTTGACGTGAGACAACTGAGTCTACTTCCTTGAAGCACTGCAGGCGTTGCTCATGTAGCAACAACTTAGTGCACGGTTCCTCAACAGATAGTTGACCTGGGAAGTGGGTAATGATGCCAACCAATGTGTCATACTCCCTGCCTAACCCAAGAAGGACATGATCTACAAAATCTTGATTAGGAACTGGAGAGTTGATGGCACCAAGGGAATCAACTATCTTTTTAGCCTCTCGAAGATACTCATCAATGGTCATGGCATCGGCTTTTCATATAGTAGTAAGTTGGTGTTTGAGTTCAACTGATTTAGCCTAACTAGCATCTATAAAATAATGGTACAAGGAGAGCCAAATATCACGTGATGTAGTCAGCAAGTTAACGTCAACAAGAACTTCTCTGGACAATGTAGCAAACAACCATGAACGTACATTTTGATCAACTCTGAGCCATGTATGACAGTGGTGGTTAACTTGCTGGTTACCAGATGCATCACATACAAATTGAGGCAGGTTAGAGATAGAGCCATCTACAAATCCAACTAGTTTATGAAAAAGCAACAAAGAGGTGAACTGAATACGCCAAGTGAGATAATCTTCAACTGTATTCAATTTGATTGTCACCAAATTAGTGACATTAGGTGCAGCCAATGCCGCTGGAGAGTGAAAAATAGATCGAATTGGTGGATCCATTGATTCAACATAAGGTAAGACAGGGGGCTGTCAAGTTTTTTCCATAGAGAAACCAGGCAGAATGTTGGAGGAGTAGAATGGACAGGGACAGATGAAGTTAAACGAGGCAATGAAGGAATGGTTAAAGGTTGACGAGAAGAGCTTGATGAAATAGTACCAGTAACAGTTGTAGAAAAAGGCAGGGAGATATCTGAAGAACATGAAATTGAAAGGGTTGGCAAGCCATATCACCTGAAAAGATTCAAAAGAACAATAGGATAGAAGGAAAATTGGAAAGATTCAAAAGAACGGTAACATAGAAGCAAAATTGGATTCGCAATGGGTATTACTGGACGTCTGATACAATGTAACAAATAACTCACAGATCAAGGAGCCAATATATATCCTCAGCTATATACATATTTCAAACTTTAAGACTCCTTCAAGTACCAGTCTAGGAATATTGGACTACGAGTCCTAATAAACACAACTTAGTCTTCAACTCTGGTTTCATAAATTTAAAATAAGGTGAAAAACATTTGGTCTCTATAACCAAATTCTTACTTAGTTTTCATAAGTTCTTAAATGGACTTTTAGCCATATTAGATAAATTGGTTAGATGTTAAGCATTCCATTTTCTGTTAGATGATTCATGCTTTCAAATTTAATGAGCCTAAGACACTAAAACATGAAACATGCTTTCAAATTAGTTTCATTCTATTATATAGGAAGGCAAATAATCATTGGCAAAATTTGAAATAAACAAATTAAAAGATGTTATTGGAGAAACAATCATGGTACATTCCTCACGATAAAAAGATAGATACATATATTAGAACTAGATAAAGTTGGAAACTCCAAAAGAAAGATAGGATAATAATTGGGCTCAGTAGGAAATTATTCTATAAAAAGGAAAATGTTGAAAATCATTGTCGAGGTGGTAGATAAGGAGTGGCAAGTAAAATAAGGTCACTTTTTCTGGCGGCAGTTACTCCAACCAATTCAGTTAAGTCCAAGTCTTTTGGCTCCATTCCATTAGGGAGTTTCCAGTCGAAGTGATATAGCAATTGAGCCAACGGCAAATAAACATTAGCTAAGCCAAATGATATCCCGGGACAAATCCTTCTCCCACCACCAAAGGGAAGATACTCAAAATTGTTACCAACAAAGTCCACAGAGCACTGCTCAAATCTCTCTGGTTTAAAGCTTTCTGCGTCATTCCAATATTTAGGATCTCTTCCCAATGCCCAAACATTAACCATGACTTTGGTCTTCACAGGAATAATGTACCCGTTTATGTCAGTCTCTTCCCTACATTCTCTTGGGACCAAAAGTGGAACTGGTGGATGTAGTCTTAGAGTTTCTTTAATGACTAACTTTAAGTATTTCAGCTCCTCCACATCATTTTCATCAAACGTTTCTTTGTCTTTAAAGGCTTCTCGCACTTCTGCTTGAGCTTTGGAGAATACACTTGGATTTTTCATCATTTGCACCATTGCCCACACAAGTGTTGACGATGAAGTCTCTGTTCCGGCAGCAAACATGTCCTGCATATATTACCAAAATAACATGAGATAACATATTTGTGGTGATTGATTCAATACTTAGAAAAATGTATAATGTACAACAATACTTACAAAAATGATAGCTTTGATGTTGTCGTTGGTGATAGGAAATTGAAGTCCTCCATCATTCATAAGTCTTAGAAGGACATCAATTAGATCTTCACCACCTAATGCACCATTAGTTTTCCCCATTGCAATGTTCTTCTTGTGCTCATTGATGACATCCTCAACAATTGCATCAACCTTATGATGGGCATTCATAATTTTACCCTTCATTCCACTAAGCACATGGAGAAACGTGAGTGATGGGAAGATGTCAGCCACATCAAACCCTCCTGCTAACCCTATCACTTCTTTGATCAGTTGTATAAATTGGTCCTGCTCCTTGAACACTCTCCCAAATGCTGTTCTACATGTCATGGAACTTGTGAACAAAAAGAGCTTTTCAGTAAAATTAACCGGCTCACCCGAACATGACCGGATAAAGTTAACTAGGCGATCAACTTCATCGCGCCTAATCGAGCTGTATGTCCTGACATTCTTGGCACTCAACACTTCCAAGACACAAATTTTACGCATTTGTCTCCAGTAATCTCCGTAGGGGCAAAAGGCAATGTCAGACCTGTTGTAACAGACAATGTCAGGAGCCAAAAGTTTAGGCCTAGACGCGAAAGCGATGTCATGAGTTTTTAGTACTTGTTTTGCCATATCAGGAGAAGTAACGACAACTGCAGAAACTTCACCAAGCTGAAGGTGCATAAGTGGTCCATATTTTTTGGCTAAGTCTCTAAGGACATGATGTGGAAGTCCACCAGCCATATGAAGCATGCTTCCTAGTAAAGGAAGTTTCCATGGACCTGGAGGCAATTTTTTGGATTGGCTATTGGAATTTTTCCATTTCCTTACCAAAAACAGAAAAGATAGAAAAAGGAAGATGGAAGCCAAGCTAAAGAATTGCATTTTGGAGTGTGTGGTGATTCTTCAATGTTGTGTTGCTTATGCTCTTTTATAGG
Source organism: Solanum dulcamara (assembly GCF_947179165.1). Classification (NCBI taxonomy): domain Eukaryota; kingdom Viridiplantae; phylum Streptophyta; class Magnoliopsida; order Solanales; family Solanaceae; genus Solanum; species Solanum dulcamara. Next base: position 15,314,994 of record NC_077237.1, on the reverse strand, counting down.
CTTCTGAGAAACATATATAATAGTGATACATTTTTCAACAAATATATTTCAAAGCAGACTTTGTTTACTAGCTTCTGTTGAAGTCAAAACAATTCAGCTCAGCATAATCATGTAAACAAATGTTAAAGTAGTAAGGTGTCGACATAAAAATTGATTTTATAATCAAGAAGAAGAAATTGTGTAGTTGCCACCTTGGAATTAAATCGGTCCTACGTTGTACCAATTTTGACTGGTGTGGAGTATTATATTGGCTAGGACACATGTAAGGTTCTTTGCTAAGTTAGAATATTTATACACATTCTTTCTTACAAACCTTAGATATCGTTTGGTAGAGTGGATAAACAAAATTAATGCATTGTATTAATAGTATTTTGTTTGGTATATTTTTTTATGATATGTATAACTAATGCAATTAGTTCTATACTCTATTCTATAATAAGATGTGTATTACTAATATCATAGATTTTTAGGTATTAGTAATGCAAAGGAATTTAATGCATGTATTAACATGTATTATTAAAGACTCAATTATTCCTCAAAATCTTTTTTACATCTTTTCCACCATAATTATTGAAGATATATTTATAAATAAATATTTTTATGCAATGCATGCTATTTTTAATACACTAAACCAAATAATGCATAAGAAATATTTCATATCTAATTAATGCAAGCGTAACTAATACAAACATTACTAATGCAAATATTACTAATACATTCTATTTAGCATTATTTTTGCACTCTACTAAACGACCCCAAAGTGTAATGACTTTTTTTTTTTAGAATTTAATTAAACACCGTTAGATCGGCAAGAATGTACTAGTGTATGTAGTATTGTTTTTTTAAGCAATATCGATATTTAAAAAATCCAAAGCTAAGACAAAATTTTAATACTATTGTAATAAAATACAAATCAACTATTTCTATTTAGAATAAGAGGTTAGAAACACATACTATTGGACAATGTTTGTGCTTCTTGGAATTGATTTTGAATTAACGAGTCGTTTTATCATTGAAGGCTTTTCACTTTATAGTAAAATGCTTCAATTACTTGTGTCCAATGTTATATTGTGTGGGACTTTTTTATATTGACAAAAAGATACTCCATGTCTACTTATCATTTCTAATAGGTGACCCCACCTTATGTTGTCATTTCAAACATAAATATCAACAGTGTAGGCTCCACCAGGGCGGAACCACGTGAGGATAGTAGCGGAGCCAAAATTTTTAATAAGGGGTGTCAAAATATAATGTAAAAAATTATATGTTGTTATTAGGGATAGAGAACACACAAACTCAAGCAACTTTTATAACTTCTTAACCATTACACTAAAGTTTCAATTTGTGTCAAGAAGTGTTAACACTTATATATATATTCATTAAACTAAATTTTGACTTATATTTACAATATAATTTTCCGACGAAGGGGTGTCGAGGGTGGCTACGCCCCTAGATGAGGGGTTAATCCGAACCCCTTTGGGTGGAAAATTATATTATATTGTACATAGTTAAAATAATTTTTTTTATATATATATAGCAAATGTCAAACCCCATTTCACTAATTTTGTACTCTTCAGATTTTGAAGCCCTTAATAAAAATTCTAACACCGCCACCAGGCTCCACATATATTTATCATATCATGTCTTTTTTTAATTTATTATACATTTAAAAATTACATAAAAAGTACTATAAATTATAGTAATAAAATAATTTAAAATATAAAAAATTGATTGACTCTCAAAAATTTATCTATCCCACATAAATTGGGAACCGTATATACTATCTGAAAAATTACGTAAAAAATATTATAAATCACAATAGTTAACAACTTAAATATCTATAAACCTTATTAAAAATAAATTGACTCTCAAAATTCTATCTTTATACATAAATTGGGATAAAGGAGTGATATATATTATTTGAAAATTACGTTAAAGATACTATAAAATCGCATTAATTATCAACTTAAATATCTAAGATCCTTATAAAAATTTGGTTGACTCTAAAAATTGGGACAAAGAGAGTAACATATATTATGTGAAAATTATGTAAAATGTATATAAATTATAATAATTAACAACTTAAAATATCTATAAAAAATATTTTTAAAAAATTGATTGACTCTCAAAATCACATGTGTCGTGAATTGGGATGAAAGGAGTAACATATATTATGTGAAAATTACATAAAAAGTGGTATAAATCATAATAAATTAACAACTAAAAATATTTAAAAAATATATATAAAAAATTGGTTGACTCCAATTTTCATATGTGTCTCATAAATTGGAGCAAAAAGAGTAACATATATTGAGCCCGTGCTGATATAGACTTTGTATCTAGTGTGTGTATATACATAGTACTACAATATTTTTGTAGTATATCTAGTGTATGTGTGTGTGTGTGTATATATAGTACTATAACATTTTTTAAGAGTTAATTCCCTAAATAGTCCAAGTTTTGAGGATTTCTTTCAAATATCATTTTTGTTTTATTTAGGACAAAAATGTCATTAGCTATCACTATTTTCTTCAAACAATACTTATCACAAAAGCCTCCTTCTCTCCTAGTTGGTATTCCATGTCATTAAAGCCTTATTTTGTTTTAATACTAGACTAATTTAATTCATCAAACTCATACTCAAACTTTATATATATATATATATATATATATATGAACATATAACTATTGCATTTTTAAAAATTGAATTGAAGTTCAAAATGAACCACGATATATAAATCACTTCATGAACATTAACTTACATTATTTAATCATATACTATTGTATAATGAATCGATAATATTAAAGCTATGCATAAAAAAAGATTGGTGCAATGATGTAGGAGGCACTTTTACCTGGCTTTATTTGTAAGTTAGACTCTTGTACTTACGACTTTGCCAACTAAATCCTTACACTTACTCAAACACAATATTTTAAACACCTCTAACCATATCAAATACGTGGCATTAAGATTACTAACTTGGAGTAATGAGTGATTCCATGTGTTTTAAAGCAAGTGAATATAATATTTTATATTAAAAATATTAAAACATTTCAAAAAATAAATGAAAAACGCCAAAAAAACAAGAAGAAGATGGCCTTCAGCCCACTGCCGCCACACCCTCTCCCCCACCCCAACCCAACCAAATCAAATTTCTTCTTCACATTCCACTCCTTTCCTTCTTCTTTGGATCCACCTGTAAACAATAAATTTTCGAGCCGAGAAAAATAAATAATCAAGACCGGAAAATTGTAGTAACAAAGTGTAATATTTGATTTCAAAATGTAGTGTGTGTTACAATATCTATGATAATCCTTTGATTCTTCAAATAATATGAAATATGTTGAACTTGAATTTGATTTAGAGTCAAGGGCTTGAACAGCTTGATCTTGAATCTTCGTCTTCAAATTTAGATTTGAATTATTCATCACGGACACTTGTACGGTTATGACGAGTAATAAATATGAACAAGTAACTTGATCTCGAACTTTTTGATATTTGCCTTCGTTCTTGATCTTGAACTTGAATTTGAATTTGATTACTTGAACTTTGTAGCTTTGTAGAGAATTTGCGGTCGTTGATCCACGAGCTCTCTTCTTGCTTCTTGTTCTTGAAAAAAAAAACCTCTGATAATAATGAAGACCCCTATTTATAGTTGTAGGGAGTGGTATGAGGGTGTGATTTAATTGGTTGGTTTGGATTGACCAATTAGATTTCTTTGATGAAGAGCTTTAATTTAATTGGTCAAAACATGTCACATATACATGTGACATTATTCTAGTGGCTCATTTAATTTGACTTAGATTGCCACATAACTTCGACAGGTGGCATAATTTTAGTGGCTCATTTAATTTGACTTAGATTGTCATATAACTTTGACACGTGGCATGCTTTTAGTGCCTTATTTAATTTGACTTGGATTGTCACATAATTTTGGCACGTGGCATGTTTTTAGTGGCTTATTTAATTTGACTTGGATTGCCACATAATTTTGGCACATGACATGATTCTAATGGCTCATTTAATTTGACTTGGATTGACATATAACTTTGACACGTGGTGTGATTTTAGTGGCTCATTTAATTTGACTTGGATTGCCACATAATTTTGACACATGGTGTGCTTTTAGTGGATTATTTATTTGACTTGGATTGCTACATTATTTGGACTATTTTCTTGAATTTAATATAGTTAAATTAATTTACGGATTTAAATCTAATATAATTCTAATGTTTACACCACCCACCATTCTCACCTCCTCCTTTTCTCAACGCCCCGCACCATTGCCTCACCCCCCAAATACTTTCTCAAAATTTGGTTCTTTTGCTTTAAACCAACACCACCCCTAGTCCTTTTTGTTTTGTCGCATTTACACCCCAAAATTTTATTTTCATGAATATTTATCGAATTTTGTATGAGTTAATGTGAAGGGTGATAGTGGATATTGAAATTTTTCATTGATTAGCTTGATGAAGCTTCAAGAATAACAAATGCATTTTGTGAATTTATGAAATAAATTTAAAATTATAAGGGAGATTTGTTGGGTTTGTGTTTGTTAACCTATAGTGTGAAATTCAAGTCAAATAGGTAAAAATTCCATCCACTTGACATGAATTTGGTGCTCAAATTGAGAGAAAATATGGAGAAAAATAATGTTCAAATTTTTCAGAATATGTAAAATTAGCTTCTTTTTTTTTAATATTTATTTTTTATGTGTCATTAACAATGACGTGGAATTCTACGTGTAAATGTGTGCACTACACGCACATACATAGGATGAGAAAGGGGTTTAAAATATTGTATTTCAATGAGTTTGAAAATTTAGTTGGCAAAGTCGTAAGTATAAGGATCCAACTTACAAACAAATCCAAATACAAAAATCTCCCATATCATTGCACCCAAAAAATTAGGTGATACTTCTCTATAACCAACATTAGTATTTATCCTTTTCGCCAATTGTTTGCCTTTCTATTTCTTATATTTTCCTAAAAAATTGTTGAAAAATCAAGTCACTCATTTTAAATTATTTTATCTAATTCAAAGTTTATGAAAACATTTTGAAAAAAACTGAAACAATTCATTTTTTAATTCCCAAGAAACAATGCAGCTCCTAAAGGCATAATAAATGCTCATATCATATATTTCGTCTCTTTAGCTGCATCATTTACAAACCATAATTACTTACTAATAATAACTTTGTTCTATACATACCCATATAAACCATCTCCAAACTCACATCCTCCACCAATATCAATTCTTTATATTTTGCATTCACAACTTACTAACTCAAACCCTTTAGAAATTATTTGTTGTTGAGTTGATTTTGAGTCTTCTGCCCCATCATCAAGTATGTATTATGTCAAATTTCGTTGGCAAGGTAAATGAAAATTAGTTATGTTTTTTAAATTGAAATTTCAGATAAGAACTTTGGTGAGTTTTTTTCTTTCTCAAGTTTTAGTCTAGAAAATTCTTTTGTCTTTTTTGTTTTATTTGGGTAGGCTTCTCTCTCAATGAAGAGTGTTTATAAATAATTAAAGTATAGATTTGTATAAATTAATAGTAAAATTTTTCGTGGAATACAATCCACTATTGTTTGATCCAATATATCGAGGATGAGCTCCCACTTTCATAGATTCTTAATTTGATCTCCTGTAGTGATTCGTGATTTTAAAAAAATGGATTGGAATTAATTTATCATACTTACTTAGTGTGCCACGTTTGGTTCACACTAAACTCCATCAAACTATTCAATCAATATCAACAAGATGTATGACCGCTCCGACTTGATTTACTTTGGCTTAAATTAAAACAAAAATAAGTGTGGAGGCAAATACTTTTATGTATACTTCTTCTAGTTGATCCACAACATCCTCTACTCTCATGAGATGATACACACTAGCTAACACTCCGGACGAGATTTATAATAATTTTCTTCCTTCCAGTCTGCAAGCTTACCATCTTTTTCTTACTCCTTATCAAATGCAATGTCTATTTTATTGCTAATATTTTTTAATTCTCCAACTATGTAATATCCTTTTAAATGATATATTAAATTTATTAATATTAACCTAAGTATTTATTGATTCTTTTTTAAGTTCATTAACATTATAAGTATAATAATCTTTTTAAAAATCTAATGTTATTTTTTGTGATTGTTATTTTCATATTCTATGCATTAAATATGTATAAATGTAATGAAAATATAAATAAATAATATGTACAGAGAGAGATGCATGTGCAATGCCCTAATTGTCATTTTTGGCATTTTCGATAAAATTATCATTTTACCCCTCTCGTTAGTTTTTCCGAGTCACTTTTGGTTGGGTCTGAAATTTTGAAAATCTTGTGAAAAGTTGAGGTTTTGCTTGAAAATGAGTTTTAAAGGGTTAAGTTGTCAAAATTTGTGTTTCAGAGCCATTTCGAGTTTCGAGGTTCAAAATAGAATTACATCTAGTCCATCAACTCCAGAATGTGAAATTTGGTATATGAGAGTTGTTGGAATTAGATTTGGAGTTTAAACGTGGAATTTAGGTTCAAAGTTGAAAATTGAGTTAAAGCTTAATCTAACTTTGACTTTGGCCAAAATTTGGGATTCGGGTACTCAGATTAGAATTTTGATGGTTCCAATGATTTCAGGAGGTGATTCTAACGCTAGAAATGGCTTCGTTATAATTTTTGGAGGTCCCGAGGGTATTTTGTGTATTTTAAGTGCCGAAACTAGTTTAATTGTGACTTATCAGATTTTAGATCAAGGAGGCCTCGAATTTGAATTTTGATGAATCTATTGAGTACGGAACGTCGAATTTAACATGGTTGCATATATGGTTTGTGTATACGGAGTTCTGAACGAATCCTAAGGGTCTGATTGGAGGCTTGAGTTGTGACTTAGCTTATTTTGTTGGTGTTGATGTAGGTTCGCTAAAGAGAACCTTCGCTTAAGAGAAGACCCATTGCTTAAGCGAAGGGACTCACTTAGGCGGGGTTCGCGAAAGCGAACCTCCGCTAAAGAGAAGGTCCAGTCGCTTAAGCGACAACTGAGAGGGTTTAGGCGAGGTTTAAGGTATTTTCACCATTTTTAATATTTTCAAGCTCGGTTTAGGTAATTTCTTCGAGGCTTTTCATGATAAAACTATTGGGTAATATGTTTCTAACACTTTTCCTTAATTTTCATTGAACAATTTCATATTGTAACTTCAAATTGTGGATTTCAAATTGGAGATATTGAGTTTTCTTGAACATTAACTTTTTGAAAGAGAAATGAGGATTTTGAACTCGTTTTAGCCTCATTTTTTAAACGAATTTCACTAGTAGATTCCTGATTACTTGAGAAATATTTTCATCTAAAATTAATCAGATTCCGAGTTTGATTTCCGATGTAAGATTTTTGACCATTTTACCATTTTCACCTAAATTGCTTGATTTTAGTGTCAATAGTTTTGAAATATGATTGTGAGTCTATATTTGATTAGATTGTGGTGATTTATAGTATTGTCGAAGGGAAAAAACTTTCAGTTCAGATTGTTCGTGACTTTTGACTAAGGCAAGTGTAATTCTAACCTTTGTTAAGTATGTTGAACCTTATATTTTCCTATGTGAGGGGATTAGGGTGTGTTATGTCATAAGATCGAATTAAATTATATGAGTTGAAGTGTGGTTGTGGAATTCGAATAGGGGTAATTGTCTAAGTGTTGTGAATTATGAGGTATTGATCTATTGTGTGATTGTAGAATATATGACATCTTATGTGAATATTTATCTTGTTTCACTCATTACTTGTGCATATATTAAATCTGGTGATGGTTGAGAAATAATATGAGTGAAATACTGAATATTGGGACCAAGATTTCTACCGATCAAGGTGATTTGTTGAGGTTTCTTCCGGCAGCTGAGGTCTTTTCCGATGAATATTATGGCTGAGGTCTCTTTCTTTAGATATTGACCGATGTCTTTTACCACGGATACATGGTCTATTTGAGGCCCCCATGGGTTCCAATCTGAGGTGATCAGTGGATGTGTATCGTAGGAAATACATGCATCACTATTATCTGATATTGCATTTTCATCTATTTCATCTTGTGATTGATTATGATTTGAGATTTCCTATGTTACCTAAGTATGGGAGTGAGAACGGATATGTGATTTCTACTTGTGTATTGTTTACTATACTGGTATAATTGTGATATAAATTATATAGATTGGGTTGTCTGAGTGTTGGTGTGTAGTTATGGAGTATTATGGTTGAGATGTTAGGAGTACCTGTATTTTGCATTGCTTTACTTAGGGTTTAGTTTCCATTTTGCTGAGTACCGTGTCCTTGCTTCTACATTTATGTATGATCTAAGTCCAACACCTCCTGCTCTTAGTACTCCTTTGATCAAGCCGAGCTTCTGGATGCACGAGAGGTAGCAACTTATCTTCTTCAGTAGACTTTCGTCATCCTTTTACTTTATTTTGTGTTCTATTTGAGGACTAAAACATATAGACTTGTATCTTTTCATTTCTGTTAAAATAGTGGCTTGTACATGTGATACCAAGTCTTGGGTAGTTAGAATCTATTTTTCCACTTATCCTTATATATATCATATTAAACTTTACATTTATGCTTTCATTTTCATTTATTTTGAATTGTTCAGATGCGTAGGCTGACTTGTCTTGGTGGGTTAGGTGAGTTCTATCACACCAAAATTCGGGTCATGACAAATTGGTATTAGAGCCACAGGTTAATAGGTCTCACATGTGTAAAAGCCCAATCTAGTAGAGCTTTGAAGATCGGTATGGAGACGCCTATTACTTATCTTCGAGGGGCTATGGAGACTATTAAGAAATTATCTTTTTACTTCTTTTAAAACTGGCGTGCATGGGTTCTTGTATAAGTGCTAAGTTATAGCATGTTCTTTCGGCAGATAGCTAGGACTCGAGCATCAGCTTTTACTGGATGAAGAGAGCCAGCCCCCGAGGTTGCTACTGAGATTCCATCTCGAGGTAGGCGTACAAGTAGAGCTAGAGGCCGAGGTAAGGGTCGGGGCCAAGGAGCGGCACCAACCAGGGATCATGGAGGGGCATTTCCCCTAAGCCAATGACAGAGGCCAGATGAGTGCAAGTTCCTTCCTGAGTATACGACAACACCATTACTACAAGATACTTTATTAAGGGTTTTGTGTATGCTCGAGACTATGGCACAGACTAGTAGTGCCGCAGGAACACTCGGTACATCACAGACCCGAGTGAGGTCCAGGAGCCATACCAGTAGCATCTCCTAAGGCTCAGGGATAGGTGAAACAACCGCTAGTAGTTCCTATAGATAAGGTTCCTCTAGCACCAGTAGTTGATGTTCAGGACGCACCAGTAGCTGCATTGACAGTGGATGAGTAGAGTCACTATGAAAAATTTAGGAAGATGGACCTACCTCAGTTCCAAGATAGGAAGACTGAGGATGCATATTAGTTCTTGACCACTTACAGGGAGTTGCTTGAGATAGTTGGGTTGGCTGAGTCCCATGGTGTTCGATATGTAACTCTCCAGTGTTGTGGGCCAGCTAAAGAGTTGTGGAGGACATATTCTGGATCTTTACCAATTGGATCTCCTCCAGTGACTTGGGAGGCATTCACCGGTGTTTTTATGATCGTTTCATCCCTTGTAGTGTGAGGGAGGAGAGTTGCTTCAGATTTGAGAGCTTGAGGCAGGATGGGATGTCCATTTCTGAGTATGAGGTTAGATTTTGTCAGCTAACCAGGCATGCCACTGCTATCATCCCCGATGAGACTAAGAGGGTTCGCCATTTTATAATGGGTTTGACTTATTCTATCAGGTAGGTATTTTGGGTATTTAGAGATGGAGCCTCTTTTGAGTGGGTGATTAGTGCCGCCAAGGAGGCAGAATTGATAGAAAATAAGGAATTCGGGGACCCCAAGAGGGCCTATGCTTTTGGTCAATTTTTGGGTACCTCAGCTGAAGGCAAAAGTTCTTACAGAGAAGGTGGATGATTTCAGTGCATAGGACTAGTTCATGCCTCTATGCCAGCATTTAAAGGGAGACAAGGTTATCGTGGTTCATACAGTTTAGTTTAGAGTTCATCTGGGCCATAACAGAGGCCTATGGGTCGGAGTGGTTACAGTATCACTCTTATATCTTCGCATCATCCATCTGTTCCAAGATTGTGTTTTGGGTGTGGATCCCTGGACAATATGGTTCGATAGAGGCCCATGCAGACTCATTCTGGTCCACACCATACTTACACAACAGTGCCAGCCAGGGTTCCGACGCCACCAGCTAGAGGTTTAGCCCCAATAACCCAGGGTCATTATAGAGGTCAAATTGATAGAGGTAGTCATATCAGAGGTACGGGAGTGGGTGATTTCGTAACACAATAAGGTGGTAGAGGAGTTCCCCAGATAGGTGGCAGACGGGGAGCTCATTGTTATGCATTTCCAGGTAGACCTGAGGTTAAGGCCTCTAATGCAGTCATCACAGGTATTGTTCTAATTTATCATCTCCCTGCATCTGTCTTATTTAATCCTTATAACACTTATTCATATATGTCAGCATATTTCTCTTCTGGGTTTGACTTTCTATATGATCGTATACTTGTGCCTGTGCATGTTTCTACCTTAGTAGGAGAGCCTTTAGTAGTAGATTGGGTGTACCAATCCTGTCTTGTGTCTTTGACGGGTTATGAGATGTGGGTGGACATAATTATCCTTGATATGGTGGACTTTGATGACAATTTGGGTAGGGATTGGTTATCTCTGTATTGTGTCATTCTTGATTGTTATGCTAAGAAAATGACATTAGATATGCCTGGTAGATTGCGAATAGAGTGGAAGGATTCGAATGGTTCTTATACTAGTAGGGTTATTTTTTATATTCGGGCCCAATGCTTGATCGATAGGGGTTGTTTGGCATATTTAGCATTTATTCGTGATACTGATGTCGAGCCTCCTTATATGGAGTCTATTCCTATGGTATAAAAGTTCATGGATGTATTTTCTACTGATCTTCTAGGGGTTCCACCTGACAGGGATATTGACTTTGCTATTGAACTCGAGTCGGGCAGCAAGCCCATTTCTATTTCTTCTTATAGCATGGCTCCAATTGAGTTGAAAGAGCTAAAGAAGCAGCTTGAAGATCTATTGAGTAAGGTAGTTATTCGCCCTAGTGTTTCTCCTTGCGGTGCCCTAGTGTTATTTATGAAGAAGAAGGAGAGGTCTATGAGGATGAATATCGACTATAGAAAGTTGAATAAGGTGAATGTCAAGAACAAGTACCCTTTTCCCCGTATTGATAATTTGTTTGATCATCTCTAAGGAGCGGCCTTATTCCTTAGATTGATTTGAGAACACGTATTATCAATTGAGGATTCAGCCTTCAGATATTCCTGAGACATCCTTTCGGACCAGATATGGTCACTATAAGTTTCTTGTTATGTCTTTCGGGCTGACTAACACCCCAATAGCATTTATGGAGTTGATGAATAGGGTATTTCATATATATCTGGATTTATTTGTGATTGTATTAATTAATGATATCTTGGTTTACTCCAAGATTAAGGCAGATTATGTGCAACAGTTAAAAATTGTGCTCCAAAGGCTTAAAGAGGAGAAACTTTATGTAAAATTCTCCAACTGTGAGTTTTGGTTGAGCTCGGTGGTGTTCTTGGGAATGTGGTGTCCAAGGAGGGAATTAGAGTCAATCCGGCTATGATAGAGGCAATTTAAGGATGGATAAGGCCCACCTTAGCTATAGAGATTCGCAGTTTTGTGGGCTTGGTAGGATATTATCATAATTGTTTCTGGGCTTCTCTACGATAACAACTCCAATGACTAGGCTCACTCAGAAGAATATGGTATTTCATTGGTCGGATGAGTGTAAGGAGAGCTTCCAAAAACTCGAGGTATTATTGACCACTGCGCACCGGTGTTGACCTTTCCCTAGAAGGGTGTTGACTTCACCATGTATTGTGATGTATCAAGAGTAGGCTTAGGTGGAGTGTTAATGTAAAAGGGGAAAGTGATCACTTATGCTTTGAGGCAATTGAAGGCTTATGAAAAGAACTATCCCACCCATGATTTAGAATTGGTGACAGTTATCTTTGTTTTAAAGTTATGATGACATTATTTGTAAGGAGTTCATTGTGAGATATTCAGATATTAGCCAATGGATTGGTGAGATTGCAGCTTTCCAATGATGGTTGAGTGCTTGATTTTATAGTGACCCACTCTTCTTTGATGGATCAGATTTGAGAGAGGCAGTTTAAGGATGAGAAGTTGTGCCTCATTCAAGATAAGGTGATGAGAGGTGAAGCCAAGGAGGCAATGCTTGATTTTTGATGGTGTTTTGAGGATTGGGAGTCTCATTTGTGTGCCTAAGGTGGGTGGGTTGACCATATTGATACTGGAGGAGGTCCATTGCACTTGATATTCTATTCATCTGGGGCAACAAAGATGTACTATGACTTGAGCCAACACTATTAGTGGTGTAGTATTAAGAAGGACATCACCGAGTTTGTGTTTAAGTGTTTGACATACCAGCAGGTTAAGTATGAGTACCAGATGCTCGGGGGTGAGTTTCATAGGATGCCCATTCCTACTTAGAAGTGGGAGAGGATCACGATAGATTTTGTGGTAGGATTTTCCACTACTGTGGGAGGTTTTGATTCCATTTGGGTTGTGGTCGACCGATTGACCAAATCAGCTCATTTCATTTCCGTTAAGGTTAATTTCACAATAGATAGGTTGGCTCAGCTCTATATTAGTCAGATCTTTAGGCTTTATGGGGTTCTTATTTCCATCATATTGGATCGGGGCTCATTGTTCATATCTTATTTCTAGGAGGTTGTGCAGCATGGATTGGGTACTCGATTGGCTCTAAGTACCGCATTTCACTCTCAAATGGATAGACTGTCTGAGAGGACTATTCAAGTACTTGAGAATGTTCTTCGGGCATGTGTGATTGATTTTGCTGCTTAGTGGGACATCACTTTCCATAGACGGAGTTCTCTTACAACAACAGCTACCATTCTAATATCCAGATGGCTCCTTTCGAGGCCTTTATGGCTGTAGATGTAGATCACCCATAGGATGGTTTGATTCTGTGGTGGTGGATAGCCTAGACACTAATTTAATTTGAGATGCTATAGAGTGGGTTCGGCTGATTTAGGGTAGGTTGTTGACAGCTCAGAGTCACCAAAAGAGCTATATTGACAGGCAGGTTCGACCTTTGGTATTCATGGTAGATGATCAAGTATGGTTATGGGTCTCTCCCTTAAAGGGTGTCATGAGGTACGAGAAGAAGGTCAAGCTCAACCCTAGGTTTATTGACCCTTTTGAGATCTTAGATCGAGTAGGAGAGGTAGCCTACAGACTTGCCTTTCCACCTTGTCTATCCTCTGTGCATCCAGTATTTCATGACTCGATGCTACGACGCTACATTCCAGATGAGTCTAATGTGATCTCCCATGATTCGGTGGAGTTGAGCCTAGATTTTACATATGAGGAAGAGCCTGTGGTTATTTTGGATAGGCAGGTCAGGAAATTGAGGACTATGGAGATAGCTTCGGTGAACGTCTAGCGGTGACATCGGTTTATGGGGGTGGCTAGTTCGAAGTTAGAGTGAGACATGCGGGCTCGTTACCTCTATCTTTTTGAGACTCCAAGTATGTCCCTTATTGTATGTTCGAGGACGAACATGGTTTTTAGTAGTGGAGATACAATGACCCTAAAGGTTATTTTTGACATTTTTGATAAAATTACCATTTTACCCCTCTTGTTAGTTTTTTCTAGTCACTTTTGGTTGGGTATGAAAGTTAGTTTTTTGAAACCTTGTGAAGAGTTGAGGTTTCACTTGAGAAATGAGTTTTAAATGCTTAAGTTGTCAAAATTTGAGTTTCACAGTCATTTGGACTTTCGAGCCTTAGAATGAAATTTCGACGATTCCATCAATTCTAAAATGTGGAAATTAGTCTAGGAGAGTTATCGGAATTAGATTTGGAGTTGAAAACGTTGAATTTATGTCCAAAGTTGGAAATTGAGTTAAAGTTTGATCCAAGCTTGACTTTGGTCAATATTTGGAGTTCGGGTGCTCGGATTGGAAATTCTGATGGTTCCAATGATTTTGAGAGGTGATTCTAATACTAGAAATGACTCTATTATAATTTTTGGAGGTCTCGAGGGTATTTTGGTTATTTTAAGTAGAGAAACTAGTTTAGTTGCGATTTATCAGATTTTGGGTCAAGGAAGCTTCAAATTTGAATTCCAATGATTCCATTGAGGCTAGAACATCAAATTTAGTAGGGTTTCATATAAGATTTGTGTATACGGGGTTCAGAACGAATTCTGAGTGTTCGATCTGATGCTTGAGTTGTGACTTTGTTGATTTTGTTGGTGATAATGTAGGGTGTCTTAAGAGGATCAGGTTCGCTAAAGCGAACCTTCGCTTAAGCAAAGACCCATCGCTTAAGCAAAAGGACTCACTTAAAATTAATCAGATTCCTAGTTCAATTTTCGATATGAGATTTTTAACCATTTTTTTTCTTTTACCTAAATTGCTTGATTTTAGTGTCAATAGTTTCGAAATATGATTGTGAGTCTATATTTGATTAGATTATGGTGATTTGGAATATCATCGAAGAGAAAAGGCTTTGGGTTTGGATTGTATGTGACTTTTAACTAAGGCAAGTAGAATTCTAATATTTATTAAATATGTTGAACCTTGTATTTTTCTATGTGAGGAGATTAGGGTGTGTTGGGTCATTAGATGGAATTGAATTATATGATTTGAAGTGTGATAGTGGAATTCAAATAGGGGTAATTGTCTAAGTGTTGTGAATTACGAGGTAGTGATCTATTGTGTGATTGTGGAATATATGCCATCTTATGTAAATATTTATCCTGTTTTACTCATTACTTGTGCATATGTTATATCTATGATGCTTGAGAAATAATATGGGTGAGGTAATGAATATTGAGATTGAGGATTCTACCGGTCGAGGTGATTTGTCGAGGTTTCTTCCGGCGGATGAGGTCTTTTTTAACAAATATTATGGGTGAGTCTCTCCAGCAAATATTGGCCGAGGTCTTTTCCGGCGGATGCATGTCTATGTGAGGCCCTGTGGGTTTCCGTCTGAGATGATCAGTTGATGTGTATCATAGGACAGAGATGCATCATGATTATCTGACATTGCATTTGCATCTATTTCATCGTGCGATTGATTATGATTTGAGATTTTCTGTGCTACTTGAGTATGGTAGTGAGAACGGATATGTGATTTCTACTTGTGGACTATTTAGTGTTCTGGTATAATTTGATATAAACTGTATAGATTGAGCTGTCTGAGTGCAGGTGTGTAGTTGTGAAGGATTGTAGTTGGGATGTCAGGAGTACCTGTGTTCCGCATTGCTTTACTTAGGGCTTAGTTTCCATTTTACTGAGTACCGTATTGTTGGTTCTCACCCTTGCTTCTACATTTATGTAGGATATGAGCCTGGTACCTCCTGCTCTTAGTACTCCTTTGATCAGGCCGAGCTTCTGGACGCACGAGAGGTAGCAACTTATCTTCTTCAGCAGACTTTCGTCGTCCTTTTACTTTATGTTGTGTTCTACTTGAGGACTGAAACATATAGACTTGTATCTTTTTCATTTATATTAAAATATTGGCTTGTGCATGTGACACCAAGTCTTGGGTAGTTAGAATCTATTTTTTCGCTTATCCTTATGTATATCATATTAGACTTTACATTTCTGCTTATTTTGAATTGTTTAGACATTTAGGCTGACTCATTTTGATGAATTTGGCGAGTTCCATCACACCCGAATTCGGATCGTGACAGCATGTTTCAATTCTTTCTTAATTCCTAGTATTTATGTAGATAAACGAGTTTTGATTGTTAATAATGGAGTTTTTCTAATTATAATTGAAAATCTATTCTAAATATTAGTAGATAATCTTTAAAAACTTATTATAAAATATATCTTTATTTTCATTATCCATTTTTGTATTATCTACATTGAATTTTTTTATAAAGCTATCATTACTTGTTATTTTCACTTGTATAAATAAATATTAGACTTTTGATTATTTTGAATGAGATTTGTTTTCATTCTACTCATTTATATTATTATAGAACATTATCAACTTATATTTTTGTAAAGTCAAAATGGTCTAATGGGACTCAAATTATTAAGCAACCCAAAGGCCACAAGAAATATTTGATATCATTTATTATTTAAGAGACTTAATTGGCATTAAACAATCTTGTATTCCAATGTTGGCATTGAGAATTGAGATAGTAGTTAATTTTGTTCCGGCACCTAAATTCAATTATTAGACACTTCATAGACAAGTCAGTTGAGTTATACTTTTGGTTAAACTTTTTTACAAACGTTTCTTATTTAACACTTATTATTTATAAACTATTGGAGTTATTTTCTACAACAGTTGTAAGTAAATATTTTAAACAACTTTTCCATAATTGTTATAGTCTATATTATATAGTAGTAAGTCTGATCAAGAGTGTGTTTGGGATCGAAAATAGTTCTGAGTGTCGTTTACATCCAAAGTGTAGACTCGGGTGTGACGTTATTAATGATAATTAACAACATATTTCATAGCTGCTTATTTTCTTCCCTTATGTTAGAAAAAATAACATATATCTCAATCTACTTTGGAGATCTTTCTGCATCATGGTATACTATAATATATACCACATAACAAAAGCTATCAAATGAAAAATATTTGATTTCTAACCTTAAATCAATTGAGAGGAGAATATTAATCAGAATTTATTGATGTAATGCATACAAGTGTTGTTGTATGAAATATATTATATTTCAAACCAATACATGAAGCTTTGTTCTCATGAACAATAATTCAGACCAACTATATCAAATATTAATAATGAATATCATATCAATACATTTTGTAGCATCATTGAAATAAATTATGTTTAAAGAAAAATAAAATCAACACCTTAATAATATAAATTTAAACTTATAAATTTGAACTAACTCTGTCGTCGCCAATATATCTCTAAGTGATAACCTAGCATGATTCATTTAGAATTTGAATTTTTCAAACTTCACACTCCAAAAGATTCACATCCTAGTGAGGATGAAGCTCTATTTTCTATGTGGTTCAAATGGTGGCGCATATTGAAACTAGTGTCATATAACCAAGCTCCAAATATGATCACTTCATCTGCATTGAGATACTCAATTGACTCCTACCATCCTTTCTGACTTGTTTCTGCCATTTGGTCATAAAATGTTGTTCAAGCAATCACAATGTCTTTTACGATATCAATTTCTTCAAGCCCGTTTTTAGTTGATTCACTTTATTTTGAGCAATATTCTATCTCGATGAATACTTTGGCTTAGCTGCACATCAGTATTCTAAAAACAAGAAACAATTACATCAACTAAAGGGTGAAAAAATGAGTGTAACTTACCAGTAGGGGAAATCATCATTATTCCAATGTCAACATTGCATTCTGTAATGAATTCGCTAGCTTTTTTGTTCAAATTCTCATGAAGCTCTGAAAATATGACACGCAAGGCATCCTTATTTTATTTTATTTTCATTGGTATCTTTTGATGCCCTTTGGACTTCTTTCTTTTCATGGATAAATTATAAGGAGATTTATTTTATATATGTGTTTACCGTTCTTTAAATACTTGTTTAATATATCATTTGTTGGCTAACCGTGTGATCCTACCAGTACATTATTATCTTTGTGTCCTGATTCTACACTTACTCTATATTTGTCGAGTACATGGTATTATCAAGCGGCTAATGAGAGACCTTGGATAGAAGACCATTAGCTACCAGAGTTCAAGGGTGAGCTAGTGTTTTTAGGATACCGTGGGCTCTCCTTATCTTAGTTCTTTTTTCAGGACTTAAACTTTAGACTTTCTTATTTTATAACTTTATGGGGTTGCATGCCCTTTCCTAGACTTGTTATTTTTGTTAGAGTTTTCACACATCGACTTTCATTTCCTAAGTGTTAAGTTCTGCATGATTGGGTTGTTTAACTAGATTATCTAAGTTTATGGGAACTCAACTTTAATTCTTTATTAAACCAGCTTTCACAATTTTAAAATTGTCTATCTCTTATGAGTACTGTTAGTTTGGGATGAGATAGTGGTTCTTCCACCGTAGGGTTAGTATGGGTACTAATTATAGCAGGTTAGGGTCTTAACACAGTTGGTATCAGAGCTGTAGGTTCGTTTATCTTGTTGTACCAAAAAGAGTCTAGTAGGAACTTGCAGAACAGTACGAAGACTTCTGTACTTTTCTTTGATCGGCTACAGGACTATAGGAAAATTTTCTCTATTTTCTTTAGCCTCATGCTTCTACTTGATTCCTATTGGTATATAACCTCTTTCACTCTATTTTCCGCAGATGGTAAACATACGCTACTAAGATGTCCGCCCGTGGCTCCCATTGAGTCAAAAAAGGAGCCAATTGGGAGAGGATGTGGTCGGGGAAGGGGTAGGAGAAAGGGATAATACATAAGCCGGGGAAGAGCAACACCTACCCAGGGTGAGGCTCTGGTTAAAGAGATAGCAAGAAAGGAGGCCCCTTTCATGCCCCAAGATAAGCTAGAGGAAAATAAAGAGGTTGAGGAGGAAGAGATTGCTGAACGGGTGGAGGATACCCAGGCTAGGTCTACAGGTTATCCCCCTCTTGACCCCATACTAGCATAACATATCATGGATTTCCTAAGTGGGTTGGCTGGCACTAGAGCCATTCCTATCGTGCCTACAACACTAGCTCCGGTTGCTCGCCCATTTGCTCCTGCAGCTCCTCAAGTAGATGAGGTGGTAGGCACTGATGCCTTCTTCAAACCACTCATAGGACCAGTGATGACAGGTACTAAATGCAAAAAACTCATGAAATTTCTAAAGTTTACGCCTTTAGTCTTCCATGGATTGGAGATTGAGGAAGCCTATGAGTTCATTCTTGATTATATTGAGATGTTGCACAAGATGGGGATAGTACACCGGCATAGAGTAGAGTTTCTGACCTTCCAACTGTATGGTGAGGCCAAGAAATAGTGGAGTGCTTATGTGGAGTGTCACTCGCCAGTGTTGCCACCACTTACCTAGGTCCAATTTCATTCCTTATTTCTAGAAATATATGTGCAACGTACCTTAAAAGATCACAAGAAGAATGTGTTCATGACATTAGAGCAGGGAAACATATCAGTGGCTACCTATAAGGCTAAATTTCGTACATTATTTAGGTATGCTACTTAACTGGTAACCATAGAAGAGGAGAGAATTCAGTTAGTTTTGAAGGGGTTGAACCCCGAGTTGCTAGTTTTGTCTATTCATATGGCTTCATCAGGAAAGAGTTTTAATGAAATTACAGATATCGTGAAGAAAGTAAAGGGTGTGCGAAGGTATGGGCAGGACAAAGTTTTGGCTAAGAAGTCAAAAAACATAGGTAAGTTTCACGAATCCTATTCTAGAGGTTCAGGCAGGCCGATAATTGAAAATCGGCTAATTTAGTCAGAATGCCCTCTTTCATCAGTAGTTTTTCAGGTACTCTACAGTAGTCTCTTGCCCAAAAAGACCAATGACCTTTTTTTATGCTAGGTATAGGCCATCTTTGAGAGCGGTTCAACTTTGGAGAGCCGGGGCACATAAGGAGGGAGTATCCCCATCCTTGTGGGACAAATTCAGTACCCAGAAGGGTAGGATAGTGATACCTATGGGCAGAACTAGAAATGGTAGAGGACTTCTAAGGAGCTTCCAAACCTTCAAATATCAACTTAACTCCTCTCCTATTTTGATTGTACCTAGAGGATTGGAAGGGTTCATTGTATATTGTAATGCTTCAAGGTTCGGTTTGGGTTGTGTCTTGATGCAAAACGGCAAGGTTATATTTTATGCTTTTCGACAATTAAAGGTATACGAGCGTAACTATCCTACCGATGATCTTGAGTTACCAGTCGTTGTGTTTGATCTAAATATTTAGTGGCATTACCTATATGGAGTAGATGTAGATGTATTGATCGATCACAAAAGTATCCAATACGTGTTGATCCAAAAGGACCTCAACCTAAGGCAAAGGAGGTGGCTTGAACTTCTCAAGGATTATGACATAATTATGCATTATCATCTGGGTAAGGCTAATGTCATTGCTGATACACTTAGTAGGGTGTCTATGGGGAGTGTGGCGCATGTTAATGAAGGGAAGAGGGAGTTGGTAAGGGATGGTCACCGATTGTTGGCTATATTGGGGATGAAGTTAAATTATTTCAATAATGGTGGCGTGTTTGTGCAAAATGGGTCCGATTCGTATTAGGTGGTGGATGTTAAGTCAAAACAAGACATGGATCCATTATTGGTGGAGTTGAAGAAATTGGTAGAAAAGAAGAAAGTAGAAGTCTTCTCCCGATGGAGAGATGAGGTACTTCATTACCAAGACCAATTATGTGTT
This sequence comes from Solanum dulcamara, assembly GCF_947179165.1. Taxonomy (NCBI): domain Eukaryota; kingdom Viridiplantae; phylum Streptophyta; class Magnoliopsida; order Solanales; family Solanaceae; genus Solanum; species Solanum dulcamara. The sequence goes on along the minus strand of NC_077237.1, from coordinate 15,294,553 downwards.
CCAGATATGGATGGCCTAAGGAGTTTGATCTTGAAGGAAGCTCATAATTCTTCATATTTCATTCATCCCTATTCGACCAAAATGTATATGTAAGTTGTCAAACATCAAAAAGTTAGAACAATGGAGAAATATCAAGAAAAGGAATAAATTCCAGGACTACGACCCACTCTACGATTCATAAAGGGTCGTACGACCCATTTCTGGATGTCCTTGGACTTGTTTAGGACAAGTCTCCAAAGGAGGTTCTACAACTCAACAAAATAAGTAATAAAAAACACTCATTTTCAAAGATCACAGACCATCAAGTCTGTAGGTTTCAAGACCTGCAGGACGAATGTACATTATGGCTCGTAGAGCTAAAGAGGAGTCATATAAATGACTCATTTGCAAAATCTAGAAATTAATTTTAGGTATTTTTCAAGACTTGTAGGATGAGTCAGTTTGATGACTAGTATAGGATATGACGAGTCGTAAACTTTACTCATAAAGAAACTCCTGAGGCTTGATTTCCAGGTCTTCTCAGGAACATGCAATACAACTCAAGTCTACAAAACGTGGACTTGAGGATGAGTTGTAGAGTCTATTTGTAGGGTCATATTTGAAGTTTTAATGAATGGTATTTGTTTCATTTTACAAGTTCGATTAAATGAACCTAGACATAATTACGGCAAATTTTAACTCTATATCTACCTAATTCTTTAAAATTTCCCTCATTCTAAATCACTCTTCCAATTCTCTTGGGCAAGAACTAAATTCGCCCAAGGGTTCCACTTCAAGCTTCAAGCTAGGATTTCATATTTCATTAAGGTTTCTTCTTCAATTTTGAATAATTTCATTAAAGGTATGTGGAGATTTATCCATGGGTTCCTTTCACCTATGGAGTCCCAAGGTTTTCTCAAGTTTTCTCAAATTTTCAATTGATTGATGAACCCTAGTTTTGATGAATTGCATTAGGCTATTTAAATTTTCTTTTGAATTGTTATAAATGATTATTATAAGCATGTATTTACATGAGTTTCATGATTTTATGTTGAATTATGAATGTCCATGCATAAAGCTATTTCCAAGTTATGATTATGAAGTTAAAGATGATTTTCATGAGTTGATTATGAGTTCAATGATTTTCAAGGAAAGTGTATGATTTAAAGTTGAGAGTATGATTTAGTAATGAAAGATATAATTATGATCAAAGAAAGCATTATGGTGTAATAAGTACAATTCTCATATAATCATGTTTAAAGATGGTGATAAGGACGATTCTCACCGTAGTTACAGATTCCTATGAATCACTATAGTTAATGATACTCCTAATATATTTTGTAAAGATGGGTTGATACGTAGTTACTATCTTTCCTTATTATGTTATGATCATATTTTTATGAGTTTCTGTTAGGATATTGACTAATCACCGAGAGGACTTCTAGGTGGGGTTCGGTCCGGTAACACAGTTAGTGACCCAAGGGAATCCTAGTAGCAATCTAAAGTCCAAAAATATATTGCCCGTATAAGATTGCCTTTATGGCTTAGATAGTGGATCCACATATAGCACAGTTGAATTGAGTTGAGTACCATGATGGAGTATACCCTAGCAAGGTATCCTCCCCCTTCTCCTTGAGGGTTATATCGGATTCCATGATATAGCTCGCATGGTTTTAAAATATCGATTAAAGATTTTATCCCACACAAGTTAAAAGTTAAACTATGAGTTTTACGGTGAAGTTTTATGATATGCATTGACTATGAGCCTTCATATGTTTTCAAATTATTTTAAGCCTTATTCATGTTCATTATGATGGGTCATGCATCTTATGGCATATTGTTCACGTTCCTTTACTTGTTTATGTATATCTCACATACTTAGTACCTTTTCTATACTAACGTATATTTTGCCTATATTGTATCATAATATAAGGACGGACGACACTCATGACCATCCTCTTCATGGCTAGAGTTGCTTTACATATCAAGGAGTTGGTGAATCCTTATTCTATCGAGGACATGACTTTTATTTTCATTGTTTACTTGACTTTTTTTACTTGATTCAGGTGATCTAGGAGCTTGTCCTATGCCCCCATCAAAGACTAGACTAGAGGCATGTTTAGACACTATGTGATATAGTCCGGTTGGACATCTATTGAGATTTCTATCCCTTAGACCCATTCCCTTGAGTTGTTACTTCCACTCACTTTACTATGTTTCTTTACCTTATATATGTGATTTAAGCTAAGATGTATTTTTAGGGGTCCTCGCATCCTAATCATCGTGTCATGGATTGGCCCTAGTTCAGGTCATAAAAAACATGATATTAGAGCACAAGGTTTAGAAGAGTCCTAGGGAGTCTAATATGCCACGTTAAGTAGACTCTTATTCATTCTTATGAAGTGCACCACATCCATGAATAGAAGGCTACAAAATATCTTAGGAAAGTCTCACTTATTTATTATCTATGTCGTGCGTAGAGTGGATACTAAGTCTTTCCCTTCAATGCTTGATCTTTGTGATTTTCAGAATATGCCTCCACAAAGATATCCCTCTAGAAGGAATATGGTCGAGGAGGAGCAGCAAGCTCTGAATGATCCTTTGAATGATCAAGTCTCCAATATCGAGTTCTGAGAGGCCTTTTAAGTACTTTCACAATCCATTATGGCCCAAGTTAACCGTGAAGTTGTTACTTCCATGAAACCAAATATGGATACGGTAGCAACAAGAGTTTGTGATTTCATGAGAAAGAATCCTTCGGATTTTAGGTGTTCTAAGGTGGAAGAGGATCCACAAGAGTTTATTTATATTATTCATAAGATTGTGCAGATTATGGGGTTTATCCTGGTTGAGAGTGCGGAGTTGGCTACATATCAATTGAAGGGAGTTGCTCAAATTTTGTTTGATCAATGCAAAAGTGAAAGGCCTAGAGAAGCGGATCTAGTTACTTAGGAATAGTTTAAAGGAATGTTTCTTGAACGCTTATTTCGGAGTTGAGGGAGGCCAAGATACAAGAGTTCATCAACCTTAATAAAGGTGGAATGTGTGAAGGAGTATGCCCTCAAGTCTGGATAATTATAAAAATATATTCCATTCATGGTTGCCGACTCAAGTGCTTGTATGGGAAAATTTATGTCGAGTGTGTTGGATATGGTCTCAAAGGAGTGCAAGACAACTATGTTGATTTAGGAGATGGACATCTCTAGACTTATGACCTATGTGGAGGAAATAGAGAGTGAGAAGCTAAAGAAAAAAACTAGGGAGTCCAAGTGGCCAAGGACTGATGGTGGTGATTTCTCTAATGCTAAATCTGGAGGTGGTGGATGTCCTCATTTTGGACACAGATATTCCAGCCAAGGATACTCAAATGCTATTACTACAATCTTTAACAAGGATAGGGTGTCTAAGCCTAAGCCTCAAGGAGGTGCTCTTATTGGCCAAGTTACTCCCACATGCAAGAAGTGTGGCAAGAACCACAAGGTGAGTGTTTGGTGGGTTTGAATGTATGCTACTGATGTGGTAATCCGGGTCATCATGCTAAGGAATGCAAGGTTAAAGATAGTCGTCCTCAAGGCCTAGTTTCTCAAGGTGCTCAAGTGCAACCAAAGGGTGGTCAAAGCAATAATTAGATTTATGCTCTTCATGGTAGGCAAGACGTGGAGGAGACTCCCGATGTTGTTACCAGTATGTTACAGGTCTTTCACTATGATGTTTATGCCTTACTTGATCCGGGTGTAAATTTGTCTTTTATTTTCTCTTTTTGGCCATGAGATTTGATGTTAGTCCTGAAATGTTGTTAGAACCTTTTTTCATTTATACTTCTGTTGGTGAGTTAGTTGTGGCTAAAAGAGTCTATAGAAGTTTTCCAATTTTGGTTTTCCATAAAGATACTCTATGTGATCTAGTTGAGCTTGAGATGATCGATTTTGATGTTGTCCTTGGTATGAATTGGCTACATACATGTTATGCTTCTATTGATTGTAGAACCTGAGTGGTTAAGTTCTAATTTTCAAATAACCCGGTCCTATAATGGAAGGGTAGTATTTTTGTGTTCAAAGGTCAATTCATTTCATGCTTTAAAGCTCGAAAAATGATTTCCAATGGTTGTATCTACCATCTTGTGAGGTTATGGATGAAAATTCTGAAACCCCTACTCTAGAGTCTATCTCTATTGTAAACGAGTTTCCGAATGTTTTTTTTGATGATCTACCTGGTGTTTCTTCTGAAAGCGATATTGATTTTGGTATAAACCTTTTTTTGGGTACTCAACCCATTTCTATCCCTCCTTACCAAATGGCTTCAGTGGAGTTAAAGGATAAATTGAAAGACTTGATAAACAAAGGTTTCATTAGACCAAGTATATCCCCGTGGGGTGGTTGATGTGTCTTTAAAAGATGACATTTATGACACCCAAAACATAGAATTATTGTAAGCTCTCAATCACATTTTGTTAGTTTGATATGTGTTTTTATTTAGTTTTTAGAGAAATTGAAGTGTCCTTGAGTTGATGATCATTGGTTTGTTTTATATGGAAATTTGATTGCATTTGGACTAAGGTGGAATGATGGTGTTGAGAAGAGAGCACAAGGGAGGAAAAAGTTTACAAGAAGTGCTCAAACACTTGGTTTCAGTGGGGTTTTGGGATGAATTGAAAGGAGAAATCAAATAACGAACTTCACCGTGCATTAAAATACCTTGGCTTGGATATTTGGGATTAAATCAGCATGTTTGGACCAAGGATGTACACCACGAGATCTTTCAAGAACCATGGTGCACACGACTGACTATAAAAAGGGCCCTATATACATGAAGAAACCATACAAAAAGTAGCCAAGAATTTGACTATAGCACACACCAAGGAAGCACCACCACTGGCCATAGTGGGTGCTGTGCTAGAATGGACAGTCATATTTGGCCAAGAACAACACCAAGAGGCTTACCACTGAAATTGAAAAGCAACACTGGTCGTGAAGATGCCTAGGTAACACATTAAAAGTTTTCGTAGTTCTATTAGGATTTGTTTTCCTACTTAGTTTAGGATTAGGTTTCAACTTCTATAAACACACCATTTTTTTCTTGGTTTAGGGGGATGATTTTCCTATTGTTTTGGGGCTATATTATATGACTAAAAAATATATTTTTAAGAGCTTTCCATCATCAGAAATGTTGTTGGACAGTAGCACAAGAACACACACGACAACTTGTTTATTGGCTAGTTTGGAAGATTTAAATCAAGTTTTGATCACTTGTTTCTATAGTTTGGTTCTTCTGTTGATTTTCTATATCTTTATAAGTATTGTTTCATGATTTATACACAAATTCTTGTTGCTTTACTTATAATTATGCATAGCTAATCCAACAACTAGGATTGTGGGAACCATGACGACATAACTAGATAGGTAAATGTAGGATTAATATTCATGATTTGTTCTTTATGACTCAGACCTTTAGACTATTATTTCCTTATATTTGATATCGGGTTTGCATCCCCATCTTTAGACTTGTTAGTAGAAGTTTTGGTACAATGACTTTCATATCCTAGGTGTTGAATTTCCACACTATTATTTCTTATTTTGATAACTTACTGAGTTTATGGGAACTCGGCCTTTTAAAACTGGTATTTAAACTTGGTTTTACCTCTTTAAATGTTGTCTCTTGTCATTCTTGTTTAGTTTCGTTGTAAAAATGGTTATCTCACTAGAGGCCTAGAGTCGTTGCTAATCATGGAAGGTCAGGGTCCTGACAAATCACATTTCCTCCATACCTCTTCGACCTACCTCTACCCTTCTATGTTCCATCTTGTCTTCCATAAACCACTTGCACCTCCTCACTTGGGAATTAATGCACCTTCTCTACACATGTCCAAACTATCTCAATATTTCTTTCCTTATCTTGTTTGCCACAGACGTCACTCCTACCTTCTTCTGGATAACCATATTCCTAATTTAATCGTTCTTAGTATATCCACACATCCATATCAATATTTTCCTCTATGCAACATGCATCTTTTGCACATGTAATGTGAAACCCTGAAAGTTTAAAAGATAGAATTTTGAGTTAAAAAGGAAATACAGTGAAAAATTAGATCTAGTGCTAGACAAATTGCACTTGGCGGCTCACCAAATGGGTTGGAATACTCGCCTACTACACCATAAGCTCACTAAGTCGACATAGGAGGAAGGGTTAGTGGTTAGGAAAGTTGGGCGAGAAAAGGATGAGTTGGGAGACCCACCGAACTGGAAAGGAGAATAAGGTCTTCTTATACAAAACTTTACAGAAGTTAGAAAAGGAAGAAAGCTTTGGGTGAGAGGGAGGGCCTGATCAGCACCATGTTGACCAGGTAGGTGAGCTAGGATGAGATCGCTAAAATATTCTGAGATTTTTCCCTCATAATTTGGAAAGTTGGCAAAGAAGCATGGGAGATTGGCAACTCGCCGACTGGGTCATCGAGCACATCCTTTCTCGCCCAACAGTCCTCCATCATTTTTACATTGTGTTAACCATCTGTGGACACATAAATAAAGGGAGTTAGATACCTTCTTTGATTTCTTGATACAAATTGGAATCAATTTATAGCACGAAAGATAAAAGAGAAGATATTCAATCTCAAAGAACCCATTTCACAACAGAGGGTGGTATGAAGACCTGAGTCCTCATGTGTGTTCTTGATATTATTGATTGATTACACACTTGATTCATTATGTAGTCACTTGTACTTGTTATTTGTTTCTTTTCACCTGTTAAGTGCTATAGTTGATTTTCTATTATTACTCTATACATATTAGTTTCTATTTTGTGTCTGCCGATGATACTTACTCAATTCATGCCTTGTATAGACCCCTACTTTTAGTTTTCTGCATTTTCCTTTTGGTGGAGTGCAACGAGTGTACTAGCGACTTTGACTAGCCCTCATTACTATCCAGTGTTTAGCTCATCAGGATCTAGGGTGAGCTATTTCTTCTAGCTCTTGTTGGATTCTCTCATCCATGCCAAGATGTCCTTAGGTTTCGAACTTAAACTATGTTATTTATTTTCTCTGGTGTTTGATACTCTCAGACTTAGTATTTTGGGATTAGATGTCTTTGATGTACTCACTTTCAAGTTTTTGGAAATGATTTGTAATAGACTTTAGTATTTTTTTATTTTATTCTTTAACAAAATTTGGGTATTAGCATTATTATCATATTTTATAAGTTGAATAACTAATATATGTTGGGGTTGGTATTCGTTGGTCACCCACCTAGAAGGTTAAGTATGGGTACCACTCGTGATGCATTTTTTGTTGTGACAAACTCGATATCAGAGTTTAGGTTTGGTCATTTCATCACACAAGGACAGGTCTAGTAGAGTCTTATGGAACAATATGCGGATAACTTTACTTTTCTTTGAGAGTCTACAGGACTTTAGAAAAACTCTATTCCTTCTTTCTTTCATGCTATTACTTGAATCCAATTGGTATTTGGGTGATACAAATCGGTATCTAACCCTCTTACCCCTAATTTTAATGATGGTCAAAACTAGAGAAACAATAGTGCTGGAGCTAGTCATTGGGGTTGTATCTAGAGGGGGAGTAGCAATGAAATGTCATGGTAAAGGTTGTGGGAGAAATTCCATTAGGGGTAGAGATTAAATAGCTTGGCCAACCAAGGGAAGAGAAGCGGGTCCTCCACCGACTGATGAGGTAGCTACAGTGGAAGTTGAGGTAGAGGATGAGCAGGTTCATGAGAAGGAAGAACCACCCTAGCCTATTCCATAGATAATACACCAGGTTCTCACCTATCTCAATGGGTTATCCAATTCGGTCCAAACGCCTCCGTACCTCAGATATAAGAAGTATAACATGCAACCATTATTACTCTCTGGATGGATGCATCCTCAGGAACAATTATGTTTCCTCGATTGACTATATGACCAATAATTACTATTTACCAATATGATCTCTTTGTTAAGTTCTTGAACTTGAAACCCTCGGTCTTTTTGAGGTACTAAATTTGAAGATTCTTATGATTTCATTTTAAGTGTCATGAGTTGCTTTATAAGAAGGATATAGTAGAGCTATTTGATGTTAAGTTTGTGACATACCAGTTCTAGGGAGATGCCAAAATGTGGTGGTAGTCTCATACTAAGTTCCAACTAGCAAAGGCACCACATATGACTTGGGCTGCATTTTCTAACTTCTTAATGGTGAAGTTTATCCCTGGACCTTGAGGGACAGGAAGAGAAATAAGCTCCTGAATATAGAAGAAAGGAAAAATATCTATTGCATCCTATGAGTCCAAGTTTTGTAACTTAATTCAGATATGCTACTAACTTTTGCTTCAGTCTAGAAGAGCGGATTCATCTCTTTGTGAAGGGATTGAGTTAGATTTACAGATTCTAGCTTTACAGGTGGCTTCAATAAAAATTTTCAAGAAATGGTTGATTTTGTGATGGAGGTAGAGGGGGTGAATCCATATGACTTTGCCAAGTGTCAATATTTAAGAGGGGGTGAAGCTAGATGACTTTTCCAAGGCGACAACGTTTAAGAAGTTTCGTATGGAAGACTTGTTTAGTGTTTCTACTCTTGTTGGTGAGTCTATACTAGTTGAGAAAGTGTATAGGTTTTCCATTGAGACTTTTTAGGGTGTAAAACTAATGTATATTTTATTATTCTAGAGGTGGTTGATTTTGATGTAATTTGGGGTATGACTTGGCTTTCTCCAAATTTTGCTATCTTGGATTACAATTCTAAGAACAAGACCTTGGTCATTCTTTGGGTAGACCGTGACCGTGACCTTTGCTATATTTGAAATTATGTTTCAAAGGTAAGGAGTTTTGTTGGTTTAGCTAGCTACTTTCATCGGTTCATCAAGGGATTTTCTTCCCTTGCTTTCTATCTGACCAATTTGACCTAGTAGAATATTTTATTTATATGGTTAAATGAGTGTGCAGAGAGTTTTTTGAAACTCAAGGCCTTGTTGACTACTACACCAATTCTTTCCTTGCTTGTGGAATGTAAGTATTTCATTGTTTATGGTGATGCATCTTATTCTGGTTTAGATATAGTGTTAATGTAGGATAGGAATGTAATTGTCTATGCTTTATGGCAATTGAAGGTGCATGAATGTAACTATCCCACTCATGATTTAGAGTTAACTTCAGTTGTATTTTCATTGAATTAGTCAAGGCATTATCTATATGGGCAAGTGTGAAGTGTATATAGATCTTCGCAGTTCGCAACATGTGTTTATCTAGAGAGACTTGAATTTGAGCCTGAGGAGGTGGATAAAATTGTTGAAAGAATGATATTACTATTCTTTATCACCCAAAATAAACTAATATTATTGTTGATGCCCTGAGCAGAAAAGCAGCAAGCATGGGGAGTTTAGCCTATTTGTTGGTTTTTAGATGCCCATTAGCTACTGAGGTTCAAACTTTGGCTAATGACTTATAAGGTTGGAAGTTACTGAGAAAGTAGGATTCTTGGCATGTGTGGAGGCAAAATCATTTTTTCTTGACAATTGAAGGAAAACAATTTGATGATGAGAAGTTGAGCTGGATTTGTGATATGCATGGTCTTTTAAGGAGAGGTCAAAGAGGCTGTGATTGATGAGGAAGGCATCTTGAGGATTAAGGGGCAGGTATGTATGCCCCATGTTGAAAACTTGATTCACACTATTCTTATAGAAGCTCATAGTTCGACGTATTCTATACATCATAATACAATCAAGATATATTAAGATTTGAGGCAATATCATTAGTGGATTAGAATGAAGCATGATATTGTCTATTTATTTCCAGTCTGAATTTTTAGCAGGTAAAGTATGAGCACCAAAGGCCTAATGGGACACTTCAGAGAATGCCCATTCCTGAATGAAAGTGGGAAAGGATTATAATGGACTTTGTGTTTGGTCTTCCAAAGATAATGCGTAAGTTTGATTCGATATGGGTGATTATCGATAGGTTAATTAAGTCTACAAACTTTATTTCGGTAATGGTGAATGTTAATGTAGAGAAGTTAGCCAAATTCTATATCCGCAAGAATGTTTGATTACATGAAGTTCTAATTTCTATCATATGAGATAGAGGTATGCAGTTTACTTCTAACTTTTGGACAATCTTATAGGTTAAGTTGGGTACTAGATTGGACCTTAGTTCCACATTTCACCCTCAGACTGATGGGAAGTATGAGAGAACAATTCAAGTACTAGAGGATACGCTTCATTAGTGTGTGATAGATTTTAGTGGTCATTGGGAACAATTCTTATCCTTGACAGAGTTTTCGTACAATAATAACTACCACTCGAGTAATGATATGGTTCCATTTGAGGCATTGGATGGGAGGAGATATAGGTATCCTATTGTTTGGTTTGAATCATAAGGTGGGACCTTGGAGAACCGATCTTTTGAGGGAGTCACTAGAGAAGGTGAAATTCATTCCAGAGAAGCAACTAGTAGCTTAGAGAAGAAGAAGTATACAGACCGAAATGTCAGGGACATGTTGTCTATTGAAGGATAATAAGTGTTGTTGAAGGTTTGACCCATGAGGGGTGTGGTGCGGTAAGGTCAATTCAAGGTATATTGAGTTGTTTTAAGTTCTTAAACATGTGGAAGAGGAAGCCTACGAATTGGCTTTTTCTCTAGGTTTGTTTGGAGTGAACCTAATATTTTATATGTCCATGTTGAAGAAATATCATGGTGATGAAAATTATATTTTTCATTGGGATATGGTTCTGCTTGATGAGAATTTGTCTAATGAAAAGGAGCTTATATCTATTTTCGATAGGAAGGTTCGCAAATTGAGGTCAAAGAAGATTGCATCTATGAAGGTCCAATTAAAGAATCATTCAGTTGAGGAGTCCACTTACGAGACTAAGGCAGATATGGGTGGAAGATATCCACATCAATTTGTCTAGTTAGGTATCCTTTTTTTATCCTCGCTTTTTTTGACCGTTCAGGGATGAACGGTGGATAAATTGGTATCTCATGTAACGATCCATTAGGTCATTTTGAGTACTAAAATTTTTTATTCCATTAAATACTAATCCCATAAATTGTAAATAGATATTTTAGGCTATTCGGTAACTACTGTTATTTAGTTGATAGGTAATTTTATATAATAAATTTAATTGGCGGCTAAATTAATAATTTATTTAATTCTCTATACCACTTATTAGAATAAATTAGTGGGATTTATCAATTTTAATACATAAGAGTTTTAGAAAAGAAAAGAAAAAGGAGGAGAAACTTACCTGCGCCGTCCACATTCAGGTTAGAATCAAGCACAACTCAATTCAGGAATTTTTGCATACGGATAAAAGTCATATTATTGCTATTATAATAATTGCTAATGGTGAAAGAGAATTTAATGTGTAAAAAAAATGAGAGATGTTTCAACCATAATTTTGGTGGATAAATTTATGGGTAAATGATGATAGCTACAGATGAGTAATCATAAGAGTATAATGGGGTAATAATGAGGCATAATGGGGTAATGATGAGGTAATGATTTTGAGGGGGTAGACTATCTAGGATTAATCAAATGTAATTAGACTAAGTGCTGCATACAATATTTTTGTGATCTTAAATATTTTTGCATATTTGTTTTATAATTATTATATTGTGATTCAAGTTTTGATATATTAGTATAATAAATTAAATATTAGGTTTATTGTATTGTATGAATACTATTAGAAATATATTATTTGGAGGAATGAATACTTAACCATAGGCTTGAGATTTAAGAAATTGGGTGAGATTTTGGGTCTAGAAAGACATATAGTAATATGAGTGTGTATGGATTCGTTTTCTTACGAATATTGTACATTTGATAGACTAAAAATGTTTCTAGGCATTGAAGAAAGGAAAACATTGGTGAATCAGCTTGCTTGACTTTCACTACTAAAGAACACTGTATTTAGCTATGAACGTTCTCTCTAGTCCCATCGCTATTTTACTCGTAGCTAACAGATATTTGTCGTTAATTCATCACTAAGTAGGATTAGCAACAAAATTTGTTGTTTAGCCCTAAAATTAGTCCTTCACTAAATTCATTTTTTCAGTAATGTGTGGTTCTTCGATTGAGACAGGTTATCATTTATTCTATATCATAGAGAGAGTTTTAGTAGTGATTAACAGTCATTGGAGTAATTTTGTGAAGTTTTTTATGCATTTAATTATTATGGTTTAGAAGGTTATTATGTTATTGTGATTGGTCTACAATTCCAAGATTGTGAAATTCATAATCTTGAACTTGCTCTATCAAAGTGATACCTTGAATAAACAAGGCTTGATAAAATATTGTTAATGAATTGAAAAGTGATGATTAAGAATAATGTATTAACTGTATTGTTGGATTGAGTTTCATGAGCCCAGACGATATGATTGGATCGAGTTTCACGTTCCGACATGGTAACATTAAAGAAAAACATATTAAAATAACTTAATATACTCAATCTCAAAGAATCCATTGAGATTATATTGATGAGCATGATGTGGAAGCCTGGGTTCTTATGTCTGTTCTTTATATTAATGACTGATTACATAGTTGTTTCATTTTATTGTCACTTGTACTTGTTGCTTGTTGGTTGCAACCTATTAAATGCTATAATTGATTTCCTGTTATTACTCTATGCATATTAGTTTCTATTTGAGTCAGTTAATGATACCTACTTAGTACGTGTCCTATATTTACCACTACTTATATTTTTCTTCATTCTTCTTTTAATTGAGTGAAGTGAGTATACAAGCGACTCCGACTCGCCCTCAGCTCTAGCTAGTGTCTAACACAATGGATTTTAGGGGGAGCTATTCCTTCTAGCTCATGTTGGAGTCTCTCATCCATGGCATCGTGTCCTTACCTTTCAGACACAAACTATGTTATTTATTTGTTCCGGTGTTGTATACTCTCAGACTAAGTATTTTGGGATTAGTTGTCCTTGATGTGATTACTTTCAGTTTTTGAGAAATAATTTGTAATAGACTCTAGTATGTTTTTATTTTGTACTTTAATTAGATTTGGGGTATCCACATTATTGTCCTGTTTCATAAGATAAATAACTAATATAAGTTGGGGTTTGCATTATTGGTTCACCCACCCAGACGGTTAAGTGTGAGTGTGACTCATGATCTATTTTGGGTCGTGACATATACATTAATAGCCCACTGATGGAATTTCTATTTGATTATCACAATTCTCAGCATCTCATTATCACACAACAATCTCCCTACTCTTAATCTCACTAGAGTCATCAACCCTCTCATAGGTATCACTAAGGTTTACACTCAAAGACTGGACCACTACCACCAGTCATAGAATAATCATGACCACATCATACATTCCTATCCTAAGCGATAATAACAATTATTTAAACATCCATACTCCATGTCTGAAGGCCTAAACATGAAATCTCCTGTCAATTTGCTTTATATTAAGCGATGGAAATAAGTTTATAACTACTCAATTAAGAAAACTTTGCCTACCGTAGCGCCAAGCAGATTTTAAAGGATAATAGATCCGCTCCTGACTTTTGTACATCAGGAAGGATGGAGATTTTTTTTTATGGGAACAGACCCTACACGAGGCTCCCACCTCTCGTGCACAGTCAGGGGTTGAGCATCACCCCCAAGCCTTAACATAAAATAAAACAGAAAAATATAAGGAGGGGGACATAAACCTTACCTCCGATCCTATGTTGGTTCATAAGTCGGCTAACCTATTAAGGTCGACTAACTCATCCCCGTAGCAAAAGGAGCTATCTATAACTAGAAAGCAGTAAACCTATAAGAAGACTCCTCCCGATACAAGTCGACTAAGAAAGCATAAATGAGGGGGACTCTCCCCTTCCATGAAAAGACAAGAAAGTAACCTACACTAGTCCTATTCAACTATACTACGTACCATACATAGCTAAATTGAAGAAGAACAAGTATATGAACCTTCTATATCGCATGGGGTGAAGAAGCTCTTTTCATCTTTGCCCTTTTTCGTCTTTTCGTACCAAGTAAGTCCAAGGGAAGTATGCAACAACATCGCAATCATGATTATCAGCTAAGGAGGATGAAACGAGAGGAAGTATATAGAGCTATAATAATCAGCAACGTTGTAGTTGTTGTTGAGAAAAAGAGTGACTCAAGAGCAGCAAATTGTAACTTGTAGATGATGCAGCCATGGCATGAGAAATTGCTTAGGTGTTTTTCCTTGCACTTTGCATGATTCCATATCATTGTACCTGCATATCCACAAACAAAAAAACAAGGAGCTCAAAGTGACTTGGAGCTGCTGCAAGAAGGCCCATGCATGTATGGTTGCTGTCTCCCTTTGTTTGGTTCTTTGTGGACATGCACAAGGAAATAGCCCAGGAAGCAAACCAGTGTGTGGGGGTTCTGTGGTGCCCATTGGAGGGCTCCTCAATTGCAAGTAGATGGAAGTTGAAGATTGTTGGTATGGAAGGATGGAGATAGGATTGAAATTCATGGGTTGAAGCCTTCCTTGTGCTAGAAATCTGTCTCTCACTCCCTTCCAAGCCTAAAGCAACTCTTTGAGGGTTTCTAGGGCGAGCCTCATCTATTTTGGTATTAAAAGAAATAAGAAAAGATATAAATTCACGTCTGTTCATTTTGTTGTCGACAATCCTCCTATTGCGGCTCCTATGTCGCTATGGCGACAACACTGTATTGGATTATTTTTTCTATTTTGGGATGGAATAGACCCTATCAATGTAGATAAAAAATATTTACCCCGCTTAAATAACGACGGTTTGGATTATTATATTTTCATAATTGTTTATGACATGCAAGAATGAGGGTAGGAATGTTAAAAAGTTTGATTAAAGTCAACATTTTGGAATAGCATGATTGGATCTAAAATTCTGGTAGTTCCATTATGTTTAAAAGTTGATTTATGACTTATTGGATGGTTGGTATAGGTCTTGAGGTGTTCAGGAGGGATTTGAGCCTTTATTTGGATTTTTTAGGTTAAAAGAAGTCAAGTTTTATTTTTTTCAAATTTCGATCAAGAAGAATTTGGATTGGTGATTAAATATTTCAATAGGTCTCAAACGTGTTTTATGATAATTTACACTATTGATTTGTATCCTGAGGCCTTTGATAAATTTTCAATATTAGTTTACAAATGTGTTTGGATTGATCCATTAGATATGTTTCTTTATTTTAGAATCACTGTAAAATGAATCGTCACATATCAAGTTTGTATGAGGGAGATATGATATTTTTAGCGCAAAATATTCTTGTTGTCATCTATTGTGCTTCATAATTGCGAGGGTGAATCACAAAAACAATACATATGAATTTCTATAAGTATCGCAAATGTTATAACTTAGTATCACAAATGTGGTATCTGAGGAATTCTACAGGTATCACAATGTTATATGTAAGCATTTTTTCATATGTGATGGATGAATGGTGAGGGAATGGTATATCTATGATATTGTAAGGTCTAAAATGGGATTCCACCTGAGATTCAATTTTTTAAATTCATATCAAACATAAGATTGATATTTTATTTTTGGGAGTTCTAAATCTCGGATTAAGGTGAATTTTTAAGAGTAGAAGTAAGTATCTATCCTTTATTTTGACATTTCCACAATAAATTTCTGTCTATTTTTTTTGATTAATCATATATTTTAATTTTTTTTGGGAATTACCTAAAAGATTAAGAGAGTATAAAGTAGTTATTTGAGATTCAATTTGAGCTATGTTTGTCAATGAAACTTCATGCATAAATTTCATGTCTAATGGGTAAAATAATTTGAATGAAATTTCTAGTTTTGTTGTCAGATATTGAGGGTTCACCTTTTGACACAAGTTTGATAAAATAATTTATATCGCAATATGGGTATCTATGAACTCATATTAATTTGTAAAGTATGTTTTTGACAGATTGAGAGCATTCCTAGGCCATTCAAAATGGTAAGGCTATTATGTGACGATTGGTGGCTTCTAGTTCAGATTCAAGGTAGGTTATTACTTACTTTAATTCCAATTTAATGTAACAAACTATCTTGTTGTTATGGGTGAGCTAATCATAAAGGAAAATGGTTTGGAAAACTTTCGAGTTGGGGAGTTATAAATTGCAAGCTAGGTTCATCTAAGCAAGGTGAAGTCTATGGCAATCCGAAAAAGGATTAGGTATAATGTCTAAGTTTGAGAAATTTTCTCTTTCAACTAAGACGTTAAGGAGTATGTTGGATTTTTCATAATTGAATTTGGGTAAGTAAAACTCTCGATATCAAGCTTGACGTGAAAAGGTTGGTCCGCAACATTAAGATTTAAAGGTGTGTTGCAAAATGAATAAAACTAGGATGATTCCAGGGTTTCTATCCCATGTTAGTTACTATAGCGAGTGATAAGCCGCTACATAGATGACTGCTATACTAGAGAAGTTTCCGCTAAAGGAGAAGTCAAGGTAGTCAACTCCGCTATAGTAGGTGGTTTCCACTATGACGGTGCCTCTATAACGGGATTGAACCTCTATGACGGATTAAGTCGCTATTTATGAAAAAACTTCCCCAAAATGTTGATTCTTCCTCAAGAATGTTTTGAGGAAGTGAAGAGGAGACTTGAGAAATTTTCCATCGGGTTTCCACCAAGTTTCTTTGTAAAGGTCAATAAATTGTTCCCCTAATTTAGTACTTCATTTTATATACCTTAGAATCAATAGTTACGGGCTTTGGGGAGGGTTTGACTTCACCTAAGATGGAAATTATAGTGTAACAAGAATTGTTGGGTGTAGAAATCTACAGTAATTCCCTAGTGTTACCGTAAAATTGGTAGTTTTACGTGAATTATTGGTGGAAAAACCCTGGATTGGGTGGAGATATCACAAAATTGGCCCGGGGTTTGTGTTTAAAATATAATTCAGGTATATTAAGGCCATTTGGGATTGATTTTGTGTTTTGTTATAGTTTTTAGACGAGAACAAGCTAAGTTTCATAAAAGGAGAAAGCTCGAATCTAGTAGAGCATTCGGGGTTTATTAGAGGTAGGTGATGTTTGAATTATTCCCAATTTATGTTATGTGTGCATGTTAAATATTTCGTTAATATTGTCTATACATTATGTGTTTGGGGATAAAAGAATGATTGTGAAATAATATCTTCTTGTCAATCTCATCCAATGAACTTATTTTAATTTCTTGTAGTTTTCTAAATAAGATTGTATTCATTGTGATTGTGATTGTGTGATATTTGTGATTTTTCAGTTCGCTTACGTACCATGCCTGGTACAAACTATAGGTTGGCTCGAGTGTTGCGCTTGTTATGGAATATGTATTGGTTGGCTCGGTACCAAGCTTGGTATATGTTTTATGAAGGTCAACTCGGGTACCATTCCTGGTATAATTTTTGTTGTGCTTCTACATGTTGGTTCTGTGATTGAATTCGGTTTTATTTCTTTTGTGATATTTATTACATGTCTTTCATGATTGACCAGATTATTGTGTTTAAATGTTAGAGTGGTTCTTGAGTAGATCAGGATTGCATGTTACACATGTTAGAAGATGCCTTAGGATCCCTAGGTTGTTTGGCTTACATGAAAGGTGTGTAGAATAGCATATATTGTTTTTGTTGTTATGAAGATATACATGGATCATGTGATTGTTAAGTCAGGTTGATGACTGAGAGTCTTATTTATATTTACTTGCTTGGGTTCTACATGTTTGTCTTGTTTTACTAAGATTCAGTTATATGTTCATATTTCGTATATTTGGAGCCGATCGATGATCATATACTTATATTGTTATTTTTGTGTAATGATATTGCACTTTCGCTTTCTTTGTTGAGTACAGAGTATTTTTTGACAGCGGCTACGTGACCTAAGTTGTGAATCGTTCATTTCCTGAATCTGAGGGTGAGTTGCTTCTTCTGGACTACCGCAGATTCATCTTTTCTCTCTAGTCCATTGTTTGGACATAGATTTCTCTTGTTTGATGTTACATCCCAGTATTCTATACTATGCTATATATGTTGGTACGCAAATTTCAAATTATAGGGAGATTATTTCTATAAGTTTTTCTATTAATCAATTTGTTATGAATCTTATCTTAAATTAATGCAACTGGTTTACTTAGCTATTTAATGTATTAAGTATTGGTTCGAGTAATTTGTTATCCCACTAGGGGTTAACAGTGGGTGGCTCCCATAATGGTTTGGGTCTTGACAAATATGTTGTTAGAGCTTTAGGTTTGTTGATCTCATCGTACCAAAATAGGTCTAGTAAAATCTTGTTGAAAGATACAGAGACGTCTATACTTTTCGTTGAGAGGCTATTGGAATTTATTAATTTAATATTTTTTCCTTTAATGTTACCGTGCCAGAACATGATACCTGATGCAATAATATTGTGCTGGCTCGTGCCCTCGATCCAATAGTATTGTACTGGCCTGTGACACCGATCCATATATATTATGCTGGCTCGTGGCACTCCATCTCATAATATTGTGACGGCTTGTGACACCCGATTCAAATATATTTTTTCAACTCGTTCCATCCGATCCAACAATATAGTTAATACATTATTATTTATCATCACTTTTCACTTCATTAACAATATTTCATCAAACCTTCTTTATTCAAGGAATCAGTTTGATGGATAAAGTTTAAGATTATGGATTTCATAGTATTGGAATTGCAGACCAATCACAATAACATATCAATCATCCAAACTACAACAATTAAATGCATAGAAAACTTCACAACATTACTTCAATGACTATCAATCACTATTAGGAGTCTCCCTATGATAAAGAATAAATCATAACCCACCTCAATCGAAGAACCAAAGTCAAGTAAGCTAATTCACCAATTCTTTTTCTTTCTTCAATACCTAGAAACATTTCCAATCTAGCAAATCGACAATACTCGTAAGCAAATGACTTCTTAGACACCTATATTATTATATGTCTAGCCTAACCCAAAAATTCACCTAATTCTATAACTAATTTCTAAAATATCAAGCCCAGGGTTAAAATTTAATTTCTCCAAATAACATAATTCTAATAGTATTAAGTTAATACAATAAACCTAATATTTAATTACTTACACTAATATATCAAAATTTGAATCAGCATATAATAGTTATAAGAAAAATCTGAAAAAATATTGAAGATGAAAAAAACACAATATGCAACACTTAGTCTAATTACATTTGATTTATCCTACCTAATCTACCCTCTGCAAATCATTACCTCATCATTACCCCATTATACTTTCATGATTACTTATCAATACCTATCTTCATTTAACCATAAATCTATCCACTAAAATTATGATTGCAGCATCTCTCAATTGTTTTTACACATATTCAATTCCCAACCCCCATTATCAATTATATGCTAGCAATAATTTAACTTCTACTCTTATGCAGATATGCCTGAATTGAGTTGTGGTTGATTCTAACCTGAATGTGGCGTGCTCTCGTGTGATGGAGCAGGTAAGTTTCTCCTCCTTTTTCTTTTCTTTTCTAAAACACTTCTGTATTAAAAATTACAAATCCCACTAATTTATTTTAATATGTGGTATAAAGTATTAAATAAATTATCAATTTAGCCCGCCAATTAAATTTATTATCTAAAATTATTCATCAACTAAATAATCGTAGTTACCGAAAAGTCCAAACTGTTCATTTTAAATTTATGGGATGATTTTTTTATGGAATAAGAAACTCTAGTATGCAAAATGACCTAATGAATCATTACAGTATATAGAAGGATATGCATGCATGTATAATAGTGTGTATCAATGCTAACTTCTCCACGTAAATTACTTGAGTAATGCATATTCATAAAATAAAAGAATGAATGTGAAATGACTTCATGTGATCAATTGTATGCAATAAACTTGTTACTTAATTGTGCAAGTGTGAGCAATATTCATTGTTGATTGTGATTGTGATTTTGGTTGTTGGATCAGGTACCAAGTTGGTATATATTAGATTGGGTACCACTCTAGTGCATATTGGATCAGGTGTCATGCCGGTACATGTTTGATTGGATACCACTTTGGTACACATTGGACCACGTCGGTACATGTTGGATTGGGTACCACATTGGTACTCAACTTGGGAGTTATTTAGCATCTTCTCTTAGATGTTGGTCATCTAGCTTTGAGGTATCTATGTGGTTTTGGTCCATCTTTGTTTAGTCTATTGCATTCAATTAAGTTTATTTTTGTTGGATAGGAGTCAGTATCGAAAGGAAGAAATTGGAAGTTGGTTTGGGTTATGGAGAAAATAAGTGAATTTGGGAGTTTCCCCTTATCTTGAGTTTGGGTTTTGCATTGCCTGACCTGAGAGGGTATATGTAGGTCTGGTGGAGCGTGTGGACCTAGTTTTCTCATCGTTTCATACCTTTGGGTTCTTTTCTGATCCTTGACTTTCGAGTAAGAAAATCCTTTTTGTAATGTATGTTATAATGACCCTTAAAGTCATTTTCTTCTTTTTCTAATATTTTCAGCATTTAGATCTTTTCTGTGGTGACCTCAAGTCTTTTATGACTTATTGGAACTCACAGTTGAGATGCCTAGTTGTTCCTTTGTGTTTTATGCCTATTTTTCTGTTAGAGATCTTGGAGTTTGAATGGTGAACTTCGGTTAAAACTCTAGGAAAAAGACCTCAGAATGGAAATTTGATAGTCCCATCGACTCTAAAAGGATCATTTTAGCCTAGTAGCATGTTTGTATCGAGTCTCAAGGCTTTCGGTGCGAGTTTGAGTGATTTGGCATTTTTAGTCTTTAAGCTTTAGTAAGTTTGACTTTGGTCAGCATTTTGGGAAAAGGTGGTCGGATGGAAATTCTGTCAGTGAAGTTAGCTCCAAAATGTTTAGTATGATCTTGAACAATCTTCCATGTGGTTTCCGAGGATTCCAGACTCATTCCAAGCCTCATTGTAGAATTGGAAAAATCGGTGCTTGGGTATGCGAGCCACTTCTTATTGACACGACCTCGGATGGAAATTTTTACTGTACCGTTGAGTTTGAAATGTCAAATTTGTTGGGGTAGCATAGTCCGTTTATACACATGGGATTTTGAATGAATCCCAAGCATCCTATTGGATATTTTTTGACTTTGCCAAATATGTGTTGCAGCACCTTGCTGGTGCAGGCCACCCTTCGCCTTTATGTTCGCGATGCCTTCTGGCCACAATCGCAACCCTTTTTCTGTAGGGCCTTCATGATCATAAGATCAGTATCGTGATTGTGAATTATATTCTCCCTATCGCTCGTGATTATGGGCCTAGTGCCGCGTGATCGCGATTAGTAGTCTGTGTGGTCTTTAAATAGACCAAACCCAATTTTTGTCTTTTTATCCCACTTCAAACCTCCATAACTTGAGTTCTAGAACTCCATTTTGGGTGATTCAAAGTCCAATATGTTTTGTAAGTTTTTGGCTATGCATTGGAGTATTGGGGACTATTGGGTACTCTTTATTTGAGGTAAATTTCGTAAAGTACCTATTGTCCTAGTCCTTAATGGGCCTTTAATTGCATAATTCTTGCAAGTCCTAAAACAACCTATTTCAAGCCTTGAATTATGTTCCATTTTGATTATACAAGTTCAAGGAGGTAAATCAAACCTTTTCACAAAGTGAATTTTGGAATTTTCACTGCGGGTTCCACAATCCCATTTTAGAATAATTTTTGGTCCATCTCCGAAAAATGCAATTTTGGTGAAAAAATGTTTGTATTAATAAAGTGATCAATATTTTCATAGCGTAGCGGTAAATTAGATGTGGTTCGAGAAGAAAAACTTTGATTCATTCACTTTGGAGTGCGCCTATTCGGCTTCGAGGTAGGCTATGGTCTACTTATTTTAGATTGTGCTTCATAAGATATTATTTAGCCTATTTTGAATGTGAGTTGGGATAGTATATGGAGGGTTTAGGATTTTCCTTCTGTATCCTTATTTCTTGATTCCCATATGAGCTTTAGGCTAGTTAGTATTGTGAGGCCCTTAGTTTTGCTTGGAAATTCCTAGCTTTTGCCTTAGTCTTGGGTTGTTAGCCTCTCTTTGATTTATAGTTTATGCTTTATAGAACCAGATATGTTTAGAACCTTCGGACAAGTTTTTATGATTCTTGCTAGTATAGTTGCTCCCATTGAGTAGTTCTTTTGATTAGTGCCCTTCGCTAGTACGGGGACCGTGGGGTTGTGTTAAGATTTGTGAGGTTTGGCCCTGCTTAGTCCTATAATTGTAATGAGATCGTTATCTTATGATTATACCTTGGATCCTTTGATGCCTATTATTTGCCATAGGATGGAGTTAGTGGTAGTTTGGAATATTTTGGGCCCGAGGCCTTGATCGAGGATTACCTGGATTCCAGGTTAGTTTCTCTACTTTGGGAGTGAGTACGTGTTGTGTATATGGTGTTGCTATTTTCTTGAGTGGTTTGGATGCTGGTGATGGTATACATTAATATGGTTGTTCATTTTCACGTGTTTTGTGGTGCGATCTTGGGAATGCATTTGATTTACCATTATTTTTTGAGGAAAGAAGATTGTTGCCCTTTTTACTGCTAAATGTATCATTTAACGAGAGTCGTACCACCTGGATTATTTTTTTGATAAAATGATTAAGGATATTTATGAGGTGTTGAGGATGTGGTCCTTTTCTACTTATAATTATTAGAGGCATATGGGATGTACTCATCGTTTTTTACTTGACCGGCTGAGGAGAAAGTCGACCTTTTCCATGCTATTGGTTTATATTAATTATGGTTCATGTTGATCATCTCTAGTCATACCGATGGAGTGGAAAGTCCTAGATCGGGACCAGGTAGGTATATATGGACACTCCCTAGTCCTCCATGAGTTCCTCTATCTGTGTGACCCACTGAACAAAAAGAGGGAGGTGCAACATAGGTCCTACCTCACTGGCTGGGACTGAGTGGTAGGTATTTATATCTTGGTACTATGGCACTACTGATTTCTATTGTATTACTCTCATTCATGTGTGTTTCCCATCACCAGTATAGCTGGATGTGGAGTTATTAGTCTTATGTAGGCCGTACATATTTTAATTTGTGATTATGTACCTGTTGAGCATATGGGGCTTGATAAGGTTATGGTTGGCTATTTTAATACTCGTGGCAGTATGAAGGGTGGTTTTTTTGTTTGAAGGTAGGTACTTCTCTTGTTCTCTTCTATCTGACACTTTTATGCAGGATTATGCTAGAATAAGCTTCTTAGCTTCTATATGATATTTGTGGTTGTTTTTGTTGGTATGCCTTTGGTTAGTAGTCTCCCTTACTAGAGCTTTTTCGTGTATAGGTTGATGGATTAGCACATCCATGTTCAAATTTTACTTCTTTTACCTTCTTTCTTTACTCCCTTTTGGTGGTTTCAACTTGTTCCTTATTATGAGTTCATGTTGTTTCGTTATTACTTGTGATGTATGCTCTTGTCTTACATGCCTAATATGCTTATTTTATCTTTGGAGCTCATTCGAACTATGCCTACCAAGTGCCACTTGTAGATACTCATACTACAGTTCTGCACCCTTCAGATCATAGTACGGGTTCCCATTGCTAATTTAGATCTTGTGCAGGATTACTCTTTGGAATTGGAGAGTGGAGTGAGCTCTTAGAATTTGGAGTTGCCTATCTCCCTTTGTATTAGATATGACTAGTCTTTATTATTTTCAAAGATTGTCTGTACTTATATCGTGTTTTGTAAAACCTTGTCCTTTTGTTTTGACTAGAAGCTTAACTATCGACTATACCAGGTCTTGGGGGTTTATTTTTTGTATTAATTGACTCTTTCTCTTTCTTATATTTATTATTATTATTCTTATCTTCCGCATTTTCCCCTGCCATGTGACAACCTATTTTCTCTGGCTCTAGATTATGGGTTAGGCTTACCTACTTAGTAGGTGTTATCATGACCTAAGAAATTGGGTCGTGAAAATATAACGTAACATGATTTGGGAACAAAATAAATAAAGAATCAAGGAGAAAAATGAAAAGAATAAAAAAGAAGAAGAAGAAGAGGAGATGTAATGATTCTTCTTGTCGTTATGGATGAGCTAATGGTGAAGAATTTGGTTAGAAAATTTCCACAACAGTAAGTTAAAAGTGTTATTCTTGGCTAGGTTCATACTATTTCTACGAAATGTAAACTCTAGGGAAATATAGGGAAGAAATGGGGATAATGTCTGAGCTTAGGTTGGCTTTTCCACTAGCTAAAATTATATGGAGTCTATAGTACAATTCAGAGGTGAACTCGGGTGAGTAGAACTTTTGATATCGAACTTGGCATGTTTGTAACATAATGGTTCGAAGGTATATTACAAATTGGAGACTTCTTGGAGGATTTTCGAGTGTCTATCTCATGCAAGTCGCTACAGCAGGGGATAGGCCACTACGTTGACCAAATTATTTCTCTCTGTAGAAAAATATCTCGCTACAACGCCGCTGCTATTTGTAGATTGGACTACTATGGCAGGTTAAGTAGCTAAAAATGCAGAACATCCCTCAAAACCACCCATAACCAACCAAGAACATTTTGAGGAAGTGTAGAGGCGACCTAGGATAATTTTCACCCATTTACCATTTTTTTCATCTCTAAAGGTAAGCTAATTACTTCTTTATCTTGGTATTGCGATTCTTAGGGTTTAGAATCCTTGTTGGATAACTTTAGGGGAGGGTTTCACTTGAGCTAATAGTGGAAAAACCTTGGTTTGGGTGGGATGAACATGAAGCTATCCTGGGTAAATTAGGTTGTCATTTAGTTATATTTAGGCCATTATTCATTTATTATGTTATTTTGTTATTAATTTCGACCAAGAGCAAACCAGGATTCTTAACAACGGGGAGACTTAGGTTCAATAGAACTTTTAAGGCTTGATTCGAGGTAGGTGATGGATGATTATTTTTCAAGTTATGTAATGTGTTCATGTTAATTGATTCTATAGTATTACTTGTACAATACAATTGGGGAAAACATAAAAAAGGAATGTGAAATGATTTAATATATTTAATCTCATGCAATGATCTTGTTTAATTGCCTGTGGCTTTAAAAGTGTGGTTGTTTCATTTTATGTTTGATTGTTTGTTATATATGTGATTGATGGTTGGCTCGGGTACCACGCCTGGTACAAGATATCTGTTAGTTGGCTTAGGTATCATGCTCGGTTCATACTATGGGTTGTCTCGGTTACTACACCTGATATAGAATATCATTTAGTTGCCTTGGGTACCACACGTGATATAAGTCACTTATTAGTTGGCTTGGGTACCACATCTTGTACTTTTTTGGTTGTATTTATGTGTTTAGTTTCCTTGAGTCAAGCGAACCTTTTTGATCATGTGGCTCATGTTTTGTGTAATTGTTAAGTTAGGATTTGGTGACTGAGAATCTTGTGATTTTGCTAACTTGTTGATGCATGAGTGTTCTTGTTTTACTATGTTTTAGTTGTGTGTTTACATTCATATCTTTGAAGCTGGACAATGCTACTATGATTACATTGAGGTTTTGTGTACTGATACTGCACTTATTCTTTCTTTATTGAGCACAAGGTATATGCAGATGGCTTTTCCGCGACCTCAATTGTGGGACCTCTTTTATCTAAATCAAAGGATGAACCACTTCTTTTGGGCTACCATGGATCCCTTTTTATCTCTTAGTCCATCTATTTAGATTTAGACTATTTAAACTATTTAGTCTTAAGTTTCTTGTATGGGGTTGCATCCCCATGTTCTAGATGATTAGAGTTTTGGTACACCACTTTCAGGTTTTAAGGGGAGTATTATTACAAAAATATTTTTGCTAAAGATCTTATTTATGGGAACCTAATTTTTATTGTTTAAAAACTGTTATCTAAGTTTCTTGATTGGTTTTAGGCTGGTTGGTAGTTAGTTCTCCCATCGAGGATTTGGTGTGGGTGTCACTCACGAAGGTCTAGGTCGTAAAAAATTTAATATCAGAGCACTAGGTTTATTGATTTTGTCATACCAAAATGAGTCTGGTAGAGTCTTATGGAATGGTGCACAGACATCTGTGCTTTTTTTTCGAGAGGATACATAACAATATGAAATTATCTCTACTTTCTTATTTTGTGTTATAACTTGACTCCATTAGGTAAATAGCATTCCAAATTGGTATATGTCTTCCTTCACGATTTTGTGTACATATTGTTAATACTAGACGCAACAACAGTAGCTCTAATTATAGAGCTAGCAGCACGAGGCACAGGTAGAGGTAGAGGCAAAGGTAGGGGAAAGTCCAGAGGGAGAGAAACACCTACTAGGGGTGGAGATTAGACAGTGAATGATCCCAGATAGATGACCCATTAACCACCCCAAGATCGTGTTGGGGTGGAAATTGATAAGGATGCTAAACCAGAGGTAGCAACGCAGGTTAGGGATGTAGGTCTTCCCCTTATTGACTGTGAGGTGGTTTAGTAGGTACTAGCATTTTTAAGTGGGCTGGCAGGATTTGCAATCAGTCCCACAGTGTCAGCTAATCAGGCAGCAAATACTCATTCCATTACTACTACCACCCGAGGATGGATGAATATTCGGGCACTAATTCATTTTTCCATCAGTTGGTAGGCCCTATTATGACTAGAATGAACATGAGATGTTGACTACGTTCATGAAATTGAAGTCTCTAATATTCTGCAGTATAGAGGTTGAAGATACGTTTGAGTTTATTATTGACTGTTATAAGAGGTTACATAAGATAGGAATTGTGTAGCAATATGGGGTTGAGTGTGAGTTTTCAGCTATAGGGCAAAGCCAAGCAGTGGTGGAGGACTTATGTAGAGTTTCTCTCAACAGTTCTACCTCCATTGACTCAGACTTTGTTTCACGCCTTATTTCTAGAGAAGTATGTGCCTTATACTTTTAGAGATAGTAAGAAGAATGAATTTGTAGATCTTGAGCATGCCAATATGTCAGTTGTTGCTATGAGTCTAAGTTCCAGGCATTGTCCCGCTAAGCTACTCAACTTGCGGGATCTAAGAAGGAGATGATCTATCTTTATAAGAAAAGACTGAACACTAATTTGTAGGTCCTATTTGTGCACATGACTTATGTAGGAAAGAGCTTCAATGAGATGACCAAATATGCAAATAAATTGGAAGGAATACGGGAGTTTAGGATGGCCAAGACATTATCTAAGAGGTCAAAGAATGTGGGAAACTTTTGTGGTTCCTATTTCAAGGGTTCTGGTCAACATGTATTTTAAGCTTTTCCAATTCAGTCGGCTATGCCCCCTTTTATGGGTGGTTATTCAGGGGTCCCACAATAGTCTATGGCTCAGGGTAGTCAAATAACTCCTTATTCATTAGACAATAGGCTCTCACTTGGCCGAGGATGTTTCAATTATGGTGAGAAGGGAAACTTTAAGAAGGAATTTTCTCACAGGCATATGGGTGGTCAGATGCAACAATAGGTAAAAGATGTGGTACCAGCAGGTGGAGATGGCAATAACAAAGGTCATTCACAAGGTGGGTGGGGTGGTAATCAATAAGGTCATGGAAATTGAGAAAATGGTAATACAGGAAGGGGAGTAAGGAAACAAGGTAGAAGGGTTGTCCATAATGATGAAAGAGCTCAGTATTATGCCTTTCCAGGCAGGTATAAGGTTGAGGCATCTGACATGGTTATAATATGTACTATTTTTGTTTTTGACTGGATGACTTTTATTTTATTTGATCCATGTCCTAATTATTCCTACATATATGTGAAGTTTGTCTCAAGTCTTAACATGATTTGTAATGTCCTTGATGCTCCTATTCATATTTCTACCCCAGTTGGAGAGTCGGTAGTAGTGACTCATGGTGTACTATTTATGCTCTGTAATGGTTGTATGTTTTCAGACTACGTACAATAGACCATTATGGTCGGGTCCTTTCCCGGACCCTGCGCATAGCGGGAGCTTAAGTGCACTGGGCTGCCCTTTTTAATAGTTGTAAGTTTTCAGACTTAGGTAGATTTGGTCATTTTGGATATGCTAGATTTCAATATGATATTGGATATGACTTGGATGTCTCCTTATTATGTTGTGTTAAATCTTAACACTAATATATTCACTCTCGAAATCTCAGAAAAGGATATATTAGAGTGAGAAGGTGTATACAAGCCTATGCTAGCAAAGATCTTATCCTTTATTAGGGATAAAATGTTATTTCTAAGGGATTGCTTAGCCTACTTGGCTCACATTTGGAATGTTGGTGTGGAGACCCCTTCTCTTGAGGTTATTTTAATGGTGTAAAAAATTCAGAAGGTATCCCTCTAGATAGAAATATTGATTTTTAAATAGTTTTGAAACCTGACACTTGCCCAATCTCTATTCCTCCTTATCAAATAGTTTCGACAGAGTTGATGGAACTAAAGATTAAGCTTTAGGAACTCTTAGATAAGGGATTCATTCATGCAAGTGCTTCATATTGGGGGTGCTCCGATGCTATTTATAATGAACAAGTATGGTAGTATGAGAATGTGCATAGACTTCAAATATTTAAATAAGGTTACTATTCGAAACAAGTACCTACTATACCATATGTATGACCTTTTTGACCAGTTGTAAGGTGATTCAGTATTCTCAAAAATTGACTAAAGATCAAAGTCCCATCAATTAAAGATCAGTCCTGAGGATATATCTAAATGACCTTTAGGACTCGTCATGGCCATTATTAGTTCTTGATAATATCATTTGGATTGACTAATACACTAAAACAATTATGAGCTTGATGAATGGTATGTTCAATCCATTATTGGATTTCTTTATGATAACTTTTGTAGGTGATATTCTTATATACTCTAAGGTAAGAAGGAGCATACATATCACCTTCGTATTATTTTGGGTATCTTGGGAAAAAAGAAACTGTATGTTATATTTTTAAAGTGCAAATTTCGGCTACTTTTGCTCCCTTCTTAGAACATGTAGTCTCTAAAAAAGAGGTGATGGTAGATAGACAATAGATTAAGGCTATTAAGAATTAGTTGTGGCCTAGTTCTGTGAGTGATGTTAAGACTTTGTGGGTCTTGCTAGCTAATATCATGGGTTTTTCAAGAATATTTCCTCCATTTCTATGCATTTGAAAAGGTTTAATCAAAAGGCGGTATTATTTGTGGTGCTTCACATTTGAGTTTGGGTGTTTTGTTGATGCAAGAAAGAAATGTTATAGCTTATGCTTTGAGGAAAATGAAACTTCATGAGAGAAACTACCCAACACATGATTTAGAGTTGACATTGGTAGTGTTTGCTCTTAAGATGTGGCGACACTATCCCTATGATGTCAAGTGTGAAGTGTTCACATATTATTTCATCCTACAATAGGTATTCACTAATAAGGATTTGACTATAAGGTAGATAAGGTGGGTGGAGTTGTTAAAGGACTATGATATGACCATTCAGTACCATCTGGGTAAGACTAATGTGGTGGAAAACATATTTAGCCAGAAAACAGTCAATATGGGCTATTTGGCTTTCTTGGAGGTGTCTAAGCTACCCTTAACTAAAGAGATTCAGATTCTATAATGTAGGTTCATGAAACTGGGGATTTTACAATAGGGTGGGGTATTGGCTAGTATTAAGATCAAACCCACATTTATTAAGAAAATCAAGGCTAACGAATTTGGGGATGAGCAATTAAATCTTCTTAGATTTAGAGGGAAAATTTATGTTCCTTGAGTTAATGACTTGATTCAGAATATATTGATAGAATATCATGGTTTCATGCTATTTGATTAATTTGGGTGTAATCAAAATATACCGGGATATTAGGCAATTGTATTGTTAGCATGGATGAGAAGAGACATAGTGGAGTATGTGGCTAAGTGTCAGAATTATCAGCAGGTGAAGTATCTGCACAAACGGCCTGTAAGTTTTCTTTAGAGAATGCCCATTCTTAAATGAAAGTAGGAAAGAATAGACATGAACTTCGTGCTGGGTCTTCCTAAGACCCTAAAGAAGTACAAATCAATTTTGGTCATTGTTGATAAGTTGACTAAATTAGCCCATTTCATTTTAGTTAGAGTGGATTACAACTCTCAACAGGTGGACAAGATTTATACCAAGGAAATAGTGAGGTTACATTGGGTTGCCCCTTTCTATAATTTTATATAGCGGTACATAGTTTAATTCAAAGTTCTAGGGAAGGTTAGATGAAAGTACCTAATTTACTTCCAAGTTCTAGGGAAAGTTATATGGAACTTGGACACTCAACTTACTTTCTACATAACCTTTCATACTTAGACTGATGGTCAGTCGGAAAGGACGATTCAATTGTTAAAAGACATGCTAAGAGCACATGTGATTGACTTTTGGGGGCCATTGGGATCAATATTTTCCATTATATTAATTCTCCTATAATAACAATTATCACTCTACAATAGATATTACACCATATGAGGCACTATATGGGTGGGGATGTTGGTCAACCATAGGGTGGTTTGAGGCTAGTGATTTAGAATCTTCGGGAATTCACTTTTTAAGGGAAGCTCAGGAAAAGTAAGGGGTATCCAAACCAAGTTTTTGGTAGCCCAGAGCAGACAAATGGATATGCGGATTGAAAGGTAAGGGAGATGACATTTTAGGTTATTGAGCAAGTCCTTTTAAAGGTGTCACCTACGAAAGGAGTCTTGAGGTTTGGTAAAAAGGGTAAGCTTATCTTTCGTATATTATTCCATTTGAGATTTTGAAAGTGAGGGGCCAGTAACGTACATTGATATCTTTGGAGCTAGCCGATGATCCTACCAGTACACTATGATTTTGTATACTGATACTTCACTTTCTTTATTGAGTACAATACATATTTAGGCAGCTATTTCGTGACCTCAACTGTGAGATCTCTATTATATGAATCTAAGGGAGAGCCACTTCTTTCGAACTCCTTGGATTCCTCTTTATCTCTTAGTCTATCTGTTCAAACTTAGACTACTTAGACTTATGCTTCTTGTTTGGAGTAGAATCCCTATATTCTAGATGATTTAGAGTTTTGATACATGATATTTAGGTTCAAGGGAGAGTCTGAGTCTGCAAATGTTTTTGATAAAGATTTTGTTTATGGGTACTTGAATTTTATTATTTCATATTTCTATCTGACATGTGTGGTTTAATGTGGGTGTCACTCATGATGGTCTGGATTGTGCCAACATAAACAAAAAATAATTGAACTAAAAATGAGAAAATTGCCAAAATTGAGTATGAATTAATTTATAATACAATAGAAATAGAGAACAACACAATTTGAGAAACAAAATCAACAAAAAGGAGAAAACACGTGAAATGAAAGAAAAAAAATAGAGAATGAGAAAAGAGATAATTAACTGCAAAAGTTACAACAGGTATATTAATAAATAGTTTTGGGGTATGAATGTAAAATGCTAGGAGCATGTAATTACTTTGGCTTCAATGTGCATCTATATTTTTTTCTTATAATTTTAACTTAAACATTAATCCAGCTTTATTAACTACAATTTTAATTTGATCAACATATCATGATTTTTAGATTTAATTCAAAATTTAATATACTTTATCTAATAAAATTTCAGTATATAAATACCCCTACTTCAAGGCTTGTTGAAGTTCATGGCTTGCCAGATTTGTAAAGACGACATTTAAAGTACAAGGACATTAATTCTCATTGTGTCTCTCTTGTTCATGTGAAATTCTTTGTCATCCTTTTTTCAAGAAATAAGTCATAATCCTTTCATAGTATTTTCAATAATAATTACATGATAAAGAGAAATTTCTTCCACCGATCACTAAATCATACAAGTTTTATTCTTTGTTGCACACGGACTTTGGATTTGAGGAATTCACGTGACCAAGCAAACACTAAAGTAATCCATAACAATACTTAAATTTTGACTCCAACAAAGTGAGGTTACAAATTTTAACCATATTTCATTTAGAACCTTCAATTAAACAAACAATTTTCTTACTAGTAATTTTTTTTTGTGTGCAAAGAATTTTATTTACACACATCACCATTGTAACTCATGAATTAATTGGCATAGTTTAATTCTTTCCTTCTTCAATTGATACAAAATTTGTTTGAATGTGAAGGAAAATATTTTATTTATAAACTCAAAATTTCTTGAATCTTATTTCAAGTTCTCTCAGTTTCTGTATTTTATATATATTCTTGTGTATATCTGTGTATTCTTATGTTTTTTGTGTATTCTTGTGTATTGAAAATAACCTAGCAATAGCTCTATTTATAATAGTAAGAAATCTAATTAAACTAGATTTTAGAAAATATATTCCTATATGAACTAGGAAAAATAAATCCTAACTAGACATGAATTAAATAAATAATAAATAATAAATCCTACATAACTTAGGATTTCTACTCCAACGTTGAATTATTATTTCAACATTCTCCCGTAATAAAAATTTGTACACTCGTGCCTTTTTCTTCTTGTCATTGTTGTTGTATTGGAAAATACTTTTCTTCAATCTTCAGTTTCATTCTTGTCATTGTTGTTGTATTGCCAAACTTCTCTTCGGTCTTTAATTTATTTATTTATTGGTTGTATTGGATCTGTCTCTCCAACTTTCAGGTGATACAATACATGTATTTTGCCCCGTAGGTATAGTGTAACACCCCTCAAAAATATTCCCTAAGATTGAGACCCTTCTTGTATTCGGGTAGGGTCAAACTTGAGTATTGTGGAGCATTTGCATGAGTTAAGACGAGTCCTTGAGAAATTGAGGAGTGTTGGAGGTGATGTGGGGTCACAGAGGACCCCTAGGACCAAGCTAAGTCCAAAAAAGTTCGTCCTGGCTAAGCTTTAGGATGAGTTCGTAAAAGGGATCGACTTCTAACGACCCTATATTTTGAAAGACGACAATTTGGGTGGCCCACGAACTATCAAATTAAAGGTCGTCGAGTCTTCTTTCCAACGCCACCAATAATATAATTTTTGGAGTTCGGAGTCAAAAGATATGACGATCCTAAGATGAACTAGCACAACAGAGTTTTCAAGCCTGGGTTGCAATTCCTGGAAAACTGGGCTTGGTGCCGCAAATGCGCGACGCGCCACTATCACGCCAGAAAATGCCTCAGTAGTTTGGGCTCTGGCGCGCCACTAAAAGGTGTGCAGGGTTTTTCAAGCCAAATTTCCAGAACCAAGGAAGAATGGCCTTGGAGTTCTAAGGGTGCGATGCGCCACTATCGCGCTACAAACATGCCTCAGTAGTTTGATCTCTAGTGCGGTGCGCCACTACCAGGTGTGCAGATTTTAGGTGTAATCGGTCTGGCGCTGCAATGGCGCGACGCGCCACTATCGCGCCAGGTGCATTTTTGATTATTTTTTAGAACTTTGAGAAGGGGCAATTTAGGAATTGTCCCAAATTATATATGTATCCTCCTTGAGCATTTGGAGACACATTTTTCAGCCCACACTCCCTCTCTAGAAAAGCCCTAGAAAACTCTCTCCTCTTCACCTTTTTCTTCTTCTTCTCCATTTCCAACAAGAGATTGTTCCAAGAGCTTCAAGACTTCAAACTTTCCATTGAAGATCCAATAACAAGGTTTCTTCAAGAGTCTATGCTAAGGTATGGAAGGCTATCCAAAATATGGGTTGAGTCCACCCATGTGCCCTACTCTTGCATTGAGGTTAGATGTCCATGAAACTAGAGTTTCTTGGTATGGTCTATGTTTGAATGAGTTTTTTACCCAAATTATTAGATGTTATATGTGTTGATGTTGTTGAGATAAGAAGTTCCTAAAACCTTCATGTTAGTATGAGTTGATGGAGATGACTTGTTATTATGGTTTGTTGATCTCTTTAGCCATGTAACTATGTTGCTTAAGTTAATTCCCTTAAATATGCTATTCTACTTGTGTTGTTGAGATAAAGTCATATAGTTGTGATGATTCTTGAGGATATATCATAAATACTTACCTAAATTAGGATTGATTGAGTTAATTGGAGGATAGAATTGATGAGTAGACGAGGTCCTAAATGGAACTTGCCATTATGACTTAATTGAGTTGAAATGAGAATAGAGTTGATGAGTTGGAAATGTCCCACATGAAACTAGTTGTGATGGCTTGTTTGAGATGATTGGAGGGAGTCTTATAAGCATAGAGTCATGAGGGGAGTATCGAGCACCGAGGCGGGCGAGAGTATAGTCCGTACTCGAACCCTAGGAACTATGCCGCCAATGTAGGTAGGGATGAAACCGTTAAAGTCGGATGTTTCCCATTTATTTATCTAAAATGATAGGACTTGACTAATCGATGGTATCCATGATTAGGGAGGCGTTCATGCCTTGGTAAGATATGGACGGACGTGGCAACAACGTCTGATTGTTGTACTATCACTGGCTCATAGGTGATGGTTGTTGGATAAGAGAAAATCTCATTTAGGTCTTGATAATGCTTCGAGTCAGTTTAGTTGAGTGTCTTATGAGTTAGTTCCGTCTAAAACTATTCTTGTTAGACTTAGGACACTTGAGTGAGTTGTCATGTATGTATGAGTTGAGACCCTGAGTTGATGTTGATATTTCTGTGATATTTGTTTCATTTGGACATTTTACATACTCGTATATTCCATGTACTGACACTATTTGGCCTGTATCGTTTAATGATGCATAGATAGGTACCAAGATCATCAACCAGCGCACCATTGATCATCTACGCATTTCCAGCTACGTGGTGAGTCCTCCTAGCTTCTAGAGGATCTTGAACTCCCTGTATAGCTTCATGTTGTCCCCTTTATTTTGATTGTGGTAGCCATAGTCTTGTCATTGGCAACTTCTAGACTTTAATAGAGGCTTCATAGACTAGAGTGTGGGGAGTTTGGACTGTTATTTTTGGGGAGTCCTATTATACTTATTTTATTGAGTTAAACATGTTTAGCCTTCGGCCCCATATTGTAAATAACATATTATAATTGAGCCTTCCTTTGAGCCTATATGATTGAATGACGGAATGATTGAGCTAGGTCGTTTTCTTGACGGTTAGAAATGGCTTTCAAGTGCCGGTCACATCTAGGGTACCCTCCCGGGGCATGACAAATATGGTATCAGATCCAAGAGTTCAAGTGTCCTAGGGAGTCTATGAAGTCGTGTCTAATAGAGTCTTGTTTATGGGTGTGTTGTGCGCCATACTTATAAGCAAGAGGCTATAGGACATTAGGAATTCTTTCCCCTCTTTCATACTCTGAATTCGTGCGATGGAGTTAAACTCTATTAAACTTTCCTTCCAATTTGTGCATTTATACATTATAGATAATGCCTCTAAAACATACTGCTAGCCAGAGGAATGCCGATAATGCAGAGATGCCCCAGTCTGAGGTGCGCCCAGCAAGGGCTAGAGGCCGACCTGCGAGGTATGCAGAGGTACCCCAAGTGCCTACTACTTCGCCTGCACCCACGTCACAGGTACAATTTAGAGGGGCAATTGAAATGCTCAATCAACTAATGGCTGCCCAAAATGATAACCAGAGTTCGCCGAATCTTAGCTCTAGTTTCCAAGAGCCGTCTGCTGCTACCAGAATTTGAGACTTTCTGAGAATTAATCCGCCGGCATTCACGGGTTCTAAGGTTGACGAAGACCCTCAAAACTTTATTGATGAGATGTGGAAAATTCTTAAAGTTATGCATGCTATGGAAATTGAGGGGGTTGAGTTGGTTTCTTATCAACTCAAGGATGTGGCAAACATTTGGTATAACCAATAGGAGCAAGGTAGAGGTGAGGATGCTAAACCTGCTATGTGGGATGAATTTGAGGGAGCCTTTCTTGACCACTTCTTTCCCCGAGAGTTGAGGGAAGCGAAAGTGGAGGAATTTGTGAATCTGAGATAGGAGGGTATGACTGTTAAAGAGTATGGCCTGAAGTTCATCTAGCTATCCAGGTATGCTCTAGAAATGATCCCAGATATGAGGTCAAAGATGAGGAAATTCGTCTCTGGATTAGGGAGGCATGTGAAGAAGGAGTGCCGCTCTACATTCTCCCAAGTGGAGCCTACCACACTTACTGCATGGTGGCCTCCCCCTCGCACCTTGACTTACACTGGCCTGGGATTGAGAACCTTAGGGTATGAAATTCCAATGACTCTGTCCCTACCGATTATACCTGTTCTGCAGCATAGGTGCGCTGCTGGTAGATGAGGCATGATTGGGAGGCCTCTTTTAGAAGGACCTGTTGCCCTTGCTTTGCCTCAATTCACCTTCATGGCCCAGGGATTTTGCCTTCTTGCTCAGATGCTCCTTTCTGTCTTTTCTTTTGTCATCCTCCACCTATTGAGCATATACCATTAGTCTCGAAATATCCATGTTCGAGATCATCAATGTTACTTTGCACTCCTTCTTCACATTCCTCCCTAATCAAGAGATGAACTTCCTCATCTTTGACCTCACATTAGGAATCATTTTTGGAGCATACCTGGACAGATGGATGAACTTCAGGCTATACTCCTTAACAGTCATGCCTTCTTGTTTCAGATTCACAAATTCCTCCACTTTTACTTCCCTCAGTTCTAGGGGAAAGAAGTGGTCAAGAAAGGCTCCCTCAAATTCATCCCATCTAGCAGGTTCAGCATCCTCACCCCTACCATGTTCCCATTGGTTATACCAAATGTTTGGCATATCTTTGAGTTGATAAGAAACCAACTCGACCCCCTCGATTTCCATAGCATGCATAGCTTTCAGAATCTTCCACATCTCATCAATAAAGTTTTGGGGATCTTGATCTACCTTAGAACCCGTCAATGCCAGTGGATTCATCCTCAGAAAGTCTCTAATTCTAGTGGCAGTAAATGGCTCCTGGGAACTAGAGCTGAGAGCCGGCGAACTTTGGTTACTATTCTGGGCAGCCATTAATTGAGTGAGCATGGCAATCGCCCCTCGGAATTCTGCCTCTGACGTGGGTGCAGGTGGAGTAGCAGGCACTTGGGGTGCCTCTGCATACCTCCCGGGTCAGCCTCTAGCCTGTGTTGGGCGTACCTCCGATTGGGGTATCTCGGTGTTGTCACTGGTTTTCTGGCCAGCCGTACGTTTAGAAGGCATTATCTGTAATGTACAAACGCACGAATTAGAAAGGAGTTTTATAGAGTTTAACTCTATCGCACGAAGTCAAAGTATGAAAGAGGTAAAACAATTCCTAATATCCTATAGCCTCCTACTTGTAAGTGTGGTACACAACACACCCATAAGCAAGACTCTACTAGACATGGCTTCATAGACTCCCTAGGACACTTGAACTCTGTGATCTGATACCATGTTTGTCATGCCCTAGGAGGGTACCCTAGACGTGATCAGCACTTGAAAGCCATTTTAGACCTTCAAACGAACCACCTGATTTAGTCACCTCATCATTCAATCACACTCACCCAAAGAAGGGGTCAATCGTAGCATACTATTCACATTGCAGGGCCGAAGGCCAAACATATTCAACTCCAACAAAATAAGTAAAATAGGACTCCTTAAAATAACAGTCCAACCTTCCCACATTCTAGTCTATGAAGCCTCTATCAAAGTCTAGAAGGTGCCGATGATAAGTACATGGCTACCAATAGTCAAAATAAAATAAATGACAACAAAACTTGTACAAGAAGGCTCAATATCCTCCGGGAACTAAAGGACTTACCAACTAGCTGGAACTGTATGTGGATCTTCAACGGAGCGCCAGTTGATGATATCTAGTACCTGTCTCTACATCATGAAATGATGCAGGCCAAATGGCGTCAGTACATGGAATGTACAAGTATGTAAAATGGCCGGATGAAACAAACATCAAGAAGACATCAACATCAACTCAGCACCTCAACTCATACATATATATATAAATATTAGACAACTAACTCAAATGTCCTAAGTCTAACAAGAATAGTTTAGACGGGACTAACTCATAAGCCACTCAACATAACTGACTTAGAGCACTATCAAGACCTAAATGAGAGTTTCTCTTAATTGACAACCATCACCTATGAACCGGTGATAGTACAACAATCAGACGTTGTTGCCATATCTGGCCATACCTTGCTAGGGCATGAAAACCTCCCTAATCATGGATACCATCGATTAGTCAAGTCCTATCATTTTAGGGTAATAAAAATAGGAAACATTCGACTTTAAAGGTTTGATCTCAAGGGAAGCATCTGACTTTAACGGTTCTATCCCTACCTACATTGGCGGCGTAGTTTCTAGGGTTCGAGTATGGACTGTACTCTCACCCGACTCGATGTTCGATACTCCTACCATGACCTCCTACTCATAAAACTCCTGTAATCATCTCAAACAAGCCCTCACGGTTAGTTTCATGTCATACATTGCCACCTCATCAACTCGGTTCTTATTTCAACTTAATCAAGTCATAATTGCAAGTCTCATTTAGGACCTTGTCCACTCGTCAATTCCACCCTCAAATCAACTCAATCAAGCCTCATTTAGCTAAATATTTATGACATCTCCTCAAGCTTCAGTATAACTCTATGACTTCCGCTCAACAATTCAAGTAGAATAGCACATTTAAGGAAATTGACTTAAGTAACATAATCACATGGCTAAAGAGGTCAACAAGACATAACAACAAGTCATATTTATCAACTCATACTAACATAAAGGATTTTAGAGACTTTGTAACTCAACAATATCAACACATATAGCATCAAATAAACAGGAGACATAGTTCATACAAACATAAACCATACCACGAAAATCTATTTTCATGAACATCTAACCTCAAGGCAAGAGTAGGGCACATGGGTGGAATCAACCAATGTTTTGGATAGCCTTACATACCTTAGTGAAGACTTGAAGAAAACCTTGATGTTGGGTCTTCAATGAAAAACTCAAATCTTGAAGCACTTGGAACTCTTCTTGTTGGAAATGGGGAACAAGAAGAAGAGAGAGAGAGAGAAGCTCTTAGGGCTTTTTAGAGAGAGTGAGGCTGAGAAATCTATTCCTAAAAGACCAAAGGCAATACATATATAATTTTGGTAAGTTCCTAAATTGCCCCTCCTTAAAAGTTCTGAAAATAGGCTAAAAATACACCTAGCACGATAGTGGCGCATCGCGCCATTGCAGTGTCAGGCTGAAATACGTTTAAAACCTGCAAACCCCGTAGTGGCGCACCGTGCCAAAGACCAAACTAATGAGGCATGTTTCCAGTGCGATAGTGGCCCGTCCTGCCTTTACAATGCCAAGGCCATTGTTCTGAGTTCTAGGAATTTGGCCTGAAAAACCCTGCACAACTTTTAGTGGCGCATTGCGCCAGGGGACAAACTACTGAGGTATGTTCTTGGAGTAATAGTGCCGCGTCGCGCCACTACGGCGCTAAGCCCAGATTTTCAGAAGTTGAACCCAGGCCTGAAAATCCATATTATGCTCGCACATCTTAGGATCGCCATACCTTTCGACTCCGAACTCCAAAAGTTGCAGTCTTGGTGGCGTTGGAAAGAAGACTCAACGTCCTTTAATTTGATGGGTCGTGGGCCACCGAGATTATCATCTTTCAAAAGATAGGGTCATTAGAAGTCGACCCTTTAAGCGAACGCCTACCCAAACTTAGCCACGATGAATCTTTTGGATTTAATTTGATCCTAGGGGTCCTTCATGACCCACCTCACCTCTAACGCTACTCAAATTCTCAAAGACTTATCTCAACTAATGTATACGATCTCCAATCCTTGAGTTAGACCCTACCCATATACAAGAAGGGTTGGAATTCTAGGGAAAATGTTTGAGGGGTGTTACAATAATCAATATGGGCAATTTGATGCATGACCATTATCTTAAAATACGAGTTAAACCTTGAAAATTTTTAAACATATCACCATGTGATGAACGTCAAAACATCATCATGAGAACTTTATACTTTTCGATATACCTTGATATGGGATAGGACCTTTAACCAACATATAAGACCATGATTTCTATAACATAAAATTTGATGTGCCCCACATCGAGAAGGGGGAGGTTACTTTGCCAAGGTAGGCTCTGTTATGGTATTTTCTCTATCTTTATTGTTTCACCCCGTACATTTGTACCTTGGAAGGTTCTTAAGCTTCTTAAGATTCTTAAGTTTGTTGAAAGGTTCTTAAGCTCCATAAAAGGCACCATGTGAGACGGATGATCTACAACGCTATCAAATAATTCTAAGGAAGGGAGAATGAGATACCCTATAATAGAGAAGATTGAAAATAGGGTCGTAAGAATCCAGAAAAGTTAGAGTCTAAGTAATGAGTCGTAGGTTTTGACTTATTTACGTAATCTACCAACTTGAAAATCTTACATACATAAACTACTTGAGAACATACAAAGCTTACGTAGCAAAGATTACATAGGTTCGTAAAGTAAGAAGAGATTACGAACCCATAAAGAGGAAAAGAGCATGCCATATGGAAGAAGCTGGGATTACCATATGGCAGTATCTGCAGCAAGGGGGTGGGCCCCACCAGCAATATGGCAGCCCAAGGGGGAAGGACGAGGTGCGTTGGCCCTATGAGGGCTTGAACTGTGTCACCACTTAGGGGTTGACATGTGTCATCCCCTAAGGTGGCCTATATATATATATATTTTATGACTTTTCCATTCATTCTTATCCCATAAGTTTCATCTTCATTTAAGAAAATTCTTGAAAAGAAAAGAGAAGAGAAACTCTAAACTAGAGAGAGTGAGCTACGAATTTGGGAGAAAAAAAGGTAAGTTCTACGATTTTGTTTCATGAATTAAATATCTAGGGTATAAAACGATGATATGAAGGTGTTATTAATGAAATATTATGGTTTGTATAAGGACCAAAAGGATAACAAACAGCCACGAAGTTATATCCGGGCTAAAAAAGCTTCTGAGGCGAGTTTTGGCGAGTTTCAAGAAAGGTAAGGTTTTCTCTTTCAATTTGGAGTTTATGATGTTTTTGTGCAGTATATTTAATGTCTTAAATGAGGTTGGAACTGGAAAAATTGCATAAGGATGCTTGACATTAGAAACAAACTAAATTAATGTCATGGTGCTGTGGTTGCAACTGGGTTGGTTGTGTGTTGCAGGACTGGAAAGTATTCTAAAAAGGGTGTGGGTGCTGTTGTTTGCAGCCAGACGACCCTCCGTTTCGTATGGTTAAAGGTTTTATGAAACAAAGATTAAAAACTCTATTTTGGTATCGTAGTTTTGGGCGAGTTGTGTAGAATTTTCACTTCATCATATTGGAGTGATTTTATTCTATATAATTGCTAGTTATTATGGGAAATATGGCTGCTAAGATTATAATTGGGATAGGGCATGTTATAGGGGAGATGCTACCTGATTTCCGCCAACTTCGAAACTAGTAGTAAACTAGTCGAGGGAAATGGATAAGGAAATGATTCCTATGGATACTTGGTTGTGGATTTGGAAGTTGGAGAGTGGAAATAGCTTAATGTAAGTGAAGCAGTATACTATATGAGTTAGAGGTAATTCCATTTCTAGGTTCTGGGTGTAACTTATGGCTTGTACTCACTTCTTAATGTTAAAGATCCTAAAGAAGTTGAACTACTACCCTCGAGCATTCCATATGTTGAGTAGTAACTAGATATACAAGCTCGTATTCTTAAGGGCTCTAGGGCGATGAATGTCTCTGATTGCGTAAGATGTGTAGCATTATCTTGATGTACATCTATGACGCTTGAGGCTCCACTTAATATGATCCCTAATGACCCTCTGAGGGTACTCAAGATAATTACTACCCAGATCTTCAAGTGATGGTTCACTTGGCTATTTCATGGAGTCTCAAATAATGATTTAGCTTGCATATGGTTACTCACTACTCTACTCGTGCATATGATTAATATACCTTCCATCGATTCCCTTACAATAGGGTCGAGTACGACCGAGTCCCATAAAGGGATGGGTAAGATATAAGATGATATAAGTATTTAATGAGTCCCATAAAGGGTTTGGTATGGCCGAGTCCCATAAAGGTCCTAGTATCACCGAGTCCCATAAACGGTCGGGTATGACTAAGTCCCATAAAGAGTCGGGTATGATAGAAGTATATGATGGTAAGATAACA
The DNA here is from genome assembly GCF_947179165.1 of Solanum dulcamara. NCBI lineage: Eukaryota > Viridiplantae > Streptophyta > Magnoliopsida > Solanales > Solanaceae > Solanum > Solanum dulcamara. Next base: position 15,252,634 of record NC_077237.1, on the reverse strand, counting down.
TGATTATTGACTGGGTCCCATAAAGGTCTGGGTATGGTATATATATGCATATGATGACATAATGATACATTTGTAACACCGAGTTCCACAATAGGCTGGTTACAAAATATGACACTAAAATATATAACGTCTTTTTACAAGATGCAGCTATAGTGATTTATTAATTGTTACACTTATTCCCTACATCCCTATGTCAAATGTGCGCTCCTTGTGGTATTTTATGCTTTACAGAATCAGTACACATATCGTACTGACCCCCTCTTTCTGGGGGTGCTACATTTCATGCCTGCAGGTACAAATATACACTTTGGGGATTCGCCAGCGTAGAAGTACCACTTAGCAGTTCAGAGGCGCTCCATTATGTTGGAGCCTAGATTTTGGTACTAACCCTTGATGTATATATTTATTTGTTGATAGGTACGGAGGGGGACTTGTCCCGCCTTATTTTACTTTTCATACTCTTAGAGGTTTGTGGACATGTATGTGGGTTGTATATGTACGTGTTATATTTATGCCTATATGTCTTATGTTTTGGGTCATTTCCTTTGTCGTGGCAGCCTTTTTGGCTCGCGCATGTGTTCGTTATGGAATGACCCTACATATTATGATAGCATAGTCAGCTTATACATTGTCTTGCCTTATGTTGTCTCTTGTACGTTATAAATCAAACAAGAGGCATGTTTACTTATAGTTATCAGGGTTACATGTAAGTGTACAGTTCGAGCACCCGTCATGGCCCGCGAGGTTGGGTCATGACAAAAGTGGTATCAAAGTGGTCCTTCATTGGAATATCCACAGACTATGTCTAGTAGAGTCTTGTTTATCATTGTGTTGTGCACCACATCTATAAATAGGAGGCTATAGGACATTTAAGATGTTATCTTTCTTTCTTGTCTTAGATCGTGAGATAGAGCTATGTTCTTAGGATGACCTTTCACTAACCTACCCTTATGCTTGCAGTAATCCCTTCGAGGAATGAAACAACTGCCTAGAAGGGCAAATCAGTAGCAGGGGAAACCAGTCAGACCCCAAGAGTTACTAGGGCTCGTGCTCAGCCCATGCTGAGGATTGTGCCTCAGTCGGTGAGTTCTACTATACCTCCACCTCTAAAGGAGTTTAGGGCAGCAGCTGTAGGTCCTGAAGCCCTAGTATCAGAGCCTCCAACCCCATAGTAAGGGGTGGAGGATAGAGCTATGATAGATGCAATACAGTTGCTGACCGGACTAATGGAAGGACAGGCTCGAAGGCACGGCCAAGATGATGCAAACAAATAAGACAACTTGAGGGTCCATGACATTGTAGCCTGCAATCCCCCAGAATTTCATGGGTCAAGACGTGTAGAAGAACCACAGGAGTTTATTCGATAGATGCAACATATATTGAGAATAATTTGGGCTTCTATGACTGAGTCTTTTGAGTTGCCTTCATATCGGCTGCGTGACGTAGCCATTAATTTGTATGAGTCCTGGAATTATCAAGGGGCGAGAGTGCTTCTTTAGCAGTCTGGGATGAGTTTGTGGAAGCATTCCTTAGCCACTTTCTACCTCCAGAAATGAAATGAGATAGAGTTGATGGATTTTTATAGTTGAGGCAGAATGGCAGGAGCATTATATATTATAGCCTTGAGTTTGACTCGTTGGCAAGATATGCGCCCACTATTGTGGCTGATATGACTGATAGGGTGCATCTCTATGTGATGCGGCTAGATCATCCTTGATTGATAGTTTTATGGATATGGTTTCTTAGCCAGACATTGATATTTCTCAGGTACAAGCGTATGCACAAGGGGTGGAAGATCGGCACGAAGGGCGATAGCCCGATAAAGATTATGATAGGGTCCAGCATAAAAGAGTTAGGTCAGTTTATTATTTGGGGGATTTTCGAGGTGAGCAACCTTAATAGTATAATAGGTATCCTTCCCAGCCAGCCCGTAGTGCACCCCCATAGTGAACGGGTAGAGGATTTAATAACACTGAGTATTCAGGAGTCGGCCAGAGCTTCGGGGTTTCAGATTCACAGATTAATAGGGGCTCATGTTTGTCGAGGCCACCTTTTATTTAGTATCCTCGTTGTGATAGGGATCATTTTAGGGAATGACATTTTGGTATAGGCTCCTTCTTTACTTGTGGCTGTCAAGGCCATGTTATGAGGGAGTGTCCATTTAGGGGCAGCCTAGGAATTGCAGTTTAGCCTACTAGGTCAATTGCTAGTTTGTCTTCTTATATTGCTACGCACTCAGTGGGATAGGGTATTCAAAAACCAGCAGGCCATGGTAGAGGCCATGGTTGAACTTCTAGTGCTAGTGGTCGTTTGAATCATATCTATGCCTTAGCTAGCAGATAGGATCAGGAGGCGTCACCAAATGTGGGTACATGTATATTTTCAGTTTTCTTCCAAAATATAAATGCATTGATATTAGGAGCCCTATGTGGATGCATGGTACATATATATATATACATGTCAGCCGTGTAAGGTACTGTTGGTATTTCCTGCATGTAGGTTTTCTAAGATGGTAACAAATATAGAGGAAACTCTACCAAAAGTTTCCTAAAAATGAAAAGAGAATGAGAGATGGGGTTGTAATATGTCTTAAAAGGTCGTGTCCACCGTAATGATAAGATTTAACTAAATTACAAGTATGGCTGGCCTTAAGAAATAAGATAATTGCTGACTTGACGACAATAGTAACTAGGAGGTCAATGCTGGTATGGTAGAAAGAGACTTAGAAAAGACTTGTGATACTAAAAGATGGTTTAGAGAACCCTAGTAGATCTTGATAGACGAATATATGAAGGCACCAACTGAATTGATAAACAAGGAGAAATTATGACAAGTTATAGCTAAAGGAATAATGGTGTGATTGAGACAAGAATACAAGGGAAAGAGAATTGTGATGGATATGAAGTATGAACAAAACAACTCATGAGATATTAAGAATATTGTGAAGGATAGCAAGCCTATACTTGACTAAAGGTTAAAATATTGGCAATAAGGTTATTGGCTACTGATATTGTGACATACAAGTAGCATAAGAGAGAGGATAAGAGATATTTCCTATGGTAGAATATAAGAGAACTGGAGAGTAAGTAAAGGAAGCAAAACAAGTATGAGATATTGCAATAGAAAGAAATTTCCCTGTAATCTGTATAAGATTTTGAGGAAGGTTTTTGGTTCACATTTGAGGACGAATGTTCTGAAGGGGGGAAGGATATTACACCCCATATATTTGTACCTTGGAAAGTTCTTAATCTTCTTAAGTTTCTTGAAAGGTTCTTAAGCTCCTTATAAGACACCATGTGAGCCGGATAATCTACAACACTATCAAATAATTCTAAGAAAGGGAGAATGAGATACCCTATAATAGAGAAGATTGGAAATAGGGTCATAAGAATCCAGAAGAAGTTGGAGGCTAAGTAATGAGTCTAGGACTCGACTTATTTACATAAGCTACCAACTTGAAAATCTTACATACTTAAACTACTTGAGAACATACAAAGCTTACGTAGCAAAGATTACATAGGTTCGTAAAGTAAGAAGAGATTACGAACCCATGAGGAGGAAAAGAGCGTGGCATATGGAAGAAGATAGTATTACCACATGGCAGCATTTGCAGCAAGAGGGTAGGCCCCATGTGCCATATGGCAGCCCAAGGGGGAAGGAGTGGGTGCGTTGGCCCTATGAGGGCTTGAACTATGTCACCACTTTGGGGTTGACATGTGTCATCCTGTAAGGTAGCCTATATATATATTTTATGACTTTTCAATTCATTCTTATCCCATAAGTTTCATCTTCATTTAAGAAAATTCTAGAAAAGAAAAGAGAATAGAAACTCTAAACTAGAGAGAGGGAGCTACGAATTTGGGAGAAAAAAAGGTAAGTTCTACGATTTTGTTTTGTGAATTAATTATATAGGGTATAAAATGATTATATGAAGGTGTTATTAATGAAAAAATATGGTTTGGAGCAACACCAAAAGGATAACAAACAACTACGAAGTTTCATCCGCGCTAAAAGAGCTTTCGAGGCGAGTTTTGGCGAGTTTTGAGTAAGGTAAGGTTTTCCCTTTCAATTTGGAGTTTATTATGTTTTTATGAAGTATATTAAATGTCTTAAATGAGGTTGGAACTGGAAAAATTGCATAAGAATGGTTGACGTTAGAAATAAACTAAATTAAAGTCATGGTGTTGTAGTGCAACTGGGTTGGTTGTGTGTGGCAGGGCTGGAAAGTGTTCTAAAAAGGGTGTGGGTGCTGCTAGTTGTAGCCACATGACCCTCAGTTTCGTATGGTAAAGGTTTTATGAAATGAAGATTAAAAACTCTATTTTGGTATCGTAGTTTTGGGCGAGTTGTGTAGAATTTTCACTTCATCATATTGAAGTGATTTTATTCTATATAACTGTTGGTTGTTGTGGGAAATATGGATGATAAGATTATAATTGGGATAGCGCAAGTTATAAGGGAGATGCTGCCTAATTTCCACTAACTTCAGAACTAGTAGTAAACTAGTCGAGGGAAATAGATAAGGAAATGATTTTTGTAGATACATGGTTGTGGATTTAGAAGTTGGACAGTGGAAGGTTATTAATCTTAGTATTTCTTCTATGTTAAATAGGTTCGAAATACGATGAGGCAAATGTGGTGAAGGGTAACCCATAAGAGGTATGTGAAGCTACCTTCTTTCTCTTGGCATATATTTGGCATAAGTATGTAAAGCTACCCTTATTCTATCTTGATATGTCTTTGACATCAATTATGATGTTATGATGAAATGTTTATGGTACTGATTCCCTTGATGGGACAAGTAGAATATATGTTACTATGTAAGGATCAGATTGTACATTCCATGCCACATATGTGTATGATGACTATAAGAGGGGAAGTAGAGAGTATGTAAATATTATCTCCTCTTTTCACTTGGCATGTCTTAGTCATAAGTGGTTAGGTTATGTACTGTGGGGATAATTCCATTAATACAAACCCAAGTATGGTTCATAAATCTTATTCATTTCTTGATGTTAGAACTCCTGCGATAGTTGAGTTATTGTGTTGTAAGTCTTCTACATGACGAAAGAAAGTACACATGAAGCATATCCCTTCGTTCTCTTGAAATGGCTTAATGTAAGTGAAGCGGTATATGATATGAGTTAGAGGTAATTCCATTACTAGGTTCTGGGTGTAACTTATGGCTTGTACTCACTTCTGAATGTTAAAGATCCTAAAGAAGTTGAACTACTACCCTCGAGCCTTCCATATGTTGGGTAGTAATTGGATACGCAAGCTCGTACTCCTAAGGGGTATTTGGTGATGAATGTATCTGATTACGTAAGATGTGTAGCATTATCTTGATACCCGTATATGATGAATGAGGCTCCACTTAATATGATCCCTAATATCCCTATGAGGGTACTCAAGACAATTACTACCCGGATCTTCAACTAATGGTTAACTTAGCTATTTCATGATGTCTTAGATAATGATTTAGCTTCCATATGGTTAGTCACTGCTCTGCTCATGCATATGGTTAATATATCTTCCACCGAGTCCCTCATAAGAGGGTCGGGTACGACCGAGTCCTATAAAGGGACAGGTACGATATAACATGAAATAAGTATTCACTAAGTCCTATAAAAGGTCGAATATGATATACGTATATGATGGTAAGAGTACATAATTATTGACCGGGTCCCATAAAGGCCCGAGTATGGTATATATATACATATGATGACATAATAATACATTTGTAACACCGAGTCCCACAATGGTCTGGGTACAAAATATGACACTGAGATACATAACATCTTTTTACAAGATGCAGCTATAGTGCTTTATTAATTGTTACACTTGTTCCCTGCATCCCTATGTCAATTGTGCGCTCCTTGTGGTATTTATGCTTTACTTACTCATGTACACATATCATACTAACCCCCTCTTTCTGGGGGGCTACATTTTATGCTCGCATGTACAGATACACACTTTGGGGATCCGCCAGTGTAGAACTCCCACTCAGTAGTTTAGAGGTGCTCCATTGTGCTGGAACCTAGATTTTGGTACTAACCTTTGATGTATATATTTATTTTTTCACGGGTACGGCGGGGCCCTATCGCACCTTATGTTACTATTCTTACTCTTAGAGGTCTTTGGACATGTTTGTGGGTTGTATATGTACATGTGTACAGTTGTGCCTATATGTCTTATGTTTTGGGTCATTCCTTTTTTCGTGGAAGCCTTATTGGCTCGCATGTGTGTTCATTATGAAATGACCCTACATGTTATGATAGCCTTGTTGTCTTATATGTTGTGTTACCTTATACTGTCTCTTGGTATGTTATATCTCAAATAGGAGGTAGGTTTACTTATAGTTAGCAGGGGTACATGTGAGTGTCTAGTTCGGACACCCATTACGGTCCGCAGGGTTGGGTCATGACATTTGTGCTATATGAGGATCTACTATCTATGCCATAGACCTACGTGGGCAACATAGTTAGGGACTAAAGGTTGCAAATAGGATTTCCTTGGGTAGCTACAATGGTTACCAGATCAAACCCTTCTTAATGTCCTTTCAGTGCTTAGTTATTATCCCAATGGAAATTCATGAAAATATAGTCATTAACATCATTAAGAAAGACAATAATAGATGTTAATCCTCATCAGAATATAATCATAAGAATATCTCACTAACATGATTTATTCATAAGAATCTATGAGTCGGTGAGAACTACTTTATCACCTCTTTATCATGATTATGTGAGAACTATCTTATCACACCATAACATCTAGCTTTAATTATCCTTGAAACATCATTCATCATGTTTCATAAGTCATCATTGTCTTTGATAAGCAGTTATAAAACAATAATTCAAATCCTTTGAAATTTATGATCATGATTCATTGAAAATATACTTGAAACTAGCATATAACATGGTCATTGAAATTTATATTGAATCATGCAATATAATATGAATTATGCATAATTTAATCAATAATCTTAAGATATATTATAGGTGAGAAGACCCAATGCAAATTCAAGAAATTATGACTTTTAAAAGAAGAATTTATAAGCAATTTTGAGAGAATTGGGACTCCATGGGTGAAATGGCACATAGATGAAATCCCACACACCTTAGACCTTAAAAGCCCTAAATTTCTCTTGGATTGAAGACTTGACTTGATTTTTTCTTTGCATTACCTGAGGAAGAAGAAGTCTCTTGAGAGAAGACTTTTAAGAGAAGATTTTAGGTTTTGAGTATTTTGGTGAGAATCAGAGGGTTAGGAGGATTTAGGGTAGTTAATATGTTAGAATAAATACCCTAAAACCATCCACGTTCATTAATGAGACTATTGGGAAAGGACCAAAACACCCATAACTTGGATTGAATTCGGGCTCTTGCACGAAAGGGTCTTCACAGACCGTGTAGCCCTTCATAGTCTATGAGGGATCTCAGGAACTGAAGGGAAAAAAGGACCTGAGGGTGTTCACCCTCTACAAGCCTCATCACGGCTCGTGAAGAGCTCTATGAGTCATACAGAGCTCCGTAGGGATGAGCTTGAAAAAGTTTTTGGAGGTTGGGATTTACATGAGCCCTTCCACAGTCCGTGGTGATGTTCACAGGTTGTGAACCCATTCTTTGTCACTTCACAATTCCTTCCCTCTATCCATGTCCCTACCACGTGGCCACTCCATGGTCCATGGTGCCCTCAATGGCCTTTGGTGGGCTCCGTGAAGGACCACCTAGTCCCAAAAGTTGTGGTTTCAAACTTGAACTCAATTTTCTGACTTTCTAACTTCCGGGTCTTTCAATATCTCCCCCTTGTGGAATTCATCCTTGAATGGAACTCAGGCTAGCATAAATGTAATATGAAAAAGACATATCATCCCAACATTAATGCAAAACATATTGAAAATTCATAAAATATGGAATAATCACTCCTAAGCTAAAACATGACTTAAAAACTCATTTCATGAACATGAATGCATATGAAAATATGAGAATAGCTGACACACATAGATTTGGGATGAGTGGATGTTGAAGGACTCAATACCTCAATAAGGAATGGAAGGAAAGATATGAAGATATCATGACATCATATCGGCTTTGGCTTCATCTTCCTAAGTAACATCCTCAACCTCTTGGTTCCTCTATAATACCATAATTGAAACTATTTCCTTATTCCTCAACTTTCTAACTTACCGGTCTAGAATCTCAACTAGAACTTCTTTATATGAAAGAATCTATTTCACACAAATGCTATTCAAAGGAACAATAGAGATAGGATCACCAAAAAAATTCCTCAACAAGGATATATGGAACACCAGATGCACCGATGCTAAATCAGAAGACAAATCTATCTCATATGCCACCTTGTTAATCCACCTCAGAATTTGATATACACCAACATAGAAGGAACTCAAACTCCCTTTGTTTCTAAAATTAATCACATCTCTCATGGGTGAAATTTTAAAGTAGACGCAATCACTTACCTCAAATTGAAATTCCCTCTTCCTAACATCTGAATAGGACTTTTGTCGACTTTAGGCAGCCTTCAATATTTTTCTAATCAATCTCACTATCTCTAAAGCTTCACGTACTAACTTTGGTCCTATCGTGGAAACTTCTCCAACTTCGAACAAACCAATAGGGGACCTATCCCTCTTACTATATAAGGCCTCAAATGGAGTTATTTGAATATTGTAATGATAACTTTATTATAGGAAATTTCTATCAATGGAAAATGATCATTCTAGTTACCTTTAAGATCAATAACATAGGCTCTTAACATGTCCTCTAAGGTCTGAATTATATGCTCAGCTTGACCATCTATTTGAGAGTAAAAAGTTATACTAAGCTTCATGTGATTACCAAGAAACTTTTGGAAAGATCTCCAAAATTGAGATGTAAACTGAGTATCTCGATCCAAAATGATAGAAAATGGAACACCATGAAGCTTAACCAACTCGTGGATATATAATCTAGCATAATCTTTGGCTAAATATGAAGTTTTAACTGGAAGAAAATGAGCCGACTTAGTCATTTGGTCAACAACCACCCAAATTGAGTCATGTTGCGTACGAGTAAGCGGCAAGCCTGTAATGAAGTCCTTATTCAAGGATTATAACTTATAAGAAGTAATATCAATATCTTGAGTCAAACCTCCTAATTTCTGATGCTCAACCTTTACTTGTTGACAATTAGGACACTTAGCCACAAACTCCGCAATATCCTTTTTCATGCCATTCCATCAATACACTTCCCTCACATCATGATACATCTTTGTGGAACCTGTATGAATAGAATACCGCAAACTATGAACTTTAGAAAATATTATTTCTCTCAAACCATCAACATTGTCAAGGCTTCTTACTTACAAGTAGAAATATCAATATCTTGACCAAACCTCTCAATTTTGGATGCTCAACCTTGACTTTTTTGCAATTAGGACACTTAGCGACAAACTCCTCAATATCCTTGTTCATTCCATTCCACCAATACATTTCCCTCACATTACGATATATCTTTATGGAATCTAGATGAATAGAATATCGCAAACTATGAGCTTCGGATAATATTATTTCTCCCAAACCATTAACATAGGGAACAAATAATTAGCTTAGTTATCTCAAAACACCATCTCCGCTTTGGGACTAAGGCTCAATGGCTTTTTCGAAAACCATTTTCTTCAACTCAACTAAATTAGGATCATTATCTTGTTTGGTCTTAACGTCTACCACAAGAGACAATTCAAAGCCATTTTGAATAGTAACACCACCATCCTAAGAACCAACCTATTGAACACCAAATGGGCTAATATATGAACATCCCGAGCCAAATCTTTCTTCTTATCCTAAACATGGGAAACACCATTCATGGACAATCTATTAAGTGCATCGGCAACCATATTTACCTTTCTCGGAGGGTACAACATAATCATGTCATAATACTTTAATAAATCAAGTCATCTCCTTTGTCACATATTTAAATCCTTTTGAGTGAACATATATTGCAAGCTTTTATGATCGGGTAGTTATTCTCATTCACCTTTAGTTATCTAGAAGTATAGCCTATCACCTTACAATTCTATATTACCACACAACCAAGACCAATTCTTGAGGTATCATAATAACCAACGAATCTGCCAAAACCTTCATGCAAAATCCACACTAGAGCTGAAGTAAGTCTATCCTTCAATTCTTGAAAGCTCTTCTCACATGCCTTAGACCATTAAAATGTCACCTTCATTTGTGTCAAAGTAGTCAAGAGCAACGTATTGAAAGATAAACTTTTCACAAACCATGTATAATAAATAACCAGCTAAGCCCAAGAAACACCTAATATCGAAATGAGACAATGGCCTAGGTTGATTCTAAACTACTTTGGTCTTCTTAAGATCAACCACGATACCTTCACTAGAGATAATATGGCCAAGTAAATTCACTGACCTTAACCAAAATTCACACTTGCTAAACTTAGATAAAAATTGGCGATCCTTCAGAATTTGCAATACAATCCTCAAATGTTCGGCATGCTCTTCGTCACTCTAAGAATAGATTAACATGACATTGATAAACACAATAACAAACATATGTAAACATTGATTGAACAACTTGTTCGTCAAAAATCCATAAAAGCTACATGAGCATTTGTTAGTCCAAACTACACAACCAAGAATTGAAATTGACCATAGCGAATTCTAAAAGCCATCTTTGGAATGTTATACTCTCTTACTCGGAGTTGATGATAACCTGATTGAAGATTAAAATTTTTAAAGTAGCCCGCTCCTTGAAGTTGATCAAATAAGTCATCTATCCTTGGAATTTGACACTTATTGTTAATTGTGATCTTACTCAATTGTTGATAGTCAATAAAAATATGGAGAGAACCATACTTCTTGTTAACAAAGAGAATCAGAGCACCCTATAGAGAGATACCAGACTAATGAACTCTTTGAATTCTATCTGGGCTATTCGATAATAAGGAATATAGATAGGTTGGGTATCAGGGAGAAGATCGATACTAAAGTATTTTTTTTGGTAGGAATATCTAGTAGATCATTAGGGAAAACTTCCAAAAACTCATTAACAAATGAAACTGTCAAAAGTAAAAGATTCAAAATTTGTATTCCTAACCCAGACTAGATGATAAATGCAGCCTTTCAAAATCATTTGCCTAGCTTTAAGGCATGAAATGAATCAACCCTTAAACATAAAACTACTACATTTCCATTCTAGGACTAGGTCATTAGGAAACTGAAACTTGACCACATAGGTCCTAAACAGATAAAAGCATAACATGCATAAAGCCAGTCTATACTAAGAATAACATCATAATCGATCATATCAAGCTCTATAAGATCAACTGTGGTGATTTTCTGAAAACTGAAACTGGGAAATTTCGATAGACTCTCTTAGCTACATTGTATCACTAATAGGAGTATAAACTGAGAAAGGTTCTAATAAAATATCAGGACTAACAATAAATTTGATAAAGAGATAAGGAATAATAAATGATATAGTAGCACTAGGATCTAAAAATACATAAACTCAAAGTCAAAGAATTTAAACATACCAGTCACAACATGTGGCAAATTCTCAAACTCTTGACGAGTCTGAAGGGCATAAAATCTTTTTTGGCATTGACCGCCACCCAAAGTAATAGCATGCTGATCTAGATGATCGGTATCCTGAGTCTGAGTCTGGGGTCTAGAACCACTATTACATTACTTCACATAATGACCCGACTTTCCACACTTGATGTGGACTATCGGTATCTCGGTATTCTCCTTTATGGTTTTTCCCATACTTTTTGCATGGGGGATGTCTTGACGACTCAGAGCTCCTCCTTGTGCCTTAGGATTAGGCACCTTATGTTTATCAAATTTTGGAGATGCAGTGTTTGAGGAATCTTGGTCAGAATAGTTTTGGAAAAACTGAGGATGGCCACCATTCCTAGACTTACCACGAGGGAAATTACCACCATCAGTTTGAGCTTACTTGGAATCCTTTCTAAATCTCTCCTTCAATTTTTCCTCCTCAATTAGTTTGGCATATGTCATAAGTTTCAAAATACCCATCTTTTTAATAAGCATGGTGTTTCTACATTCTTTGACCACCAAATCAGACACAGTCGAAACAAACTTACCTACCCGAACCCTTGGATCCACAACTATGAAATGAGCATATTTGGAAAGTTTTATAAACTTGAGGGCATACTTCCTCACACTCATGTTAGCTTGGCGTAAAATGATGAACTCTTGTCATTTAGCCTCCTTCAACTCCAACTACCTTAGCTCAAAATGATGAACTCTTTCCCCTTAGCCTCCTTCAACTCCAAAGGAAAGAATCGATCAAGAAAGACACCTTTGAATTATTCCCAATCAACGGAACTATAAATCAATGGGACCAATATACTTACCTCTTTCATCCTTTCATTGGTCATACCAAACTTGAGCAAACCCTTTGAGTTGATACTCATTCAAGTACTCTTTTTCTACCGGGCTAATACATATGAGGTCAACACTCTTTCCAACACCCACCATGAACTCTTATGGATCCTCATCCACTTTAGAACCATGAAACTCAAGAGGGTTTATATGGGTGAAATCATGAACTTGGCTAGCCGCCGTACCCATATTTAGGTTCATGAGAGATACCACCTCTAGGTTAACTTGAATCGCCATAGCTTGAGCAGGAACATGCAAAATGACCAGAAACTCTGCATGAGACACTTGTTTATTCAATGGGTCATTTAGAGCTTGTTTCTGATCCTCAACGTTCCTTTGGATGGAGTTCCTTCTTTGAGGCATATTTATAAAATCACAAAGAGAAATCATTAGAGGAGGAAGACTTAGAGTTCAACTCTATCGCATGATGAAATCATAAAAGTATTGAGGTTTTTTTCTAAGACACCTCATCGCCTCCTATTTATAGATGTGGCATACTTCACACCAGTTAACAAGACTCTACTTGAAGAGGCTTGATAGATTCCCTATAACAGTTGAACCTTGTGCTTATATATCAACTTTGTCATGAACCAAGCTAGACCCTAGGTGTGATATGACGATTAGAATCTCGAGGAAACCCAAACAAGCCTCTTAACATGTTATCCATGAGTATATATAAGGTTAGTATAGCAATAAATCAAGTTATAGAAGAGAAAATAAACTCTCAACATGAAAGTCTGAATAAAGGATAATAAGTCTCAAAACTCAAATGAAGGAAAACATAGAATCATCTAACTTATCTCTACTAACTAGTAGAGGGGTGTAAGAAAAGCTCCTAGCTCACCCATAAAAACATAAGAACGTCATAAGCATGATCAGAAAATAAAAGTCTTGTCCTCAAAGAATGAGGAATCACCAATTATAGAAAAGTGAAGCTCAACTCTAGCCTTGAGTGGGAGGTGGGTGATAATCGTTGGACCCTACATTATTATACAATGTAGGCAAAAAGTATGTGTTAGTACATGGAATGCACTAATTTTATGAGAAGTAAGTATGAAAAATGAATATAGGTCATAATCAATATGAATCATGGGATGCATGACCATTATCTTAAAACATGAGTAAAACCATGAAAACCTTTAAACATAACATTATGTGGTCAATGCATCAAAACATCATCATGATAAATTCATACCTTTTCATATAACTTAATATGGGATAGGACCTTTAATTGACATATAAGATCATGCAAGCTATAATATGGAATTCGATGTGCCCCACATCAAGAATAGAGAAGCTATTTTTCCAAGGTATACTCTGTGATGGTACTTTCTATAACTTTATGCTATATATGGATCCATTATCTATGCCATATTGGCAACATAAACCTACGCAGGTGATGTAGTTAGGGTCTAATAGTTGCTACAAGGATTCTCTTGAGTAACCATAAAGGCTACCAGACAGAACCATACCTTAAAGTCCTCTCGGTGCTTAGTCATTATTCCAATGGAACTTCATGAAAATATAATAATTAACATTATTAGGAAATACAATAATATATATAAATCCTCATCACAATGAAATCATAGGAATAGCTCATTAACATGATTGTTTTAAAAAAATCTATGAGCCCGTGAAAACTACTTTATCATCTCTTTAACATGATTATGTGAGAACTACCTTATCACACCATAAATTCTTGCTTTAAACATCTTTGAAACATCATTTATAATTTTTATCATTTGTAAGTTATTCACAGGATTTGCTAAGAATACATAAAAAATTTATTGAAATCCTTTGAGATTCATGATCATTATTCATTAAAAACATAATAGAAACTAGAATATAGCATGGGTCATTAAAATTCATCTTGAAATCATAAAATATGATGTAATTTATGCATAATTTAATTAATAATCATAACATATATCATAAGTGAGAATATTTAATGCAAATTCATGAAATTAAGGATTTTAGAAGAAGAATTGATAAGAAATTTTTGAGAGAAGACTATGGAATTGATGGGTGAAAAGGCCCATGGATGAATTTTCACATATATTTTATCTAGAAAGAACTAATTTTGCTCTTGATTGGAGACTTGGCTTGAATTTTCCTTTGAATTGCATGAGGAAGAAGAAGACTCTTGAGAGAACACTTTTAGGAAAAGGATTTTGGGTTTTGAGAGTTAGGGAGAGAATGAGAAGATTAGGAGGGTTTAAGGTAGTTAATAGGATTGAATAAGTTCTCAAAACCATCCACATTTATTAATTAGATAATAGGAAAAATACCAATACCCCCTAACTTAATCTGAATTCGGGCTCCTACACGGAAGGGTCTTCACAGACCATGTAGCTCTTTATGGAGTTTGAAGGTATCATTAACCGAAGGGAAAAAAGGACCTGATGGTGTTCAGCCTCCATGAGCCTCATCACATCCTGTAAACAGCTCCACTAGTGGTGGAGATCTCTATGGGGATTAACTTGAAAAATCTTTGGAGGTTTCAATTTCCATGAGCCTTTCCACAGTCTATGGTGATGTTCACAGGTTGTGAACTCTTCCGTGGTCCCTTCAAGATTACTTCCCCTGATCCTTTTCCTAACTGTGAGGCCACTCCAGATCTTGTGGTGCCCTCAACTACCCATGGTGGGTTCCATGAAGGACCATTTGGTGCCAAAATCTGTGGTTTCAAATTTGAACTCTATTTTTTGACTTTCTAACTTCTGGAGTCTTACACCTAAGTTGTCGAAGATGAGTGTCAAAGTGACCCCCCAACTTAAATTAATAAATATAGTAGCTTAACATTATGGACGCTGGAAAAATATCCTAGCTCGGCATGCCACGCTATGAGCCCCACATCATGCACGACCATTCTGTTAGTCCTTCAGTAAAATATGCACAAAATTTTATTTGAAAGATGGATTGACAAGAGGTTTCAAAACAAGAATCAAATTACTTTAATTTTATAGGTAATGGGACACATATGGTTACTTGAACTTGCCCTTGAATGAACTTATATGAAAACTTAATCTTCAAGAAAGATCTCAACTTGATTTTATGATAAAGGTTCCTTATGAAATTAACTCACATCTAATACTCTTCCAACACATAGGCATTGGATTTTACTCTTATGAACAACAAAAGTTTAATCAACTTCAGTCTAAATGTATTCATAGAACGATTTAAGTCTTAGATAGAAGTTTAAGGTGTTATAAGAATACCACAGGAAGTGGCAGTTAAGGGTGCAACTCTTGTTTGGTTTGAGGGGTAAGACAATGAGCATTCCACTAGTCCTCCTCCTCCCACTTGGGCTTAAATTGAAGAACATTCATGGGATAATTTCTTTCTAAGGAAGCACAATTAACATTGGTTAAGAGGTTTTAGTAGTAATATCAAGCCTTAATGAGTGTTTGTGAATAGGACCAAGAGTTTATCCATTTGGATAGATATTTTATATGTAGGCATAAGTTGAATATGTTTGTTCATGTTTTGAAGCAACATATTAAATTTACTATTATGATGCTATGTCTTCCATATGCATGTTTGTGTTCTTGGTAAGTTATGCTAAGGATAAAGAATATTGGAAAAATAAAAACATATTATATAGGGATAAAAATATGAAGGCTTGGTCCCCAAGCAATTATAATGGTACATATAATGAAGGGAAACAAAAAGTATCTTCTATACTTACATACTCTAATGTCTAGCAGACAATGGAAGAATTGTGACAATGAAACTAGAATTTAACAAAATGCTAATCCGAGGCCTCATAATCCTATCATTATGGTATTAGAGAGGATATTAAGCATAATTGCAAGAGGTTCTAGAAGGAGTTAGAGAACTCTTTCAGCTAGTGTAACAATGCCTCATCTCCTACTATTACTATCGAGGATCCTTCTAGTTATAATAATACTATCTGAAAAGCTTGTGATAATGTTACTGCTAATGTTGGGAATGAAGTTCAAGATTGACTCTATGGGTTGGATCATAAGGAGACATCCAAAACTTCTAATGATGTACTGACAATTGTTATTTTGTTTGCACTTTAAATATGTATTCATTGATAAATCCTTGATCAAACTTATTGTACTAGACTCTGTAGTTTGCTCTTAATTTTAAAGTGGCTTCTAAACTTTTGATGAAACTTAGAGTTTGTAGATGTAATGACCCTCCAGGTCATTTTTTCTATTTCTCTAAAAATTTTGCGTTCAGACTTTTTGATAATGAGCCATTCCGATCATTATGGGTAGGTGAAGGGTGAACGAATTAGGGTAAAAAACATTGTTGGATGGTGACTTGAAAATTTGATGCTAGGGCAGTCTTGGATAAAATCTGAGTTAGGTGAGGTCTTGAACAATACGAGAATGTGTTGGAGATGATTTCAATGAATGGATTGGTTTTTCTAATAGCCAAACATTAAGATGTCCATAGGGCTTCACGAAATTGAATTTGTGTGAGTAAAACTCCTGAAAATTACCTTGGCATGAAATGGATGGTTTGGAATGTCACGAATTGGAAATGTGGTGTCAAATAGAACCTTTTTTAGGAAATTTCTGAGTTGCAATACCATGCAATTAGCTATAGTGGGTAGGTGGCTCTATATCAAGATACACTCGAGCAGGCGCTATAGCGGGGGGCATTAGGCGCTATTGTTGGGCGCTGTAGTTGGGCCCTATAATGGGGTAAGAAAAAACTCACTTCTTCCTTACTTCATTTTATAACTTGATTTCAATTAATATCTAGTGATCTAAATTGGTTTCTAGTCTCTTTCACTCTTCAGTTTATAGATGGTTGTTATAAGAAGAAGTGCAAAAGAAGTGGCTCCTACGATAGAGGCAACAATAGAGCCAATACCGCACTACGAAGGCAAAGGGTGAGGTAGAGGATGATAAATAGTAGGAGAAGGGGAAAAAGAAAGGAAACACCTACCAAGGATTAAGCTCAGGCTGAGAATTCTCCGAGGAAAACAACCCCTCCCCCAATCTAAGAAAACATGGAGGTAGAAATTGATGTTGAGGTCAAAGAGAATACTGAGCTGGATGTAGAAACATAGGTTAGGGGTTCAAGTTTTCCCCCTTTATATACTAATTCAGTCTGGTAAATCTTGAGCCACTCTATTGGTGCAGGCTGCTCAGGCTCTAATTACTCATCCAATTGCGACTACATTTCCCAAGGCGGACAAAGTGTTCGATACAAATATGTTCTTTCACATATTGATGGGCCCTATGATGTCTGACATTGAGCATAAATATTGAATTCGTTCCTCAAGTTGAAGTTTCTAGTATTTTACAGTCTAGAGAGTACAGATGCCTTTGAGTTCATCTTTGATTGTTATGAGAGACTGCACAAGTTGGGCATTGTGCAACAACATATGGTTGAGTTTGTTACCTTTCATCTTTAGGGAGAAGAAAAGTATTGGTGGAGACTTTTTGTAGAGTGTCGTCCATGATTTCCACCTGTACTGACTTGGACTTAGTTCCATGCTTTGTTCTTGGAAAATTATGTGCCTTGTACTTTGAGAGACTAGAAGAAGGATGAGTGTATGACTATTAAGCAGGGAAACATCAAAATAGCTACTTATGAGGATAATATCCATGGCCTTTTCTATTATACTACGTAGCTAGTGAATACTGAGGATTAGAGGATTCACTTATTTATCAAAGATTGGTGTTTTGAATTGGAGGTTTTATCTGTACACTTGACCTCTCCAGGTAAAAGAATCTGTGAGTTCTTATATCAAGTTAAGAGGATTGAGGCAGTTGGATAAGATGTGAAAGAACACATGTTATTATAGTGGTTACTACTCCAAAGGCTCTGGCCAACAAGTATATTCGACCCATCCAATTTAGTCAGCTACGCCCACTTCTATGGGTAATTATTCGGGGAGTTCCTCAGTAGTCGTTGACTTAAGGTTGTCAACGGGCTTCTTATACATTGGTAGGTAGGACCTTATTAGAACATATTTTTTTAGTTATAGGTAGCAAGGACACATCAGAGGGAATGCTCTTAGAAATAGCTAGTTGGGCAGGTTCAACAACATACTAGAGTAGTGGTATAACAGGTGGAGGAAATAATGGTAAAGGACATCTACAAGGTCGGCAATGAAGTAATTAGGGAGGCCGTGGAGGCAGAGTAAATGGTAATGCTAGCAGATAAGTAGAGTGGAACGATAGAGGGGCTTCCCCTCCTAATTATAGAGCTCAGTGCTATGCTTTTTTCGAGGAGACAAAAGGCTGAGGGTTTAGATGTTGTGATAATAGGTGTTATTCTCTTTTGTCACCGGATGACTACATTTTTATTTGATTCTAGTTCTACATATCCCTAGATATCTACTATGTTTGCTTTGAATCTTGACTTGATATGTGATATTTTTGATGCCCCACTCCATGTGTCTACCCTAGTTGAAGACTTTGCAGTTGTTACCAATGTCTATCGTGCTTGCTCTATTTTGTTTATGATATTTCAGCATTGGGTATACTTAGTCAATTTGGATATGGCTGATTTTGATATAATTTTGGGTAGGACTTAGCTTTCCCCTTACTCTATTGTGCTGAATTCTAATTCTAAGATTGTAACTCTAGAAATCCCAAGTAGGGAATGATTAGAGTGGGAAAGGGTGTACATGCCAAAGCTCGTTAAGATCATATTCTTTTTTTGGGATAGAAAGTAGTTGGGGAAGGGTTGTTTGGCATATTTTTCACATCTTTATGATATTAACATAGATTCTCCTTCCGTAGAGTCTATTCTGGTAGTTTATGAGTTTAAGGAGGTTTTTCCTATGGATATGTCTAGTATGCCTCTGGATTGGGATATATACTTATGCGTTAACTTAAAGCGAAGAGCTCACCCAATTTCTATTCCTCCCTATCGCAAAGCTTCAGTGGAGTTAAGAGAACTCAAGTCTCATCATCATGAACTTCTTAATAAGGGATTAACCATCCTAGTGCTTCTCTTTTGGGTGCTCCTGTGTTGCTTGTAAAGAAAAAGAATGGTAGCATGAGAATGTGCATTGATTATAGACAGTGTATAGTCACTATCAAAAATAAATTGCCTTTAGCCGTATAAATGATCTGTTTAACCAGTTTCAAGGTGCTTAGTTATAGGGTGCTTCAATTTTCTCTATGATTGACCTAAGTTCAGGGTACTATTAGCTAAAGATTAGTCTTGAGAACATACATAATAAGGACTATATGACTCGGTATAGGCACTATGATTCCATGTAATGTCGTTTGGGTTGACAAAGTGTCGACAACATTTATGATCATGCTGAATTGTATATTTGAGAAGTTTTTAAATTCTTTTGTGATTGTTCTTGTTAAGGATATCCTGATCTATTCTAAGAGTAAAGAGGAGCATCTATATCACCTTCACATTGTTCTACGTATCTTGGACAAACAAAAGTTGTACGCTAAATTTTCTAGGTGTGAATTGTGTTATTTTTGGTTGTCTTCGTAGGGAATATGGTTTTAATAGAAGGAGTTATGGTCGATCCTCAAAATATTGAGGAAGTCAAGAATTAGTTCTGTTCTAGCTTTGTCATTGAGGTTAGGAGTTTTGTAGGCCTGCTAGCTACTACCACTAGTTTTTCAAGAATTTTGCTTCTATCACTACATACTAACAATGTTGACTCAAAATGAGGTACAATTTGAGTGGTCCAACAAGTGTACAGAGAGCATTAAAAAGCTCAAGACCTTTTTGAGTATATACATATCTTAACATTATTTGTGGAAGGTAAGGATTTTATCATTTATTGTGATGCTTTGCATTTAAGCTTATTATTTATCTTATCATATCGCTTTGAACTTATTGAACTCTACACTTCTTAGCCTTATGTAATATTTTTATGTTTTATTGAGCCAAATGTCTCCCGAAAATAGCCATCATACCTTAATAGGAGTAAGGTCTGCGTATAATTTACCCTCCTCAGATCCCAGTTGTGGGATTTCATTGGGTTGTTGTTGTTGTTGTTATTATTGTTGCTTTGCATTCAAGCTCGGGTGATGTGTTTATGTAAGAAAGGAAGGTCAAACACTATGCTTCAAGGCAGTTAAAAATACATGAGAGGAAATACCTAGCCCATGATTTAGAGTTTGTAGAGTTAATATTTACTCTCAAGATCTGGTGGCAATATCTCTATGGTGTCAAGTGTGAGATGTTCATTGATCATCACAGTCTACAATATATATTCATTTAAAATGACCTGAATTTGAGATAGAGGAAATGAATGGAGTTGCTCAAGGCCTATGATGTGGCCATTCGATATCATCTTAGTAAGACTAATGTGATGACAAATGCATTGAGATGGAAGACAGTTATCGTAGACAACTTAGCTTACTTGGGGTGTCCAAGAGACCCTTAGACAGAGAGATTCAATCCTTGGATTCTAAGTTTATGTAGTTGGGAATTTTAGAAAGGGTGGGGTATTGCCGGTATTGAGGACAAATCCACATTTATTAAGGAAATCAAGCCAAAACAATTAAAGGTTGATAACTTGAATAATCTCCAAAAAAATGGTGCTTGGGGAGACCTAAGATTCCACTCTCGATGTAAGAGGTGTACTTAGTTTTAGAGGAAGAATTTTTGTTCCTTGGGTTGATAATTTGATCAAAAATGTGTTGGTAGAGTCACATTGTTCACAATATTTGATTCATTCAGGTGTGACTAAGATGAACTGATATTTGAGGCAACTTTTTTGGTGTCCTTGAATGAAAAAAGACATTGCTGAGTATGTATCCAAATGGCAGAACTATCAGCAGGTAAAGTATGAGCATAAAAAAACTACAAGTTTACTCCAAAGGATGCTTATTCCAGAGTGGATATGGGAAATGATAGTCATGAATTTTATGGTGGGTCTTCCTAAGATATTGGGATGTATGACTCTATTTGGTCCATTGTAGAATGATTAATTAAATCAACCCACCTTATTCTAGTTAGAATGGATTACTACTCTCAATAGTTGGCTAAGATTTATGTAAGGAGATAGTAAGGTTGTATAGGGTGCCCTTTCTATCATTTCAAACGATGGCACTCTGTTTATTTCTAAGTATAGGGGTAAGTTGTATGAGGCATTTGGGATTCAACTTACTTTCAGTACATATTTTTATCTACAGAATGATGGTTAGTCATAGTAGACTATTTAGGTATTGTAAGACATGTTGAGAGCATGTGTGATTCAATTTGGGTGCCATTGGAATAAGTTCATACCCTTATGTGAGTTCTCTTATAATAATAGTTACAACTCCAACATTGGTATAACACTATTAGAAGCACTTTATGGAGGAGATCTAGATCTCCTATAAGGTGGTTTGAGGCTGGGAAATGGAATCTTTGGGTGTTAATCTAGTGGGAAAATTAGAGAATGTAAGGAACATTCAGACCAAGTTATTGGCAACTTAGAGTATATAGATTGTAAGGTAAGGGATATGAATTTTTAGGTTGGTCATTAAGTGTTGTTGAAGGTGTCACCTATGAAGAAAGTCGTAAGGTTGCATAAAAAGGGTAAGCTTAGACCATTCTATATTGGTCCATTTGAGATTCTTGATAGTATCGCGATTGTGAGGTACAAATTAGAAATCCCATCCAATTTGTATGGTGTCCACCAAATATTTCATGTGTCTATGCTTAAGAAGTACCATGGGGATGAAGATTATATCATCAAGGGGAACTCAGTGGTGCTAGATAAAGATCTTCTATATTAGGAGGAAATGATTTCTATTCTTGATCAGGATATCCTAAAGTTAAGGACAAAAGAGATCAAATTGGTATAGTTTTAGCGAAAGCAAGATCTAGTTTAGGAGGCTACTTGCGAGACTGAGAGGGACACCTAAGATAAGTACCCCCACTTGTTGGAGGATTATGGTACTCTTGTTTTTATAACTTGCCCAATTTTTCTTATTTGATCACTTGGGGAGGAGTGATGGGTAAATTAGTATCTATTATAATGACCCATTTCGATTGTTATGGGTAGGCCATGGGTTAACATATTGTGCCAAAAAACTTTTGACTAGTGACTTAAGAATTTGAGTCTAGGCCAAAATGGATGAAATTTTTGTCATGTGAAGTCTTGGATAATCGGGGAATGGGTTGGGGATGATTTCAAGGTATGAGTTGGTTTTTCTAATATCTAAGACATAATAAGTATATAGGTCATTATGAAATTTAATTCGGGTGAGTAGAATTCTCGAAAATTAACTTGGTGTGAAAAGGATGGTTTGGAACATTAAAAATTATAAGTGTGTTGTAAAATAGGGAAATTTAGGGGAATATTTGAGATGCACTACCATGCAATCTGATATGGTGGGATGTATTCAGGCAAGCACTATACTGGGCAAATCAGGTGCAAAAGAGGGATTTTTTGCTCTATAGCGGGATAAGGTTGCTATAGCAGTTTGGATCGCTATAGTAGAGAAGTCGGGTTTTGATTTGCAAAAAAACTCCAAAAATTATTCATTATATGTCCATCTTGTTTTAGGGAACTACAAGTCTTACTTAGATCATTTTCAATAGTTTTTCATCAAGTTTATTGATAAAGGTAAATTACATTTCAAGGGTAAATATCAGGTTCCATAATGTTTTCAATGCTCGATTAAAGATAGGTGATGGTTTGTGAGTTTTCAAATCACATATGTATGCATGTCTACTTCTTTGTAGTATTACTTGTGCAATGCATGAGAGGGAAACTAAAAAGTTAATGTGAAATAACTTCATGTTGCTAATCTCATGCCATGAACCTATTTTATTTACTTGGAGTTTCAAGTGTGTTGTTCATTGTGATTATAATTATGCAAGATATTTGTGACTAATGGTTGGCTCAAGCACCACACATGATACAAATATCTAAATGGTTGGATCGAATGCCATGCCAGTACAAGATATCTATATGGTTGACTAGGGTACCAAACTAGGTATGATTCATAAATAGTTGGCTCGGGTACTGCATTGGTAAACTAACAGTTTATGTTGGGGTTCCATGAGAAGACCTGGTATGTGTGTTTTGTATTTTCATATGGTATATGTTTCATTCATTGGTTATTCAGGATATCGTGATTGGAAATTTTGGTTAAGTTGTATGAAGGTGTATATGTGTTGGCCTATTTTACTATGTTGTAGTTTCTTGTTTACATTCATTCCTTGGACTCGCTGTGTTATCCTACTAGTATACTGTCATTGTGTACTAATACTACATTTTCCTTTTTTTGTTGAGTATAGGGCATATTCAAGGGGCTATTGAGAGACCTCAGTTGAGAGATACCTGATCATTCAAATTCAAGTGTGAGCCAATTATTTTAGGCTACCATGGATCTCTCTTTGTTCATAGTCCTTTCTTTTTCAAACTTAGACAATTTTAGACTCTTTAGATAATGTTTATTGTTTAGTATTGCATCCCTATACTATATACTTTTGTTGGAATTTTGATACAATGACCTTCAAGTTCTAGGGATTTATTTCCACATTAATTTTTTATAACTATTTTAGTTGATGGGAACTCAAATTTTAATTAATAAAAATCATTTTACTCATATGATTGCATCATTAGCTTCTCAACATGGGTTAAGTTGGGTTGTGACATTTCCAATAGCAACCCCAAGTTATTTATGATTTGCTGGGGTTTGATAGTTTGGTATCCAACTCATTCGTTTCTCTTTTATACAAGTTTTCCTATTATGGAGCTTCTAAAGTTTATACAATTGACTTTGATCAAAACATAGGTAGACGACCTCAAAATGCAATTATGATTGTTTGTTAGCTCAAGAACCGCAAGTTTGATCTAGAAAGACCTTTAGTTTAGGTCTTGAGGCTTCCAGACTAATTTTGAGCAATCTTGTGGCTTATGAATAAAATACAACCTTGGGTGCATTGCCCACTTTTTTGTCGAAATGACCTCTATTAAAATTTTTAATATCTCTATTGAAGCTAAAATATTGAATTTGGTAGAGTAGTATAGTTGGTTTACATGCACGGGGTTCCAAACGAATTTTGAGCACCTTGTCGGAGTATTTTCAACTCCAAAAGATAAGCTTGAGTTGACCTTGTTGGTACATCTGTATTTGTAGACCAGGTCCTGCATCCGCATGGGATGGTCAAGGATTTTCCCCTACATTCATGGAACAAGTCCCACATTTGGGGAGAAAGAGCATATTTCTCTTCGTATTCGCAGACCACATTCCAGCGTTCATGAAAAAGGGTCATGTTGACCTCCGTGTTCATGTACCAGGTTATTGTATTTGTAGAGAAGGTTCATTTGGTCATTCGTTTGATTTTTATGTAAGTTTTCCTATTTTGGAGCTTCTGAAGTCCGAATAGTTGACTTTAATCAAAACTTAATGTAAACAACCTCATAATGCAATTTTGATTATTTCGTTAGCTCCAAAACTTTGATCTTTTTCTAGAAGGACTTTTGGTTTGTTATTGAGGCTTCCAGACTCATTTCTATCAACCTTATGTCTTAAAGTTAAAATGGAACCCTAGATATGGGACCCATTTTTTGTTGAGACGACCTCCATTTAAAGTTTCTACATCTCCATTACATTCAAAATATTGAATTTGGTGGGTAGCATAATTCTTTTGAATGTATGGAGTTTCAAACATATCTGGACCACCCCGTTGAAGTATTTTCAACTCCAAAAGTTCAGCTGATGCAACCCTTATTGCTGAATAGTCATTTTCTCTTCGCATCTATAGATCTTGTCCCGCGTTCTCGGAGGCTGTTCAAGGTTTACCCTCGCATTCAGGAACCAGGTTCCACATTCATGGAGAGGGATAGTGTTGTTCTTTCATGACCCGATACTAGCCCCTAGTCATAACACGTTGCTTAGAGTCACAATTCAGCCCAAGCTAACTCTTGATACTGGCATTAGTCATGAGCAACTAAATACAAACATGTATAAGAACTAAAATAACTGAGAAAAAGCATAATTATGGACTATTAGTTCAACGTATATATCTAAATAAAGTACCACAACAACCATAATCTGGAATAGAATAACCTGAATACAACAACTCTAATTGATAGTCTACGAAGCCTCTACAAATACTAATTATAGGTAGCCAGGATATGACCCTTGCCTCTCTTTTCTAATTTTTTTTGAAGTGGGCCAAATAGAGAATGAAATGCATAAAATATAGGTGAAGGGTATCAAATAATCATTTTTTTGGTTTAATGTCTACTTGTCTACCGAAGTACCAAAGGGTTTTGAGGCTAACACCTTCTTAATCAATACATGAGAATAAAAATAGCATACTCAAACTACAAAATGACTTGAGTCCTCAAAATTAGAGAACTCATCACCTACTGGCTGGAAGCTGTGATATGATTAACTAGGATCCTAATAGTTAGAAACTTAATCTACATCACATGGAAAAAATAGGCAAAAGAAGTATACAATCAATAATTTGAATGTATAGAGCATGTGATATATTCATGATAGTATGTAAAGTTGGGCATAATGACGAATATGAGATACTAAACTAAATATGAAACTAAAATACTTGAACTAATGCAATGACCAATTAGTAAAACATGCGATTGTTAAGTACTGAAATTGAAATAACTAAATATAAGGTTATGCAATATATGATACTGAATTATAGGAGATACGTAAACCAACATAATTGTGTTAGCTACTACATGGAATTAAGTGTATTACCCCTAAGCCAAAATGAGGGTGTAAAATACATGCCATGGTAAGGGACCTGCTAATTATGTTGATCCACTAATCTAATGTACCATCTAGGGATATATGAACCTATGGTGGCACATGTTATGAAACTTAGGGATTACTACTAAAGGTTCTATCACCACCCAAAAATCAAGGTCATAATGGCACATATCCTAAATACAAACCTAATGTGTAAGTTAAAGAATAAATCACATATGCAACTTCCTGTCATGACATGACCTAGGATCTAGTGGTATCACAGCGATTGGGATGAGAGGGACCCTAACCATAAGCCATCTTAGCATACATTGCATACATAAGGTAACTAACATGCTAAATATAAGTGGAAATAATCATCACATGAGAATGGGACTAAAGGATATCAACTCTGTAAACGTCCAACGGACTACACCATAATATAGTCTAAACATACCTCTAGTCTAGTCTTTGACAGGCCTTAGGACAAGCTCCTAGCTCACCCTAATAATAAAACAAAGTGGAAATAGTAGTAACATGAATAAAAGTCTTATCCTCGGAAGAATGAGGACTCACCAACTTCTTTGAAATCTAAAAACTATCTCTAGCCACGAGTGGGGTGATCGTGAGTATCATCCTTTCCTACATTATAAGACAATGTAGGCAAAATAAGTTGTAGTTCATTTGAATGTACTAAATATGTGAGGTATGCATGAAAAACTAAAGAACGTAATCAATATGCCATCGGATGCATGACTAATCATAATGAACATGAGTATAGTTTAAAAGCAACTTAAAACATATGGAACTCATGTTCAATGCATATTATAAGAATTTCAACTTCCAAGTCATAACTCCAAGGCATATTCCAAAAGTAACTCAACTCAACTCAACTATGCTATATGTGTATCCACTAGATAGGACATGAAGGAAAACTATGTGGGCAACGTAGTTTGGGACTTTAGGTTTCTACTAGGATTCCCTTGGGCAACTAACTGCATTATCGGACAGAACCCCACCTAGAAGTCCTCTCTGTTCTTAGTCAATATCCCAACGAAATCTCATAAACATGATCATACCATAGTACAGAAAGATAGTAACTACCTATCAATCTATCTTTAAAACATAATAGAAATAGTTCATCTATTTGGTCATTCATAAATATCTATTACTTCAGTGAGAATTGTGATTATCACCATCTTTAAACATCTTTTGATCTTAACTCTGATCATCATCATAAATTTAACTTTAAAATCATAAATCTTAAATTTAACATAAATTTAACTTTAGAATCATAAATCTTAACTTTAACTCATATCAAACTTTCATTGAAAATCATTTAACTCATACTTAACTCATAAACTCATCTTAAATTCATAATCTTAGCTTGAAAATATAACTTTATGCATGGGAATCTATAAACCAAATTAAAATCATGCAATTCATATGAGAACATGCATATAAACATCATTGATAATATTTAAAAATGAAATCAAACCATCCCAATGCAATTCATCAAAACTAGGGTTCAAAATCCATTGTAAATTGAATGAAAACTTAAAAAAAATTGGACTATATGCGTGAAAAGAGAACATGAATCAATCACCACATAGCTTGAGTAAGAAGACGAAAGAATTTGGAAGAATTTGAGAGTTTTGATGGAGAGATTGAGTGAATTTCTTGAAAGTCTTCAATGGAGTCCTTGAGAGCCTCTTATAGAGAGAGAAATATTTGAGTAGGTGAATTATAGAGGAATGAATGCAATTAAGGTTTTAGGGTAGTTTATAGAGTATAATTAGGCCCTAAAAATGTCCAGGCTCATTAACTAACAACTAGGAAAAAGTGTAAAGTGTCCTTACTTAAAAACTGAATTTGAATGAAAAACTTCTCTCAGGTCCACGAGCAGAGCTGCTGTCAATTAGGCCAATTTTTTGCGAGTGAGAATTTTGCTAGATTTTGACTCAGGGAAAATTACGCTAAACAAAAACAAGTGGGCGATGCAGAGCTGCCGCGCACCTCACTATTTTGTGCAATTTTTGATAAAATTTATATTTCGATACACGAGTCCTAAATATTCAACGACACTATTTTTCCGTAGGTTTTAACCCCCTGATCGACATTCCAGACTCAGATTTGCCATAAAGAATAAGAATAATATGTTAGGCGAGTAGCCTATGCCCAAGGCATTCTTAAGGCATTTATGAACATTTAGAGGAATGTTACAATATCTCCCCCTTGGGAACATTCATCCTCGAATGAGATTTAACTTATCATAAGATGGACACAGAAAGAGGACTAGTGACCCATCATGATTATGATGACATCTTAAAATGCATGAAAAATGAAATATTTAACTTAACATAAAATTATAACTTTGGAATCAATTTTTTCATGAACATGCATCCATATGAATGAAATTAGACGAACTGAATATGTGAGAGTTCAACTAGCTTGAATAAGAACAACTTACTACTTTAGGCTTGAGCAGAGGGGAAGAGGTGCGAGTATCATTTCATGATATCCACCTCCGCCTCCCAAGTAGCACTTTCTACTTATTGATTCCTCCATAAGACTTTGACGGACACAACTTCTTTGTTTCTTAACTTCTTAACTTGACAGTTTAAAATTTACACCGAAACTTCTTCACAAGTCAAATTTTCCTAGACACTTACATCTTTCAATGGCACAATGTAGTTTGGATCACCCACAAACTTCCTCAACATAGACACATGAAACACAGAATGAACTATAGCTGACTCAAATGAAAAATCTAACTCATAAGTCACTTTGCTAACACATCTCAATACCTTTTAAGGTCCAACGTATCTAGGACTCAATTTCCATTTCTTTCCAAAATGCATTACACCCTTCGTAGGTGAAACCTTTAAACAGACCCAATCATCCACTTAAAATTCAAGGTCTCTTTTCCTAACATTGGAATAGGACTTTTGACGACTTTGAACCGTCTTCAACCTCTCCCTTATATGTCTTAACCTCTCCATAACATTGATAACCAAATCTGGACCTATCAAGTCTATCTCACAAACTTCAAACCACCCCACTGGAGACCTACATCTCCTCCCATATAATGCTTCGAAATGAACCATTTGGATGCTAGAGTGATAACTATTATTATAGTCTAACTAAATCAATGGAAATATTTATCCCAACTTCCTTTAAAACCAATAACACACACCTTTAGCATATCCTCTAAAGTTTGGATCGTTCTTTTGGCATCACCGTCGGTTTGAGGGTGAAAAGTCGTACTTCACTTAACCTTTGTACTGATACCCTTTTGAAATGGCCTCTAAAAGTGTGAAATAAAATGTGTACCTCGATCCGATATTATGGAAAAGGGAACACCATGAAGTCTTACCAACTCACATGCATACAACTTAGCATAATCTTTGGCACAATAGAAAATCTTAACTGGTAGAAAATAAGCCGACTTGGTCATCCAATCTACAATAACCCAAATAAAATCATTTTTCCTCTTAGTACGAGGCAAACTAGTTATAAAATCCATGTTTACATCTTTCCATTTCGAGTAGAAATTTCAATATCTTAGGCTAGAACACCCAGTCTTTGATGCTCAACTTTAAATTGTTGGCAATTTGGACATGTAGCTACAAACTCCGCTATGTCCTTCTTCATGCCATTCCACCAATACACTTCTCTCAAATCACGATACATCTTGGGGGAACCTAGATAAATCGAGTATTAGGAACTATGGGCCTTATTTAGTATCAACTCTCTCAACCCATTAATGTTAGGTTCACACAAATTGCCTTAGTAACGCAGCACACCATCTCCCCCTTGAGATAAAGCCATAATGGCGTTTTTGGCAATCAACTTTTTTAACTCAACCAATATTGGATCTTGGTCCTTCTAGCCTTGAGATCTAATACACAAGGTGATTCTGAACCATTATGAACAAGATTACCTCCATCATTTGAATCAACCAAACGCACACCTAAACATGCCAATATATGAACATCTTTAATCAATTCTCTCTTATGTTTTTCAGTATGTGCCACAGTACTCATGGAGAATCTACTTAGTGCATCGGAAACCACATTAGCTTTTTCTAGATGATATAACAAATTCATATTATTATCCTTCTATAATTCAAGTAGTATTCTTTGCCGAAGGTTCAAATCTTTTTTCTTAAACACATATTAAAAACTCTTATGCTCGGTGAACACATCCATATGGACACCATAAAGATAGCGTCACCAAATCTTCAAGGCAAACACAACCGCTGCTAGTTCAAGATTATGGGTGTGATAATTTTGTTCATGCACCATAAGTTTCCTAGAAGCATAGGCTATTACCTTACCATGTTGCATAAATGCACAACTAAGACCAACCCTTGAGGCATTTAATATACCACAAAACCATCGGACCCTTCCGGCAAGATCAAGGTAGAAACGGTAGTGAGTTGATCCTCCAATTCTTGGAAACTCTTTTCACATGCTTCCGACTATTAAACCTTCACCTTCTTTTGAGTAAACTTGGTCAAGGGTGATGAGATCGATGAAAAACCTTCCACAAATCTCCTATAGTATCCAGCTAGGCCTAAGAAATTCCTATCCGAAGGAGATAATGGCCTAGGACAATTCTTAACCTCTTTGGTTTTTTAGAATCAATACTAATCTTTTCACCGAACACAATATTTCTAATGAAGGCCACCTCCCTTAACCAAAACTCACATTTATTGAACTTTGCAAATAGTTGTTTGTCTATTAGAGTTTGCAATACAATCCACAAGTGACTTGCATTCTCCTCCTTATTCCGAGAGTAAACAAAATATGATCGATGAATAAAATCACAAACTTATCTAGGTACTGGTTGGACACTTTATTCATTAAGTCAATGAAAGCCGGAGGATCATTGGTCAAACCAATTGACATGACTAGAAACTCATAATGGCCATACCCTGTTTAAAATGCCATTTTGGGAATGTGACACTTCCTCACCCTTAATTGGTGCTAACTGGAATGAAGGTGTATCTTGGAGAAGCAACTTTCCCCTTGGAATTGATGAAATAAGTTCCGGTCTATCTTAGACAAGTAACTTTCCCCTTGCAATTGATCAAACAAGTCATTTATTCTCAAAATTGGATATTGATGATGGTTACCTTATTCAATTGCCGATAATCAATGTACATGCGTAGTGAACCATCCTTCTTTCTAACAAATAATATGGAAGCACCCTATAGAGAAATACTTGGCCTAATGAACCCCTTGTATAAGAAGTCCTTCAATTGATCCTTCAACTCCTTTATCTACACCAGACCCATCCGGTAAGGAAGGATAAAAATAGATTGAGTATCTAGAAGAAGGTCTATACCAAAATCAATCTTCCTTTCAGGAAGAACACCGGCTAAATCATTAGCAAACACATTTGAAATCGCATTTACAATGCGGACCGACTCTAGGATTGGGGCTTTGGAACCCTCACAAGATGATAAATACAACCCTTGGAAATCATATTTCTAGCTTTGAGGCACGAAATGAATTGACCTTTAAATACGGAGTTACTAGCCTTTCATTCTAGGACCAGGTCATTTTGGAATTTAAACTTAACCACTCGGTTTATACAATTAATAGAAGCATACAACAACAACAACCTAGTGAAATCCCACATCGTGGGGTCTGGGAGGGTAGAGTGTACGCAGACCTGACTCCTACCAATTAATAGAAGCATAACATGCATATAGCCCATCAATTCCAAGGATAACATCAAAATCAGTCATCTCAACCTCAACTAGGTTACATAGGGTAACTTTATGGAAAACCATAACCAAACAACTTCTATAGACTCTTTTAGCCACAATCGACTCACCAACGAAAGTTTAAACAAACGAAGGTTCTAGAAATATCTCGGGACTAATACCACGTAAGGGGAAACAAAAGATAAATTTTCACCATGATCAAGAAAAGCATAAACATCATAGTGAAAGATCCGACTAGACATTCACCCTTGTGGTTCCTATCAGACTTATTGCATGCGGGAGTAACTTGGCCTAAATGAGTACCTCCTTCAGGTTTAGGGTTAGGCATCCTATCTTTTTCAAACCTTGGAGTATTAACATTAGAACACCCTTCGCTGGAGTGCTCTTGGCAAATACGAGGACGTCCACCATTTACAGACTTAGCATAAGAGAATTCACTATCACTGGTCCTTGGCCTCTTAGACTTCATATTCTTCACCTTTAACTTCTCACTTTCTACTTATTCCGCATAGGTCATGAGTATAGATATATCCTTCTCTCGAATGAACATCGCCATTTTGCATTCCATTGCAACCATGTCTGACATACCCAATACGAACTTTCTCATATGATCTTTTGAGTCAGCAAACATGAATGGAGCATATTTTGACAATTGAGAAAACTTGAGGGCATACTCCCTCACACTCATACCACGTGTCTTAAGGTTGATAAACTCTTGAACTTTGGCCTCTACCAACTCTAATGGGAAGAAGCGATCAAGAAACACCCCTTTGAACTCATCCCGAGTAACAAGCTTTCCTTCTCCAGGCCTGTCACTTTTTCATTGATCAAATCAAATTTGAGAAACACCCTTTAATTAGTATGTAACCAACACTGCCCTTTCATCCAGGCTAATTTCCATGATCTCAACAATCTTATGAATGCTATCGACAAACTCTTAGGGATCCTCATCAACTATAAGATCCCAAAACTCCAGAGGATTCATCCTCATGAAATCTTGAACTCTTTTTCTTACTGCATAAGCATTCAGATTCACGAGAGCAACCACCTTACGATTTACTTAAGAAGTAACGGCTTCAGCAAGCACTTGAAAGGATGCTCGAAACTCAGCATTGGAAACTTGATCATTAATAGTGTCCTTTAGAGCTTGTTGCATTCCTTATAATGGGGTATCTTCGTAGAGGCATATTTTGAAAATTGTAAAGAACAAGCATTAGAGGGAAAAGACTTAACCATTCTACCGCACTATATATATCATTAAAGAAGTAAGACATTTTTTCCTAAGACATTTCGCAGCCTCCTATTCAGAGATGTGGCGCTCTTCACATAAATGAATAAGACTTTACTTAACGCCGCATATTACACTCCCTAGGACTCGTCTAAACTTTATGCTCTGATACCAAGTACGACGATCAGGATGCAAGGGACCCCAACCATAAGCCATCTTAGCATGCATCATATATATAAGGTAAAGAACATGCTTAAGATAAGCGGAAGTAATCATCACAAGGGAATGGGACTAAAGGAGATCAACTTAATAAACGTCCAACTCATTACTTGACATCTCATGTATTTAACTTAAACTTGTGTAGGATAGGACCTTTAATCAAAATCTAAGACATATAAGAAATTACGTAAAATGTTATGACTCCTATATCGAGACATGCCGATGACTCCTACATCAAAAAAGGGGAGGCTACCATGCCAAGGTATACTCCAAAAGTAACTCAACTTAAATAAATTATGATATATATGGATCCACTAGCTAGGCCATGAAGGCAAACAACGTGGGCAACATAGTTTAGGACATTAGGTTGCTACCTAGAAGTCCTCTCGATGCTTAGTCAATATCCCAATGGAAACTCATAATCATGATCATAACATAGTAGGGAAAGATAGTAACTACCTATCAATCCATCTTTAAAACATAATAGGAATAGCTTATCTATTTAGTAATTCATAAGAATCTATTACTTTGGTGAGAATGTCCTTATCACCATCTTTAAATATCTTTTGATCGTAACTTTGATAATGATCATAACTTTATCTTTAGAATCATAAATCTCAACTTTAACTCATATAAAACCTTCATTGAAAATTATTTAACTCATGATCAACTCATAAACTCATCTTAAATTCATAATCATATCTTGAAAATATAGCTTTATGCATGGACATCTATAAATCAACTTGAAATCATTCAATTAACATGAGAACATGCATACAAAGAACATTGATAACATTTAAAAAAGAAATCAAACCAGCCCAATGTAATTCATCCAAACTAGGGTTCATAATTTACTCTAAATTGGATGAAAACTTGAGAAACCTTTGGGACTTCATTGGTGAAAAGAAAACATGAATCAATCCTCACATACCTTGAGTGAGAAGGCAAAAGAATTTTGAAGAATTTTAGAGTTTTGATGGAGAGCTTGAGTGAATTTCTTGGAAGTCTTCAATGGAGTCCTTGAGAGCCTCTTGTAGAGCGAGAAATATTTGAGTAGGTGAATTGTAGAAGAATGAATGAAATTAAGGGTTTAGGGTAGTTTATGGTGTAGAATTAGGTCCTAAAAATGTCTAGGTTCATTAACTAACAACTAGGAAAAAGTCGCCCTTACTTAAAAACTGAATTCGAACGAAAAACTTATTTTAGGTCTGCGACGTTGAGCTTTTCCCGGATAGGCCAATTTTTAGTGAATGAGATTTTGGAAAGACTTTGAATCAAGGAAAAATTACACTGAACGGGAACAAATGGGTGATGCAGAGCTACTGCGTACCTTACTGTTTTGTGCAATTTTTAACAAAACTCATATTTTGATACACGAGTCCTAAAAATTCACCGAGACTATTTTTCTGCAGGTTTTGACCTCCTGATCGATATTCCAGTCTCAGATTTTTCAAAAAGAATAAGAATAATACGTCACATGTGCAACCTATTACCAAGGTATTCTTAAGGCAGTTATGAGCATTTTGAGAACTATTACACTTCCAAAGGAAAAGTAAGGCCACAAAAGAAATTAAAAGAAGTATAGTGAAAAAATATCCCAAAACCTGGTGTCATCAATATAAAGAACATCTAGTACAAATGTCGAATTTGATATACATAACAAGTCTCTGAACAATAATACCGACTAAAAGTAGAGAAGGGGACTAATGGCTATATGGAATACAAGATTTCAAAAGTAATCCGATATGATATTATCCGCTAGAGGAAAATCAGCTACTGCCTAAAATACCCTGACTAGAAATTGCATCAGAAGGGTACAAAAGTAAGTGTGAGTACAATCCATATGTACTTAGTAGGTTTGATCGACTGAGTATAAGGAATTAATCAAACTATTAAAATAAACTAAGGAACGCTTCCATGTGCAAACAAAAAATTCTCACTTCGGCATTGATACTGCCAGTTTATATAGAAAGGCGCTAGTAAAGTAATCATATAGGGATAATTGAATATCATATAAGATCAGACAAGTCAAATAATTCAAGGAGAAATGCAATTCAATGCAATGATATGATGCAATGATGTGGTGGTATGGTGTAATCAATGTTGTCACACAATTTTTCGTATAAACCCATTGAGTTAAGGCTTCAAAACAAGGACTCATAGGGGATTCGCAATCCATATACCAGATCATAATCTCACTATCTCATCAACTTTCCACCTAACTCGTGGTCAAGGAAATAAAAGGTGTCACATTTTCTTTTTCAAAAAGAATTTCCATATTTTTCAACTTCCCTAATATAAAAGATATTATGAATGAGGATGAATGTATGACAACACATATAGCATGGAGACAATATTAAACTCAACACGTAGAATAAGGTTCAAAGTTCTCGAACTCAACCTAAACATGATATACATCCTCAAATACGTAGTAATAGGAAGGAAATACAATGAAATAAGAGTTCTCCCTTTGTGAAAATGTTTCATTTCTCAAGTGTTTCCAAAAAAACCCAACTTAACCCCTCACACGCGCATTATAAGTCAAATAGAATTACAAGATTCTCTCATAGGAAAATCATGAAACACATGCTCTTAAAGAAAATAGGATAGCAAATAAGGGCCCCACATGGGATAAACCGCACAAATAAGCCCCCACATAGGTATCATAGTATAATCAAGCCCCTAGAAAGGCAACAAAATATAAATGACAGTCCCAACATTTATTACAACCCCATCCCAAAGTCAATAACATAAGGATGTTCAATTACCTTATCCAAGTCTCAAATAAGTATAGCCAAACCTATCTAGAAGGTCAAAACTTCACTCAAACACTCAAATCAGAGCACTACTCTCAATTACCAACTCTGAAATGATCCTTAACTATAAAGAATGGAAAGAGTTGATCAAAAGTATTCTAATGATATCCTTATTACAAGGTTTTAGGACCATAGTCAAAATTGTCCAAACCCATTAAAATTGAGTTAAACTAGAATTTTATCTGAAACGTTCCCCACCTATCAAGAATGGAAAGAGTTAAACTGAAATTTTTATTTGAAATCCATATTCTACATATCAAGAAGAAAGTGATTAAAAAACCCATTAATATTGAGCAAGAATCGGGTTTGAAATCAAAGAAAACTTCATTTTAAAACTTGGGAGAACCCAAAACCCATATTGAAATCTATATTTTGAAATGTTTTGGAAGATGAAATTGATAGATAATGATTCAGGTATGATAAGGGAACTTACCCAAAAAAAATCTTCAAGAACTCACTACTTGAATCGCCACTCCTAAGCTAGAATTAATTAAAAATGATGAAATATAAAAAATGATAAGAGTTCCCAAAGTTGAAAATATTCAGACATGATTTTTGCATCACGATTGCAGGGGACTAACTCTTGCGATAGTACAACACATGATAGATACATACCATGATCGCGAAAAGACCTTCACAAACGTGAATAACATATGAGGGATCCTTCGTGATTGTGTGACCAAAAGTTTTATGATGGTGAAGCACAGAAAGAGGGACCTATCACGACCGCATGGTGTTCATTGCGATTATGAAGAGTAAAGTGACCTGCACCAAAAACTAGATCACAACAGCAAAACCAACTCCAAAAATACCTCTGATTGGACTCTCAGAAATCATTTACTGTCCGATAAAAATAAAATGGATATGC
Organism: Solanum dulcamara; assembly: GCF_947179165.1. Classification (NCBI taxonomy): domain Eukaryota; kingdom Viridiplantae; phylum Streptophyta; class Magnoliopsida; order Solanales; family Solanaceae; genus Solanum; species Solanum dulcamara. The sequence goes on along the minus strand of NC_077237.1, from coordinate 15,215,700 downwards.
TACCCTACTAAAATCAACATTTCAGACTCAATGGAATCACGAAATTTACGAAAAAAGGTCATTATGATGAAATTACCCTCAAGACCCTTTTAGGCCTAAAACTCAACTTTTAGCCTAAATTCCCCAAATACATTCTAAGGTCCCAGGGCTCAGACTCAACACTCCACTAGACCAAACTCGACATTCTGGATGCAATGGAAGTGAAAAAATTATAATTTCATGCTCAAATCTTTGAATGCTGACCAAAGTCAATTATCTCAATAAAACTCCACTTAAAGTAACAAAATAACTAAAATCTCACCCGATCGCATCGAAAACCACATCAACCATCCTCATAACACAAACAAAGCATAAAAATCTAAGGTCAAGGGAAAATTGGTCATTTCACATAGAAAATAATTTCTCAAGATTAACACATTACACTGTCCACCACTAAAACACAAGTTCGTCCTCAGATAAAAAGTAAAGTATCTATAGGGGAAAAAGGATAAGGGTATCTATGAAGCATGTCGGACTCCACCACCCTTGTGCCTTAACTTCACCTTCACTAAATCAATATACTTTGATCTCAATTGTCTACTCTGTCTATCCAAGATAGCAACAGACTCCTACTCTAATGACAAATCATGTTACAAAGGCAAACGATACCCACTGAATCAGATGATAATTGTTATGTCAGTACTGCTTAAGCATCAAAACATGAAAAACAGGATACTAGCCGAAAGGTTTGGAGGCAAGGCCACTTTGTAAGCCACCTTTTCGTACTTTTCTAAAACCTCAAAAGGGAAAATAAACTTTGGACTAAGCTTTTCTTTCTTGCCAAACCTCATCATACCTTTAGTGGGTTATACTTTGAGCAACACTCGCTCACCAGTTGCAAAAAGACATATTATAATCATGCTTATCTGCATAGATCTTATGTCTACTCTAGGCAGTTACAAGGCATTGCTGAATCAACTTCTCCCTATCCATATCATCTATCAGCAAATCGGTACCCTAAGGTCATCCCCTAAAAGAAACAAACTATGCCATAGGAGATCTATATCTCCTCCCATAAAAGGACTCAGATAGTGTCATCTTAATGCTGGAATAATAACTGTTGTAATGTAAATTACACATGAGGAATGAAATGATACAAATGAGTCCATGATATAATCTCTGAACATGTACTCAAGTACCTGAATTGTAAGAACCCAGAAGTTGGAAAGTCAAAAAATAGAGTTTAAAGTGGAAATCTTAAAAAAACTGCACCAGATTCCATCCACAGTCCATGTTCATGAGGCGTGAACCTCACCACAAGCCGTTAAGGGCACCATAGTGGAGCCTAGGAACTTTAGGAAGAAGGGGGAGAAGTTCACAAGAGATACCACGGCTCATAGTGAGCACTATGGATTATAGTAAGGACAACAAAAGGGTCCACAATTCGTGGAGCCTAGTACGGACTGTGGTTCCCTCTGTGATGGAACCCTCTTCAAAACCACAACCCCTAGTGAGCTTCATCGATTATGGTTTCCTTTTGTGAAGGTTCCTGATTCAATTAAGTTCAAAGGGTATTGACATCTTTTCCCTATTATTTTACTAGTGTATTTGGAAACTTTTAGGGATTAGTTCGTAGCTTATAACTAATTCCTAACATTCTAATTGCCACCCTAATACCCAAATCCTAAAATCTTCTCTCTAAAGGTTTCCCTTAAGGTTCATCTTTTTCCTCAAGCAAATTCCAAAAGAAATCAAGGTTAAGTCTCCAATTCATTGCAAATTAGGGTGTCTAAAATCAATGGTATGTATGAATTTATCCATTGATCCTTCCATCCATGGAGTCCCAAGGTTTTCTCTAAATTCTCTTTATGGAATTGCATTGTGCCTTCTCATCTATGGATTATTTTATTATCATTAATCTACTTATGCATAATTCAAGTCATATTACATGATTTCAAGTTGAATTTCAATGACCCATGCTTATTGATATCCTCGAGCATGTTTTCAATGAATTATGATCATATGAATTACAAAGGATTTCAATGAATGTTTTGTGAATGATTATCAAGACTTATGAATGACTCATGCAAAATTATGAATGATGTTTCAGTGATCTTTCAAGAAAGTATCTATAGTGTGAAAGGTAATTCTCACACACCTATGTAAAAAAGGGTGAAAGGAAATTCTCACCAACTCATGGATTATTATAAATCAATCATGTTTATGAAATACTCTTATGATTTTTTAATAATGAGAATTGATATCTATTATTGTCTTTTCTAATCCTACAAACATAAATTTAATATCCGGATATGGTCCAGCTAATGGATCAGAAAAAATAGCTCAATGTCAAAGAAATATTTCATTACCAAGTCTACTTCGGCAAGTAGCCTCTCCCTTTTTGGTGTGGGAGTACATCTTATTTTTTTGTTATAGCTTGTATGGTATTAAGTGTCGGTTAAGGTACTATCCCACATAAAAGATTTATGTTCTCATGATAATATGTTGATGCATTGACCACGTGATTATAATGTTTAAATGTTTTCAAGGTTTTACTCATATTTTAAGATATTGGTCATGCATCCCATGTTTAAATTGATTATGTCCTATTTTCATTGTTCGTTCATATTTGTCATATACTTGGTCCATTATATGTACTAACACATACTTTTTCCTACATTATATCATCATATAGGGACCAATGATCAGTGTATACCTCTCACTCGTTCCTAGAGTTGAGCTTTACTTTTGTATAGTTGGTGAACCCTCATGATTAGAGGATAATACTTTTATCTTTTCATCATTCTTATGACTTTTATATGTTTTCATGGGTGACCTAGAAGATTGTCTTATGTGTTTATCTAGATTAGCAGAGGCATTTTTGATATTCATGGAGTTGATGTTGTCGCTTCCTTGGTGTTGTTCTCAATTAGCGAGACTATTCTTGTTGAGACTTATTTCTGCTTTTATGTTTAAACTTTATTGCTTTATTTACCCTATGTATGATCATGAAAGATATTCTAAGAGGCATGGTTAGAGCCCTTTAGGATTCTGATCATAGTGTCACACCTAGGTCCTAGCTTAGGTCCTGACAAACTTGGTATCAAATGATAAGGCTTATAGTTTCCTAGGGAGTTTAACATGCCATGTAAAGTAGAGCCTTATTAACTGGTGTTAAGTGTTCCACATCTATGAATAGTAGGCTATGAGGCATCTTAGGAAAAACATCACTTTTTATGATCTTATTGTGCGATAGAGTTGAACTCTAAGGTTTCTTCCTCTAACATTTTTTCTTTGCGATTAAAGAAATATTCTTCCATAAAGAATCCCTGTCCAAAGGAATGTTGAGAAGGAGTAACAAGCTCCAAATGACCCTTTAAATGAGCAAGTCTCTCATGTGGAGTTTTGGACCGCATTTCAAGTTCTTACTCAAGCCTTAGCTGCTCAAGCTAATAAACAAGTGGTAGCTTACGTCAATCCAAATAAGGGTACAATGGCTAGCTGAGTTCATGACTTTACTTGAATGAACCCTCCAAAATTTCATGTCTTTAAGATGGACGAGGATCCACAAGAATTCATTGAAGACATTGTTTAGATTATTAGGATCATGGGTATTAGTATGATGGAGAAGAAAGAATTAGAAGCTTATAAAATTAAGGAAGATATGCATGTTTGGTATGACCAATAGAAGGATAAAAAAGGAAGAGATGATGGTCCTGTTGATTGGAAAGGATTCTAGAATGCTTTCCTTGACCAATTCTTTATTTTGGAGTTGAGGGAAAACAAGGTACAAGAGCTTATCAATTTTCTTCAAGGTAATATGGGTGTGAGGGAGTATGCCCTCAAGTTTACTAGGTTGTTAAAATATGCTCCTTTTATAGTCACCAATCCAAGGGCTCGCATGAGTAAGTTTGTTTGGGGTGTGTTTGATTTAGTGGTCAATGAATATAGAACTGCCATGCTTATCAATAAAATGGAAATTTCGAGGCTAATAACACATGCCTAACAAATAGAGGAAGAGTAGTTAAAGAAAAGGTCTAGAAAGAAGTCCAAGAGGGCTCGGACCGATGGTTGTTCTCATATGGTATGTTCAGTTATGGTGGCCGTCCATAGTTTTGTCAAAAGTATTCTGGACAAAATTCTTCAAATACTCCAGCTCCAAAGTTTGATAAATATAGGGTGTCAAATCCTAAGGTTGAACGAGGAGACCAAGTGGTCAAGTGATCCCTCCTTACAAGATATGTGGGAGGAACCACAATGGAGAATGCTTAGCAAGATAAGATGCATTCTATAGGTGTGGAAAGTTAGGTCACCAAGTGATGTATGGTAGGAGTGGTTCTATACCCCATGCTCAGACTCAAGCTACAAGTAATCAGGATCAATGTGGTACTATTTTAGGTGGCAATCATTGCCAAAATAGATTTGATTCCCTTCAAACTCATCAGGATTTAGAGGATTTTCCTAATGTTGTGACTGGTATGTTGAATATATTTTATTTGATATTTATGAATTGTTAGATCCAGGTGCTACTCTATCATTTCTTACTCATTATCTTTCTATGAAATTCATCATTAGTCCCGAGAATTTGTTAGAGACTTTTTGATCTATACCCTTGTTTGTGATTCAGTTGTGGTTAAGAGAGTCTATTTGAATTTCCTAGTTTCCATTTTTCATAAAATTAACTAAGTTGGTCTTGTAAAGCTTGATATGACTGATTTTGATGTCATTCTCATTATGGATTGGCTTCATACATGTTATGCTTCTGTTTGTTGTAGAAAATGTGTGGTGAAGTTTTAGTTTCCTAATGAGTCAATCCTAGAATGGAAAGGCAGTAACTTCATATTTAAATGTCAATTCATCTTATGCATTAAAGCTCAAAAAATCATTTCAAAAGGTTGTATATATCATCTAGTTTGGGTTAAAGATACAAAATTTTAATCTCTTACTCTTGAGTCAGCTTTTGTTGTTAATGAATTTCTAGAAGTTTTGCTCATTGATCTCCCAAGTATCCTTACCGAAAAAGATATAGATTTTGGTATCGATCTTCTCCCTAATACTGCCTATCTCTATTCCTCCTTATTGAATATCTCTGACAAAATTGAAAGAGTTAAATGATTAGTTGAAAGATTTGTTAGATAAGGGTTTTATTAGACCGAGTATCTCTTCATGGGGTGCTCCAGTTCTCTTCGTTCAAGAGAAGGATGGTTCTGTTCAATTATATAGTGACTATGAGCAGTTGAACAAAGTCACAATTAAGAATACGTCTCCCATCCCAAAGATTGATGAGTTGTTCGATAAATTTCAAGGAACATGCTACTTTTGCAAGATTGATATTTGATCGGGTTATCACCAACTTTGAGTAATGAAATGTGAAATTCTGAAGAAAGCTTTCAGAACTAGGTATGGTGACTTTGAATTTGTAGTTAGGTGTTTTGGATGGACGAATGCTCTTATAGCTTTTACAAATTTGATGAACAAGGTATTCAAGCAATATTGATATGTTCATTATTGTATTCATTGATAATATTTTGGTTTACTCTTGAAGTGAGGAGGAGAAAGCCGATTATTTGAAGATTGTGTTGCAAGTCCTCAAGGACTATCAATTATTTGCGAAGTTTAATAAGTGTGAGTTTTGGTTGAGGTAAGTTGGTTTTCTTGGACTATATGGTGTTCATGTTGATGTGGTCACCGATCATAAGAGTTTGCAATATGTTTTCAACCAAAACAACATGAATCTTTGTCAAAGTAGATGGATTGAGTTGTTGAAAGATTATGATATGAGTGTGTTATAGCATCTAGGTAAAGTGAATGTGGTTGTTGAAGCTCTTAGTAAATTGTTCATGCATAGTGTTACCTATGTTGAGGATGCAAAGAAGGAGATTTGTGATGTTCATAGATTAGCCCATATGGGTGTTCACTTGGTTGATTTCGAGGATTGTGGTGTTATTTTCCAAAATGATTCTGAATCGTCTTTTATCGCGGATGTTAAGGCCAAGAAGATATTATCCTAGTTTTGTTGAATTGAAGAAAATAGTTACCAAAAAATTCTTTGAGTCTTTCTCCCAAGGGAGAGATGGTGTGCTTTGGTATCTAGTCTATTTGTGTATTTTTGATGTTGATAGCTTAAGAGAAATGATACTTTCTGAAGCTCATAGTTTGCGGTACTCTATTCATCCGATTCCACAAAAATGTACTGGTATTTGAGGGAAGTATATTAGTGAAATGGCATGTAAAAGAATATTACGGAATTTGTGACCAAATTCCCTAATTATTAACAAGTGAATGTTCAGTATAAAAAATTAGGAGGTGTAGCTCAATATATTGAGATTACTACTTGGAAATAGAAAGCCATAAATACGGATTTCATTACAGGTTTGACTCATACCAGCAGGAAACATGATTAGATTTGGGTTGTTGTTGACCAAATGGCTAAGTTGGCATATTTGCTTCATATTAAAACTTCTTGTTTAGCTAAGTACTATGCCAGATTGTATATCCAAGAGTTGGTTAAACTTCATGGTGTTCCATTATCTATTATTTCAGATTGAGGTACTCAGTTTATATCTCAGATTTTGAGGTCTTTCTAAAAAGGTCTTGATACTCAGGTGAAACTAGTAACTTTTCACCATCAGACGAATGTTCAAGCAGAGTGTACTATTCTGAATTAGAAGACTTGTTTATCATCTTTGATTTATTTCAAATGTAATAGGGATGATAACTTGCCATTGATAGAGTTTAATTACAATAATAGTTACCATTCCAACATTCAGATGACTCCTTATGAGGCCTTATATGGTAGGAGGTATAGATATCCTATAGGGTGGTTTGAAGTTGGTGAAATTTCCTTGATAGGACTCAAGTTTGTGCATGAGGCTATGGAGAAGGTTAGATTTATTTGAGAAAGATTGAAGATTGCCTAGAGTAGATAAAAGTCCTATTCAAATATGACGAAAAGGGAAGTTGAATTTGAGGTAAATGATTGGGTTTACATGAAATTTCACCCATGAAGGGCATGATTCACTTTTTCAATAAAGGTTGACTTAGTCCTCGATATGTAGGCCCACATCAGATTTTCAGGCAGATTGAAAAGTTGGCATATGAGTTGGATTTGCCTACTAAGTAGGCATCAGTGCATTCGGTGTTCTGTATGTCTTTCTTAAGAAAGTTTGTTGGTGATCCTTCCTCCATAGTACCTTTGGACATCATTGATATGAAACAGAGTCTATCATATGATGATGTTCTATATGAGATTCTAGGCCGGTAAGTTAGATTGTTAAGGAACAATGAAATAGCTCTAGTTAAGGTGTTATAGAGGAACCAAGAAGTTGAAGGTGCTACATAGGAAGCTCAAGCTAATATGATGTCATGATGTCCTTATCTTTTTTATTCCATTTCGAGTTGAGGTATTGATTTCCTTCATGATCCACTAAATTAAATTTGTGTTTTTTAGTCATTCTCATATTTGTATATGCATTCATGTTAATAAAATGAGTTTTCAAGTCATTTTTAGCTTGGAATTGAGTATTCCATATATTTAGGCATCTTCTATGTGTTTTGAATTCATTTTGGGCTACTATGTCTCTTTCCAAATTCTTTTATCATAGTTTCAGTCCCATTCAAGGATGAATGCTTTCAAGGGGGGATATTGAAAGACCCAGAAGTTAGAAAGTCGAAAAATCGAGTTTAAAGTGAAAATCTCAAAAAAGCTACAATAGATGCCCCTCAAGGACCATGTTAGTAGGCATGAACCTCACCATGGGCCGTGAAGGGCATCGTGGTGGATCTTAGGAAATTTGGGGAGATGTTCATAATAGGGACCACGGTTCGTGGTGAGAACCATGAACCATAGTCTCTTTTGTGGAGTTAACTCCCGAGACCCATGAATATGAGCATGTATAGACTTTGGTTCCCTCCATGGTGGGTTCCTCATCAAAATAAAGCTTATATTCCAGACTACAACCCATGGTGAGCTTCACGGGTTATGGTTGCCTTCCGTGAAGGTGCCCGATTAAGTTAAGTTCAAGGTGTATTTTGGTCTTTTTACTATTATTACATTAGTATATTTTGACTTTTTAGGTATTAATTCCTAGCCTATAACGAAATCCTAACCTTTCTAACTCTCTAATTCTTACCCAAATCCCAAAATTTTCTCTCTAAAGCTTTCTGTCAAGGTTCATCTTCTTCCTCAAGAAAATTTCAATAAAAATAAAGGTTAAGTCTCCTATCCATTGCAATTTACGGTATCAAAAATCGAACGTATGTGAGAAATTATCCATGGATCCTTTCATCTATGGAGTCACAAAATTTCCTCTAAATTATTTTTACGAAGTCCTCTACTAAGCCATAACTTTTGGTAGAATTGCATTAGATCTTCTTATTTATGGATTATTCTATTATTATTAATCAACGTATGCATAATTCAAGTCACATTGCAGGATTTCAAGTTGAATTTCAATGACCCATGCTATTTGATACTTTTGAGTATGTTTTCAATGAATTATGATCATATGAATTACAAAGGATTTCAATGAATGTTTTGTGAATGATTATCAAGACTTATGAATGACTCTTGCAAAGTTATGAATGATCTTTCAAGCAAGTATATATAGTGTGAAAGGAAATTCTAACCCACCTATGTGAAATGGGGTGAAAGGACATTCTCATCAACTCATGGATTCTTATGAATCAATCATGTTTATGAAATACTCTTATGATTTTTTCAAAATGAGGATTGATATCTGTTATTGTCTTTTCGAATGATGTTGATGACTATGTTTTCATGAATTCTACTGGGATAATGACTAAGCACCGAGAGGACTTTAAGGTTGGGTTAGGTATGTAACTACCCAAGAAAATTCTAGTAGAAACCTTAAGTCTCACTTTGGGCACATAGGTTTAATGTGTCAATATGACCTAACTAGTGAATCCACAAAATAGCACAATGTTAAAGAAAGGTCTCATCACAGTGTTAACCTTGGCAAGTAACCTCCCCCTTCGCTGTGTGAAAGTATATCGGATTCCATAATATAGCCCGCATGGTCTTAATTGTCAGTTAAGGTCCTATCCCATGCAAAATATATATGTTTTCATGATGATGTTTCGATGCATTGACTATATGATTATGATGTTTAAATGTTTTCAAAGTTTTACTCGTGTTTTAAGATATTGATCATGCATCTCATGTTTATATTGATTATGTACTATTTTCATTATTCATGCATATTTCTCACATACTTAGTGCATTCCATGTACTAATGCATACTTTTTCCTACATTGAATCATAATCTAGGGACCGACGATCATCGTGCAGCTCTTGCTTATGGCTAGAATTGACCTTTACTTTCTTATAGTTGGTGAGTCCTCATTCTTCGTGGACAAGAATTTTATATTTTCATCATTCTTATGACTTTTTTATGTTGTAATTTGTGAGCTAGGAACTTATCTTATGCCTCCATCTAGATTAGTAGAGGAATGTTTGATGTTCATGGAGTCTATGTTGTTGCTTCCTTGGTGTTGTTCTCTATTATTGAGACTATTCTTGTTGAGACTTTATTTTCACTTCTATGTTTAAACTTTATTGCTTTATTACTCTATGTATGTTCATGAATGATATATTAAGAGGCTATGTTTGAGTCGTTCAGGATTGCAATTGTTGTGTCACACATATGGCCTAGCTTTGGTCATGACATGAATACTCCGCTTTGACGGACCATTAGTCTAAGGATGGAAATTTGTGCTCAACTCAGTCTTGACACTCGTCTACTACTGTATAGAACTTCAGAGTTAAGAGTTCAACTACGTACCTCTATCAGACACAATAGAAATGGGCACTCTATGCAATCAAAAAATCTTATATATGTAGATCCTAGCATACTTCTCTGCATTATAGTTAGTTTTCACAGAAATGAAATAAGTTGATTTGGTCAACCGGTCCATTATAACCTAAGTTGAATCATGCTTACCCAAATTCAAGGGTAACCCACTCACAAAAGTCTATAGTTATAAGACCCCAAAAATAATAAAGTGAGAAATATTTGCACCAGATGCTGAACATGCGCCATACTATGGGCCATCTTGGGGACCATGGAACGTGGTCAGCGTTTGTATAGGTTCTAGAGCCCAGTAAACTTATGGGGAGAGGCTTATGGAGGCCTCTATGGCTCGTAAAGAATTTCACGGACTGTGAAGCTTCTGGTGAACTCGACTCCTAAGACTTAGGAGCTAAGATGAGCACCACGTGAGGCACCACGGGTCGTGGTGAGCACCACAAATTGCAGTGGCCACCGTCGATGTCACTCCTTCACAACCAAGATTTGGGTCCTTTCCCATGCCACCACCATGGGCCTTGGTGAGTTTTATGGACCGAGTGGGTCCTCTATCCATGAAATTTTAGTTTTAAGTTAGGGGTGTTTTAGACTTTTTCTATGATTTTATTAATGAATAAGCACGGTTTTAGGAGTCTATTTTAACCTATTAACTACCCAAAGATATCCTAACCCTCTCATTATTACTGAAACACTTTAAATTAAAATCGTCTCTCTAAAAGTGTTCTCTTAACAATCTTCCTCTTGCTGAAGCAGTCCAAAGGATTTATTTAGGATCAAAGCTTCAATTTTTTGCAATTTAGAGCTCCTAAAATCAAAGGTATGTAGGAATTCATTAATGGGCCCTTTTCACCCATGGAATCCCATATTTTCTCTCTAAATCTCTTATGAATTCTTCTTCTAAAAGTCCTAATTTCATGATTTGGCATTGGGTCTTTTTAGTTATGATATATTCTAGATTATTTCTCATTTTATGCATAATTCACATCATGTTGCATGATATCAAGATAAATTTCAATGACCCATGTTATATGCTATTTTCAAGTATATTTTAATGAATTATGATCATGAGTTTCAAGTTAATTCAATGAAGGCTTTATGAATTATTTCCAAAGTATATAGATGACTTATGAAAGATTTTGAATGATATTTCAAAGATTCTTTAAGCAAAAGTTATGGTGAAATTAACACAATTCTTGCACAATCATATTAAAAGAGGTGATAAGGACAATTCTTGCCAATTCATAGATTCTTTTGAATCAATCAAGTTAATTGGCTATTCTTATGCTATTTTATAAAGATGGATTGGTACCTATTACAACATTTGCTAATGATGTTGATGACTATGTTTTCATAATTTTTGTAGGGGTAATGAGCAGGCAACGAGAAGACTTTAAAGTGGGGTTTGATCGAGTACCCATTGTACTTCCCAAGGGAATCCTAGTAGAAACCTTTAGTCGCTAACTACATTTTCCACGTAGATTTATGATGCCAATATGGAGAAGCTAGTGGATCCACACACAATAGAGTTAAGGAGAGTACCATCAAGAAGTCTACCTTGGCAAGGTAGCCTTTCTCTTCTCAATGTAGGGATTATCGGATTCCATGTATTAGTTTGTATGGTCTTATATGTCCATTAAAGATCCTATCCCATATCAAGGTAAAATAAAAGGTATAAAGTTTTCATTATGATTCTTTGATGCATTGACCAATAGAAGGCATAAAGTTCTCATGATGATGTTTTGATGCATTGACTAACAATTATGATATTTTCAAGGTCTTTATTGTTTAACAATGGTTTTAAGATATTGGTCTTGCATCTCATTATTCATACTGATTATGTCCTATGTTTATTGTTCATGTGTACTTCTGACATACTTAGTGCATTCAATGTACTAACACATAATTTTTGCCTACATTGCATATTAATGTAGGGTTCGACGATCACACTCGTCCTCCTATTTGTGGCTAGAGCTTATTACGGTTCTTACTCTTGGTGATTCCTCATGGTTCGAGGACAAGACATTTTATTTTCTTTATGTCTTACAAACTTTTATCTTTCATAGTAGATGAGCTAGGATATTGTCCTAAGCCTCCGTCTAGTTAGTAGAGGCATGTTAGATATTTAGAGTTTTTTTTGTCTTTTATTGCTAAATTTTAAGACTTGTGCTCTTTATTGAGACTATGATTCCATGTCTATACTTTAGCTTATTTTCTTACTTACCTTTTATATGCTCATGAATGATATGCTAAGAGGCTAGGTGTCACAAGCCGACCTAAGGCCTAGTCATAACACGACGATTGAAACCCCGAAGGGATCCAACCAAGCTTCTTGTATATATCATAAGCATATATAAGGTAAAATATAAAAGAGGAAACATCATAAGAGAGTCTAAATCTTGAATAGAAATCTAAAAATGTCTTATGACAACATAGACTCAAACATATGTCCAACTAGATGCCTATAAACATGAGTATGGGCGGGGGCTAAGATATGTCCCTAGCTCACGCTCAATATACAACGTAAACAAAAGTCTTTTGAAAAGAAAACAGTAACCAACTTGAAACTAGTCCCCGGTCAATGAAGACTCACCACAACACCATCAGATAGGGAATGCCTACTAGTTACGTGGACGATTAGGATCTTTAACCTCAACCCCTACATTATGAGGCAATATAGGCAAAAGTATGCATTAGTATGTTGGAATGAACTTAGTATGAGAGCGTGACATGAAACGTAAATTATGGAATACAAAGATCAAGTAAATCACATGATAAGATGGAATACGTAAAGTTATGAGAAAATCATATTGACCAAAGAATTTAGAAGCATAAATTCAAAATCATAACACACTTAAGAGATCCTACATAAGTGGGATAGCAACTATAATCGAAAATAAGACCATGCGAGCTATAACATGGAATCTGATGATCCTCATATCGAGAAGGAGGGGAATACTTTGCCAAGGTAGACTCCTAATCATGAACATGTACTATTTGTGGATCCACTAGCTAGGCCAAAAGGCAATCCTATGGTGGCACATAGTTATGAGACAAGAGACTTAATATAAGGACCTATTATTTCGAGCCCCCACCTCCAGTCCATATTCGGTGCTAAGTTAAATCCCATGGAATACATACATAACATTAAAACATAATTTCAAATATCATAGTCATGATCATAGGCTTGAAATCATAGAGTAGCTCATTTTTATAACATGCCTGTAATGTGAGAATTGTCCTTTCATCGTTACAATCATATTTGCATAATTCACATCGTTAGGCCTTAGATTGCCTTACTTCATAACTTGTATGAAAAAACATAATTTGAAACATACTTATAATTCATGATCATAATGAAAATACATAGTCATAATTAATACTTAGAAAATTCATGACCATAGCTTGTACTTGAAATTAGGGTATGACATGAATGCATGATCAATTAACTTGAAACTCATGAAACCAATTTGAAAACATGCATGATCATAAAATTTATATCAGCCCATACATAATCCAAATAGATAGTATCATTAGGAAGTTTAATTGAAAATACTTATAATTTACATGATAAACCCTAGAAAATTAAAATAGGAGAATTCATGAAAAAACTCTTCAATTTAATTCCATAACCATCAATTTATATTAAAATAGACTCATGATCATACTTTAAATCAAGATTCATGCAATTGGAATAGAGATAACAAAACTCATAAAATACCATACTTTAATTTGATAGAAAACCTTGAGAAATTGATTTTGGCTTCATGGATGAAAGGATCCATAAATCAATACCCACATACCTTGAGTGAGAACACCAATTAATTTTGAAGAACTCGAGAGTTTTGATGGAGAGCTTGAGTGAATTTGCTTGAAGTTTTCAATGGAAACCCTTGAGAGCCTTTTTGTAGAGAGAGGAATATTTGATAGATGAATTGTAGAAGAATAAATAGAATTAGAGGTTTATGTTAATTTATAGAGTTGAATTAAGTACTAAAAATGTCTAGATTCATTAACTAATAATTTGATAAAAGCTTAAAACTCCCTTAAAAATCTCAACTCAGTCAGAAGACCTTCCCAGGTCCAAGATGTAGACCTGTCACGGACCCTACTATTTTGTCAATTCTTCGAAAACCTATCTTTTGATATACGGGTCCTTTAAAATCCACCGAGACTATTTTCTCGCAGTTTTTGATAACCTGATCGAAATTCCGAACTCGGATTTTCTAAAAAATATTAAGGATAATGCATTACATGAGCGACCTATTTCCAAGACATTCTTAAGGTATTTGTGAGTATTTTTGAGGTATGTTACACTAGGTTGGGATCCCTTGAGATTCTAATTGACATATCGCATCTAGGGTCTAGCTTCGATCATGACAAACTTAATATCACAACACAATGTTTAAAGTGTCCTAGGGAGTCTAACATGCCACGCCGAGTAGAGTCTTGTTCATCAGTATGAAGTGAACCACATCTATGAATAGGAGGCTATGAGACATTTAGGAAAAACATCATTTCATTTATAATCTCATTGTGAGATAGAGTTGAACTCTAAGACTTATTCATTTAACGCTTTCTCTTTGCTATTTTCAAAAATATCCCTCCAAGAAAGAACCTTGTCTGAAGGAATATTGAGAAGGAGCAACAAGCTCCAAATAACCGATTAAATGAACAAGTGTCTCACGTAGAGTTCTGAGCTGCTTTTCAAGTTCTTGCTCAAGCGATGGACAATCAAGTTAACTTATAGTGTTATCTCCCATGAACCCAAATATGGGTACAATATCTAGCCGAGTTCTTTATTTAATCTGTCAAAACCCTTTCAAGTTTCATGTTTATAAGGTATATGAGTATCCATAAGAGTTCATGGAGGGTATTAGTAAGATTGTTGACATCATGGGTGTTAGATCGGTGGAAAAGGAATACTTAGAGGTATATCAACTCAAAGGGGTTACTCAAATTTGGTATGACTAATGGAAAGAGAAAAGAGGTAGAGATGATGGTCCTGTTTGTTGGAAAGAATTCAAAGGTGCTTTTCTTGATAGATTCTTTCCTTTGGAGTTGAGGGAGGCTTGAGAGAAAATCTAATTTAATTCTTCATTTTTACAAAGGTGAAATATTTCATAAATTTGTCTTTGGAGTTTAGGGAGGCTAAGGTGAAATATTTCATAAATTTGTGCCATGGTAACATGAGTGTGAGGGAGTACGCGTCAAATTCACAAATTTATCAAAATATGCTCCTTTGATGATTGCATATCCAAGGTCCCGTATGAGTAAATTTTTTTCAGGTGTATCTGATTTGGTGGTTAAGGAATGTAGAGTCACCATGCTTATTAAGGATATGTATATTTCAATACTTATGACACATGCAAAGAAAATCGAGTAGGAAAAGCTAAAGGAGGTGTCTAAGAGGGAGTCCAAGAGGTCTCGAACCGATGATGGAAGTTTCTCTCATGGTAAGTCCAGAAATGGTGGTCATCATTAGTTTCATTAAAAGTATTTTGGACAACCTTCATCTAATACTCCGGATCTAAAATTTGGGAAAGATAAGGTTCCTAATACCAAAGCACAAGGAGGAAATCTGAGTGATCAAGTCATCCCTCCATGCAAGAAGTGTGGAAGGTATCACAAGGGTGAGTACTTAGCAGGATCGACTTTATTCTATAAGTGTGGAAAGTTGGGTCATTGTGCAAAGGAATGTAGAAGTGGTGCTCGATGCAGAATTAGGCTCAGGATACTAGCCATCCGGATCAGCGTGCTACTAATTTGGGTGGAAGTCAGTGCCAAAACAAATTCTATACTCTTAAGAATCGTCTGGAGTTAGAGGACTCCCCTGATGTTATGATTGGTATGTTGAAATTCTTTGACTTTAATATTTACGCATTTTTAGATTCGGGTGCTACTATATCGTTTGTTACTTCTTACCTTTCTATGAAATACATTGTTAGTCCCGAGATCTTTCTAGAGTCTTTTTCATTCTATACTCCCATTGGTGATTATGTTGAGGCTAAAAGGGTCTATCAAAATTGTCCAGTATTAGTTTTCAATAAATTCACCTTAGTTGATCTTGTAGAGTTTGAGATGAGTGATTTTGAGTTTATTCTCAGTATGGATTAGCTACATCATGGTTTTCATCTATATGTTGTAGAAATAGTATGGTTAAGTTTTAATCTCCAAATGAGCCAGTCCTAGAATAAAAAGGTAGTAATTCCGTGTTTAAGGGTCAATTCATTTCATGTTTTAAAGCTCAGAAAATGATTTCTAAGGGCTGCATTTATCATTTAGTTTGGGTAAGGGATACAAATATTGAACATCCTACTCTTGATTAAGTTTTGGTTGTCAATGAGTTTTAAGAAACTTTCCTTAATAATATCCC
Organism: Solanum dulcamara; assembly: GCF_947179165.1. Classification (NCBI taxonomy): domain Eukaryota; kingdom Viridiplantae; phylum Streptophyta; class Magnoliopsida; order Solanales; family Solanaceae; genus Solanum; species Solanum dulcamara. Next base: position 15,199,521 of record NC_077237.1, on the reverse strand, counting down.
AGGTATTCATATCGAAAGGGAAAGAGACTTTAGTATCGATGTTCTCCATGATTCTCAGCCTATTTAAAGACACGAACTAGGTCCTAGCCATGACATGTTGATTAGGAATCCCGAAGGAACCCCAACCAAGCCTGTTAGCATATCATAAGCATATATAAGAGAAACAATAAGCAGAAATGATCAGAAAAGTCCAAAAATATAGCATATCTAGAAAGAATCATGACAATATAGGCTTCTTACATGATATGTCAAACATGCATCTACATGAATACATAGTCGGGGACTATGATATGTTCATAACTCACCTCAAGAAAGTAATGACATAAAGTAGAATAGTCTTTACACATGATAAGAGTCTAGGAATGACAATAAAGGAGAGAATGACTCGATTTGCCCTCGAAGCATGAGGACTCACCACACAATCTTCACAATGGATCATCGACTAGCCATAAGAATAAGATAGAGTGTCTGTTCCTACATTGTGATATAATGTAGGAAATAAAGTATGCGTTAATACGTTTGAATGTTCTATGCATGTGGGTTATGCAATGCATAACTAAGCCATATTGTACAATGACCATTTACATAACATGATGAAAGGGGTAGTAAAATCATAAGTAAACATATGAAAGGTAAAGAACATAAATTATAAGACTATCATATAAAAGTAAATGATACGAGTAATCTTGTAAAACATCATAAGAACCATACAAATGTGGGAGATAAGCGTAACCGATATTAAGACAATGTGAGCTATTACATGGAATCCAATGATTCCCACATCAAGAAAGAGGAGGCTACTCGCCTTGATAGACTCCATCCAATATTATCATAATCATGTGCTATATGTGGATCCACTAGCTAGGCCATATTTGCAATCTTATGGTGGCAACATATTTTAAGAGACTAGAGGTTTCTACTAAGGCTTAGGTTGAGCCTCCAGCTCAAAGTCTTCTCGGTGCTAAGTCAACATCCCATGGAATACATATCATAACATAAATCATAAATCATATTTGTGATAAATCATAAGCCTTTCCTAATCATACTTGATAAACATGTTCATAGGAATAAATCATTCTCATGTGATACATGTAACGTAGGTGTAGGCCTTCCATCATTATGAATCCTTTTCATAAAACATCATTAGGGTCTTAAGTCACCCTCAATCATAAAACTTGCTTACATACTTGAAATTCATAATCTTAGCATATGCTTGTAATTGGGGTAAAACATGAATACATGATCAATTGACTTGAAAATCATGAAATTAGATTGAAAACATGCATAATCATATACTTTCTATCATCCCATACATAATTCATTAAGATAATGTCTTGGAAGTATAACTGAAAATACCCATAATTCATATCATTAACCATAAAGATCAATATAGGAAAATTCATGAAAAAACTATTCAATTCAATGCAATAACCATTAATTTATATTAAAATAGATCGAAATCATAATTGGAATCATATTTCATGAAATTAAAATGAAGACTATAAAACCCATAATATATATAGTTTAATTGATATATAAAAAGAAGGGAATTTGTTGGGCTCCTTGGGTAAAAGTACCCTAGGATAAATTACCCATATACCTTATATGAAAAGACAAAAGAATTTGAAAGTTTTAATGTAGACCTTGAGTGAATTTCTTGGAGGTCTTCAATAGAGTTCTCGAGAGCTTTTGTAGAGAGAGAAATATTTGAATAGGTGAATTGTAGAAAAATGAATGGGATTAGAGGTGTACGTTAGTTTATAGAGCTGAATTAGACCGTAAAAACATCTAGATTCATTTACCACTAATTAGGGAAATGTCTAAAGCTTCCTCACTTAAAAACTGAAATAAGACAAAAAGCCACACCAAAGTCAGCGATGCAGACCTATTCTCAAATAGGAAAATTTTGAGCGGATGAGATTTTGGCTAGATTTTAATTCGAGAAAAAATTACACTAAGTGGGAACAAGTTGGCGATGCGGACCTACCTCGCACTTCACTATTTTGTGCAATTTCATGAAAAAATTATCTTTTGATATACGGGTCCTAAAAATCCACCGAGACTATTTTTCCACAGGTTTTGATCCCCTGAACGATTTGTAGGCTCGGATTTGCCAAAAAATAAGGATAATGCATTACGCAAGTGGCCTATTTTAAAGATATTTTAAGGTACTTGTAATCATTTTGAGGAATGTTACAATATCTCCCACTGGAAATATTTATCCTCAAATATGGAAATACTAGCTTGAGTAGAGAAAGTATTTCCACTAACCCCATTAAGAATACAATAATGCAATTTTTAAACATCGACATTATTTTAAAATCATTTTATGGTATGCATGCATATGTCATGACATGGAGAAGTCAAAACATAAGATTTTAGAGGATTTGAGTATAGATGTCTTTGCATCTTAAGATGGATCGGAAGGAAAGAGATATGGATACGGTTTCCTTATCTCCGCTTTTGCTTCCCATGTAGTGTTCTTAGCTTCTTGATTCCTCCATAAAACCTTAACGGATACAACTTCCTTATTCCTCAACTTTTCACTTGGCGGTCTAAAATCTCAACCAAAACCTCCTCATAAGTCAAATTGTATTCAACAGTCACATTACCAAAAGGTATAATGGCATTGGGATCACCAACACATTTCCTTAACATTGATACATGGAATACCATATGAACCGAGGCTATTTTTATTGGAAAATCAAGTTCATAAGCCACCTTTCCAATACGTTTTAAGATCCTATATAGGCCTACTTATCGGGGACTAATATTTCTCTTCTTTCCAAAATGCATTACTCCTTTCATAGGAGAAATCTTCAAGTAAACCCAATCTTCCACATCAAATTCAAGATCTCTTTTTCTAACATCCAAATAAGAATTTTGATGAGTATGGGCTGCCCTTATCCTTTCTCGAATAATCTTGACCTTTTCCAAGGCCTCAAAAACTAACTTGGGTTCTAACAAGGCACCTCTCCCACTTCAAACCATTCAATGGGTGATCGACATCTTCTTCCACACAAGGCTTCAAATGGTGCCATTTTGATACTAGAGTGGTAAATATTATTGTATGAAAACTCGACTAATGGTAGGTGATCATCCCTTTTTTATTTGAAATCAAGCACACATGCCCTTAACATATCTTCTAGAGTTTGGATTGCCTTTTGTCTTGACCATTGGTTTAAGGGTAAAATGCAGTGCTTAACTTAACTTGGGTACCAACACCCCTTTGAAAGGACTTCCAAAAGTGGAAAGTAAATCGAGTACCATGATCTAACATGATAGACAAAGGAACACCATGATACGTTACCAATTATCGAATGTATATTTTGGCATAATCTTTGGCACTATAGGATGTCTTAATGGGTAGGAAATGTGATGATTTTTCATTATATCAACTACTACCAAAATAGAATCGTGTAGCTTTCGAGTGAGGCAACCCCATTGTGAAGTCTATGTTCACATCTTCCCAGATCCAAGTAGGAATTACAATATCTTGGGCTGGACCACCCGGTCTTTTATGTTCAACCTTCACTTATTGAAACTTTGGACATTCAGACACAAAATTTTCTATGTCCCATTTCATACCATCCCACCAATAAACTTCCCTCAATTCTCTATACATTTTTGTGGACCCCGGATTTATCAAATAACTAGAGTTATGGACTTCATTAAATATCGTTCTCTTAGGCCATAAACATTTGGAACACATAAATGACCTTGATAACGAAGTAATCCATCTCCCCCTTGTGAGAAAACATCTATGTTCTTATCAAGCACCAATTTCGTGAAATTCAACTAAAGTTGTATACATATATTGTGTTGCCTTTACATCCACTACCAATGATGATTCTGAACTATTTTGCACAAGAATACTACCCTTATTAGAGTCACTCACTCTTACCCCCAAATGAGACAATAAGTGCACATAGTTAACTAACTTCTTCTTTTAATCTTCCACATGAGCAACAATATTCATGGATAACTGTCCAAGAGCATCGGCAACAATATTTGTTTTACCTGGATGGTAGAACAGACTTATATCCTAGTCCTTTAAGAGTTCAAGCCACCTTCGTTGTCTAAGGTTCAAATCCCTTTGGATAAACACATATTGTAGGCTTTTGTGGTTAGAAAATATATCAACATGTATCCCATAAAGGTAGTGATGCCACATTTTCAAGGCAAAGACAACCACAACCAATTCAAGATTATGAGTTGGATAGTTTCGTTAATGCACCTTTAATTTTCTAGAGGCATATGATATAACATTTTTATGTTACATCAAAACACAACCCAATCCTACCTGTGAAGCATCACAATATACAACAAACCCATCCAGACCTTTCGGCAATGTCAAAATAAGAGCCGACGTAAGATGATCCTTTAATGTTTGGAAACTTCTATCACACTCATCCGACCATTTAAGCTTCACCTTCTTTTGGGTCAACCTAGTTAAAGGCGATGAAGTAGATAAAAACCCTTATACAAATATTAAATAATATTCAGCCAAACCCAAAAATCTATGAATATTCGAAGGAGACAGTGGTCTAGGCGATTCTTTACTGCCTCCATCTTCTTTGGATCAACCATGATACCATTACCGTAAATAATGTGACTAAGAAATGCCACAGATTTCAACTAAAATTCACATTTACTAAACTTGGCGAAAAATTACTTGTCCCTTAAGGTTTGTAACACAATTCTCAAGTGACCCATATTCTCTTCTTCATTTCAGAAATAAATCAATATATCATCAATAAAACCACAACAAACATATCTAGGTACGGTTTGAAAATCCAATTCATAAAGTCCATGAAAATAGCAGGAGCATTAGTCAACCCAAATGATATAACCCAAAATTTAAAATTGCCATATATGGTTTAAAATGCTATCTTAGGAATGTCACACTCAATTACCCTAAATTGGTGATAACCAGAATGAAGATCAATTTTGGATAAGTGGCTTGCACTTTGAAGTTGATCAAATAAATCATTTATTCTTAGAATGGGATACTTGTTTTTTATGGTGACCTTATTCATTTTATGGTAGTATATACACATGTGAAGTGACCCATGCTTCTTTCTAACAAACAACACAGGAGCACACCATAGTGAATTACTTGGCCTAATGAAACCCTTATCTAATATATCCTTCAATTGTTCCTTCAACTCCTTAAGTTCTGTCGGGCCATACAATAAAGAGGAATAGAGATAGGTTGAGTGTTGGGAAGGAAATCTATGTCAAAATTATTTCCCTTTTAGGAGGAATACTGGAAAAGTCATTCAGAAACACATTGGGGAATTCATTCATAATAGGAACTAACTCAATAGAATGACCTTTGAAATTTGTATTTCTAACCCACACTAGATCATACATACATCCTTTAGAAATCATTTTCCGAGATTTTAGACATGATATGAATTGACCCCTAAATACTGAACCATTACCCTTCAACTCAAGAACAGGCTTATGAGGAAATTGGAATTTGACCATACGGGTTCTACAATCAATTGATGCATAAGATGCATGTAGCCAATCTATACCAAGAATAACATCAAAATTAATCATGTCAAGTTCAACGAAAACATAAGGGATTATACTATGCAAGATCGACACGGGGCAATCTTTATAGACTTTCTTAGCTGGAATCGAATCACCAACGCGATTATAAACCGAAAAAGGTTTTAGCAAGATTTCAGGACATATATCAAATCTTATGGCAAGGTAAGGAGTAACAAAAGATAATATGGCACCCAGATCAAGTAAAGTAGAAACATCAAAGCCAAAGACCCCGCAACATATTCATAACCACGTCAGGAGATTCCTCAATATCTTGCCTAGCTTGGAAGTGCATAGAATCTATTTTGGCGTTGGTCACCAATCTATTGACCTTGTCCTCATTGAGTAGCTTGCTCTTGAGGATGCCATTCTCTCCTATTATTAGGGCATTTGGATACCTTGTTCCCCATCTTACCACATCCAAACTAAGCATCCGTACAAAATAAACAATTATGCCTATGGTTTCTCCCACACTTGGGACACTAGGGAAAAGTAAACCACTAACACCACCACCTTAGTACATAGGATTGGGCTCCTTGTCTTTATAAAATATTTGGCCCAAAGCTTGTGAAGAACCTTAGCCTTGAGACATTTGGCCTTATTAGAAAATACCATTACCACCACCGGGCTTGGATTGAGAAAACCCAACTTCAAATTGAGCTCTCTTGAACTCTCTCACCTTCTTCTGCTTGAGCTTTTCTCCTTTAATTTATTTGGCATATGTCATGAGCCGATAAATTTTATATTGCCTATTAATAAAGTCTTGGGTATCCTCATCAATCTTAGACCTAGAAAACTCTGGAGGGTTCATCCTTGTGAAATTCCTAACCTGTGAAACTAGTGTAGATGCATTGGGAGTAGCCACTAATCCTTGGATCACTTGTGTAGTTCTGGATTGGGCTAGTATAGAAATAGCTGTCTAGAAATTAGCATGGGTAACTTGATCGGCTAGAGGATCATTAGGAACTTGAGGGGCTTGTCCCTCGTTAGCATCAACCTTTCTTGGAAGTAGAGCTCTTATTAGAGGCATTTTCTAAAAATTGCAAAGAACATTCATTAAAGGGAAAAGAATTAGAGTACACTCTATCGCACGACATAGATCAAGAAAGAAGAGAGGATTTCTAAAGTCTAATCATAGCCTCCTACTTATAAATGTGGAAAGCTTCACACCCATGAATAGAATCCTCTTTATGCGGCATGTTGTACACCCTAGGAAACTTCAAAACCTTGTGCTTTGATACCAAGTTTGTCAAAACCCAAATTAAGACCTAGATGTGACACGACGATTAAGATTCCTAAAGATACTCCAACCAAGCCTCTTAGCATATCATAAGAATACAAAAGGTAAACAATAAGCAAAAACTCATAAAACTCTAAGAATATAGCATATCTTAAGATAATCATGTTAACAAATACTTCTTACACAATATATCCAAAATGCCTCTACATGACTACATAAGCGGGGACTATGATATGATCCTAGATCACCCTCAAGTAATTAATGAAATCAAATGCAATCGTATTTACACATGATAAAAGTCTAGGAATGACAATAAAAGAGAGAATGACTCGGCTTGCCCTCGAAACATGAGGACTAACCACATAATGTTCATAGTGGGTCACCGACTAGCCACAAGAATAGGTGGAGCATCCGTCCCTACATTATGATATGATGTAGGCAATAAAGTATGTGTTATTACATTTGAATATACTAAGTATGTAGGTGATGCACTGCATAATTAAAACCTTGTTGTACAATGACCATTTTATATAACATGATGAAAGGGTTAGTAAAATCATAAGTAAACATGTGAAAGGTAAAGCACTTAAATTATAAAAGTATCATAAAAAAGTAAAGGATATGAGTAATTTTGTAAAGCATCCTAAGAACCATACATATATGGGAGATAATCGTAACCGACATTAAGACCATGCGAAATATTAAATGAATTCCGATGATCCCCACATCAAGAAGGGGAGAGGCTACTTGCCAAGGTAGATTCCATCCAACATTATCATAATCATGTTCTATATGTGGATCCAGTAGCTAGTCCATATTGGTAATCCTATGGTGGCAACATCGTTTAAGGGACTAGAGGTTGCTACTAAGGCTTAGGTTGAGATCCCACCTCAAAGTCCTCTTGGTGCTAAGTCAACATCCCACGAAATATATATCATAACATAAATCATAAATAATATTTGTCAAAAATCATAATGCTTTCATAATCATACTTTATAAACATGTTCATAAGAATAGCTCATTATCATGTAATTCATGTAACGTAGGTGTAGGCCTTCCATTATTATGAATCCTTTTCATAAAACATCATTAGGGTCTGAAGTCACCCTGATTCATAAAGCTTACTTACATACTTGAAATTCATAACTATAGCATATGGTTGAAATTAGGGTAAAACAACAATACATGATCAATTGACTTGAAAATTATGAAATTGGATTGAAAACATGCATGGGCATATACTTTCTATCAGTCCATACGTAATTCATCAAGATAATATTATTTAGAAGTATAATTTAAAATACTCATATTTTATATCATGAACCATAAAGATTATTATAGAAAAAATCATGGAAAAACTATTCAATTCAATGCAACAACCATCAATTTATATTAAAAAAGATCGTAATCATAATTGGAATCATAATTCATGCAATTGGAATGAAGATTATAAAACCCATACTATATATACTTTAATCGATTGAAAAAATAGGTACTTTTTTGGGCTCCTTCGGTGAAAGTACCCTAGGATCAATTACCTACATACGTTATATGAGAAGACAAAAGAATTTGGAAGAATTTAAGAGCTTTAATGAATTTCATGGAGGTCTTTAATGAAGTCCTTGAGAGCTTTTTTAAGAGAGAAATATTTGAATAGGTAAATTATAGAAGAATGAATGAAATTAGAGGTATAGGTTAGTTTATAGTGATCAATTAGGCCCTAAAATGTCCAGATTCATTAACCACTAATTAGGGACATGTCCAAACTGTCCTCACTTAAAAATTGAATTCGTATAAAAAGCCACACCAAAGTCTGCAATGCAGACCTATTACCAGATAGGCTAATTTTGAGCGGATGAGATTCAGCTAGATTTTAACTCAAAGAAATTTTATACTAAATGGGAGCAAGTGGGCGACGCAGACCTGCTGCCCACTTTACTATTTTGTGCAATTTCTTAAAAAATCTATCATTTGATATACTGGTTCTAAAAATTCACCGAGACTATTTCTCCACAACTTTGGCCCCCTAATCAATATTCCAGACTCGGATTTTCTAAAAAAACATAAGGATAATGTGTCATGCAACCAGCCTATTTTCAAGTCATTTGAAGGCACTTGTGTGCATTTTGAGGATTGTTACAGCCTATCTCAATTCCTCTTTATCGAATGGCCCCGACAGAGATGAAGGAGTAAAGGATCAGTTGAAAGACTTATTGGATAAGGGTTTTATTAAATTGAGTATCTCTCTATGGGGTGATCTAGTTCCCTTTGTTAGGAAAAAGAATAGTTCTCTCCTCATGTGTATTGATTACCGAGAGGCGAACAAAGTCACAATTAAAAAAGAGTATCTTATTCCAGGGATTGATGACTTGTTAGATCAAATTGAAGAAGCAAGGTACATTTTAAAGATTAATCTTCAATTGGGTTATCATCAACTTCGAGTTAGGAAATGTACATTCTGAAGAAGGCTTTTAGAACTCGGTATGATCACTTTTAATTCTTTGTTATCTATTTTGGACTAATGAATGCTTCTGCGGCATTTATGGATTTGATGAACATGGTGTTCAAGAAATATTTGGATATGTTCTTAATTGTATTCATTGATGATATTTTGATCTACTCTTAGAGTGAGGAAGAGAATGTCGATCATTTGAGGATTGTCTTGTAAATTCTCAAGGACCGTCAGTTATTCGCTCAGTTGTCCTGACCCAAACTAGGGCAAAGTTGCGACACAACGATCAAGATGCGAGGGACCCCAACCAAGCCATCTTAGCATACATCACATTCATAAGGTAAATAAACATATACTAAATAAGAGGAAGTATTCAACTCAAAGAAATAGGACTAAGGGTTAGCAACTCAATAAATGTACAACCGAACTACATCATATTATTGTCTAAATATGCCTCTAGTCTAGTCTTTGATGGGAGCTCAGGACAAGCTCGTAGATAACCCTAACAATAGAAGAATGTAAAGTAAACAACTCAACTATGTTATATGTGGATCCACTAACTAGGCAATGAAGTTTATCCTATACGATCAACGTAGTTTGGGACTTTAGTTTGCTACTAGGATTCCCTAGGGTAACTAACTGTGTTATCGGACCGAACTGCACCTAGAAGCCCTCTCGATGCTTAGTCAACATCCCAACGAAAACTCATAAAATATGATCAAAACATAATAGGTAAAGATAAGGACTGCCTATCAATCCATATTTATAAAATAACATAAGAATACCTCATTAACTTATTGATTCATAATAATTCATAACTTTGGTGAGATTTCTACCTATCACCATCTTTAACATGATTGTATGAGAATTATATTTATCACACCATAATAACTTCTTTGATCTTAACTTTGATCACCATCATAATTTTCATTATAAAATCGTAATCGCAACTTTAAATCATGAAAACTTTACTTGAAAACCATTGAACTCATAATTTATTCATAAACATCATCTTTAACTTTATAATCATAACTTGAAAATAAATTTATTCATGGGCATTCATAATTTAACTTAAAATCATGCAATTCATGTGAAAACAAGCTTATAATGATCATTGATAACATCTAAAAATCGAATTTAATCATCCCAACGCAATTCATCAAAACTAGGGTTCATAATCAATTGAAATTCAATGAAACGTTGAGAAACTTTTGGGACTTCAAGGGTGAAAGGAACCAAAAAATCAATCTGCACATACCTTGATCAAAATCACTTAGAATTAAGAAGAAACCTTGTAAAAAAATCTCAAAATCCTAGCTTGAGCTTTGAAGATAATCCTTGAGAGAATTAAGTTCCTTTCTTTAGAGAATTTTGGGAGAGTGATTTTATAATGATGGAATTACAAAGAATTGGATATTTATAGGGGTGAACTTGGCACTAATTGTGTCTAGGTTTATTGAACTGAACTTGAGAAATGATGAAATAACCCCTCATTAAATCTAAAACATGACCCTATGAGACCTTTTTTATGGGTGTAGAAGAAATGATGAGTCTTTTCCTGCATGCTTTGGAAAAGTCCTAAAAATCAGTTCTCTAAAGTGTGCAAATGGGTCATTTCTATGATCTGTCAACTTATCTATGAGTCATCATTTGGACTCGTCCTGTAGGTCCCAAAACCTCTAATTCTAATGGTCTCCGAGTATCATTTCATCATATCCACATCCACCTCTCAAGTAGCACTTTCTACTTATTGATTCCTCCATAACACTTTGACGGACACAACTTATCTTTTTCATTTCTTAACTTGTCGGTCTAAGATTTCCACCTGAACTTCTTCATAAGTCAATATTTTGTCAACACATATATCTTTTAATGGAATAATAGAGATTGGATCATGCACGAACTTTCTCAACATAGATACATGGAACACCGGATGAACTATAGCTAACTCAAGTGGAAAATCTAACTCATAAGCCACCTTTCTAACATGCCTCAATATCTCATAAGGTCCAAAACATCTAGGACTTAGTTTCCATTTCTTACCAAAATGCATTTTACCCTTCATGGGTGAAACCTTCAAATAGACCCAATCGTCCACTTTAAATTCAATCTCTCTTCTCCTAACATCCGAATAGGACTTTTGACGACTTTGAGACATATTCAATCTCTCCCTTATGAGTCTTAAATTCTCCATATCATATATTACCAAATATGGACCAATAAATTCCATCTTACCTACTTCAAACCATTACATCGGTGACCTACATTTTGTCCCAAACAATGCTTCGAAAAGAGTCATTTGGATGCTAGAGTGATAACTATTATCGTAGGCAAATTCGATTAATGTAAAATGTTCATCCCAACCTCCTTTAAAGTCAATAACACATACCCTTAACATAGACTCTAAGGTTTGGATTGTCCTTTTGTCTTGACCATCAGTTTAAGGATGGAAAGCAATACTTAACTTAACCATTGTACCAAGACCATTTTGAAATGACTTCTAAAAGTGTAAAGTGAATTAAGAACCTCAATCCGATATAATGGACAAGGGAACACCATGATGTCTTACCAACTCACGAATATACAACTCAGCATAGTCTTCGATAGCATAGGAAGTCTTAACTGGTAGAAAATGGGCCGACTTAGTCATCTGATCTACCACAACCCAAACATAATCATGTTGCTTCTTAGTACGAGGCAAACTCATAACAAAGTTCATATTCACATCTTTCTACTTCCAAGTAGGAATTTCAATATTTTGGGCTAAAACTCCCAGTCTTTGATGCTCAACTTTAACTTGTTTGCAATGTGGGAACTCAACTACAAATTCTGCTATGTCCTTCTTCATGCTATTCCACCAATACACTTCCATCAAATCACAATGCAACCTGGTGGAACCCAGATGAATAGAATATTTGGAAGTATGATACTTATTCTATATCAACTTGCTTAACCCATCAAAATAATGTACATACAAGCGACCTTGGTAATGTAGAAAACCATCTCCCCCTTAGGAGAAAGCCTCGGTGGATTTTTTGGTAACCGACTTCTTCAACTAACTAATATTGTATCTTTGTCTTATTTGTCCTTAACATCCTCCACAAGAGATGATTTTGAACCATTATGCACAAGAATACCTCTATCACTAGAATCAGAAATGTCACGAAATCCCCCGCTCTTCGGGGGTGCCCTCAGCGTCGAGGAACATGTACTAGGGTGTATGTGCGACTCGTTTAGATCATGAGCTGGCAAGCGTGCCAATCTTTGGACATATTTAATCAATTCCTTCCTATACCCTTCAACATATGCAACACTACTCATGGACAATCTACTTATTGCATCATCAACCAGTTAGCTTTGCTCGTATGATACAACACACTCATGTCATAGTCCTTTTAACAATTCAACCCATCTTCTTTGTCGAAGGTTTAAGTATTTTTGCTTAAACACATATTGTAAACTCTTATAGTCAGTGAATACATCCATATAGACACCATAAAGATAGTGTCTCCAAATCTTCAAAGCAAACAAAACTGTCGATAGTTCAAGATCATGGTCTGGATAATTCCGTTCATGCACCTAAAGTTTCCTAGAGTCATAGGATATTACCTTACCATAGTACATCAAAATACAACCAAGACCAACTCTTGAAGAATGACAATACAAAATGAAACCATCGGACACTTCCAATAGAGTCAAAATAAGAGCGCTAGTGAGATGATCTTTCAACTCTTGGAAACTCTTCTCACAAGTTTCTGGCAATTGAAACTTTACCTTCTTTTGAGTCAACTTGGTCAAAGGTGATGAGATTGATGAAAATCATTCCACAAATCTCCAATAGTATCTGGCTAGGCCCAAGAAACTTTTAATATCCAAAGTAGATAATGGTCGAAGCCAATTCTTAACCGCCTCAATTTTCTTAAGGTCAACCATAATCCTTCATCGAACATAATGTGACCAAGAAAAGCCACCTCCATTCACCAAAAATCACACTTATTGAACTTGGTAAATAATTGCTTGTCCCTTAGAGTTTACAACACAATACTCAAATGATTAGCATACTCTTCCTCATTCCAACAGTAAAAAAAAATATCATCAATGATTACATTCACAAACAGGTCCAAATATTGCCTGAACACCGTATTCATTAAGTCCATCAAAGTTGTGGGGGCATTAGGCAAACCAAACAACATAACTAAGAACTCATAATGGCCATACCTTGTTTGAAATGCTATCTTGGGAATATCACACTCCCTCACCCTTAGTAGATGGTAACCGAAATGGAGATCAATCTTAGAAAATAACTTGCCCCTTGTAATTGGTGAAAAAAATCATTTATCCTTAGAATTAGATATTTATTCTTGATGGTTACTTTGTTCAATTGTGGGTAGTCCACGCCATGGGGATATACTTTGTCTAATGAAACCCTTGTCTACCAAATCTTTCAATGGATCCTTAAACTCTTTTTATTCTGTTGGGGCCATTCGGTAAGGAGGAATAGAAATAGGTTGACTACTCAGAAGAATGTCTATAACAAAATCAATCTCCCTTTTGGAAGGCACACCAGGTAGATCATTAGAAAACATGTTCGGAAACTCATTAACAATGGGGACCGACTCTAGACTAGGAGATTCGAAGTTCTCATCACTGACCCTCACAAAATGATAGATACAACCCTTGGAAATCATTTTTCTAGCTTTAAGGCACGAAATGAATTGACCTTTGAATATAAAATTACTACCCTTCCAATCTAAGATTGGCTCATTGGGAATTGGAACTTGACCACTCGGGTTCTAAAATCAATAAAGGCATACCATGCATATACCCAATCCATACCAAGAATAATATCAAAATCGATTATCTCAAGCTCAACCAGATCACATAGGGTCACTTTATGGAAGACCATAACCGGATAACTTTTATAAACTTTTCTAGACACAACCAACTTACCTATAGTAGTATAAATGGAAAAAGGCTCTAACAATATATTGGGGCTAACATCAAATCTTATGGCTACATAATGGGAAAAAATTAAATTTGCACCCGAATCAAGTAAGACATAAACATCATAGTAAAAGACTAGTAACATACTGGTAATAACATCGGGAGTCTCCTCCACCTCTTACCTATCATGGAGAGCATAAAAGCTATTATTGCATTGACCACCCTTTTATTTCCCTTGAGCACTTTGAGTAACTTGTCATTGAGGAATAGCATCTTTAACCTTACACCCTTTAGCATGATGACCCGGGTTACCATATTGGTAGAAAATATTTAAGTCGGCTAGACATTTACCCTTGTGGTTCTTACCACAGTTCTTACATGCAGGAGTAACTTGGACAATAGGAGCACCTACTTGAGCTTTAGCGTTAGGAATCTTATCCTTATCAAACCTTTGCGTAGTGGTATTAGACGACCCTTTCCAAGAGTAATTTTGGCGAAAATGAGAATGTCCACCAACTCTTGACTTACCATAAGAGAACTCACCACCATCGGTCCTTGGCCTTTTAGACTTCCTATTCTTCTTTTTAAGCTTCTCACCCTCTATTTGCTCCGCATAATTCATGAGTCTAGAAATGTCCATATACCGAATCAACATAGCTATATTGCACTCTTTTGATACCATATCCGACACACTGGACACAAACTTGCATATTTTACAATTGAGAAAACTTAAGGGAATACTCTCTTACATTCATACCTCCTCGCTTAAGGTTGATGAACTCTCATACTTTGGCTTCGAAGAAGTGGCTAAGTGACATTCCTGGCAGACATATATCAAATTGCATGGTTTGTAGTCTATGTTCAAGTGCTTTAATAAGTCTGGCATATTGAGTGGATGTCTGTTTGATCCTTTTGTCTATTGCATCTACCTTGCCCATTAATTTCTTTATGAATGGTTAATACTTTTGATGGACTATCTGAGTATAGATAGGCTTATTTAAGGAGGTTTTATATGAGGAGGTAGGTAAGGTTGGCCAATCTTAGGGTTTATACGATATAAGGAATTGGTATTCCTCTTCTTTTATTTTTCAGTTGGCACTTTGATTGTAATATTCATCATAGTCTAAATCATCATTGGAGTAGTCACTGTCCTCCTCATCTTCCTGATATTCCATACAGTTACAGACTATATCCCATGGGATATGCCCTATTAAAGTACATTTGTATGAGTGAACTTTATGACCTTCGTGATCAAATTGTTTTATCCAATCACAATCATTCCTAGAAAACTCAAATATAGCTTTTTGATCAAAAGTGTCCTCCTTTGCAAACATATCAAAAGGTTGGTACATATAGATAGAGAAGGTTATTTTATGGAGCTTTTTGAGATGGGAGTGGTCAAAGCTTATAGCGACTGTGTTACCAAACCTTTTGGTAAAGATACACTTTGTGAATTTGAGAGGTTGAGGATGGTGTCTCAACTTCTCATAGTTTTTGACCCATGAATCAGGAAGAACTTTGACAAGTTCTTATATATATACATACCCTGAGATTTGGGTGCATTGAGCGGTATAGTTGGTGTTATATATGTTTAAGAACAAAGAATCATGGCCACATGGAAGAGAGAGGTCCATGGCATGACTCTAGACTCGTCAAGCTAGCTGATACTGAAGAGTTCCTTATATAACATCTCTAGCTTATGGAGCACCATGGATGACCTGTATCTTCAACGCCTCTGTCAGATAGACATATCTTGTAGGGACATATTAAAGTGGAGAATAATGTAATAAAGACAGTCCTAGCGTTAAAGGTTATTTCATATGTACCGAAGTTCGCATGTTGGTACTCATTGTATTTAGTATCAATAAGGGAAAGATGCACCACAAGTATCTTCTTCCATCATGATATGTCAACGCAAATCTAATAGAACCAAAATAGATATGGGTGAAACCCAATCATTTCCACTGGCGTGGAAAGTCTTCTGTCTTCTGCAGGGTGATGAACTGTTCCTCCTAATTTGAAAGAATAGGGTGCTGGTCTAGTTTTGATGCAACAATATATTCTTTATCTCTTTTGGGCTTTTGTTGGATCAAGAAGCGGATTTGCAATTATGAAGGTAGTCATATTTGCAAGACAACGTTTTGCTCAGAGTAGGAGACATGTTTACTTTTGCTAAAGATTTATATGGACTAGACACAGATGGAAAAGACAGATTTACACAAAGTTGAAGAAGATGGTAAAGACTCTAACACGGACATATTTTTGTTATTTTTGGACAATAAAGAGTCAAACATATTTGTTCTAAAAAACTAAGGAATGACACAACAAAAGAAAGACTATTTGTACTAAGTTCTAAGTAATGACACAACAACTATGTATGAACAGAATTATAACAAAAGACAAATTCAAATTAAAGACTGAATATAAAAGTTGGTGGTAAGAACACAAGCAATAGACTGTATGCGAAACATCGCTCATTTTTAAGGAGAGGACGATCTAGATTTAATACCAAATAAGGTAAGGAGATAGTAGGGGCATAGGAATACAAGACAGACAACCACGCAAGATTGGAGACGCCAATAGCTTTCTTATTTGACTAGGCAGTTTGAAACCATATGTTATGCAAAATAAGCAAAACATGTAACTACAACTATGAGTTAGTAGGCGATAAACACTTCCATATAGGCGGTGCCATCAAAACTTTGCTAGATTCTAACCACAATAACTCTCTTACTCTAAGTACTAAACCGTATGATAGATGGTACAAACTTTCTTGATATAACATGGGCTTTTGTAGACTCCTTGCCTATGCGACCTTCAAGAGTCAGTTACTCGGTTCTATTCTATCATTATTGGTTTTACATACTTATTATGTTCAAAGAGTATTGTATTTACAACAGATGGTGTGATGGTAAAATAAAACTCATAGTTACATCAAGCTGTAATTGGTAAACTTAGAAGGCCATTGAAATCTAATTAAGCAAGCTTGTCAGATGTTTCCTTTACCCTACTACTCTTACTACCAGATCGAACCTTCCATCCACTTAAGATATAAGAACAAGATATAGGTTTAACCAACAATCATATTATTCATAACAAAAGTGTATATACAAGAGAGTAGTATGTTTCTAAGACTTGGAAAGAATTAGATGTTACAACTATTCTATCCTATTTTTCCAGAGAAAACTAAGAGAATGTCTAAGGTGGAATTTCGGTTCCAACCAAAGATAAATCCAATATATCCATTACCTAATACCTAGGCTTACTTTTATAGGAGAATGTAATGTAATACAAACAAATAGAGTTGAAAACAAACTTGCATGGCACTCCATTCTGATGGATAAGCTCCATCCAATCTAAAAATAGTAAACCATTATCCAAATGTACTATGTTTATCTGGTATAATAAATAAAAGTACATATTTATTAAAACTTGGCCCCACCTAACATGTGAAGGAGCCTACTAAAACAAAAGATAAAAACAAAAGCATGTTGTTGCCTTGTGATAACATGTGCTAGCTGGTGAGTGAGCAACTTGTAGGCGACTACAAACAAGTGTGTAAGCTACTTCTTGGCATCTTCGAAGCTGGTTTATAAGCTACTTGTTTGCATCTTTCAAGAAGGTGGATAAGCTATTTGTAGAAAACATTCAAGTAGGTGATAAGCTATCTATAGATAAACTTGTCTAAAAAGTTTGGTGATAAACTTAGCTAGGAAGTTTGATGGTGAACTTGTCTAAGAAGCTTTATGGTAATTTTTGACGAATGATATGGGTAAATCATAATTTCTTCATAAAGGTGTTAAATGCATATATCATTGGGTAACATGCGTTATGACTGGTTGAAGATATTGGAGTTAGTCTTTAATATCCTTCTTCTATCAACTACGTCATGCTTTGTAGGAGGTTGCAGCTGAGTGATAGCAGGCTGTAGCTTGTTTCCATCTGACCTTGTTGTGCCTTTTCTTGTAAATGTTTTTGGTCGAGATAGGAAATCTTCCATGATAATGTCCATTCCCTTGAAGTGTTATTCCTTTAATTTGAAAGGAGAGAACAATGGTATCCTCTATTCTATCATTATTGCTGGATCAAACAGATCTTCATATTGTGTAAACAGCCCCAGATATTACTTTGCCTTGTTAGTTTGAACAATTGTTGGTGTGTGAATCATCAACATAGATTTGGATTGTTTGTCTTTGCCTTCTTCATCACCGATGATTTGGAATAACTTTGAGATCATTAGATACGGCAAGAATTGTATTTTTGAAGACTATTCCTTTAGTTCTGAAGTTTTCATCTCAAGTCTACCTTTAAGTTGTTTGTAGATGTCAAATCCATTGATGAGATCTCTTCCTGGAATGGCCAAACCAAGAAGTTCGGTTCTAAATTATAAGCCTTGGAAGAATTCAATTACGACTGGATGCTTTGTGATTAGCTTGGTCATCAAGATTGCTTTCATTGGTGTGCTAAAACTTTGAAAGTGAGAAATCTATTGATCATCGAGAAGAACTACTAGGTTAAGGATGGATAATTCCACTCTTGTATCCATGAGTGTGATAACCTATATCGGTCTATCCCACTTTGATGAATAGATGGCCAGCTGAACATAATGAGTGTCAACCTCTTGGGGAAGGTTAACAATTTCATTTTCCTCTTTAGAGATATGGTATAAGATATGGCCAAATATTTCATTAGTGTCATTATCCTCGCTTTTGGTTTCATAGACATTTAAGAAAAAGAGAGTTTCACCCGTTATTCATCCTCCAAAGAGAATACTGATTAAAGATCATTATTTCTATCAATATAGATGCATGTATGGTCTTTTATCTAATCAAATAGCTAAAGGGACTTGATAGATTGGGGCCAGTTTTTTGTAAAGTGTACACGTTTGTTGAAAATAAAGCAACATCCATTTTTTCTACATTTCCTGTACTTCTTCTCTACGAGTACTTGGTGTGCCTAGTTAGCATGAATCTATCATTCAGAGGCCTTGTCAACTTGAATATCCAATACTTATTTTAATTTCTTTAACTTGTTCGACGGATTGAGTAAGGGCACTCGGATTTACCACTCGGATTGAGTAAGGGCACCAAGATTACTTTGATTGCATGCTCTATCAAGTGTTAGATTGAGCATTGATGCAATTTTTTCGATGTCCGAGAAAATCATAACTTGGATTGGTTTTTCCAATGTTGATAAGTAGATAGACAACTAGATATGTGGGGTTTCAACATCGAAGATAGCATTGATTTACTTCTCTGATTTGGATAGGTAGTTGGCTAGCTGGATATGTGGGGTTTCAACCATAAAAATCACATTGATGTCTTTTTCTTTTGCATGAGATGTCTGGACTAATAAATATTTGGGTTTTTGATCAGTATCAGAGTAAGGGAGCTGCACATATGATGGTCCTCAAATAAAGGAAAGATTGAGTTATCATTTCATCCTTTCTCTATATCATCTTTGTGTGGATAGATGATATTATGATCCATTTTATCGTCTAGAAACTGGATGGCTTCCCTGGCTACTAGGCGCTGAGAGAACTTTTTGGCTTTTTGGAGTATGGAAAATCTTTCACCAAGTGTGTACTATGTCAACAAATACAATATTTGAATTTTTTCTTTTTGGGCTGGTTAGTTTGCAAAGATGCATTAACCAATGGTTTGAACAGTTTTGCTTTTCGAGCTTGTCGAAACATGGCTATTCTTCTTTTGTTACGTTCTTGGAATTTAGAGAACCTACAAGGCTCATCAGATTATAGGTTTGGGCTACCTTTCTCATTGCTAAATGCATTTGTGTCATCTCTAGAGATACTATCAAATGTATCAACCTGTTGGGATACAACATCATAGAATTTATCTTTGCCTGAGGAAGTATCCTCTATGGGATTATTATTTTTTGGATTGAGAGGATTTTGTTCTAGATCGGCTTTTTGGTCTAGGTTGTAGAGTTGTGGTACATCTTGGTCTTGGATGATTAAGTTATCATCTGAGTAAAGCTTTGGATCAATTTGGTTAGAGACTATCATGTCATTGTTTAGGTAACCATGAAGTTGGGTGAGCCAGTTATCATTTTCCAAGCAATTATCATTTGCTAGGATCTTGTTTAGGGAATCCAGTCTTTATCTTCATCATTGGCTTCTTTTAACTAGGCTTCCCATTCCTTGTCTGACATATCTTGATCAAAAATAATCAAGTCATCCATTGGAACAATTGGGCTCAAATTTGAGAAGCTAAGATCCACGTCTATTTTGAGATCATCATGGTACCAGGGTCAGCAACATTCTTTTGTGTGGACTTCTATTGTGCTTCCATACGACCCTCTGGTTGGTATGGTTAAAGAATTTCCAAAATAAAGATTTAAAACTCTATTTTTGTATCATAGTTTGGAGCTTGTATTGTGTAAAGTTGAAGTGAATTACTTGTAAATATGCTGATGTTTTTTTTGTATGGTTTTTGACATTGTGGCCGAGTTGAAATTTCGGAGATGTTGAATTTATAGAGGAAATGTTGCCCGATTTTCGGTAGAATCGAAACTAGTAACAAACTAATCGGGAGTAATGGATAAGGAAATGAATCCTATTAGTACTTGGTTGTAGAGTGGCATATTTGAAAGTGAAAGACTATTAATCTTAGTATTACTTTCATGTCAATAGGTTAAGGAGGTATAAAGGCAAGCCGGATTTCAATTAATCCCGAAAAAGGTATGTGAAGCCCTTTCTTCTCTTGGCATGTCTTTGGAATGAGTAAATAGAGCTATCCTTCTTCCCTCTTGATATTCCCTTGACGTAAGTTATGATGTTATGATGATATGTTTATGGTACCGAGTCTCTTGATGGGCCAAGTATGATATATGTTACTATCTAAGGATCGGGCCATACGTTCCATGGCACATATGTATATAATAACTCTATGAGGGAAAGTAGAGGGTATGTAAAGCTTATTCTCTTTCTTCTTTTGGCATGGCCCACAGAAATCCACAGACGGAGAATGCACAAAGTATACAAAAAGCTCTTATTCTTAAGTAAACTAAGATGGCTAATGTTTTTAATTCCCTAGAACGTATTTCCTTTTTCCTCGATTCATGTGAAAGTGTCAAACCATTCTAAGTTGGTATAATTTAGGTTGTGGTATAAAGCATGGCTCTTATTCACTCCTTTAAGCTAGAACCCTTCTAATAATTGAACTATGGCTTCTCAAGTTTTTCTATACCTTGGTAAGTAGTAAGTAGGTAAAGTTAATCTTCTTTTTTTTTGTATGAACTTTATAAAACAAATAGACAAAGTATGGATGATCCCAAGGAAGCCCCATTCTCAAGGCCACTAATATGGCCATTTTCCTCACTTCCAAAAGATATGTTATTATGCCTTGATACGAGTAGATGACTCCAAAAGTGCTACTTGATACAAACCATAAGGACACTCCAAAGGTACTTGTTATGGCTATTGTCTTAATTTTTGAGTGATAGTTCATTTTGATTATTTCAACAAGTCTCCAATGATGGTTTAAATTAGATATGGTTACTCACTACTCCACTCGTGTATATTTTGATACATCTTTCACTGAGTCCCGGGCCGGCTATAATATACTTATATGATAAATGGATCAGGCCGAACACTCTTTGGCATTATTATATGAGATATTGATCAGGTCGAACATTCCTCGGCATTACTATATGATAAATAGATTAGGACAAAAGCTCCTCGGCATTATAATATGACATATAGATCAGGTCAAATGTTCCTCGACATTACTATATGATAAATGGATCAGGCTGAATGCTCTTTGGCATTATTATATGATATATAGATTGGGTCGAACGTTCCTCAACATTACTATATGATAAATAGACCGGGTCGTACGTTCCTCAGCATTATTATATGAGATACAACTAATAGCACATAGATGCTTATGATAATAGAGTGATGTGGTTGTTACACCAGGTCCCTGAATGGGACCGGTACCATATGTGATTATAGTATGTACAACTTTATTTTATGAGATGCAGGTATAGTAGTTTGTTGAATGTTATACTTTCCCTTGCATCCCTATGTTAGTTGTGCCCTCCTTTTGATGTTTTATACTTTACATACTCAGTACATATGTCGTACTAACCCCCTCTTTCTGAGGGGGATGCGTTTCATGCCCGTAGGTACAGACGCGCACTTTGGGGATTCACCAACTTAGGATTCCACTCAGCAAATTTAGAAGAAGCTCCATTGAATCGGAGATGAGTTTTGGTACTAAACCTTCTATGTATATATATATTTATGTGATTACGGGTACGGTGAGGGCCCTGTCCCGCTTTAGTTACTGTTATTACTCTTAGAGGTCAGTGGACATGTACGTGGGTTGTGTATACATGTATATAGGTTGTATATGTATGTGTCAACAGTTGTGCCTATATGTTACGATAGCCTCATCGTCTTATATATTGTCTTGCCTTTTGGCATGCTATGACTCTAATAGGAGACAGGTATTCTTATAGCTAGCAGGGGTATATACGAGTGTCCAGTTTGGGCAGCCATAATGGCCTGCGAGGTTGGGTCATGACAAAAGTGGTATCAGAGTGGTCCTTCCTAGGAATGTCCACAGACCATGTCTAGTAGATTCTTGTTTATTGGTGTGTTGTGCACCACATCTATAAGTAGGAGGCTACAGGACATTTAGGATTTTATATTTCTTTCTTATGTTAGATCGTGCGATAGATTTGTGTTCTTAGGATGACCTTTTACTAATCTACCCTTATGCTTGCAGTAATGCCTCCGAGGAAACCAACAACTGCCTAGAAAGAAAAGTCGGCAGCGGGGGAAACCAATCAAGCCCTGAGAGTTACTAGGGCTCATTTCCAGCCTATGCCGAGAATTGTGCCTCAGTTGGCGAGTTCTACGATGCCTCCACCTCTATAGGAGTTTGGGGCAGCAGCCGCAGGTCCTAAAGCCCTAGTATCAGAGCCTCCATCCCCACAGCAAGGGGCAGGGGATAGAGCTATGAAAGATGAAATACAGTTATTGACCAGACTGATGGTAGGACAATCTCAAAGTCATGGCCTAAATGATGCAAACAGGCAAGGCAGCTTGAGGTTCCATGACTTCCTAGGTGCAATCCCCCAGAATTTCATGGGTCAAGACCTACAGAGGATCCAGAGGAGTTCACTCGGCAAATGCAGTGCACACTGCGAATCATTAGGGCCTCAGAGACTAAGTCGGTTGAATTGGCTTCATATCGGCTGCGTGACATAGTTGCCAACTGGTATGAGTCGTGGGAATTATCGAGGGGTAAGGGTTCTCCTCCAGCCGAATAGGATGAGTTCGTAGAAGCCTTTGTTGGCCATTTTTTGCCTCCAGAAATGAAATGAGCCAGAGTTGATATATTGTTATAGTTGAAACAGAATGGTAGGAGCATTAGAGACTATAGCCTTTAGTTTAAGTCATTGGCAAGACATGCGCCCACTATTGTGGCCGATATGGCTGATAGGGTGCAATTCTATATGATGAGGCTAGATCGTCACCTGATTGATAGTTGTTTGGCCATGACTTCTCAGTAGGGAATAGATAATGCTCGGTCCAAGCATATACATAAGGAGTGGAGGATCAGCACAGAGGGCATCAGTCTGATCGAGATTATGATAGATACTAGAGAAAGAAAACTAAATTAGCTGGTTATTATAGTGATTTTCGAGGTGGGCAACCTCAACAGTATAGCAGATATCCTCTTCAGCCGGCCCAGAGTGCACCTCTATAGTTTGTAGGCAGGAGACTTGATAGCATAGGGTATACGAGCGATGAACAAAGCTCCAGGGTCTCGGGCTCACAGATAAATAAAGGTAGTTGTTTCACTTGCAGTCGTCAAGGCCATTTTATGAGAGATTTCCCACTTAAGAGTAACCCGAGTGGTGCAGCTCAGCCTACTGGGTCGATGGCTGGTTCTTCTTCTGTAGCTATGCGCCTTATGGGGCGGGGTATGCAGGTACTAGTAGGTCATAGTAGAGTCCGTAGGGGACCTTCCAGTGCTAACGGTCCATTAAATCGCATCTACGCCTTGGATAGAAGACAGGATCAGGAGGAGTCACCAAATGTGGTTACAGGTATATTATCAATTTTCTTCCAGAATATACATGCATTGATATTGGGAGCCCTGTGTGGCTGTAATATGATATGGTACATATATATATATGTCGGCCCTATGAGGTAGTGTTGGTATTTCTTGTGTACAAGTTTTTGAGATAGTAAGAAATATAGAGGGAACTCTGCCAAAAAGTTTCCTAAAAAAATTAAAAGAGAATGAGATATGGGATTGTAGTGTGTCTTGAAAGGCCGTGTACACCATAATGATAAGATTTGACTAAACTACAAGTATGGTTGACCTTGAGTAATGAGTTAATTACTGACTAGATGGCAATAGTAACTGGGATATTAATGCTGGTATGGTAGAAATGGACCTAGAAAAGACTTATGATACTAAAGATGCTTTAGAGAGGACTAGTATATCTTGATTGACGAATATATGAAGGCACCGACTGAATTGATAAACAGGGAGAAATTGTAATGAGTTATAGCTAAATGAGTAATGGTGTGATTGAGACAAGAGTACAAGGGAAAGAGAATGGTGACGGATATGATGTATGAATAAAACAACTCATGAGATATTAAGAATATTAAACAACTCATGGCCATTTTCTTGACTTCCAAAAGATATGTTATTATGCCTTGATACGAGTAGATGACTCCAAAAGTGCTACTTGATGCAAACTATAAGGACACTCCAAAGGTACTTTTTATGGCTATTGTCTTAATTTTTGAGTGATAGTTCATTTTGATTATTTCAACAGGTCTCCAATGATGGTTTAAATTACATATGGTTACTCACTACTCCACTCGTGCATACTTTGATACATCTTTCACTGAGTCCCGGGCCGGCTATAATATACTTATATGATAAATGGATCAGGCCAAACACTCTTCGGCACTATTATATGAGATATGGATCAGGTCGAACATTCCTCGGCATTACTGTATGATAAATACATCAGGCCGAATACTCTTCGGCATTATTATATGACATATGGATTGGGTCGAATGTTCCTTGACATTACTATATGATAAATGGATCGGGCTGAACGCTCTTCGGCATTATTATATGACATATGGATTGGGTCAAACGTTCCTCAACATTACTATATGATAAATAGATCAGGCCATACATTCCTCACCATTATTATATGAGATAGCACTAATAGCACATCGATAGATGCTTATGATAACAGAGTGATATGGTTGTTACACCGGGTCCCTGAACGGTACGGGTACCATATATGATGATAGTATGTACAACTTTATTTTATGAGATGCAGGTACATTGGTTTGTTGAATGTTATACTTGCCCTTGCATCCCTATGCTAGTTGTGCCCTCCTTTTGATGTTTTATACTTTACATACTCAGTACATATGTCGTACTAACCCCCTCTTTCTGAGGGGGATGCGTTTCATGCCCGTAGGTACAGGCGCGCGCTTTGGGGATTCACCAACTTAGGATTCCACTCAGTAAATTTGGAAGAAGCTCCATTGAATCGGAGCTGAGTTTTGGTACTAAACCTTCTATGTATATATATATATTCATGTGATTACGGGTACGGCGAGGGACCTGTCCCGCCTTAGTTAGTGTTCTTACGCTTAGAGGTCGGTGGACATGTACGTGGGTTGTGTATACATGTGTATAGGTTGTATATGTATGTGTGAACAGTTGTGCCTATATGTTATGATAGCCTCATCGGCTTATATATTGTCTTGCCTTTTGGCATGCTATGACTCAAATAGGAGACAGGTATGCTTATAGCTAGTAGGGGTATATACGAGTTCCAATTTGGGCACCCATTATGGCCTGCGGGGTTGGGTCGTGACAAGGTAGATTTACTCTTTAATAGAGGCTATGTCTCTTTGTTATTGTTCGAAGAAATGGCTAAGTGACATTCCAGGCGGACATACATCAAACTGTATGGTTTGCGGTCTTTGTTCAACTGCTTTAATAAGTTTGGCATTTTGAGTGGACATCTGTTCGAGAAGAAAGGCCAAACAACCACGCGAGATTGGAGACCCCAATAACTTTCTTATTTGACTAGGCAGTTTGAAACCATATGCCAACAAAATCAGAAAACATACAACTACAACTACGAATCAATAGGCAATAAACACGTCCTTATAGGCTGCGCCATAACAACTCTTCTAGATTCAAACCACAATGACTCTCTTACTCTAATTATAAATCTTATGATAGATGGTACAACCTTTCTTGACATAATATGGGCTTTTACGACCTCCTTTCCTATGCACCCTTTAAGAGTCGGTCACTCGGTTCTACTCTATCATTATCGGTTTACATACTAATACTTTCAAAGAGTAATGTAATTACAATAGACGGTGTGATGGTAAAATCAAACTTGTAGTTGCATCAAGCTAAAATTGATAAACTTAGAAAGTCATTGAAATTCCAACAAGCAAGTTTGCCAGGTGTTTTCTTTACCTCACTACTCTTACTACCAGACCAAACTTTCCGTCCCCCCAAGACTGAAGAACAAGAGCTAGGTTTAGCCAATAATTATATTATTCTTGACAAAAGTTTATATACAAGAGAGTAGTATATTTGTAACACTTGGAAAGACTTAGATGTTACTACTATTTTATCCTAATTTCTAGAGAGAAAACTAAGAAGGTATGTAAGCTGCTTGTTGGCATCTCCTAAGCAGGTGGATAAGCTAATTGTAGGCAACATTCAAGTAGGTGGATAAGGTACCTGTAGATAAACTTGTCTAGAATGTTTTATGATAAACTTGGCTAGGAAGTTTGATGGCAAGATTGACTAGGAAACTTAGTGGTAATTTTTGACGGATGATGTGGGTAAATGGTAATTTTGTGGTGAGGTGGTAAATGCACATGTAATAGGATAAAACACGATTGTACATGGTTGAAGGTCTTAGA
Source organism: Solanum dulcamara (assembly GCF_947179165.1). Lineage (NCBI taxonomy): Eukaryota > Viridiplantae > Streptophyta > Magnoliopsida > Solanales > Solanaceae > Solanum > Solanum dulcamara. The sequence continues at coordinate 15,172,356 of NC_077237.1, read as the reverse complement.
GTTAGGCTTGAACGCCCTTCTTTCATTCACCAGTCGAGAGGAATTGATATTCCTCTTTTTTCTTTTTCCAATTTGTGCTTTAATAGTAGTATTCATCGTAGTCTAAATCATGATCAGAGTAGTCACGATCAACAAATACTATTTTGAACTTATCCCAATTCATAGGATCCGCCTCTCTAGTCCTATCACTCTTCCATTGATCAAACCAAATTTGAGAAACACCCTTCAATTGATATGTGGCAAACTCCACCTCTCAACTGGGTTAATTCCCATGATCTAAATAATCTTATGGATGCTATCAACAAACTCTTGTGGATCCTCGTCAAGTTTATAACCCCAAAACTCCATAGGATTTATCCTTATAAATCACGAACACTTGTTACTGTCGTACCCATATTTGGATTCATAGGAGCTACCACCTCATGATTGGCATGTGTCACAACGGCATAAGAAAGCTCTTGATAAGCCTCTTGGAACTTGGTATTGGAAACTTGATCATTCAAAGGCTCATTCGTAGCTTGTAGGAAAAGACTTACTTACTACTCTAACACACGACGTAGATCCTGAAAAAAGTGAGACTTTTCCTTAGATGTTTTATAGCCTCCTATTCATGTATGTGACATTCTTAACATTAATGAATAATACTCTACTTAACATGCCATGTTAGACTCCCTAGGACTCTTCTAAACGATGTGCTTTGATACCAAGTTTATCAAGACCTGAACTAGGGCCAAGCCATGACACGGTAATCATGATGCGAGGAATGCCAACCAAGCCATCATAGCATACATCACATTCATAAGGTAGAGAAACATATAAGAAATAAGAGAAAGTAATCAACTCAATCGAATGAGACTAAGGGTTAACAACTCAATAGATGTCCAATTGGACTACATCATAACATCTTCTAAAGATGCCTCTACTCTAGTCTTTCATGAGGGTTTAGTACAACCTAGTAGATCACCCTCAAAATATAATAGAGTCAAGTAAATAAAAAGAATAAAAGTTATGTCCTCGATAGAATGAGGACTCACCAACTCCTTTGAAATCTACAGCAACTCTAGCCATGAATAGGATAGTAATGAATGTCATCCGCCCCTACATTATGAGACAATATAGGAAAAATATGCATTGGTACATTTTAATGTACTAAGTATGTGAGAGTCATGACCCAAGCTTAGGGCCTAGATGTAACACGGCGAATAAAGAACTCAGAGGTATCTCACCCAAACCTCTTAGCATTCATTGAGCATCTCATCGGTAATGATAAAAAAAATCAAGTGAAAACATAAAAGGATATAGGGATTAAGGGATTTCACATTTAATAAGAGACAAAGTCAACATAACATCATTCACTACGTCCAATAATACCTTCTACCTTAAATATTTGGCGGGGGTTAAGATATGCCCCTAGCTCACCTTCAAGATTTAAGTCAAAAGATACCAAAAGTAATTCAAGAGTCTAAACACAACATAAGCTATAAAGGTAGGAGTATCGTTCCCAGATCATGGGAACTCACCACTAGTAGTAGCCTTTAATGATCAATCTAGCTACGAGTAGGAAAGTGTAGAGTGACGTCAATTCCTACATGGTGATATAATGTAGGAAAAAGTATGGTTAGTACTTTGAATGTACTAAGTATGTGAGCATGCTACAGAATGAAAAACATTAAGACATTTAATAAGAAATATGCATAAGTGAATGCGTACATGAGAAATCATCATTTGAAAACTTAAAACATTCATTTTGTGGGAAAGTGACCTTAACTGGCATTTATGACCATCCGAGCTATTACATGAAATACAACAAAATTCCCTACGTTGGCAAGGGGAGACTACTTATCGGATAGGACTCCATCAACTTTAATCATTTCTTTAACTTTAACTTTAACTTTAAGAACTAATTATGGATCCACTAGCCTAAACAAATGCCTACAAGGGCTCCTATGGTAGAACACAATTAATGAGACAATGGATTGATACTATGATTTCCTTACCAAATCCCACCTCAATGCCGCATTCAGTGCTAAATTAATCCCACTGAATAGTTTAATATGCCAACATAGTCATAGCATATAGCTTGAGAATTCAAAACATAACATTCGGTAGAATAGCTCATTAAAACCTTTATTGATTCAAATATGTGAGAATTGTCCTTATCACATAAACAATCCTTCATTCATATCATTTCAACATTCTTTCATTTCATAAGCCTCCCCTTTTGATAATAGACATTACATTCATAAACATTCATTTGGAGTTAAAAGCTTTCAAGTCAAACTTCATAGAAAACATAGAAAAACTAGGTGGGTTATATTCAATTCATGTTTCAAATATGTTTTTCAAAAGGAACATACATAAACATTATCAATTGAGTCAAATCAAAACATACTTCAAATAACCCACTATTCATTTCAAAGATCCATAATAGCTTGAGATACGAAATTACTGGAAATTCAACAATTAATGCAATTGAGTAGTAATATAAGCATACTTGAACCTAATATCAATAATTTGAACAATAATCTAGCAATCTGAGAAGGATTGAACAATACCCATTTGAAAATTCATAAACCCAAAATAGAAAATTAGGGCATTCATAGGTAGAAATTCATTCATGCAATTTGAGTCAATAAGCACCATTTAAATAATGCTTCATACTAGTAAGAAGAAATTAGAAGTACCCATAAATAATTAATACTTAAATCAAAAGGAATTAGTTGGAAAGGGTTTTGGGATCCGTGGGTGGAAGAACCCATGGCTGAAGAAACCCACATACCTTACAGAGGAACTTGAAGAAGAATCGGAGAAGTCTTGATGGACTTGAACAAGTCTTGATGTTAGGTCTTCAATGGGGAGCTTGAATTATTAGCTTGAGAGTTAATCTTGTAGGAAATTATTTGGAAATGAGGAGGAATGAATTCTAGGGTTCTAGGTAGTGAGGGGGTGGAAACTAACCCCATAAATCATAAAAACCCGCCTATACATGTTCAGGAAAATATCCAAGTTGCGCTCTCTTAATTCTGAAAATTTTCACAAAAATTTGAACTATTCGGGAACAAGTACGCGACGCAGAGATGTTCCTTTTCAGTTCATTTTCTTATGAAATATGTTCATCGAGCTCGGGGCACACAATAACACAATTTACACATAAAATGCATGCATCAAATGCGTTTTAAGTGTAATTTTTTGTGCTATGTCAAATTTTACAAAATTTGAGTTCAACTTGAGCTCGTACAAATTTGCTCTATCAGGGAACAACTCTGCTTTGCACCTTTATCGTAGAGTTTTCTCTTTTGGCCAATTCTTGAAAAATTTCATATCACAAAATACGAGTCCAAAAAAACATCCAAAGCCATTTTTCCTCTGTTTTACCTTATTACTAGACATTCCAACCCTCAAAACCAATGGGACCATACGATATCTCCCTTTTGGAAACATTCATCCTTGAATGAGACAAAACTTTGCTTGAGTAGAGTAGAGTGTAAAGTAATAGCCCATCATGAAAGCAATAGTGCAATTTTAAAATATCACTCAAAACACATTTCATAACTATGCATGCATATGAAAATAAAAGTTGAAATGCAAGGATTTCAAGTAATTTAGCAAGGATGACTCAATACCTTAGTCTTGAATAGAGTGAAAAAGGTGAGGATAACGTTTTATCATAGCCGCTTCCATTTCCCATGTAGCATTTTCAACTGTTGATTCCTCTAAAGGACTTTAATGGATGCAACTTATTTGTTTCTCAATATCTTGACTTGTCAGTTTAAAATTTAAACGAAACCTCTTCATAGGTCAAATTCTCTTCAACATTCACTATCTCCAAAGGAACAATGGAACTAGGATCTCCTACATATTTCCTCAACATAGACACATGGAACATTGGATGATCCATGGCCATTTCTAAAGGTAATTCCAACTCATAAGCAATTTTGCTAACCCACTTTAAGATTCTATAAGGACTTACATACCTAGGTCTCAATTTCCCTTTCATACCAAACTGAACCATACCTTTTATGGGTAAAACTTTCAAATACATCCAATCATCCATATTAAACTCAGGATCCCTTCTTCTTGTATAGGAATAGGACTTTTGATGACTTTGAGATGTCTTTGAACCTTTCTCTAATGATCTTCACTTTCTCTAAATCATCAAGTACTGAATGGGGGCCCAACAAGGCCATCGCACCTACTTCAAACAAACCAATCGGGGATCTACATCATCTCTTATACAAAGCCTAAAAGGGCTCCATCTCAATACTTGAGTGGTAACTATTATTATAGGTAATGTCAATGAATGGTAGATAATTATCCTAATTTCCTTTAAAATACAACACACAAGCCTTTAACATATCCTCTAGTATTTGATTTGTCCTTTCGGCTTGCCCATCAAGATAGAATGCCGTACTCAACTTAACCTTAGTACTAAGGCCCTTTTGAAACAGTCTCCAAAAGTGAAAAGTGAATTAGGTACCACGATCCAAAATGATAAACAATGGCACACCATGCAACCTCACAAACTCTCGAATATACAACTTGGCCATAATCTTCGAGAATATAGGAAGTCTTAACAAGTAGGAAGTGAGCCATCTTATTCATTCTATCAATAATTGCCCAAATCGAATCATGACACTTCCACTTATGAGGCAAACCCACTACAAGATCCATATTCACATATTTCCACTTCTAAGTAGGTATTTCAATATCTTAGTCTAGGCCAACCTACCTTTGATGTTCATCCTTCACTTGTTGAAAATTCATACATTCGGATAGGAACCTTTCTATGTCCTTCTTCATGTCATCCTACCAATAGAACTCTTTTAAGTCTCGGGACATTTTTGTCAAACTAGGATGAACGGAGTATGTAGAATTATGAGCTTCCATTAAGATCAAACTCCTTAGGCCATAACACATAAATGATCTTGGTAATATATCACCCCATCTCCCCTTTGTGAAAACACCTTTACCTTTTTTCATTCACCAACTTCTTTAACTCGACAAGTATCGGGTCAAGGTTTTGTTTTGACTTAACGTCTACCACAAAAGAGGATTCAGACCCATTTTGAACAACCATACCACCATCATTGGTACCACACAACTTCACTCCTAATCTAGCTAACTGGTGAACATATTTTACCAACTCTCTCTTCCCTTCATCAATATGGGTCATGCTCCCTATTGACACTCTACTAAGTGCATCGGCAACCACGTTAGCTTTACCCGGATGATAATGCACACTTGTGTCATTGTCCTTTAAGAGTTCTAGCCATCTCATTTGCCTTAGATTAAGGTCCATTTGGGTGAACACATATTGAAGACTTTTGTGGTCAATATGCACATCTATATGTACCCCATGGAGGTAGTACCATTCAATTTCCTAGAAGCATAGGCTATAACCTTACCATTTTGCATTAAGACACAACCCAAACCAATCTTTGAAGCATCACAATAAACCATAAACCCTTCTAATCCTTTCGGTAGAGTCAAAATAGAAGTGGAGGTAAGTCGATGTTTTAATGTTTGGAAACTCTTTTCATACTCATCCGTCCATATAAATTTTGCTTTCTTTTGGGTAAATATTTTCATAGGAGATGAGATGGAAGAAAATCCTTCGACGAACCTTCTATAGTACCCGGCTAGACCCAAAAAGTTCTTCATGTCTGAAGGAGACAATGGTCTAGGATAATTCTTAACTACCTCCATTTTCTTAAGATCAAATTTGAACCTATCACTAGATACTATGCGATCAAGAAATGTCACCTCCTTCAACCAAAATTCGCACTTACTAAATTTTGCAAATAATTGCCTATCCCTCAATGTTTAAAGGATAACCCTCAAGTGATTCTTATATTCCTCCTCACCCTGAGAGAAAATCAAAAGGTCGTTAATGAAGACCACAATAAAAATATCAAGGTAGGGTTTGAACACTTTATTTATTAGGTCTATAAACACTGTCGGCGCATTTGTTAACCCAAAACTCATCTCCACAAACTTGTAATGACCATACCTTGTTTGGAAGATCATTTTGGAAATGTCACACTCCTTCACCCTTAGTTGGTGATAGACGGACCAAAGGTCAATCTTGGAAAAGTGACTTGCCCCTTGCAATTGATCAAATAAGTCATCTATTCTAGGAATTGGGTACTTGTTCTTAATAGTCACCTTATTCAATTGCTGGTTATCTATGCACATTTGAAGAGACTCGTCCTTTTTTCTTACAAATAGCAGAGGAGCCTCCCTTGGCGAAATATTTAGCCTTATGAAACCCTTTTCTAACAAGTTCTTTATTGTTCCTTCAACTCTTTCAATTTCACCAGGGCCATCTGGTAAGGAGAAATAGATATAGGTTGGTATCGGGGAAGAGATCGATACCAAAATTAACTTTCCTTTTGGGAGGAATACTTGGAAGGTTACCGAGAAAGACATCAGGAAAATCATTTACTATGGAGACCGACTCAAGAGGAGGAATTTTGGATTAAACATCCCTAACCCTCAAAATGTGATAAATACAACCCTTAGCAATCAATATTCGGTCCTTAAGATAAGAAATGAACTTACCCTTAACTATCGAATCAAGACTCCCTTATTCAAGAATGGACTCCCTTGGAAGTTAGAACTTGACTCGATGAGTCGTATAATTTATAGAAACATAAGATACATGTAACAAATCCATCCCAAATATAACATCGAAATCTACCATGTCAAGTTCTATGAGATCACATGGAACAACTTTATGCAAGATGGACATGGGACAAGCCTTATAGACTTTTCTAGCCACAACCATCTCATTAACATGGGTAGATACAAAATAAAGCTCTACTAAAATTTTGGGAAATAAATAAAACCTATTTTCTAAGAATTGAGTAAAAAATAATAAGTTTGCACCCAGATCCAACAATGCATATACATCAAAATTAAAAATCTTTAACATACCGGTAACCACATTTGGTGCTTGCTCAAGCTCTTGCCTCCTATGCAAGGTGTAGAAGGGTTAGTGTATTGACCACCTCCGTGAGATTTGTTTCCATGATAAACTTAGCCTTGTGGCCTACCACTACCCCCTCTACAATTCCGAGCATGATGACCCGATTTGCCATGTTTGAAGCACGTATTTGAGCCTACCAAGCACTCTCCTTTGTGGGTTCTCCCATACTTCTTACATGGGGGAAATCTTGGGCACTAATATTTTCTCTTGGAACTATTGGGTTGGGACCCTTTTCCTTGTTGAACTTGGGAGAAGGAGTATTGATGGAACATTCTCCCACAAATTGTGGCCCACCTTGGCCTTTGCCATTGTTACTATAATCGAACCTTTGAGGGTTGAACCCTCCACCATCCACTCTAGCCTTTCTGAACCCCCTTGATCTCTCCCTTAACTTCTCTTCTTCTATTTGTTCCACCTAAGTCATTAACCAGGAGATGTCAATCTCATAGACCAACATGGCCATTTTGCACTCCTTCGACACCAATCTTGAGACACCGAAAATAAACTTGCTCATCCTAGCCCTTGGGTCGAAGACTATGAAAGGAGTATACTTTGACAACTTAGTGAATTTGAAGGCATACTTCCTTACACTCATACTCCCTTGATGGAAGTTGATGAAATCTTTGATTTTGTCCTCCTTTAGATCCGATGGGAAAAGCGATCTAGGAAGGCACCTTTGAACTCTTCTAATCCTATCAGCCCTATTTTTCATCTCTCGTAACAAACTATTGTTCGTACCACGCTCGAGCCATGCCTTTGGATTGATAGGCCACTAGCTCAGACTTCTCATTCAGTGGAACACCTATGCTAGCCACAATTCGGTACACCTCAACAATGAACTCCATATAGTCCTCATCTAGTTTAGAACCATTGAACTCGAGTGGATTCATCCTTTGAAAATCCTAAATCGTAGAGGCTGAATTTTATATTTGGAGAGGAAGAACACCTTAATTCCCTTGGTTGGCTATGATGTGATTCAAAAACATAATGATATTATGAAACTCATCATGGGTTACCCATTCCAAATGTTGTGGGGAATTGGGAATAAGAGGATCTTGGTCCTTATCATCAACCCTTGCTCTTGGAGGTGATCTTCCATGAGAAAATATCTAGAGAATACAAAATTGGTTGTTAGTTACAGGAAGGCTTAGGACACCCTAAGGCATGACATGAATTTGGAAGAAGTGAAAGGTTTCCTAAATGTCCCATAGTCTCCTATTCATAGGTGTGGTGTGCTTCACAACCATGAACAAGATCCTATTTGACGTGGTATATTGGACTCTGAGGACCATTTCAAAACCTCAAGCTTTGATATAGAGTTTTTCATAGCCCAACCCTGGGGCCTAGATGTAACACGGTAAATGAAGCACCCAGAGATACCTCACTAGAACTTTTTAGCATTCATTAAGCATCTCATCGATAATAATAAACAAATCGGGTAGAAACATAAAGGGATATAGGGACTAAGGGATTTCACATTCAATAAGAATCAAAGTCAACATAACATTATTCACTACTTCCAATAATACCTTCCACCTTAAAGACTTGGCGGGGGCTAAGACATATCTCTAGCTCACCTTCAAGATATAAGTCAAAAGATACCAAAAGTAATTCAAGAGTCTAAACACAACATAAGATAGAAAGGTAGGAGTATCATTCCTGGATCATGGGAACTCACCACTAGTAGTAGCCTTCAATGATCAATCTAACCACGGGTAAGAGAGTGTGGAGCGACATTAATTCATAAATAGTGATATTATGTAGGCAAAAGTATGCGTTAGTACTTTGAATGTACTAAGTATGTGAGCATGCTATAGAATAAAAAATAATAAGACATCTAATAAGTAATACGCATAAGTGAATGCGTGCATGAGAAATCATCATATAAAAACTTAAAACATTCATTTTGTGGGAAAGTGACCTTAACTGGCATTTATGACCATCCGAGCTATTACATGAAATACAACAAAATTCCCTACGTTGGCAAGGGAGACTACTTATCGGATAGGACTCCATCAACTTTAATCATTTCTTTAACTTTAACTTTAACTTTAAGAACTAATTATGGATCCACTAGCTTAAACAAATGCCTACAAGGGCTCCTATGGTAGAACACAATTAATGAGACAATGGATTGATACTATGATTTCCTTACCAAATCCCACCTCAATGCCGCATTCAGTGCTAAATTAATCCCATTGAATAGTTTAATATGCCAACATAGTCATAGCATATAGCTTGAGAATTCAAAACATAACATTCGGTAGAATAGCTCATTAAAACCTTTATTGATTCAAATATGTGAGAATTGTCCTTATCACATAAACAATCCTTCATTCATATCATTTCAACATTCTTTCATTTCATAAGCCTCCCCTTTTGATAATAGACATTACATTCATAAACATTCATTTGGAGTTAAAAGCTTTCAAGTCAAACTTCATAGAAAACATAGAAAAACTAGGTGGGTTATATTCAATTCATGTTTCAAATATGTTTTTCAAAAGGAACATACATAAACATTATCAATTGAGTCAAATCAAAACATACTTCAAATAACCCACTATTCATTTCAAAGATCCATAATAGCTTGAGATACGAAATTACTGGAAATTCAACAATTAATGCAATTGAGTAGTAATATAAGCATACTTGAACCTAATATCAATAATTTGAACAATAATCTAGCAATCTGAGAAGGATTGAACAATACCCATTTGAAAATTCATAAACCCAAAATAGAAAATTAGGGCATTCATAGGTAGAAATTCATTCATGCAATTTGAGTCAATAAGCACCATTTAAATAATGCTTCATACTAGTAAGAAGAAATTAGAAGTACCCATAAATAATTAATACTTGAATCAAAAGGAATTAGTTGGAAAGGGTTTTGGGATCCGTGGGTGGAAGAACCCATGGCTGAAGAAACCCACATACCTTACAGAGGAACTTGAAGAAAAATCGGAGAAGTCTTGATGTTAGGTCTTCAATGGAGAGATTCAAAGGTAATCTTGTAGGAGGTGATTTGGAAATGAGGAGGAATGAATTCTAGGTAGTGAGAAAGGTGAAAAATAACCGTATAAATCATCAAACCCTGCCTAAACATATTTAGGGAAATGTCTAAGTTTCCCTCTCTTAAATTTGGAAATTTTTACACAAATTTTAATGATCCGTGACAAGTCTGCGATGCATAGATGTCCTATTTCAGTTCATCTTCTTCTAAAATAGGTAAATCAAGCTCGGGGCACATAATTTACACATAAAATACATGTGTCAAATGCATTTTATGTACAATTTACTGCGCTAGGTCAAATTTGAGTTCAACTTTAGCTTAGAAAAATTAGCTCAATCAGGGAACAACTCCGCAATGCGCCTTGGTTGCGCAGTCTTTTATTTTGTCCAATTGTTGAAAAACTTTATCTCATTGAATACAAGTCCGGAAAATTCTCCGAAGTCATTTTCCCTCTATTTTACCTTACTACTACACATTCCAACCCTCAAAACCCATGGGACCTTATAGTGAGGTATACATGAACAATTAAAGGAAAGTAAATAATATGTCATAAGATGCATGGCCATTCATAATGAGCATGAGTAAAACTTTAAACATTTGTAAATATATGAAATTCATGGGCAATGCATATCATAAAATTTTCATAAACTCATACCTTTGATATTTAACTTGTGTAGGATAAGTCCTTTAATCGATATTTAAGACCTTGCAAGCTATTAAATGGAATCTGATGGAACCCTCATCGAAAGGGGAGGCTACCTTGACAAGGTATGCTTCTTCATGATACTCATCTTAACCCAAATCAACTGTTCTATATATGGATCCACTATCTAGATCATGAAGGAAATCCTACGCCGGTAATGTAGTTTGGGACTTTAGGTTGCTACTAGGATTCCCTTAGGCAACTAACTGTGTTATCAGACCAAACCCCACCTAGAAGCCCTCTCGGTTCTTAGAAAATATCCCAAAGTGAACTTATAAAACATGATCGTAACATAGGGAAATATAGTAATTGCCTATCAATCCATCTTTGTAAATTAACATAAGAATAGCTCATTAACTTAGTGATTCATAAGAATCCATAACTTCAGTGAGAATTGTACTTATTAACATCTTTAACATGATTGTATGAGAATTGGACTTATCACACAATAATAATTTTTTTGATCTTAACTTAGATCATCATCATAACTTTCATCATAAAATCATAATCTCAACTTTAAATCAGGAAAACTTTACTTGAAAATTATCAAACTCATAATCTATTCATGAAAACCATCTTTAAATTCATAATCACAACTTGGAAATAGATTTATGCATGGGCATTCATAATTCAACTTAAGATTATGAAATTCATATGAAAACATGGATATAATGATCATAGATAACATCTAAAAATAGAATTTAATCACTCCAATATAATTTATCAAAACTAGGGATCATAATCAATTGAAATTGAATGAAACTTTGAGAAAATCTTAGGACTTCATGGATGAAAGGAACCCATGAATAAATCCTCACATACCTTGATCGAAATCACTTAGAATTGATAAGAAACCTTGGAAGAAATATGAAAACCCTAGCTTGAGCTTTCAAGAGAAACCTTGAGAGAATTGAGTTCCTTGCCTTAGAGAATTTTGGGAAAATAATTTTAAAATGAGGGAATTTCAAAGAATTTGGTATTTATAGGGTTGAACTTGGCCCTCTTTGTGTCTAGGCTCATTGAACTAAACTTGAGAAATGATAAAATTACCCCTAATTAAATCTAAAATTTAGCAATACGAGACCCTTTCTACGGGTCATAGAAGAAATGAAGAGTCATCAAAATGACTCATCTTGTAGTCTTTGGAAAATTGCTTAAAATCATGTCTTTGAAGTTTTCAAATGGGTCCTTTCTACGACCCATCAACGTATCTACGAGTCGTCATTTGGACTCGTTCTGCAGGTCCCCAAACCTGCAGTTCTAAGGACTCTGAGGATAACCAGAAGTGTTTCAATACATCTTTCGGTGCTTGAAGAACCACCATAACTAGTCTGACCAATATTAAACCATTTGTGCTATTTGTACCCTAAATTTTTGCATACACTGGTCTGGCCTGATAACCCTGGTTTCCAAGACCCGAATACTCGTTACCTTTATTTGAATAACTTATGAACTAACCTTGTCGACAGAACCTCTTGGTGTTATGTCATGACCCAAGCTTGGCACGAGGCGCAACAAAAGAATTATTATCTTGATGGATCCCAACCAAGCCTCTTAGCATATAATTCATTAGCATACCTAAGGTAAATAAAGTAATAGTGCAAGACATAGATGCAGAAATCAAATCTCAACATGAAAGTCTCAATGAGAAAAATGACATAGACTTCATAAATCCAACATGCCTCTACTGACTAGATGGGGGCATAAGACAAGCTCCTAGCTCACCCAGTATAAGATATGAAAGAAAGTAATAAGCTCATAAAAACATTTCACATCCTCAGAACATAAGGACATACCATAAATACTAGTGTAATAAGCTCTAGCCACAAATAAGAGAATAAGCGTAATCGTCAGATCCTACATTTTGAAATAATATAGGCAAAAAAATATGTGTTAGTACATGGAATGCACTAAGTATGTGAGAAGTATGATGAAGTATGAAACATAAGATGTAAAACCAATATCTCAAAACATGAATAAAACCATAAAAACCTTGAAGACATCATAACTATTGGTCAATGTACCAAAACATCATCTTCATAAGAACTTTATAACTTTTCTTTAATTGGTGTAGAATAGGACCTTAATGACACTTAAGACCATGCAAGTTATTATATAGAATTCGATGATTTCCACATCAAGAACAGGGAGGCAATATTGTTAGGGTAGACTCCATCATGGTACTCTCTTTAACTATGTTGTATGTAGATCCACTAGGTTTGCCATATTGGCATCTTTAAATCTACGTGGAAAATGTAGTTAATGAGTAAAGGTTGCTATTAGGATTCCCTCAGGTAGCTACAATGGCTACCAGACCAAACCCCACCTTAAATTTCTCTCCATGCTAAGTCTTTATCCCAATGGAACTTTTATGAAACATAGTTATTAACATTATTAGAAAAGATAATAATATATATTAGTCCAACTTTATGAAGATAACATAAGAATAGCTCATCTATTAACTTCGTCAGGAATGTGTGGGGAATTTCCATCACATCCTTTAATTTATTTTACATGATTATGCAATAATTGTCCTTATTGCACCATAACTTCTTTTTTTTAAAGCATATTTGAACATCATTCATATAGCTTTCATTGAAATAACTTGAAATCATGACTATAACTCATAAATCATGCTTGAAACTGGCATATAACATAGGTTTTTAAAATTCATCTTGAAATCATGCGATGCAATGTGAATTATGCATAATTAGACTAATAGCATTGAAATATATCATAATTAAGAATACCTAATGCAAATCATAAAATTAGGGATTTTAGAAGAAGAATTCATAACAGATTTGAGAAGAAATGTTTGGGATTCCAAGGGTGAAAGTGCCCAAGGATGAATTTATACATACCTTGACCTTTAGAGACCCTAAGTTGTAGAGAATTGAATCTTGACCTTGAATAAACCCTTAGAATTTTTGAGGAAGAAGGAAACTTGGAGATCTATCCCTGAAGACCCTAGCTAGAACAAGCTAGAAATGATCTGGAAAATTGCATAAGATGCTGACCACATGACCCTTCACTAGAAGTATTGAGCTTCACGACTCATGAAGATGGTCAATGAATATGTCTTGGCATCAGGGAAAATGGTAAGGGAAGGACCACATAGGAATATAAGGTCCGTGGTTCTTACCATGGACCATAAAGCCATCCATGATCCTTAACCTTAGGACCTTGGAGCATACAAGGTGTCTTTAAGTTATTTTAAGTATTTTGCTAATGTGACTGAAAAGGTGATTGGACCAAGTGGTTTTTTTGGGGCCAACAATGATCTTCGAATGTCGCCCATGCCTAAGGTACCCTCTCAAAAATGAGAAACTTAGAATCTCAACATAGAGTTTAAGAGTCCTAGGGTGATTATGAATTCTTGTCTAGTAAAATATTGCTTATGGGTGTGTCGTACACCACACTTACAATCAGGAGGCTACAAGACATTACGAATTTTTCAACTTCTTCATATTTTGAATTATTCTAAAGAGCTTAACTCTAAAAAGGTTCCTTCCTAATTTGTGTGTTTATTCATTTGTATATAATTCCTTGTAAGCATATCGCCAGCTAGAGGAACGCCACTAGCACTAAGGTTCTACAGTGTGAGATACCCCTACCTTCTAAGTGAGGCCTAGTGGTCGACCTACCTGATCTATGTAGGAACACCAAATGCCTACTATTCAGTTGATTCCTACTTTGGAGGTAGATTTCACAGGAGAAATTGCTATGCTCACTCTATTGGTAGAATCTCGGAAACGTAACCAAAGTTCACCATCTCTTATCTTTAGCTCTCAAGAGTTGTCACCTTTGGTGATGATTTGAGATTTTTTGAGGATGAACCCACTAGTTTTCACGGGGTTTAAAGGTAGAGGAGGACCTAGTAAACTTCATTGATAAGATGTGGAAAATTTTGAAAGTGATGCATGCTATTAAAGTTGAGGGAGCTGAGGTTTTATTCTTACCATCTCAAGGATATGGAAAATGTGTGGTACAACAAGTGGGATGAAGGTCGATGTTAGGATGTTGAGCCTGTTATTTGGGATGTGTTTGAGGGTGCTTTACTTGATCATTTATTTCATAGAGAATTAAGGGAAGTTAGGGTTAAAGAGTTTGTGAACCTGAAATAAGAGGGAATGATAGTGAAAGAGTATGGTCTTAAGTTCATCTAACTATATAGATAGGCTCCGGATATGAACCCAGACATTAGATCTAAGATGATAAAAAATGTCTCTAGCCTGGGCAAACATGTGAAGATGAAGTTTAAGGTCTCTCTATTGATTTCTGACTTGGATATTTCTAGGCTTATGGTTTATGCTTAGCAGGTTGAGGAGGATAAAAAGAAAAATAAAGAGAATTAATTGATCAAGAAAGCCAAATCAGTTGGGCATGAGATTGGCAGAAGCAATGGCAATAGGTTATTTTTTCAGAAAAGATCTTCTAACTATGCTCCATCATGAGCAAGTGCACCTATACCTAATTTCAGGTATGAGAAGAAGTTGTAGAGCCAACAAAACTTTGGAGCCCAGGGTTCTAAATCCTATGGGACTGTAGCTCAAGTTTCAAAAGGGAAACCCCTTGCAACAAGGGTGGTAGACTATATTTGGGAGAATATAGATAAGGCGCAAATGGGTGCTACGAATGTGGTAAGTTTGGCCATTTTCAGAGAGAGTATCCGATGTGGGGTGAGAGATCCCAATACTCTTCTGTAGTACCACCGATTTGAGTTAATTAGAGAGATAGTACTTCAGGTATATAAGGAGGTTCAAACCACATATATGATATGACGAGTCGCCAGAATCAGGAGAATGCTCCTGATATTGTCATTAGTATGCTCTGAGTCTTTTTTTTATATATATTTATACTTTGCATGATCCGGGTGTGGCTTTGTATTATGTGACTTCTTATGTGGATAATAAGTTTAAGATCCTTCCTAAGCGTCTTCTTGATCCTTTCAGTGTTTGTACTCTTGTTGGTAAGTCTATTCTAGCTGAGGGGTCTATAGAGATTGTCCTACGTCCATCTATCACTAATATACCATAGCTAACTTAGTTGGCTATACATAGTTGATTTTGATTTTATTCTTGACATGGACTATCTATATTCTTGTTATGTTAGGGTTATTGTATAACTCAAGTTGTGGCTTTGGAAAACATTATAGAGTGGAAAGGTAGTCCAGCAATGCCTATGGAAAAATTCATTTCATACCTTAGGGCCATAAATTTAAAATTCAAGGGTTGTACATACCACATTGTTCGAGTCGGAGGTGATAGTGCGGAGGCTCTATCCCTTGAGTCATTTCTTGTTTTCAATGAGTTTCTTGAGGCTTTTCATGATGATCTGCCCACAGTCCCTCCTGAAATGAGGATTGACTTAGGGATTGATGTTCTTTCTAATACATAACCTATATTTATTCTTCCATATAGAATGGTTTCTGTTGAGCTGGAAGAATTAAAAGAGTAATTGGAAGATTTATTAGATAAGAGATTCATTAGGCCAAGTGTCTTACCTTGTGGCGCTTCTATCCGATTCATGCAAAAGAAAGATGGATCCTTGCAAATGTGCATTGACTATCATGAACTAAAAAAGGTTACTATAAATAACAAGTACCCTCTCCTAACAATTGATGATCTGTTTGACCAGCTTCAGGGTGTTACTTGTTTCTCAAAGATCGACCTCATATCAGGCTATCATCAGTTGAAAGTAAGAGAATATGACATCCTGAAGACAGCCTTCAAAACTAGGTATGGTCACTATGGGTTTCTAGTTACGTCCTTTTATTTAAATAACACTCCTACGTCATTTATAAACCTCATGAATAGAGTGTTCAAGCAGTATTTAGATATGTTTGTGATTGTTTTTATCGATAACATACTGATCTATTCGAGGAATGATAAGGAGAATGTTAACCATCTTATAATTATCCTCCAAAGCCTCAAGGAAAAAGAGTTATATTTTAAGTTTTCAAAGTGTGAGTTCTGTCTTTCATCCTTAGCATTCTTAGGCCATATTATTTCTGCAGATTATATTCGAGTTGATACACAGAAGATTGAGGCAGCAAACAACTGGCTAAGGCCCACATCCCTGACTGACATAAGAAGTTTCTTGAGTTTGAATGGCTCTATTGTAGGTTTATTGAAGGATTTTCATCCATATCATTGCCAGTGACTAAACTGATGCAAAAGAAGGCTAAGTTCTAATAGTGGGACACTTGTGAAAAGAGTTTTCAAGAGTTGAAAATAAGGCTGACTACTGCTCCAATATTTTCCCTACCCTAGGAACAAATGATTTTGTTATCCATTGTGAGGCGTTTAGAGTCGGATTAGGTATTTTGTTGATACATAAAGATAAGGTTATTACATATGCTTCGAGACAACTTAAAATTCATAAGAGAAATTACCTAACTCATAAACTTGAGTTCGCAGCCGTAGTATTTGCTGTCAAGATTTGATGTCACTATCTCTTTGGCATGCATATTGATGTATTTACTGATCACAAGAATTTATAGTAGGTGTTTAGATAGAAAGAGTTGAATCTGCGATAGAGAAGATGGCTCAAAATTCTCAAAGATTATGACATAAGTATCCTCTATCACCCAGGTAAAGCTAATGTGGTTGTGGATTATCTTAGCAGCTTATATATGGAGAGTACAACCTATGTAGAAGAAGAAAAGAGAGAGTTGGCTAAAGAGGTGCGTAGACTTGCACATTATGAGTATAACTTATTGGATTTAGTGAAGGTGGCGCTATTTTCTAGAATGGGCAAAGGAAAAGCAAGTCCAAGATCCTATCCTATTCCAGCTAGAAGATGATGTTCATAAGCAGAAGGTTATGACTTTCAGCAAAGGTGGATATAAGGTGTTTAGGTAACAAGGCAGGTTGTGTAATCCAAATACTGATGGCATTCGAGAGAAGATCATAGCAGAGGCTCATAGCTCCAAGTATTCTATACATCAAGGTACTACAAAGATGTACCACAACTTGAAGGAAGTATATTAGTGGAAAGGAATGACAAGAGAGATAACAGAGTTTGTGTCCAATTGCCCAAATTGCCTGTAGGTCAAAGTTTAACATCAAAGGCCTTGTGGTGTAGCTCAGAACTTTGAGATTCCATAATGGAAGTGGGAGATAATCAACATAGACTTCATCATATGTTTATTGCGATCTCCCAAATAGCATGATTCGATTTGGGTGATTGTGGATAGGATGACCAAATCAACCAAGTTCTTGCACATTAAGACTACGGACTTAGTAGAGGACTATGCAAAGTTGTATATCTGAGAGATAGTCAGATTTTATAGAGTTCCCTTTTCCATTATCTCAGACAAAGGTACCCAATTCACTGTCTAATTTTGGAGGTCTTTCCAAAAATGTTTGGGATCAAAAGTGTATCTTAACACCTCTTTCCATCCGCAAGAAAAAATGGTGAGGTAGAGCACACCATATAGACCCTTGAGAATATGTGAGAGCATCTGTCATTGATTTCAAAGGCAGTTGGGATGAACATTTTCCACTCATTATTTTACTTAGAATAACAACTTCCATTAAAGTATCTAATTGGATCCATATGAGGCTCTTTATGGTAGGAGATATAGATCGTCGATCGGCTAGTTTGAGGTAGGTAAAGCTGAATTGATTAGGCTAAAACCAGTGCATCAAGCTATTAAGAAGGTCAAGATTATTCAACAAAGGCTGAAGACTGCTCAAAGTCAATAAAAGCTTATATTGACGTTAGGATAAGGGACTTGGAGTTCGAGGAGAATGATTGAGTGTATCTAAAACTTTCACCCAAGAAGGGAGTTATTAGGTTTGGTAGGAAAGAAAAGTTAAGTCAACGTTATATTTGACCTTATTAGATTGTGAAGAGAGTGGGTAATGTAACCTACGAGTTGGAGCTACTACCAGAGTTAGATATTGTCAAACAAGTATTCCATATCTCCATGATTAAGAAGTGCTTAGGAGATCCTTCACTTGTTATTCCAAGTGAAAACATTGGGGTGAAAGAGATTTTGACTTATGAGGAGACACCAGTTTATATTCTTTATCATTAGGTTCATAAATTGAGATCCAAATAGGTCGCTTCAGTTAAAGTCCAATAGAAAAACCAATTTGTTGAGGAAGCTACATGGGAAGCTGAAGAGGATATGAAGGCAAAATACCCTCATCTATTTGTTCCTTGTAATGATGACATTGATGCTTAGGTTCCTTTTTTCGATCTTTTAGTTCATGTTCATTCTGAGTCTAAGTATGTGATAAGTATTCTTGAGTTCGAGTAATAATTCTTTCATTGTTTGAATATTTCTGAGTTCTTGATTTGCATTGTTACTTTGATTGAGTTCCTAGCTTGTCCATCATTTGAGGACGAATGATTCTAAGGGGGAGATATTTTAACACAAGTCATTAGCCGGAACAAACTAGAAATGATATAGAAAACTACATCACAGGCTATATTAACTTCACGGACTGTGAAGATGGTCCATGAAAAAGGCCTGGCATCAGGAAAAAAGGTAAGGGAACAAACTCGGAGGGTTTTATGGCTCGTGGTTCTTACCACGGACCGTAAAGCCATCCATGATCCTTAACTGCGGGACCTTAGAGAATGCAAAGGCCAAGGGAGAGAACTACAACACGTGGTGAACACCATAAGCCATGGTGGTCTCTGTGGTGGCCACCCATCCCAAGCTAGTCTAAGTCAAGGACCACAATACCTCGACACGGACCATGGTAAGTGATACGCAAAGTGGTGGACGTCTGTGAAAGTGCACGACTCAATTTTAATGAAAAGCATTCCAGTTTTTTCCCCACATTTTCCCAACTAAACCCTGCATGTTTAGGGACTGAATATCATTCCCTTAACTCACCCACAAGGGTTTTTCTCTCATTCACACTTAGAAATTTTGAGAGGAGCGATTGGAGAAAAGAAAAAAAGCTAGGGTTCAAGGTCTTCAAGACATTCCTTTTGAATTTCTATTGTCCCTTCAATTTCCAAGTATGTAAAACTAATCACAATGCTGGAATGGGTTTGTCCATGTGCCCTATATATTTCTTTCGTCAGAATTGAGATTGAGTTTGAAATCTAATCCTTTTTGACTTATTTCTTGAATTATTTATGAAATTTCTTATCGAATTCTATATATATATATATATATATATATATATATGAATACATCATGCTGATTTTTATAGTTTGAGTTCTTAATTTACTGTTCATGATTTCTTTTTCATGAACCCCACCCGAGTTGACTATTATTTCATTATATGCATTTATTATGAGATGAAGAGAATTATTTTCATGCTTTTAAGGAATTATGACTTTTAAACTAAGTTTATGCATCTTTTATTGAGGTTTGAAAGAGAATAAGCATTGAGTCTAAATGAGTTGAGCATTGAGTCAAAATGAGTTGAAGCTTAAGTCGAAATGAGTTGAGGATTGAGTTAAATGATTGATTTGATGATTTAGATAAGTTGAGTTTGAGAAGAGTCTAATGAGACTAAATGAGTGGATTTGATCATAAAGATTGATTTAGTACATGAACATATTGAGTCCTATAGGAGTAATATTGAGCACTGCTTTGGGAAAGAGTAAATAATATCTTGAATCCCATAAACTATATAGTCAGCATCAGTGTCACGACCCAACTCCGTAGGCTGGGACTGGTTCCAACCTGGACCCCCATATACTTAATTATCAGATGTAACGAACAATATATAAGAACCCAGTGGGTCATAGTATTTTCATATACTTGTAGCCTCTTTCATTTTATCTTATCACGAAACGGCGTGCAAGACAACAAGGCTGTCATAGTATCTTGATATTTATAATACATCACGTAGGCATAACTGAACAGAACTTACACATATAATCTACACACATGTCTACAGGCCTCTAAAACTATTAATAGTATTATATGGCAGGATAGGGCCCCATTGTACCCTTGAATAAACAACTATATACATTAGAAGGTCGGCACCAAAAGCTAGGCTCCAGAACAGTGGAGCACTTCCGACATAGCTGAGTGGAAATCTTATGCTAGCGGATTCCTGAACTAAATATTTGTACGTGAGGGCATAAAATGCAGCCCTACAAGGAAAGGGGGTCAGTACGATATATGTACTAAGTATATAAAGCATAAAACATCATAACTGAGACAATAGCTGAAATAGGGATGCAGGGGGCAAGTATAACATTTAGCCATGTATCGTACCTGCATCTTATAAAATAAAGGCATACATGTTATCATCACGTACTGTATCCGGTCCATTCGGGGACTTGTGTAATAACTATATTATTTTTTTATCATAAGAATATTTATACCATTAGTGTTGTGGAACGTACAACCTGATCCATGTATATACAAAGTACATGCCGAGGAACGATGGCCCGATCCACATATCTTATAATAATGCCGAAGAACGATTGGCCGATCCGTATATCGTGTAACAATGTCGAGGAAATAAGGCCCAATCCGTATATCGTGTAAGAATGCCGAGGAATGACGGCCCGATACATATATCATTTAACAATGCCAAGGAATGATGGCCCGATCCATATATCATGTAACAATGCCAAGGAACGACTTCCCAATCCATATATCATGTAACAATGCCAAGGAATGACGTCCCAATCCGTATATCATGTAACAATGCCGAGGTAAGATGGCCCAATTTGTAAATATCATAACATGCCATGGAACGTACGACCCGATCTTTACATAGCAAAATATATCGAGGTACGTTCGGTCTGATCCATATATATCATAATGTATATATGTGCACGTACAACTTTGTAACATATCAAACATCTATTAGATATCACCATAAATTACGTTCAAGAGCCTCTAGGTATAGGAGCTTACACATCCCAACACTATTCAACCTATAGGAGGCTCAATGGTCGTAGTTCAACTATTTCAAGGACCTTATCATTCAAAAGTAGGTACAAGTCATGAGTTACATCCAGAATCTATA
Source organism: Solanum dulcamara (assembly GCF_947179165.1). Classification (NCBI taxonomy): domain Eukaryota; kingdom Viridiplantae; phylum Streptophyta; class Magnoliopsida; order Solanales; family Solanaceae; genus Solanum; species Solanum dulcamara. The sequence continues at coordinate 15,150,691 of NC_077237.1, read as the reverse complement.
AATGGGGCTATATCCAAATTCATGTTCTATAGTACCTATAGTCTAGTCTTTCTAGAAGTAGGAAAAGACAAGCTTTACATTTACCACTTCCTATAACATGGAAGACTTGAAAAGTAATGACTCAACTTGTTACAGGAGTTCTAATCAGTAGGAAGTGAACAAGTGCCTTAACTCACACTCAGAGTTTTAAGAGTGGAATAACTTCAAAATTCATATCCATAATACTTACATCTAAGTCATGCCAAAAGAGAGTAATAATAACTTTATATATACTACTTTGCAGCATATAAAAGGCTTGAGGAATGGAAGCTTAACTACTTTAAGAGTCTTAACATTCAACAGTGAAAACGAATTATGAATCATGAATCATGTTCAGAGCTCATGAATAGAATTACCCCAGGATTCATACACATATCATTTACCACTTAAATCTAAGACATGCCCAAAAGAAAGGAGAGACAGGCTTTACATACCTCTTACGGACTTCTCTTAACCACGTTTACGTCGTCGCCCTCCAAACCTAGTTAACATGGAGGCAATACAAGTATCAATAACCCTTGGCCTACCAGCACCTTAGGATACACATGAGTATTCATAGAAATCAACCCCTTGTTTGCCTTCTCGACTAGTTCCTTAACTAGTTAAGGAGTTAACTAAAATTGGGCAGCATCTCCCCTATAATATGCCCTATACGAATTTCCAATTACACTCCTAATAACTACATCCAACAAAGAACAACAACTATCAGAATACACACAAGTAATTCACTTCAACAAAATAGAAACCCCCAAACAACTTGCTCAAAACTATCAAAACGTGAATTCTGGACAGCCTACTATCTTGTATTGTCTCTTGGTTTCGAAGGGGTAATTGGGGGAAACAGGCATTTTAGCCTCAATGAAAGTTATATAAATGTATCTTAGGGTCGCATAAAACTTAGAATATCCCCTACAATAATTTTGTACAAGAAGATATGCTCAAAATACCAATAGCATCCCGTGTAGGATTTCCAAAATAAAATCTGGGCAACACCTCACTTATACTTCATCATCCTTTTTAGAGAACATAAAAGAATAAATGAGTTTTATAGGCTAAATAAAAGTTATATACATATGAAATATATTTCCAAAACATCTTGAATCACTCGAAACGAAGCTTCACATAAGGAGTTATACTAGTATTACTAACAACAGTCTCATTCCTAAAATAGGTTTGTTGACAAAAATAAGAACCTCCTCGAAACCCCAACTATAAATTTTATATTTTTAAATACCTCTATATCATCATAGCATACCTTAAATAATTATTTTACCGATCGAAAATGGAGTCATTACCTTGTTGTGTTGCTGCCGTAGCTATCTCTCTATTCTCCTAAGTTTTTTTTCTTCACTTTTCTTAAGTTAAGAGATGCTGAAAATGAATTACTTAGTCATCAACTAGGAATATGTACATCAGTTTTGGAGGTGACACATGAAAACCCCTAGGGGTGACACGTGGCAGCCCCCTAGGGCACCATCTCCACCATGCAGCCAATCATATGCTGCCATATGGCAGCATGGGCTCCACCCGAAGTAGGTGGGTCACCTACATAGCCCAAGTAGGTGTGTCACCTACTTGTCACCTGCTTGCTTCATTTTCCTGCGTTCGTAATCTCGTCTCGCTTAAAGAGCATACATATTCCTTTCTACTTAAGCTCGATGTGTGATCTAGGAGCTTAATTATGCAAGACATCCAAATTGGTAGCTTACGCAAGTAGGTCGAGTCCTACGACTCATTACTTGGCCTCCAACTCCTTCCAACTTTTTATAACTCTATTTCCAATCTTCTCTATTATGGAGTATCTCATTCTCCTTTCCTTAGGATTATTTCATAGCATTAAAAACTATCCGACTCATATGACGACTTTTATAACAAACGTAAGAGCCTTCCCAAAAACTTAAGAAGATTAAGAAGCATTCTACGGTACCAGAGTATGGGGTGTAACATTCAGATAATGGTGTGGATTGTAAGGTATTCAATTATCACCACAGTCTATAGTACATTTTCAATCAGAGGGATCTAAATTCGAGGTAGCGTAGATGGCTTGAGTTGTTGAAAAACTATGAAATGACTATCTTGTATCATCCGGGGATGGCCAATATGGTGGATGATGCTGTGAGTAGGACATCTCCTAGTATATGTAGTCTCGTTGTGATTAGTGCTGACAAGAGGCCCTTATCTAGTGATGTTCAAAGTTTATCCAATAGTTTCATTTGTTTTGGGGTTTCTAGGGAGAGTGGAGGTTTTTATTACTTACATTGAGGCTCATTTTTCCTTAGTTGAGTAGATTCGGGAGCACCAATTTGATGATGAAAAGTTATGTCTCATTCGAGACAAGGTATTAAGGGGTGAATTCAACTAGACATGATTCATATGGTGTTTTGAAGATCGATGGTAGGATTTGTGTGCTGAAGGTGGGTAAAGTGATCAAATTAATTCTAGAAGAGGCACATTTTTGATATTCTAATCAATCAAGTGCAGCGAAGATGTATTATGATCTGATCTAGTACTATGGGTGGTGTGGGATGAAGAAGGACATCACAGAGTTTATGTCCAAGTTTGACTTGCCAACAGGTCAAGTGTAAGCACCAGCGGCCCAAAGGTGTGACTTAGATAATTTTCATTCCTATATAGAAGTGGAAGCGAATCACCATGGACTTTGTTATAGGTTTACCTACTACCGTGGGTGGTTATTATTCCATTTAGGTAGTTGTTGATAGATGGACCAAGTCTTTCCATTTCATCCCAGTTAGGGTGAAATATACAACAGAGAAGCTAGCCCAATAGTATATCAATCAGATTGTTAGACCTTATGATGTCCTATATCTATTGTTTGTGATTAGGGTTCATTATTTACTTACACTTTTGGAGAGCACTGCAACATGGTTTGGGTACTAGGTTGGACGTGAGTACAACCTTTTACCCACAGACCGATGGCTAGTCCTAGTTGATGATTCAGGTATTGGAGGACATGCTACAAGTCTGTGTTATTGATGTTGGTGCTAGGTGGGATCAGTATTTGCCCTTAGCAGAGTTTTCCTACAGCAAAGGTTTTTCACTCTAGTATTCATATGGACCCATTCAAGTCATTGTATGGTAGGTGTTATAGATCTCCTATTAGGTTGTTTGATTCACCTGAGATGGACTCTTTAGACTTGCATAGAAATTCCATAGAGCAGGTTCATATGATTCAGGTTTAGACCCTTGACAACCTAGAGTAGGCAGAAGAGTTATGTAGATCAGAGAGTTTGACCCATAGAGTTCATGGAGGGTGATCATATTTGTCTCCAAGTGTCGCCCATGAAAGGCATAATGCAGTTCGGGAAAAAGGTCAAGTTCAGCCTTGGTTCATTGGCCCATTTGAGATTTTAGGACAAGACGGAGAGGTCGTTTATAAATTGTCCTTGCCGCCTAGCTTATCTGATGTACATTTTTTGTTTCATGTCTCCATTCTCTGAAAGTATATTCTAGACGATTCCAATGTGATCTCCCTTGATTCTGTCGAGTTAGGTCCAGATTTGACATTTGAGGAGGAGCCCATGGCCATCCTAGATAGAAAGCCCCATAAGTTTAGGACAAAGAAAATAGTTTCAGTGAATGTTCAGTGGAGGCACCGTTCAGCTAGAGAGACTAGGCGGAGTCTAATATGCGTGCCCATATCCCCATCTTTTTTAGGCTTTAAGTATTTTCTTTTACTTTATGTTCGAGGATGAATATGGTTTTTAGTGGTGTGTGATATAATGAACTTGAAGGTCATTTTTGCAAATTTTTATAAAATTATTATTTTACCCCTTTCGATAGTTTCCCTGAGTCATTTTTTATCAGTGTTTGGTGTTGGTTTTTGAAATTCGTAAAACGTTTTGAGTTTTGAAAGTTTTTGAATTTTAAAGGCTTAAGTTGTTCAAAATGATAGTTAGGACCAGCCGGATCTACGAGCCTCAAAATGAAATTCCATCAACTTCAAAATATGAAATTTGGTCTAAGAGAGTTGTCTTTTTTTGAAATTGGAGTTATTTCGGGGAATTAAGGTCTTAAGTTAAAATTTAAGTTATTTTAGACTAACGTTTAACTTTGGTCAACTGTCACGACCCGACCTAGGGCCTAGTCATAACATAACAATTGGGATGCGAGGGACCCCAACCATAAACCATCTTACAATACATCACATACATAAGGTAAACAATAATATAAAGATGAGCGGAGGTAATCATTAAGTGGGGAATGTGACTAAGGGAGATCAACTCTATAACTTCCCAGTCTAGACTACACCAATGAATATCGTCGAAACATGCCTCTAGTCTAATCTTTGACGAGGGCTTAGGACATGCTCCTAGATCACCCTAACAATAGAAGGAACTGAAAACAATAGTAACATAAATAAAAATTTTGTCCTTGATAGAATGAGGACTCATCAACTTCTTTGAAATATAAAGAAAACTCTACCCACGAGTGGGGTAATTGTGACTGACGTCCGTCCCTATAATATGAGACAATGTAGGCAAAATATGCGTTAGTACTTTGAATGTACTAAGTATATGAGATATGCATGAACAATGAAATAAGGCATAAACAATATGAACATAGGATGCATGACCAATGTAATGGAAAGCATGAATAAGGCTTGAAAAGCATTTGAAATTATATTAAAACTTGTGGTAAATGCATCATAAACATCATAGTAAAACTTACTTCATGTCATTTAACTTGTGAGATAGGACATTTAACCTTATGAGAGATCATAGACATGTGAAAGATATTAGTAGTCATAGTAAGAAATACCTTAAACATTGAGAGAAGGACCTTGTAACTTATTAAGAGCGCTCGTTAACTAACATAAGCCATGTGAGCTATAACATGGAGTCACAATGCTTACCCATACATTGGAGGAAAGGGGGAGACTACTTGCTAAGGTAGACTCCTATATGCCTAAGTGGATCCACTAAGCTACACTAAGTATTGAGCCTCAACTATGGGTGACCCTCAAATGAATCAAGCCTCTTCTACGGGTGATCCTTTAAGGAACCAAGCCTCTTCTATAGGTGATTCTTTACCCTACGGTGGAACATAGTTTTGGGACAATGTGATCTTTCTATGGTTCTCTTACCTTTGCTATGAGAGAGAATGCCTGTTCCAAGGTCCACTCAGTTCTAGGTAATCTCTCAATGGAATCTCAGAAAAATATATTCATAACATAGTAGGGAAAGATAGTAACTACCTATCAATCCATCTTTAAAACATATTAGGAATAGCTCATCTACTTAGTGATTCATAAGAATCTATAACTTCGGTGAGAATTTTCCTTATCACCATCTCAAAACATCTAATGATCTGCACTCTGATCATCATATCAATCTTTAACTTTAAAATCATAATTTTAGTCGTAACTCATTGAAAACTATCTTTATAACTCATGATTAACTCATAAAATCATATTTACTTCATCTTCATAGCTTGAAAATATAGCATTATTCATGGGCATTTATAATTCAACTTGAAATCATGCAATTCATATAAGAACATGCATATAAAGATCATTGATAACATTTGAAAATGAAATCAAATCAGACCAATGCAATTCATCAAAACTAGGGCTCATAATCAATTGTAAATTGAATGAAAACTTGAGAAATATTTGGGTCTTCATGGGTGAAAAGGCACCATGAATTAATAAGCATATACCTTGCTTGAATTTACTAAGAATTGAAGAAGAACCTTGAAGAAATCTGAAAACCCTAGCTTAAATTTGGAGAGAAACCTTGAGAGACTTTGAGTTCCTTGCCTTAGAAAGTTTTAGGAGAATGAATTGAATAGGAGGGAAATTTTAAGAATTGAATATTTATAGACTTGAACTTGGCCATAAAAATGTCTAGGTTAATTTAACCGAACTTGGTAAAAGACTCAATTTCCCTTCCTTAAAATCTGAAAGTTGACCGTAAGGATCACTCCTTACAGGTCGTCAAAATGTCTACAGTTTGTAGACCCAATTCGTCCTATCAAACCTTGGAAAAATCTGAAAACATGAGCCTCTGATCTTTGTTTACGACCAATTTTTATGACCCGTAAACATTTCTACTATTTGTAATATTTCCTACGGGTCGTACAATCTTTAATAAAATGGTCATAACTATTTACTCTAAACTCCAAATAAAGAAAATTTAGTGGTGTTGGAAAGAGGACTCAAAGATCTTTAATTTAATGGGAAAGGTCCACCCAATTCCTTATATTTTAGGAGATATGATCTTTTAAAGTTGAACCAAATAAAATCTTTTATCAAAACTCAATCTGTAAGGAAGCCTTCAACTCAACTTTATGCTAGGAGATTCGTGTGACCTTAATACATCTCCAAATATATTCCCAAACTTATTAAATGACATTAACATCTATGAACAATTAATAATAACCCCTTATGATACTACAGATGGCTTCTACAACTGGTCGTTTAGTCTACGAGTCATCAATATAAGTCATCAAAGTAGTGCTCCAAAATTATTGGCTATTGGAATGAAACATGGTCCCTACGACTCATACTTACGAGTCGTCAACTCTCCTACGAGTCCTACAAATGACTTGTCAATTTCCACCTTCACTTAGTCAAAATTCAAAACATAGGACCCAATTCTACGAGTCCATTCTATGACTCCTAACTCATCCTATGAATGGTCTTATTGAGTCGTTTCAAAAGTAATAAGGCTTTTAAATTTCACAAAATCGATGATCAACTCTAGGATTTACTCTACGAGTCGTCAACTTGACTTGTAAACTCAATTCTAAACTTAGTCAATTTTCCAACCTCAATATAATTCCTACAAGCCGCTCATATGACCCATAGATGTCCCTACGACTCATAGGATAAGTTGTAAACTCTGGGACTGTCCCTTTTTAGAATCTTCTTTCATTTTGACTTTTCTACTTTCGGGGTCTTACAATATCTCCCCCTTGGGAGCATTCGTCCTCGAATGAGATTCGACTAGTATAGAAAAGATGCAGAAAGAGGACTAACAACCCAACATGAAATACACTAACACATCAAAATGCATAAACCTTGGGAATTTCAAACTCATCATAAAACATGACCTTTAAAATCAACTTTATGAACATGCACACATATGAAAATATGAGATTAACTAGAACACGGGAATTCGTTAGGATAGACATGAGAAACTTAACACTTCAACTAGCATGGATACTCAAACACTTGGGTTATCAAATAAATCATCGCATAATAAATATAAAACTAATACACACCAACCATTATCATAATAAAAGAAAACTCGCAACATACCAGATGAAGCAGCCCTATCCATCTCCCTTCCTCTTCTAGTAGCCATCGGGAAATCCCTCATCTTATGCCCTATATCATCACACTTGTAGAAACCCTCATACGAGCCATACATTCTCCTTAGTGAGTCCTACCATACCTTTCACAAGGGGAAAAGTACGTCCTTTTTTGTTAGGCCTAGACGTCGGGGCATTAACAAAAGATTGACCACTATTGGTTCATGCCCTCTTGTAGTACCAAGATTTCTTCCTTAACTTCTCATCTTCTATTTATTTCACATATGTCATGAGTCGGGAGATATCCATCTCCCTTACTAACATCTCTATCTTAAACTCTTTGGACACTAAGTCCGAAACTCCCAAAATAAACTTCCTCATCTGAACCCTCGGGTTGGCAACCATAAATGGGGCATACTTGGACAATTGGGTGAAGTTGAGGGAATACTCCCTCACACTCAAATTCCCTTGCTTGAGGTTGATGAACTCTTGTATCATTGGACTCCCTCAACTCTAATGGGAAAAAGCAATCAAGGAAAGCAACTTTAAAGACTTCCCAACTAGTAGAACTCCCACCCTCCCTCTCAAACTTCCACTAAGTATACCAAACTTGAGCAACACCCTTGAGTTAGCAGGCCGCCAACTCCGAGTCTTATTCTGAAGTGACCCCCATAATACTTACTATCTTATAGACTTCATCAATGAACTCTAGGGATCTTCATCAACTTTCAAACCATGGAATTCGGAAGGGTTCATTCTTGAAAAAGCTCTTACCCTCGAAGCTGAAGTGGGTACATTAGGAGGAACAACAACCCTTTGGTTGGCCACAACTTGGGTTAGCATGGCGAAGGCGGTCCAAAACTCGGCATGGGTAACTTGATCGGCAAAAGGATCATTAGCTTGATGGACTTGTCTTCTTGGAAGAATTTTTTGAAAATTGCAAAGACCGATTGTTAAGAAATGAACCTTAAGTCACAACTCTATCGCACGACATAGATCATAAAAGAAGTGAAACCTTTCCTAAGATGTTTCATAGCCTCCTAATCATGGATGTGGCATGCTTCACACAAATGAACAAGACTCTACTTAATGCGGCATGTTAGACACCTTAGGGAACTTGAACCTTGTACTCTGATACCAAATTTGTTATGATCCGACCTAGGACCTAGTTGTAAAACGACGATCGGGATGCGAGGGACCCCAACCAGAAGCCATTTTAGCATACATCGCATACATAAGGTATAGAACAATATAAAGATGAGAGAAAGTAATCATGAAGTGGGGAATGGGACTAAGGGAAATCAACTCTATAACTACCCAATCCGTACTACACCAATGAATATCATCTAAACATGTCTCTAGTCTAATCTTTGATGAGGGCTTAGGACATGCTCCTAGATCACCCTAGAAATAGAAGAAAGTGAAAACAATAGTGATATAAATAAAAGTCTTGTCCTCGGTAGAATGAGGACTCACCGACTTCTTTGAAATCTAAAGAAAACTCAACCCACGAGCGGGGTAGTTGTGAGTATCATTCGTCCCTACATTATGAGGCAATGTAGGAAAAATATGTATTAATACTTTGAATGTACTAAGTATGTGAGATATTCATGAATAATGAAATAAGACATAAAAAATATGAACATAGGATACATGACCAATGTAATGGAAAGCATGAATAAGGCTTGAAAAGAATTTGAAATCTTATTAAAACTTGTGGTCAATGCATCATAAACATCATAGTAAAACTTACTTCATGCCATATAACTTGTGAGATAGGACCTTTAACCTTATGAGAGATCATGAACATGTGAAAGATATTAGTAGTCATAATAAAAAATACCTTTAACATTGAGAGAAAGACCTTGTAACTTATTGAGAGCGACCGTTAACTGACATAAATCATGTGAGCTATAACATGGAGTCCTAATGTTTACCCATATATCGGAGGAAAAGGGGAGACTACTTGCCAAGGTAGACTCTTATATGCCTAAGTGTAGGTGACCCTCAAAGGAATCAAGCCTCTTCTACGGGTGATCCTTTAAGGAATAAAGCCTCTTCTATGGGTGATCCTTTGTCCTATGGTGGCACGTAGTTATGGAACAATGAGATCTTTCTATGGGTCTCTTGCCTTTGCTGCGGGAGAGAATGTCCATCCCAAGGTCCACCTAGTGCTAGGTAAACTCTCAACGGAATCTCATAAAAACATACTCATAACATAGTAGGGAAAGAGAGTAATTGTCTATCAATCCATCTTTAAAACAAACTAGTATACGTATCCGCGCGTTGCGCGAATATTTTAAAATATAATAATTTTTAAATTTAAAAATAACTAATACAAACTATTATTGAGTAACAAAAGTGCATGTATAATCATATATAATGTTTTGATTTTATATATACAATTAATGCTAACAAAATTTTATCCTAATCTATTTATTATGAGGATATGTTCTTCAAAGACATCAAACATTATTTCAACAACTTCTCCTTCTTTTAGTATAACGAAGATTAATAGCATATATGGCGTGTATTGAATTGATATTTGTGTTAATTAATTAAATTTTAAATTCATAGATCAATCTAAAACCTAGTATTAAAAATATAAATTCTATGTTTAGCTAAAATCTAAATATAATTTGCAAAGCCTGTTGCAACCTCTTTAGTCCATTCCTCTCTAATTCAGTCCTACAAATTAAGATGATTTTTATTTAATCAAATATAATTTCGTAAAATAAGGATGCACAAATAAAATGAATTTCAGTGATCAGTATTAAAAAAAATACTATAGTCAAATTAATACACACCACATAAAACAAACTATTTTCAATGTAAAGAAATATTTGAAAGATGAAAAAAAAACGGATCATCTTGTATTCCTTTGATTTACTATAAGTCTCTTCTTTTATTTCATGGATTTTTAGATTTATTTAGCCTTTTTTTAGATATGTTATAGATTTTATTCTTTAGCAATACGTATTACTGAACAGTGGCAGATAATATTAGGATTCAGTTTTAAAATTTTTAAAATAATTTATATAAACAATAATATATTATTTTTAATATTAATTAGATAAAGTGTATATAAACAATTAATATATTATTTTTAATATTACACTCTCTCTTTGTTGATTTCTTCTCCTTGAATGCATGTTGGTGGGTTGAATTGTTTTACTTTGTTAATTACTAAAATACCCTATTGTTGCTTTGTTGAAGAAGGGGAAGAATTTGATTAGGTTTGTTTTTTATATTAGAAATTGTAACGGCTATTTATATTTTAGACAAAATAATTGAGTATTATGTGAAAATATTAGAAAGAAGGCCTACAAAATTGGAAAACAGATAATGCGTGTTTCTATATTAATGTGGAAATATCCTTAAACCGTCATGTAAGTTATAAACTCTAACTTGACTTTTAAAATTGTAACTATTTTTTATAAGAAAAACAAAACATTATTATTATTATTATTATTATTATTATTATTATTATTATTATTATTATTATTATTATTATTATTATTATTATTATTATTATTATGTTAAAAACACTAACTTGTCTTTAAAACTGCAACTCATTTTACTAAAAACATTTTTTAGTAGGTGAAAAACTCTTAACTTGTCTTTTAATATTGTAAGTCTTTTTCATGCAGTAATATTTAATTTAAAGCCTCTTCAATTTGTATAGAAGTAGGAATGTAATGGGAAGTTTTAAAACTCCATATTTACTTGGATACATTTTTTTAAAAAAATAAAGATTAATTCGTTTTTGAAATTGGAACTTTTGAAACCGTAAAATTTTGTAATTATTTTTGTTTCTAATAATTGATATATATTGTTTAATTAATTTTTGGTTTTTTAAAACTTCATATTTCTCATTTAATTTGTTTTCATTTAGTTTTAAAATTTTAAAATAATAACGAAGTTATCTAATTAATTGTCAGAATAAAATTCTAATTCAAGAAAATAAAAACAAATAAGAAATATTTACTTGGAAACTTACAAAATTAATTAACGCAAATTTTAACTAAAATAGATTATTTAGTGTGTGTATATTTTATAAATAATTAATTTTAATTTAATATTTTTTCAATTTGTTTAAAAGTAGGAGTGTAATGGGAAGTTTTAAAACTCCATATTTACTTGGATACACGTTTTATTTCAAAATAAAGATTAATTTAGTTCCTTTTTTTTTAGTGTTTGCAATTTTTATTTTTATTTTAAAATTTTTAATTAATTTTAAAAATTCATAAATTCATATTTTTGGTGGTGCTGACATGTAAGCGTTTTTACCTTTACTATTATATATAGCTATATAGATAGAAACTAGTATATGTACCCCGCGATGCGCGAATAATATTAAAGGATTATTTTTAATCATGTTAAATTGGGATATTTTGTTCGAGTGTACTAAATCATATTATCTTACAAAAATTCCTCAATGAAATGTATCCCCCCCCCCATCCCCCCTCCATCCTTTTCTATTCCTCATAATCAAATATATATGAATATAGACAACGAATAATATAATTATCAAATAACTTTTATTTTCATATTTTTCTTCATTACTTCAAAATATTATCTTTGCACAAATGATAAATCTCCTTCATATACTTCAATTCTTCATTGTATTTATTTATTTTTTAAATATTGAATTCGACCTTTTTAGATATTTATAAAAATCACACCTGTAAAAAATTTAGATTCTTTTTTACATGTGTGACAAAAGATAAATATAATGTTAATTATAGATAATAATTAATAAATGAATAAATAAATAAATAAGCATGAACAACATTTCTTGAAAAGTATTCAAAATTTTTTGTTGTGGACGTTGTAATCATTTAAAATTTATTAAATATAAATTTATAGAATGATTCAATTTATATTAAATTCAAGATATATTAGTCCAAATAAATATTTTGAATTAATAAAATTGGGTCAATTATTTAAGTCCAATAAATATGGATTTAATTAAAAATCCAAATCCATTGATTTGGGCTATAAAATGACCCCACTTTGTTAAGCCCGATATCATCTCATCCTAGAGGCCCATTTTCATGTCACGTGTCAAAGTTATGTGGCAATCAAGGTCAAATTAAATAAGCCACTAGAATTATGTCATGTGCCAAAGTTAGGTGGCAATCCAAGTCAAATTAAATAAACCATTAAAATCATGTCACATATCAAAATTACGTGGCAAATTAAGTCAAATTAAATGAGTCACTAGAATAATGTCACATGTATATGTGACATGTTCTGACCAATCAAATTAAAGCTCTTCTGGCAAACTTATAATAATAATAATAATAATAATAATAATAATAATAATAATAATATGTGACATGTTCTGGCAAACTTATAATAACAATAATAATAATAATAATAATAATAATAATAATAATAATAATAATAATAATAAAATTCTGATGTATTTTCGAATTCAAATTTTATTAGTCATTCAATTCAAATTTGTTATTACAATATTTATTATTAACATTGTCTTAAAATTGTCAAGTGGTTTTTCATAGCTTGCCACTTGGCTATACCACATTGCAAACTACTCTCATTTATTGCATATATAGATATAAATTATTATTATTAAAGATACACAATCGCATTTTTAGTTATATTTTTATATTTTTACCTTTTAATTTAATATTTAAATTAAATGTATTTAAAGTTTTTTTATTATACCTGAAAATAATAAATTTATTAAATAGTAAGAGTTCATTTTGAACTTTTCAACCATAGGTTTCTACTTTTAAGCTAATAGGAAGTCTTTTTTTTTTGAAAGTTTAATATTTTTAATTTCAAATACTTTTATTTTTTTAATTAAAAACTTTTATTACAATATTTATTAACTTTGTCTTAAACACGCCAAGTGACTTTTTCTTAACTTGTCATTTGGTTTAATCACATTGCAAACTACTCTCCTTTATAATATATATAGATATATAGATATAGATTTGTGGAAATACAGCTTCATTACTAATAGGATTATCACAATAAGAGATAAATTAATGAATTTAATCACCATATGAGACAAAAAGTGACCTTATAGTTGCTATTTAAAAGGGGTAAAAAAAAAACCGTGATTACTATTTTATAGTAACCACATCATCTCCTTAAAATTCTCCACTAATTAACCAATATATTTGTTTTTTGACTTTTAAAAATAATAACTACCCTCAATCTAAAATTTCTTTTCTTTATTTTAGTGTTTGCAATTATTTTAGAGTTTTATATATTAAATTATTTTTTTGTAATTCATAAATTCTATTTTTTGTGGTATTGACACGTAGGCGTTTTCACATCTTCTATTATATATAATATATAGGATTTTTTAAATGTGGGAAGTTATTTTTAAAAATAAATTGGTACCGTTATTAATTTTAAAAAAAATGTTTATTAGATAAATACGTGCATGGAGTAGTTATTTTAGCCACATATATATAATTAGTTATTTAATATTTTTTTTGTTTCTTTTTCTGATTTTATCATCTTCTTTTATTGTTTGAAATTAAAAAGTATTCTTATCTTTAAAAAGATTTTTAGATTTAAAATATTCTTAATTTTTAAAACTGATAAATTAGAAATTAATTGTAGCGCAGACACATGTCCATTTTGTCTCTCCTATTATATATAGATAGATTAGGAATAGCTCATCAATCTATAACTTCGATGAGAATTGTCCTTATCAGCATCTCAAAACATCTAATGATCATAACTCTGATCATCATCTCAATCTTTAACTTTAAAATCATAATCTCAGTTGTAACTCATTGAAAACTATCTTTATAAATCATTTAACTTATGATTAACTCATAAAATCATCTTTACTTCATAATCATAGCTTGTAAATATAACTTTATGCATGGGCATCTATAATTCAACTTGAAATCATGCCATTCATATAAGAACATGCACATAAAGATCGTTGATATTATTTGAAAACGAAATCAAATCACCCCAATGCAATTAATCAAAATTAGGGTTCATAAACAATTGTAAATTGAATGAAAACTTGAGAAATCTTTGAGGCGTCATGGGTGAAAAGGGACCATGAATCAATCCCCACATACCTTGCTTGATTTTACTAAGAATTGAAGAAGAACCTTTCTAGAAACCCTAGCTTGAATTTGGAGAGAAACCTTGAGAGACTTTGAGTTCCTTGCCTTAGAAAATTTTAGGAGAATGAATTGAATAGGAGGAGAATTTGAAGAATTGAATATTTATAGATTTTGAACTTGGCCATAAAAATATCTAGGTTCATTAAACCAAACTTGGGAAAAGACACAATTTCCCTTCATTAAAATCTGAAAGTTGACCCTACGGATCACTCCTTACGGGTCGTCAAAATGTCTACGGGTCGTAGACCCAATTCGTCCTATCAAACCTTAGAAAAGGCTAAAAAAAAAATGAGCCTCTGATCTTTGTTTACGATCAATGTTTACGACCTGTAAATATTTCTATGGTTCGTAGTATTTTCTACGGGTCATAACTTGACAGTTTTTAGTAAAACGGTCAGAACTTTTTACTCTAAACTCCAAATGAGGCAAATTGGTGGCTTTAGAAAGAGGACTCAAAGACCTTTAATTTTTTAGGTAATGGGATACATAATTCCTTATATTATAGGAGATATGATCATTTGAAGTTGACCCACGTAAAATCTTTCACCAAAACTCAATCGGTAAGGAAGCTTTCAACTCGACATTGTGCTAGGGGATTCTTGTGACCTTAAAATATTTCCAAATCTATTCCCACACTTATTAATTGACCTTAACATCTATGCACAATTAATAATCACCCTTTACAATACTACAGATGGCTTCTACGACTGGTCGGTTAGACTACGAGTCGTCAATATGAGTCATTAAATTAGTGCTTCAAAATCATAGGCTATTGGAACGAAACATGGTGGTCCCTATGACTCATCCTTACGAGTCGTCGACTCTCCTACAAGTCATACAAATGACTCGTCAATTTTCTCCCTTCACTTAGTCAAAATGCAGAACCCAAGACCCAATTTATGTATAATTTTGGAAGCTCCGAAGGCATTTCAGTCATTTGACGTCCTCTAGATTAATTGGGACTAAATAGATTTTGAGTCAATGAGACCTCGAATCCAAATTTTAACGATTTCATTGAGTCTGAAACATCAAATTTAGTGGAGTAGCATGTTTGGATAATGTGCACAAGGTTCTGAATCAATTTTGAGAGTTCATTCCATGAATTTTTGAATGCTAGGTGAGTGCTGATATTTGGTGTCTGAGACATGCTTCTCTATGTTCATGTGCCCTAGGATGCGTTCGCGGAGGGTGTGTTGTCCCTTCTTCACGTTCACAGATCTTGTGTCGCTTTTGTGGAGTGTCCCAAAGCTGGTCTCCGTGTTTGCGAAGTTAGTTGTCCGCATTTGCAGAGGGTAAATTTTTCCTGAATAGTAGTTAATTCCTAAAGTCGGAAATATACCCATTTTCCACCAATGTTGGACTTAGAGAGATCGGGAGGGACAATTTTAAGGAGATTTTTCAAGGTGCATCGATTGGGTAAGTATTTCTAACGATTATCCTTCAATATCCATTGGTTTTCTGATGATTTTAGCCCTTAATTCCTTGATTTTAATTTTAAAATGGGAGATTTGTTCAACAACTTGAAATTTACAAAAATGGTGATTATGAGTTGATTTTAACTCCTATTTTGAAATGATTTTCTATAATAGATTTCAAACATTTCAAAGAACCTTTCATGCAAAAATATTATAGAATTACCCGTTCGTTCTTGAATTTGAGTTTTTGGGTTGATTTCGGTCCGATTTTCAAAATTGATGATTTGGGTGTCGTTGTGCTCGTACTCTTATTGGAATATTATATTTGAATAAATTTTGTTGATTTGGAGAGTGGACGAAAGGTAAAGGCCCAAGTTTTGGGATAGTTCGAAGTTGAATTAAGTTAAGTGAACTTCTAAACTTTCGTTAAAACTTGTAGATTCTTGTATTCCATATTATATATGTTTTGGAGTAATGAAAATTGGTCCGGATTACCTAATTATTCTGATTAATCTTAATAATAAAGGAGAGGGGTAATAAATCAGAAATTTGATGAATTGTACTTGTGCAGTCGATGTAATTATGACTTTGATATATCGTGAATACGTGAAATGATTATATTGATATGAAATGTGAATTGTTGTTGATATCTTCCTATTATCCAGCAGACACCTCTCACTCCTTTCTTCATGTTTTAGTCGTATTCTAGAAACAAAGACATTGTAACTGTATTTCGTTTCTCCTTTTCTATATTACATTAGTGGCTTATATATGTGAAAACCAGTCCTGGGGCATTATTTTGAGTTATTTATCTACTTTTTCAAGTTAAGCCTTGTTATAATCTTATTTACTTACGCATTTACTTTCGGTTGGGTTTTGGGTTGACTTATCTTGGTGGGTTGAGATGAGTGTCATCACACCCGGATTTGGGTCATGACAGTAGTCTTGTTTAAATTAGTAGCTCTACTATCGGGTGATACCAAGTCTTGGCGGTATTTATGTATATTTGATTCTCTCTCTTTCTTTTATTTGGATATTTGTTCTTTATCTTCCGCTTTCACCTCTTTTGTATGATAGCCAGTTGTTACTGACTACGTGCTATGAATTCGACTTACCTACTGATGGGATGAAGTAGGTACCATCATGACATGAGATTTTGACTCGTGACAATAGAAGCTTCGTAGTCTTGGTCAAAGGGAGTGAGACCACCGTTGATCAGTAGTTAGAAATGATGGATATCTTGTTCTAGTTATGAAAATGAGCTAATATTCAGCTAGTTATGCAACTATTTTCACGCCCCAAAACAAGGGATAGCGACAAAAATTTGGTGCCTTTTTCGCATCAAGCGAATTGACAAAAATCATAAACCAAAAGTGACCCACAAAAATCTTCTCAATTGGATAGACGGAAGAAAATAACTAATAGTTGTTTGTGCCCAAGGTTAGATTATTAAATAAAAATTATAATTCAAATTTAAATGCGAGTAATATCAATAATTAAAAATGCAATTCAATTTTCATATTGAAAAAAAATATTCAAATGGGTTTAAATCATTTATTTGGATTGTTGGTAAAATACTATGTAAAAAAATAAGTTACAATATTAAAAAACTGTAGTATAAAACAATGTGTACAAGAGGATAATTATTAAGTTTATTAAGTCAAGTGACAAATTAATAAAAAGTCACGTAGCGATAATTAAAATTTATCAGTTCTAAATCTAGGATAATGACATTAGAAAACAGTATTTGGTTATGAATCTATACATTTTGGAAACCAAATAAGATAAATATAGGATTTGATTTAAAATTATTGGATTTAGCAAATTTGTATGTCAGCTTTTAGCTCGCTTGTGATAAGCAAGGTACAAAAAGGGAAAATTAAAGAATTGTAAAACAATTGAAGAAAAAAAATCAAAGAATATATCATGAATTAAAAAAACTATCTACGTTATATCTAATTAAAAAAAAAAGAGTAATAGACAATGATACTAAATCAAGTGAAAAACTAATAAAAATAATATTAGCAATGTAAAATATAGTTGAAAAATAGTGGATAACACAATAAAGAAAATGAAGAAACAAAAAAGTTATTTGATGACTATAAAATTGGCTTTCCGTAAAATTAAAGTAATTTTATTACTGGATATACTATACTGAGAAATAACAATAGAATTGAAATATAAAGTATAATATGATCAAATATGTTTAATGACTCCTTTGGTTCAATTAATCTTCTCTCATTGAGCAACAAAATTAATTCGTGACCATTTTCTTAGGATCTGCAAAAATTTCAAAATGCAAATTTTCGAAAGAGTTTTTTATTCTTATTTTTTTTAACTTTCAATGGGTTCTCCAAGAAGGGTTTCTAAATTAGAAGAACTTATTGAGTGAGTTTCTTTATAATGGTCTATTATTTTTTCTTATTTTCAAGAATATAAATCACCTTTTTGTGTATAATTAAATTCTTTGGAGATATCTTTTGGATTACCTAACAATGTCAATATTTCTTCATGAAATTTTTTATATTGCTTACAATTTTTAGAGAAAATGAGGCATTAAAGCTTATAAGAAAATTGCTTTGCTTGCAACACAAATTGTTGAGTGAAAGGATGTATAATCCGAATTGCTTGACTAATACTGAAGATGAAAAGTTCTCTGAGGAGAATGACTGGTTGAAGGCAGATGTAAGCTTTCATATATAGCATATATTAAAGTTTAAATTCGGTGCTCTGACATGTGAAAAATATTATTTATATAATAATGTTTACCAGGTAACTGTAACTAAATATTTTGATAACCATTAATTATTAATTTGATAAAAATTGTAAAAATCATGCTACCATAGGTTAGAATTCACTTATAGCACAACATATTATTTTTGTTGTATGTATGTTAATATAAATCGTAGATATTATTGACTTTATTTTTCTCCTTTTCTGTTGTAGAATAAAAGGCTGACAATTGTTAACAATTTTATGATGAAAATATATGACGGTGAAGAGTAGATTTGGTTGTAATTGGATTGCTCTATTGAAATTATGATGATTTAATATTATTTTGTAATTTAAGTTTTTTCTTTTTGGAGATCTTAAAACTTAGATAAATTAATAATCTTGAAGGATGATGCGTTCCTCTTTGCGACTTATGAAAATCTCAAGATTATGATTTTCTATGTTTTAAACTTATTAATTATCTAAGTTTTAAAATTTCCAAAAAATGAAAAAAAATCAAATAAAAAAATAAAATAAAATCATCATAATTTTAATAGAGAAATTCAATACTTGTTTTTATTTTAAAATTGTAGAGTTCAAAAGCTTCTACAACGAACTCTACTTCTGCATTGTCATGTATTTTCATCATAAAATTGTTAATAATTGTTAACTTTTATTAAGCAAAAGAAAAAGAGAAAAATAAACTCAATAATATCTAGGATTTACATTATACATATATACAATAAAAACACTATTTTGTACTACAAATGAATTTTAACCTATGATAGCATGATTTTTACAATTTTTATCAAATTATTAATTAATTCTTATTGAAATATTTAGTCACAGTTACCTAGCAAATGACACTATCATATAAATAAAAATGCACGTGTCAGAGCGCCGAACTTAAACTTTAATATATACAAGATATGAAAACTAATCTCCGCCTTCAACGTGTCATTCTCTTTAGACAACTTTTCGTCTTTAGTACAAGTTGAGCAATTCGAATTATACGTTCTTTCACTCAAAAAATTGTGTTGCAAGCAAAGCGATTTGCTTATAAGCTTTAATGCCTCGTTTTCTCTAAAATATTGTAAGCAACATAAAAAATTCATGAAGAAATATTGACATTGTTAAGTAATTGTAAAGATATCTTTAAAATTTTTAACTATCCATAAAAAATAATTTATATTCTTGAAATAAGACAAAAATAAAAGGAGATTAAAAAGAAACTCACTTGATAAGTTCTTCTTCTGATTTAAAAACCCTTCTTGGAGAAGATGAAATTAAGAATAAATAAACTTTTCTTTCTCTTTAATTTACTCTATGACTTGGTTCTCATAAGAGGATAAAACCCTTTAAATAGATTGATTTCATTAAATTTGTACCTAAGTACTTTTCAAAGTTCATATTACTGTAATAGAAAATTAATAATTTTGATTTGTATATCTTATAAAAATGGTAAACTATTAATTTTGTTGCTCACGAATCAAGATTAATTGAATCAAATGAGTCATTAAATATAGTTAAGCATATTATATTTTTATTTCTCAATATGATATATGTCATGATCCTAACTTGACGTGAGTGACACCCAAACTAACCCTCCAGAGGGAGAACAAACTATAACCCAACACTTAAACCAATTTAATCCATTCATGAAAGAAATCCTCAAATAGAACACTAGAAAATCAATTTAAAACGAGTAAAAGACTAAGTGTCCATAAACACATTAAATTTAATAAAACGTTGCAGAAATAAACTTCCTTGAACTTGAAATTCATTGTGATGCAACCCCAAGCCAGAAATAATAAGATATATCTAAAATGTCGGTGTCCGAAGAGATGGAAAAAAAATTGAGAAGAATCCACGACAGCCTAAATGAGATAGCTCACCATTAGATTCTATTAGTAGAGGTCTCACAATTGAGGTGTAACACCCTGTACAATTCTATCCTAGACCAAGTTCGAGAACCAAAAAAAAAGAGTTGAGAAAAGTGAACTTCCAGGGGTTCACGGGCACACTCTTCGACCCATGGAATGTTCCACGGGCCATAGAGAGGCTCGTAGAAATCCCCCACTCCACCCCCACCCCCCAAAAAAACATTTTGAAGAAATCCTACGTTGAAGGCTCCTTCATGATGGACTCTACGACCCGTAGAGTGTTCTACGGACCATAGGAACCACCAGTAGAAATCTCTGAATCCCAGTCTCCAAGGTCCTTTCTACGAGTCCATGCTATGACCCGTCTTCCATCCATGGATTGTAGATCTGATCATGGGGTCAAGTGACAAATTCCAGTAATAACTGGAATGTGCAATTAGTTTACACGAGTGGGCCTACGACACATGGACCTTTCTATGACCTGCCAAAGGGTCCATAGACCCAACCTTGCATAAGTCAGCGGAGTCCAATTTTGGACTGTCGCTGTGACTAGCACCCACACTAACCCTTCGGTGGGAGAACTATTGTGATAGCCCAACAATAAGAATACTGGCAAGACATAATAAGATCAAAGATATGCCAGTATCTTAGATATAAATAACAGGGCGGAGTTCTCATACACGCAGCTAGAATCAAGTCAACGAACTCAAAACATGTGGAAAATCATCCTAGGAACTGAAAGTCAATCATACCAAAACTCTAAAAAATTAGCAAGTCTAGAAAGGAGACGCAACCCCGAAAGAACTTAATAATAGTGTTTGAAAGTCTAAGTTCCGAAAGAAGGATTAGGAATAAAAGAGAGTCAACAGAAGCTTGAAAGAAATAACTCACCCTTGAACTCGAACACTATCACTCCTCTAAGCGAGGTCTCTTCGCAGCCGGCTAAATATGCTATGTACTCAACAAAAATCGAGCAAGAATAGTATCAGTACACAAAATTAATGATGTACTGGTAGGATCACGCAGTTAGCCAGTAAGCGAGTCACAGACAAGTAAACCCAACATAATAAACTCATACATGCAGAATAACTTAACCATTTTCATCTCAAATAGTACTCTACTAGATCAGAGTTCATCAATCCCAATATCATGAAATTTCACAAAAGGGTCCTCTCATGGGACCTGTAAATACTCAATTTATGTCAGAACGTGACACCCGATCCAATATTTATGTTAGAACATGACACCCGATTCAAATGTGTATTGGAACGTGACACCCAATTCAATTATGTGTCAGAACGTGGCACCTGATCTAAATATACAAAGCAATCACCAATTACAAATAATAGCCAACATTATATCACCAAGAACAAGTTCATCACAAGATAGGCCAGTAGTGATCATTTTACATATTTCAGAGTATGCTTCCCTATTCATATATACATGTACATAAAATAAAGTAATTCAGCAAGTAAATGAAATACATACGGAAAACAAAACTATCACGTACCTCAAATTCAAGTTTCAACAACTCTAAGCTGGAAGAACTTTCCCTTTCCAGGTTCGTTTCGCTTGTTCTTAGTATAAAAAAAGGTTAACACACACAAAGGATCAACAAAATAGCCTAACTAATATGAATTATAACACAACTCTCATCCTAGGCCAAACCCATGATCATAACCCCCATTCTAGGGCTACTTTCTACCGTTAGTTTTCAAGTCAAAACCCTTCCTAAAGATCACCCATCATAGATTATGGAATCTAGGAATCAATTTGCAAGTTTAGAGAGTAAATTACTTATCTTTGGCACAAAGTTGGGTGGAAACCAGTAGGAAATTGCACTAGGTCATTTCTGGTCCTTCAAGAACTAAGTGGGAATAAAATAAACCATTCTGGGGTTTTCCCCCGACTTAAGTATCGTCTATCCCGCCATATCATGACCATCTCGATCTTATGGGTTGCACAGAAACAGAGAGCTCAAAACTTGAGCTCCAACCCCCATTTTACAATACACCCTCATCCTATGATATCTTAAAACATACCCTTCACGCCAAATCTAATTTTAAGAGTATTATTCACCCAAATGAGATCCCGTGAAGATGTAATAGCTCTATCATCTTACCTATCCTCAACTAAATCAGATTGCCGATTCTACCCATCCCTTATTATCAAATCATCCTAGACTTCACCTGACTCAGAATTTGTCTAAGTCTAGCATAGGCTAAAAATTTTCGAAGTTACTA
Organism: Solanum dulcamara; assembly: GCF_947179165.1. Classification (NCBI taxonomy): domain Eukaryota; kingdom Viridiplantae; phylum Streptophyta; class Magnoliopsida; order Solanales; family Solanaceae; genus Solanum; species Solanum dulcamara. The sequence goes on along the minus strand of NC_077237.1, from coordinate 15,127,994 downwards.
CCAAAAGTTTTTTGTCTTAAATTTCTTTCCCATAGGCCTATCCATAACGATGGAAATAGGTCGTTGCAATAGATACAAATTTATCCATCACTCGTCCCCGAGTGACCAATTAGGGAAAATAGGTCTAAAGCAAAGATAGAATAGTACCTGCTTAGATAAATAGTTGAGGATACTTGTTTCACATGTCCTTCTCATTTTTTCAATTAGCTTTCTTCACCGAACGATGCTTCCATTTGACCTTTACCATGTTGATTTATTTAGTCCTCAGCTTTTGAACATCGCAATCAAGGATTGCAACCAGCTCTTCCCCGTACTGAAGATCCATGTCTAACAAAACTGAGTCTCATTTAACGATGTAATCCCCATCCCTATGGTACTTTTTTAGCATTGACACATGGAATACCGGATGTACTCTAAACAAATTAGGTGATAAGACCAATCTGTATACACTAGCCCTACATAGTCAAGAATCGTAAAGGGCCAATACAGTGAGGACTGAGCTTGTCCTTCTTACCAAACCTCATTACCCACTTATTGGGTGACACTTTTAAGAGCATTTGCTCACCTGCCTGGAATGTCATATCTCTCACTTTATGGTCAGTATACTCTTTCTAACGACTCTGAGCTGCTAGAAGCTTAGCATGGATGCTTCTTACCTTATCTTGAGCATCTCTCACTAAATCTATTCCCAAAGGTTCCACCTCTCTAGCTTCAAAACATCCTATGGGAGACCGACATCCCCTCCCATAAAGAGCTTTGAAGGGTGCCATCTCAATGCTGAAGTGGTAACTATTATTATAGGAGAATTCACATAAGGACAAGAATTTATCCCAATATACCCCAAAGTTGATCACACATTCCCTCATCCCATGGCATCTTAAAACATACCTTTTACGCCAAATACAATTCTAGGAGTTTTACTCACCCAAATGAGATCCCGTGAAGCCGTAATAGCTCTGTATCATCTTGGCTATCTTCTAACTAAATGAGATTGCCAATTCTACCCCTCACTTATTATCGGGTCACCCTAGACTTCACTTGACTCAGAATTTATCCAAGTTTGGCCTATGCTAAAAAATTTCAAAGTTACTACCTCAAGTTTTCTGGCCCAAATTTCTTTCCCATTAGCCTATCCATAACGACAAAAATAGGTTATTATATAGACCCCCTCTTCCATAACCAGTCTTCTATGGTCCCTAGAAGGAACTGTAGATTACCAAAAATCAATTTTAATGAGGGGTATTTTAGTCTTTTTCCACCTTTCTCAAACTTAACCTAAGTCATTTTGGGAGTAAAAATAACCCTTTATCAATACCCAATGTGCCTTTCCTCCCATTAGTACTTGAAATATTTTGAGAGCAAAGGTTGGAGAGAAGAGGAGAAGCTAGGGTTCAAGTGTTCTTGTCAAGACCTTCGAGTTTTGATTAGATAAGCTTCATTCTAGATATGTAAGGCTATGAAAATATTGGACTAAGTTCATCCTCTTATATTTTATTCAATCAAGATTGAGTTTGAGTTTCAATTTCGTTAAATTGTGTTCTTGAGATCTTGATGAATTTTCTTATTAAGTCCTTTATATATATGAGTAAATTGTGATGATTTTCATGATTTGGTTTTCTCGAATTGTCATTCATGTTACATCTACATAAACCCCAGTTGAGTATATTCTCATTATGTATATTTTATGCATTGAGTTGAGGTAAAAAATGGTATATTACATATCCTAATTTAGAAAGAAATTTTGAGTATAATTTGGTACTTGAGTTGTCAATGTCCTTTTTACTGATTTTTAGGCAAGTTTTCAAGCAAGTCTAATTGAGTTAAAGCATTGAGAATAAGTAGCAATTTGAGCATGAGTCTGATAAAGAGGTTCCAAAGTATGAGATAAAGCTATAAGAAAGATAAAAGAAGTATTTTGAGTTTTACTCACAGTTTAATATGAGCATATTATATCATGTTTTTGAGAGTAGTATTGAGCATCGAATTTGACAAAAGTCAAATTACTCTAGTTCCACAAACTATGTAGTCAACGCAGGATAGGATCTTACCGAAGGTCGGGCGACTTCTCATTGCCTCGGAAAAGGCTCATAAGATGGATCCATAAGTTAAAGTTTGTCCCATGCTCTGGAAAGGTATGTGATAGCTCTGGCAATGTGGGCAAGACATATCATCACAAAGCTTATAGTGGTGTTTGTCGGTTAGAGAAACTCAACAAGAAATAATGTACTATATTGTTTTATATTGAGTTGCATTTGGTGTTTCATATGCATTAAAGCACTGTTTTACATATACTACATGCTTTAAGTTGAACTATTTTTAGAGTTGAGTTCATTGCATCGAATAAGTTTCCTTTCAACTATTTTACATATCATACATTCCATGTACTGACATCATTCAACGCTGCATCTTTTTATGATGCAGACACAACTGTTAGAGATCATCAACAAGCACACCATTGAGGTCATTTCCTATCCAGCTTGCGGTGAGACCACTTTGTATCCAAAGGTGCTCTGGAGTCTTTATTTCTCCGTCTTTTATTTTAGTATTAGTATTAGCATTATATTTTAAGGTAGTCGTATTTAGTATTAGCATTATATTTTAAGGTAGTCGTATGCCTGTCCTGGTACTTATTTTAAAGTCAGATTTAGAGGCTTCACAAACTAGTTAGATAGACTTTGAGTTCATACATTTTTATTTATTGAGTTATGATTAAAAATTGAGCTATATTTCATTATCTATATGATTAAGTATTGAGACACTATTTTGAGAAGTTAATTTTATTTATACTTATTGTGTCCATCTGAGTTGTATTATCCTGATTAAGTCTTCTGCTTAGTAAGTCAGTTAGGCCAAGGATTCTCTTAGAAATGAGTAATGATTTTTGAGTGTCGACAACTCCTACGGTGTAGACTCGGGGTGTGACATGAGGTATTTCAACAGTCGCCTAAATATGTAATTTACTCAACAAAAATAGAGGCAAATGTAAAATCAGAACACAAAATACAGTGTACTGGTACGATCACACAACTAGTTCCAGTAAATGAAATATGAACAAAAAATCACAACTTAGTAAAGCAGATAATACACCATTATACATCACAATTATAGTAAAACCTAGACTCTAGTCCTTACATTCAAATTATAATACACAATGAATACGATCAATCAAAACACAACAACCAATCCATTTCTCTTATGGAATCCACACATAAAATTTTAATGTACCAACGTGGTACCCGATCCCAATCATAGTTAGTGTACCAGCATGGTACCTGAATCAATTTAATCAGAATGGTATCTAATTCAAATTTACCAATGTGGTACCTACTCCAAATATACTGGTATGGTACCCGATCCAACAAGAAATTACATATCTCAATCACAACCACAATGAATACCAATCACACTTATGCGACCAAGTAATATATTCATTACATGAAATTTGATCACAATTACCATTTTAATTAATGTTCTATCCTTTTCCTAATCATATATCATGCATGAGATAATAAGAAAGTAATTAATAAAGACATATAACATAAACGAAAAAATACAATAATTACGTAGCTCAAAACAAGCCTGAATGCTCTAAAGAACCTGAGCTTTCCCTTTTTAAAATGTCTTGGCGTTTTCTTGATACAAAAAAATATATAAAATATTATAATCAATGATAAATGTCCTAAATTATACGGATTATTACTTAAATCCCAACTTTTATCCAATTCCATTATCATCCCAACCAACAAGGGCTATTTCCCACCATTAATTCAAGTCAAAAACCCTCTCCCTAAGATAATCACTAGAGATTCTAAGATCAAAGAATCAAAATACAAGCAAGTCAAAAAACCCTTCCCCTAAGATAAACACTATAGATTCTAAGATCCAAGAATAAAAATATAAGTTAGGGGAGTAATTAACGTACCTCATAATTGGTGGGAAACTAAATAAAATAGCCCTACGTCGCCTCTCTCTCTCTCTCCAAAGAATGAATTTTAAGAAATAAAAATGGTTTTGCAAATTTCTGTATTAATTTTGGGACTGGATCTCCATAGAGGACACCAACTTGTTATAGCGGCCCCACAATAGAGGCTTGCATGAAGATAGAAACTAAAAAATTCTCTCCCAAACCCTATTTTGCAATACAACCTCAAATCTTGACATCCTAAAATAACCCTTTCATGCCAAGTTCGATATTGGGAGTTCCACTAACTTGAATTCACTTTAGAAAAGTCCTAAGGACTCCTTAAGGCCTTGTCTATCATAAAATCAAACCAAAGCTTAGACATTAACCCCAATCTATTCCAGGATGTCCCTAAACCTCATCTCACTCGGATTTCGTGTGAGACTGGCCTAGTCTAAAATTTTTAAGTTACCACCCAAAATGTTTCATGACCCAAATTCTTTCACTATTGGTTTTCCCATAACGATCGAAAGGGTTCGTTATATTAGATACCAATTTTCCTATTTCTTATCCCCGGGTGATCAAATAAGAAATATGGGCTAAGTTAATTATAAAGTAGTACCTGAATCCTCAAATAAGTGAGGGTACTTGTCTCGCATGTCCTTCTTAGTTTCCCAATTGGCTTCCTCAATGGGAAAATGCTTCCATTGTATGTTCACCGATTTGATATCTTTAGTTCTTGACTTCCAGACATCACAATCAAGAATTACAACCAATTCCTCCTTATACTGAAGATCCTTGTCCAACAATCTCTAGTTCCACTTGATAATGTAATCTCTATCCCCATGGTATCTTTTAAACATAGATACATAAAACACTGAATGGACTCTAGACAAACTAGGCGGAAAGGCTAACCTATAAGCCACTGGCCCCACACAACGAAGAATCTCAAAGGGACCAATGTAGAGAGGGCTAAGCTTACCCTTCTTGCCAAATCTCATAACTCCTTTCATAGGTGACACCTTCAATAGGACTTTATCACCAACCTAAAATGCCATGTCCCTTACTTTGTGATATGCATACTCCTTATATTTGCTTTGTGTTTCAAAAATCTTGGTCTGAATACCCCATAACATTTTCTGAGCCTCTCTTACCAAATCAATGCCTAATGATTTCACAGTAGCATCCTCAAATCACCATATGAGCGATCTACATCTCCTCCTATAAAGTACTTCAAATGTGGCCATATCAATGCTGAAGTAGTAACTATTATTGTAAGATAACTCACGTAAGGGTAGAAACTAATCCTAACGTCACGACTCAAGCCTAGGGCCTAGACGTGACATGGCGAATGAGGAACCCTAAAGTAACTCAAACAAGCCTCTTAGTATTATTTTAACATTTTATAGGTAGTGAAAATAAATAAACAAGTAAAAATCATAATAGTAAATCTCCAACTTACATATGTCCAATAATACCTCTAACTTTTAGATTTAATGGGGCCAAGACAAGTCCCTAGCTCACCCTCAATCATAATAGAAATAAATGTCATTGTTACTGTCTAAAGATCTCAACATATCATAAGCTAGAAAGATAAAGGAGTATTATTCCCGGAACATGAGAACGCACCAAAATTAGTCTTCAAATGAAATTTTAACTAGCCACATGAAAGAGAACGAGGAGGAGCACCGGTCCCTACATGGTGATATCATATAGGCAAAAGAGTATGCGTTAGTACTTTGAATGTACTAAGTATGTAAGCATGTATGAACATTGAGGAAACATTAAAATATTTATGTAATATGAAACATAATTCAATGCATGCATAATCAATCATATATATATATATTCTTTAAAACATTCATTTTGTGGGAAAATGACCATAACCGACATTTAAGACCATGCGAGCTATAACATAGAATCCAACATAACCCCCTATGTTGGCCGGGGAGACTACTAGCCGGGTAGAACTCCGTCAACTTCATTTATTTCTTTAACTTTAACTGCTTTCATGGATCCATTAGCCTAAGCCTACAAGGGCTCCTATGTTGGCATATAGTTAATCAGACAAGGGGTTGCTACTAGAATTTCTTTACAGAATCCCACCTCAATTCCTCATTCGATACTAAGTCAATCCCACAGAATAGTTTAGTACTTTAAAATAGTCATAGTATATAGCTTGAGAATTCAAAATATCACATTCGATGGAATAGCTCATTAAAAGCTTTAGTGATTCAAATATACAAGAGTTGTCCTTATAGCATAAATAATACATCATTCATAACATTTCATCAGTTTTTTATTTCATAATACTCCCTTTTGATCATAGACACTACTTTCATAAATATTTATTTAGAGTCAAAGCTTTCAAGTCAAACTTCATTGAAAATATAGTAAAACTAGGCGGGTTTAAATTACTTCCACTTTCAAAAATGTATGTAGATGAAATTATGCATAAATAATTTGAAATTCATTAATTAAAAATCACGCTTTAAACAACCCACCATGAATTTCAATAACCTTTAAAGAGCTAAGTAGGGAAAATACTTGAAAACAATCAATTCATACATATGAATTTATTTTACATCAAAATAGACCAATAATCATTAGTTTAACCATGATTCATGCTATTAAGTAGAAATAAGAATTACCCATAAGAAAATATTTTTTGAAATCAAGAAATTTAGTTGAAAGAGCTTTAGACTCCGTGGGTGGAAGAACCCATGGATAAACACTCACATACTTTAGAGTAAAACTTAAAGAAAATAAATATAATATATCATATAATCAAAATAATTTAGGCATGAGAGTGGAAGAAATACTCTCATTGAAGTCTTACATACTTGGAATCTGAAGCGTTACTCAGAATTAAAGAACTTAATAAACACTCTTGAATCCTAGCATTTTCTCCTCGTCGGAGTATTTTGTGTACTATCCGGAGTATATGAATTACCGGAATAGTATTTCTAAACTACTAAGAACTAAAAATATATTTTGAGAATGAGTAAATGAGTGTATAGAGAGAAGAGTTGCTTGAGAATGCTTGATGAACAAAATGATGAAATAAGGTGGGTATTTATAGGTGTGAAGGAGGGACCTAATAATAATTAAAATAATTATAAAGAAAAATCTGAAAATTTAATGGAAGATTATGATGTCATGGGTGATGTCAAATTGAGGACTATTGATTTCATGGGTGATGTCAAATGGATCTAGATCTTTCCATTGTTGGTGAGATGAACATTCTTTTAACGAAATGCCCTTTTTCGGAGTTGTGTTTAAAAAAGAGAACTTCCTCATTTGGATTTGGTGTCTTAATATAAATTGTTTCTCTAGAAGTCTACATTTATGTCGTTCAAGAATTAACTGGTTTGGAGCATCCTACAGTGAGATATGAGTTTTTTTCTAAAAATACTCTATTTCGTCATAGCACCATATCTTGCAACAATTAATTTATTTGACCTATTAACCTTTGAAACTTAAATATGGTCTTCACAAAAGTTGTAGGTAATGACTTTGGATTATTCATAAATTTGAATCATCTAATTTGGACCATCTTATTAAAAGTTATGCCAAAAATACAGAAGAGATATCATTTTTCATCGAGAATTGAAACATCATATACAACGTTTTAGGGGGTGTTACACATAATGGCCGCCAAAGTCGATTACATTTAGCATGTGTTGTAATACTTGAATTTTCATCTCTGATTGTCAGTCCGTCTAAGGGTGAAAAGTTTTAGTGAAAATTGAGTTGAGTACCGAACTCAATAAAAGTGGGTCTAACCTCAAAACTGGCTAATACACCACCTTTCTCTGAAATGCCTAACTTCATGAACTTAGACTCCGTGATTATAAATCTCTCCAGCCAAAGGTCTCTTATTCACCCCCAAGCAAGCTAATATGTAGATGCTAAGTTTTTTTCTAGCTCAATTCAACTTCCACCATATTCTCCTTACTCGGATGGTACTGAATGGTGACCTCATAATCTGTAAGAAACTACATCCATCTTCTCTACTTCAGATTCAAATCTATCTAAGTGAATGCATGTTGAAGGCTGCGATAATCTATGAACACCTCATACTTGACACCATAGAGATAATGTCATTAAAGTTTTTTAGAAAATACTACCACTGCTAACTCTAAATCAGGTGTTGGGTATTACTCTCATGTCGCAGAGAGTGTGTTATCCTTTCTCCACATTCATGGAGCATGTTTCCCATTCGCGGAGTGTCCTAGAGTTGGTCTCCATATTTGCAAAGTTAGTTATCCGCGTTCGTGGAGGGCAAAGTTTTCTTGAACAATAGTTAATTTCCAAAGTCAGGAATATACCTATTTTCCACCATTGTTGGACTTAGGGAGCTCGGGAGGGACAATTCTAAGGAGATTTTTCAAGGTTCATCAATTGAGTAAGTATTTCTAGCGATTATCCTTCAATAGGCATTGGTTTTGTGATGATTTTAGCCCTTAATTCCTTGATTTTGATTCTAAAATTAGGAGTTTTGTTCAAGAACTTAAAATTTATAAAGGTGGTTATTATGGGTTGATTTTAACTCTAATTTTGAAATAGTTTTTGCTAATAGATTCCAAATACTTTAAAGAACATTTGCATGCAAAAAATAACAAAATTACGCTTTCATTTTCGGATTTGAGTTTTTGGATCGATTTCGGCCCAATTTTCAAAATTGATTATTTGAGTTTCGTTGTGCTCGTATTCTTATTGGAAATTTATATTTGAATAAATTTCAAAATTGATAATTTGGGTGTGATTGTTGATTTTGTTGATTTGGATAGTTCAGAGTTTAACTAAACCTTCGTTAAAACTTGTATATTCTCGTATTCCCTATTAGATATGTTTTTGAGTAATGACAATTGGTCCGGGTTACCTGATAATATGATTGATCTTAATAATGAAGGAGAGAGGTAATAAAGTAGAAATTTGATGAATTATATTGGTGTTGTCACGACCCAAAAACCGAGGTTATAATAGCACACATTCCAAAATTGACCTGATGTGTAAGCCTAAAAAGTAAAACTTATACGAGAATCTTAAATGAAACTGAAGACACAAATTAAACTAAAAGAAAGACAAAGAAGAAATTATCCCAAAACTTGTTGTTATAAGTATAAAGAGCATCTAATATAAAGTCTGAATCTGAAAATACAACATAAGCCTATAAATATTACTAAATACTGAGAAATTAAATAGACTAGGGACAATACAGATCCCGAGATCTCACTACCAATCTGGAAATAAGAAGTCCACTAGAGGACAAGCTGCCACGGAAAATCCCCTGACTAGAATCTGTATCAAAAAGGACACAGAAGTATGAGTGAGTACAATTCACATGTACGGTTTAGCCTATTGAGTATAAGAAATTAATCAAACCCATGAAATAAACTAAGGAACGCTTTCACCTTCATATAGAAAAGTCCCACTCCGGCATCGGTACAACCAAATTTAAATAGAATTGGGTGAGTAAAATAAACACATAATGGCAGTTCATTATCACAACGAATAAGATAATTCAAGTAGTACATATAGAAATGCAATGCAATGCAATATGATGATGCAATAATTGGGAGGTACGGTGGAAATAAGGCTATCGCACAACCTATTGTATGCACTTGTCAAGTTAATCCAAACAAGGGCCTATGGGGAACTCACAGTCCATATACTTTATCACAATCTCGAAATCTCACCAACTTGCCACCTAGCTCGTGGTCAAGAATAAAAAAAGTGTCGCATTTTTTATCTCAAAAAGACTCTCATAGTTCTCGACTTCCCAAAATCAATGCTGTAATGAATGAGGATGAATGCAACATAATACAAATGACATGAAGGTAATATCCTATTCAATATGTAATACAAGGTTCAAGTTCTCTAAACTCAACCTAATCATGATATTCACACTCAATAGATAGCAATGAGAAGAAATTTTACTAAAATAAATATTCACCCTTTTTCAGATATAGTTCAATACTCAATTACGCTCAAAACCCCAACTCAACCCCTCAGGCGAGTATATCAAGTCAAGTAGTCTTCTCATACCTCTATCACAGACAATTTATAGGTTACATATTCTCAAAGCAGATAAGATATCAAACAAGGCTCCCTCACTGGCTACACAATACAGACAAGCCCCACATGGGCATCACAAAGTAATTTAACAGACCCAATTTATACTACAACCTCATCCCAAAGTTTATAACATAAAAATGACTAATTACCCAATCCCAATGTCAATAAGGATAGTTAAACCCACCTCGAATGTCAAAAATATCGCAAAACGCTCTAATCAGTAATATCCCTCAAAATGCTCATAAGTGCTTTAAGAATGCATTGGGAATAGGCCGCTTATGATGCATTATCCTTAATGTTTTTAGAAAATACAAATTCAGAATATTGATCAGGAGGTCAAAATCAGCAGAAAAATAGTCTCGGTAGATTTTTAGGACCCGTAGATCGAAAGATAGATTTCTCAAGGAACTGCGCAAACCAGTAAGGTGCGTGACAAATCTGCATCGCGAAATTTCTTACCTCTGCGTCGCGGACCTAGCGAGGTTTTTTTTGGCCGAATTTAGTTTTTAGCAAGGACACTTTAGACTTTTCCCTAATTGTTAGATAATGAACCTACACGTTTTTAAGACCTAATTTAACTCTATAAATTAACCTAAACCCCTAATTCTATTCATTCTTCTATAATTCACCTACTCAAATATTTTTCTCTACAAAAGACTCTTAAGGACTCCATTGAAGACTTCAAGTAAATTCACTCAAGCTTTCCATCAAAACTCTCAAGTTCTTCCAAATTGATTGGTGTTCTCACTTAAGGTATGTGGGTATTGATTCATAAATTCTTTCATCCATGAACTCCAATCAATTTCTCAAGGTTTTCTATCAAATTAAAGTATAATATTTTATGGGTTTTATGATCTCTATTCCTATTGCATGAATTATGATTCAAAGTATGATCATGAATTTATTTTGATATAAATTGATGGTTATTGCATTAAATTGAAGAGTTTTTTCACGAATTCTCCTATTTTTATTTTTATGGTTCATCATGTAAAATATGAGTATTTTCAATTATACTTCCTAATGATATTATCTATATGAATTATGTATGGGTTGAAACAAAGTTTATGATCATGCATGTTTTCAAGTAAATTTCATGATTTTCAAGTCAATTGATCATGCATTCATGTCTTACCCTAATTTCAAGTATAAACTATGATCATGAATTTCCAAGTATGAATTATATCTATGTATGTATGATTTATAATGTGGAAGGACAATGCTCGCATTGCACTTATGTTATGAAAATGAGTTATTCTATGATTTTTAAACCTATGATCATGACTATGATATATGTAATTATGATTTCTATGCTATATATATATTCTGTGGTATTTGACCTAGAACCGAGTGGACTTAAGGTGGGGGCCTATCAAAATCCCTAGTAGCAACCTCATATCTCTTGAACTACGTGCTACCATGGGTACAAAAGGATTAGAGGAGAATATCCAAATCTCTAAGAGGTGAGTACCCGAAATATCAAGGCTTGGAGGTGAGTACCTGAGTCTAAGAACTAGGGGTGAGTATTCGGTTCACATAATCGCTTAGTGGATACACTTAGGCATGTAGGAGTCTACCTTGACAAGTAGTCTCCCCCTTTCCTCCGATGTAGGGGTAACATTAGAATTTCATGACATAGCTCGCATGGTCTTATTATCGGTTATGGTTCCTATCCCATATATGTATGATCTCTTATGTATGCTATGATTTTAAATTATGCTTTTTAAATGCTTTGGTCAAAATAATTTTCTCATGACTTTACTTACCTCATCTTATCATGTGATTTACTTGACCATTGCATTCCATGATTTATGTTGCATATCACGCCCTCATACTTAGTACATTCCAACGTACTAATGTATACTTTTTGCCTACATTATCTCATAATATAGGGGTTGAGATTGAAGATCACACCCATCTATGTGGCTAGTTAAGTTTTCCTATCTAGCGGTGTGAGTCATCATTTATCGGGGACTAGTTATCGAGTTAGTTATTGGTTTTAAAGACTTTTGCTATGTTTCATATTGAGGGTGATCTAGGGTCATGTCTTAGCCCCCGCCCATATTCATGAGTAGAGGCATCTAGTTGGATAAATATTTTGAGTTTATGTTGTCATGTGACATTCTTATATTTTTATTCATAGTTTAGACTCTCTTATGATATTTTCGCTTTTCCTTTATCTTATGTATGCTTATGATATGTACAAGAGGATTGGTTGGAGCCCTTTGGGATTTTGATTGTCGTGTTAGACTAGGCCCTAGGTCAGGTTGTGACATAATCGGACCTCAACTCATGAATACCGACCTCGAATGATCACCCACTATCAAGAATAAAATATTACATCAAAAGAAGTCTAACGATACACATATTGATAGGTTTTAGCATCGGGGGTAAAATCATCCAAAAACTGCTTAAATTTCAAAAAGGATGAATCTGGAATTTTATTTTAAAAATACGTTTTATACATCAAGGGAGTTTGTGGATGAAAAACTCATAAAATTTGGTCAAGAAATGAGTTAGAATCAATGAAATCCAAATTCAAGGTTTTGGGAGTAAAATCCACAAAATTCCCATTTGAAACTTTGATTATTCAATGAATTAGGGAGAGGAAATTACTAGAATTTGAGGGACTAAACCAAACAAATTTCTCTGGAGCAGCTTCATAAAAATCGTCTCCCACAAGCTCCAAGGGTTTGACAATGGAGGTTTTGGGAAAAATATCATAATCCCCGGCCAAAGACCTCTCAAGTGTCTTCAAAGCTACACAAGGGTAGCTAAAGCGGAGTTCACTTTAGCGAACCCCGCTTAAATGAATCCTTTCGCTAAACAAATCGATCTAGCTAAAGTGAAGTTTCGCTTATGCAAACTTGTTCCGCTTAAGAGGACCTTGCACCAGCAAACAAAAAAACTGTACAAGGCTAAATTTCAAGTCTCAGATCAAACCCTTAAAATTATTTCAGGGTTTGATAAAAATAAATTCAATATGTTATCACCCTACATTCAACTTTCTGGACTCAATTGAATAGCCGAATTTTCGAAAAAAGATTGTTATGATAAAATTACCCTCCCGAATCCCTTTTTGGCCTAAAAATCAACTATTAGCCTATAATCTCAAAACAACAATTATGGTCTCGGGGCTATAAATCAATGTACAACTAGACCAAACTCGACGTTTCGAACACAATAGAATTGACGAAATTCTCATTCGATGCGCGGATCTCAATATGTTGACCTAAGACAGTCCTGTCAATGTAATTTTCCATCCAAGGCCTCAAATCGCTAAAATCCCACCCAATTTCATAGGAAACTGTGCCAACCAGCCCTATATCACAAAAAAAAGTATGAAAAAACTACGGGGAAGGGCAAAATATTTATTTTTCATAGAAAAACAATTTTTTAAGAATTCGGACATTACATCATTCACCACTAAAATACATGTTCATCTTCGAATGGAAAGCAAAGTAAAGTACCTATAGGGGGAAAAAGTTAAGGATATCTATGACGCATGTCAGACTCCACCTCCTATGTAGCCTTCTCAATAGGTCGGTGCCTTCACTGCACTTTAACTAAATCCATATGTTTTTTTCTCAACTACATAGTTTGTCTATCTAAGATAGCAACAGGCTCCTCCTCAAATGAAAAGTCCTAATATAAACCAACGGAGTCCCACTGACTCACATGATAATCATTCTGTTAGTACTGCTTAAGCATCGATACATGGAACATATGATAAACAACTGAAAGGATTGGGTAAGGCCAATCTATAGGACACCTCCCCATACTTCTCTAACACTTCAAAATGACTAATAAACCTTGTACTGAGCTTTCCCTTCCTCCCGAATTTGATCACACCCTTAGTGGGCGATACCTTGAGAAATATTCTCTCGCCAATAACAAATGACACATGATGAACACGCCAATCCATATAGCTCTTCTACCTACTCTGGGTAGTCAAAAGCCGTTGCTGAATCAATTTCACCCTCTCCATAGTATCTCTAAACAAGTATGTACCCCAAGGTATTACCTCAAAAGAATCAATCCATTCCACGGGAGATCTATACCTCCTCCTATATAAGGCCTTAAATTATACTATTTGAATGCTGGAATGGTAACTGTTATTATATGCAAACTCTACAAAAGGAAGAGATTGATCCCAATGACCATCAAAGTCCATAATATAAGCTCGAAGCATGTCCTCAAACACCTGAATAGTTCGCTCCAACTGACCATCGGTCTAAGGGTGAAAAGTTATGCTCAACTCAATCTTGGTACCCATCTGCTCCTGCATAAAACTCTAGAAATGAGTGGTAAACTGCGTACTTCTATCAGACATAATAGAAATGGGCACTCCGTGCAAGCAAACTATCTCACAGATATAGATCCTAGCCAACTTCTAAGTATGATGAACCTTGTATTTTCCTATGTGAGTGGATTAGGATGTATTGGGATCCTTGGATTAGGTTGAATTATATGATTTAAAGTGTGATCGTGATATTTGGGTATGGGAAATTGTCTAAATGATGTGAATTACGAGAGATTGACTTATTGTGTGATTGTAGATTATATGATATCATATGTGACTACTTATCATGTTTCATTCATTACTTGTGCATATTTTTATCTATGATGGCTGAGAAATGATATGAGTGAGGTATTGGATATTGGGACTGAGGTTTCTACCGGTCTAAGAGATTCATCGAGGTCTTTTCTAATAGATATTAGTCGAGGTCTCTTAAGGAAATGATGATTAATACATGGTCTATGTGAGGCCCCCATGGGTTTTGGGATGAGGTGATCAGCGGATGTGTATCATTAGACAGATATGCATCATGATTATTTGACATTGCATTTGTATATATTTCATCTTGTGATTGTACATGATTGAGCTTACCTGTGTGTGCTGAGCATGATGATGAGAACATATATTGTGGGTTGTCTGAGTGCAAGTGTGTAGTTGTGGAGGCATGTGATTGGGATGTCGTGAGTACCTGTGTTCTGCACTGCTTTAGTTTCCATTTTGCTTAGTATTGTGTTGTTAGTGCTCACCCCTTTCTTGTACACCTATGTAGGATCTGAGCTCGGTACCTCCTTCTCTTAGCATTTGTGTGGATTGGACTGAGCCTTCGGAGAGGTAGTAGCTTGTCTTCTCCGGCAGACTTTCGCCGCTTATTTTTTATGTTTAGTTTTATTTGAGGATTGATACATTCAGACTTGTACTTTCTTATATCTATCAAAAATAGTGGCTTGTAAATGTGGCACCAAGTCTTGTATGGTTTAGAATCTATTTTCCACTTATCCTTATCTAAATCATATTAGACCTTACATTTCCCCCATTATTTTAGATTTTTTTGAATTATTTAGACTTTTAGGCTGACTCATCTTGGTGGATTAGGCGAGTGCCATCACATCCAGCATGCCTTTCCTCAGATTAGTACTTGAAATATTTTGAGAGCAAGGGTTGGGAAGAAGAGGAGAAGCTAGGGTTCAAGCATTCTTATCAAGACCTTCGAGTTTTGATTAGATAAGCATCATTTCAGGTATGTAAGGATATCATAACATTAGACTAAGTTCGTCCTCGTGCATCTTCATTCAGTCAAGATTGAGTTGAGTTCAAGTTTCAATTTTGTTAAATTGAGTTCTTTAGTTATTGATGAAAATTATTATTAAGTCCTTTATTATATATATAAGTAAATTGTGATGATTATCTTGATTTAGTTTTCTCAAATTGTCGTTCATTCTACATCCACATAAACCCTAATTGAGTATATATTCATTGTGTATATTTTATGCATTGAGTTGAGGTACAGAATGGTATATAACATATCCTAATTGAGAAAGAAGTTTTGAGTATAATTTAGTACTTGCGTTGTGAATGTCCTTTTCACTGATTTTTAAGCATGTTTTCAAGCAAGTCGAAATAAGTTAAAGCATTGAGCATAAGTAGCAATTTGAGCATGAGTTTGAGAAAGAGGTTCCACAAGTATGAGATAAAGCTATAAGAAATCTAAAATAAGTATTTTGAAAATTACTCATAATTTAATATGAGCATATTATTTCATATTTTTGGGAGTTGTATTGAGCACCGAGTTTGACAAAAGTCAAATCACTCTAGTTTCACAAACTACATCGCCAGTGTAGGAAGGATTGTATCGAAGGTCGGATGACTCCTCATTGCCTATGAAAAGACACATAAGATGGATTCATAAGCTAAAGTTTGTCCCATGCTCTGGAAAAGTATGGGATGGCTTGACAACGTAGGCAAGACATTGAATCATCATGAAGCTCGAAGTGGTGGTTGTCGATTAGAGAAACTCCTCAAGAAAAAAAGTATTATATTTTTATATATTGAATTGTATTTACTGTTTCATATCTTTTAAAGTACAGGTACATATACTGCATGCTTTATTCAGTGGAGCTATTGTAAGAGTTAAGTTCCTTGAGTCGAGTAAGTTTTTTTCCAGCTATTTTACATACTTTAAGTTCCATGTACTAATGTCATTCGATGCTAAATCTCTCATGATGTAGATGCAGCAGTTAGAGATCATCAACAGGTGCACCATTGAAGTCATTCCCTATCTATCTTGTGGTGAGACCTCTTTGCATTTAGAGGTATTCTAGAGTCTTTATTTTCTGTCTTTTATTTCAATATTAGCATTATATTTTAAGGTAGTCATGGACCTGTACCGGTACCTTTTCAGAGTTAGAAGCTTTACGGACTAGTTAGATAGACTTTGAGTTCATACGTTTTCATTTATTGTGTTATGATTAAACATTGAGCTATATTTCATTATCTATATGATTAAGTATTGAGACACTATTTTGAGAAGCTGATTTTATTTATACTTATTGTATCCATCTGAGTTGTATTATCCTGAGTAAGTCTTCCGTTTAGTGAGTCAACCAGGCCAAGAGTTTGCTTAAGAACCAGTAATGATTTTCGAGTGCCGGTCACGCCTATGGTGTAGACTCGGGGCGTGACATAAGGTCTTTCAGTAGTCGCCTAGATATGTCTTGTACTCAACAAAAATAATGACTAATACAGAATCAGTACACAAAATATAATGTACTTGTAGGATCACACAAATAGTTCCAGTAAATAAAATATGAACAAAAATTCACAACTTAGTAAAGTAGATAATACACCATTATACATCACAATTATTGTAACACCCAGACTCTAGTTCTCACATTCAAATTATTAGACCTAATGAGTATGATTAATCAAAGCACAATAACCAATCTAGTTCTCTCATGGAACCCACACATAAACAGTTAATGTACGGGCGTGGTACCCAATCCCAATCAAAGTTAGTGTACCGACATTGTACATAAATCAATTGTATCAGCATGGTATCTAATTCAAATGTACCAGAGTGGTACCCGATCTAAATGTACTAGTGTGGTACCCGATCCAACAAAAAATTACATATTCCAATCACAACCACAATGAATAACAATCACACTTGTACAACTAAGTAACACATTCATTGCATGTAATTTGATCACAATTACCATTTCAATTAATGTATTATCCTTTTCCTAATCATATATCATGCATGTGATACTAACAAACTAATTAACAAACACATATCATAAACGGAAAAATAATAACAATCACCTAGCTCAAAACAAGCCTGAATGCTCTAAAGAACTCGAGCTTTCCCTTTTTAAAGTGACTTGGCTTGTTCTTGGTCCAAAATAAATATAAAATATTATAATCAATAATCAATGGCTTAAATTATCCTAATTATAAATTAAATCGCAATGTTTAGCAAATTCCATAATTATCCCTCCCAACTAAGGCTTTTTCCCACCATTAATTCAAATCAAAAACCCTCCCCTAAGATAATCACTATAGATGCTAAGATCCAAGAATCAAAATACAAGCAAGTCAAAAATTCCCCGCCTAAGATAAACATTACAAATTCTAAGATCCAAGAATCAAAATACATGTTAGGGGAGTAATTAACGAACCTTTATCACAAAATTGGTGAAAACTTAATAAAATAGCCCTAAGCCACCTCTTTCTCTCTCTCTCTCTCCGAAGAATGAAGTTTAAGAAATAAAAATTAGTTTTGGTAATTTCTGTATTAATTTTGGGACTGGACCGCCTTAGAAGCCACCAACACGCTATAGCAGGATTACCCCCATCATAGAGGCTTGCATGGAGAAAAAATGCAGAAACTCTCTCCCAAACCCCTATTTTGCAACACAACCTCAAACCTTGATGTCCTAAAATAAATTTTTCATGTCAAGTTCGATATCGAGAGTTTTACTCACCTGAATTCACTTCGGAAAAGTACTAAGGACTCCTTAATGACTTAGATATCATAAAATCAAATCCAAGCTTAGACATTAACCCCAACCTATTCCAGGATGGCCCTAGACCTCATCTTACTAAAATTTTATTTAAGACAGGCATAGTCTAAAAATTTTAAGTTACTACCCAAAATGTTTCATGACCCAAATTATTTCACTATTGGTTTTCCCATAAAGATCGAAAGGGGTCATTACATTAGATACTAATTTACCAAATGCTCATCCCCAAGCGATCAAACAACAAATCTGAGCTAAGTCAATAATAGAGTAGTACCTAAATCCTCAAACAAGTGAGAGAACTTGGCTCGCATGTCCTTCTTGGTTTCCCAAGTGGATTTCTTGATTGGAAAATGCTTTCATTGTACCTTTACTAATTTGATCTCTTTATTTATCAACTTCCACACATCATGATCAAAAATTACAACTGGTTCCTCCTCATACTAAAGATATTTGTCCAACAATCTCGAGTCTTACTTGATAATGTAATATCTATACCCATGGTATCTTTTAAACATAAATACATGAAATACTGAATGGACTCTAGACAAACTAGGCAATAAGGCTAATCCATAAACCATGGCCCTACACAATCAAGAATTTTAAAGAGACCAATGTAGCGAGGGCTAAGCTTACCCTTCTTGCCAAACCTCATGACTCCTTTCATAGGTGACACCTTCAATAGGATTTGCTCACTAATATGAAATGTCATATCCCATACTTTGTGGTATTCATAATCATTTTGTCTGCTCTTGATCGCCAAAAGCTTGGTCTGAATACCCTTTATCTTTTTCTGAGCCTATCTTACCAAGTCAACTCCTAAAGGTTTCACATCACTAGCCTCAAATCATCCTATGAGCGGTCTACATCCCCTCTCATAAAGTACTTCAAATGGGGTCATATTAATGCTCGAGTAATAACTATTATTACAAGAGAACTCACATAATGGTAGAAATTAATCCTTATGGCTACCAAAGTCGATTAGACATTCTCTCCACATGTCTTCTAATTCCTAAATTGTCCTCTCTGATTGTCCATCTGTCTGAGGGTGATAAGTTGTAGTGAGAGTGAATTGAGTATCTAACTCAATAAAAGTGAGTCTAACCTCAATAGTGGCTAACACCCTACCTTTCTCTAAAATGCCTAATTGGATGAACTTAGACTCCATGACTATAAATCTCTCCAGCCAGAGGTCGCTTCGACACTCCCAATCAAACCAAACTGCCCATGCTAATTGTCTTCCAGCTCAATGCATCTGCCACCATATTGGCCTTACCCGTATGGTACAGAATGGTGATGTCATAATCCTTGAGGAACTACATCCATCTTCTCAACTTCAGATTCAAATCTTTCTAAGTGAATACATGTTTAAGGCTACGATAATCTATGAAATCCTTACACTTGACACCATAGAGATAGTGCATTTTTTTGTGACTCCAAATCAAGTGTTGGGTAGTTACATTCATGACGCGGAAAGTGTGTTGTCCTTTATCTGCATTCACAGAGCTTATGTCGCATTCGCGGACTGTCCCAAAGCTGGTCTCCGTATTCGTGGATTTAGTTGTACGCATTTATGGAGGGTAAAATTTTCCTAAAAAGTAGTTAATTCCCAAAGTCGAAAATATACCCATTTTCCACCATTGTTGGACTTAGGGAGCTCGGCAAGAACAATTCTATGGAGATTTTTCAAGGTTCATCGACTGGGTAAGTATTTCTAATGATTATCCTTCAATACCCATTGGTTTTGTGATGATTTTAGCCCTTAATTCTTTGATTTTGATTCTACAATTGGGGATTTTGTTCAAGAACTTGAAATTTACAAAAGTAGTGATTATAGGTTGATTTTGAAATAGTTTTTGTAAATAGATTGCAAATACTTCAAAGAAATTTTTCATGTAAAAACATTACAAAATTACTCCAAGTATTCTGTCTTGGTCCTACTCAATTTAAATCCTTTAGACTCCAACGTCTGTCTCCAGCCCTCCAGCTTGTCGTTAACTCCGTTGTAAGTCTCGTCAATCAGAACTATGTCATCCGCGAACAACATACACCAAGGCACCTCACCTTGTATTTGTCTAGTCAATTGATCCATCACCAGGGCGAATAGAAACGGGCTAAGAGTCGATCCCTGGTGCAACCCCATCGTAACAGGAAAGTGCTCCGAGTCCCCCCCTACCGTCCTTACCCTGGTCTTAGCTCCATCATACATGTCTTTAATCGCTCTAATGTATGCCACAGGTAAACATTTCACCTCCAAGCATCTCCATAGGACCTCCCTTGGAACTTTGTCATAGGCCTTTTCTAGGTCAATAAATATCATGTGTAAGTCCCTTTTCCGCTCCCTATACTGCTCTACCAATCTCCTTAAGATATGAATGGCTTCTGTAGTCGAGCGCCCCGGCATAAATCTAAACTGGTTCTCTGAAATAGACACACTACTCCTCACTCTCATTTCTATCACCCTTTCCCACACTTTCATAGTATGACTTAGCAGCTTGATACCTCTATAGTTGTTGCAGCTTTGAATGTCTCCCTTGTTCTTGTACACGGGAATGATTGTACTCCACCTCTATTCTTCAGGCATCTTCGATGTCCTGAAAATGACATTAAACAGCGCAGTCAGCCACTCCAATCCTACCCTACCTGCATTCTTCCAAAATTCCCCAAGGATCTCGTCAGGTCCGGTCGCTTTTCCCCTGCTTATCCTACGAACAGCTCCCATAACCTCCTCAACCTTTATTCTCCTACAATACCCAAAGTCGCGACGCCTATCCAAGTGCTCCAAGTCTCCCAACACAAAGTCTTTGTCCCCTCCTTCGTTCAAGAGTTCGTGAAAGTATGACTGCCATCTCTGTCTAATGTGGGATTCCTGTACCAGTACTTGACCATCCTCGTCCTTGATGTACTTCACTTGATCCAAGTCGCGTGACTTCCTCTCTCTTGCCTTGGCAAGCTTAAATAGCTTCTTATCTCCGCCTTTTTCCTCTAGTTCTGCATAGAGGCGTTCAAAGGCTGTCGTTTTGGCTGTCGAAACTGCCATCTTCGCCTCCTTATTCGCTAACTTATACTTTTTCCTGTTCGTTCGCTTCTCTTCATCATCCTTGTTATATACCAACTTTACATATGCCTGCTTCTTTGCTTCTACCTTTTCCTGGACTTCTCCATTCCACCACCAATCCCCTCGGTGCCCGCCATGGCGGCCTCGTGAGACCCCCAACACCTCTCTAGTTGTTTCCCTAATGCAGCTGGCCGTCCTATCCCACATACTGCTCGCCTCCCCCCTACTATCCCACGCCCCCATAGCCATCATCTTCTCCCCCATCTCTAGGGCACTAGACGGAGTCAAACGACCCCACCTAATCCTCGGTCGGTCATCCACGACCCTCTTCTTCTTCTTCCTTCTTATCTCCAAGTCCATGACCAATAGTTTATGTTGGGTCGTAAGGTACTCACTTGGTATGACCTTGCAGTCCTTACAAAGGCTTTTATCCTCTTTTCTAAGTAGCCAGAAGTCTATTTGCGTCGCCGCCCTCGAGCTACGAAAGGTTACCAATTGTTCCTCCTTCTTTGGGAAACTCGAGTTGGCCACCCTTAAACCAAAAGCCTTTGCGAAATCCAAGAGTGAGGCTCCTCCACTATTCCTGCACCCGAAGCCAAATCCTCCATGCACCTCGTCATAGCCCATCGAAACAGACCCAATGTGCCCATTGAAATCTCCTCCTATGAATAGCTTCTTAGTAGGCGGTATACTGACCACCACTTCGTCCAAGTCCTCCCAAAAGCGCCTTTTTGTCTCCTCGTCCAACCCCACTTGCGGCGCATAGGCACTAATAATGTTCAGGGTGATCCCTTCAACGACTAACTTAATCGTCATCATCCTATCATTTGTCCTCTTAACCTCTACCACCTGATCTCTAAGCTTGCTATCTACTAAGATCCCACTCCATTCTTAAACCTCGACTTGCCCAAGAACCAAAGTTTGAACCCATCCACCTCCTTAGCTTTAGGTCCTACCCATTTAGTCTCTTGGACGCAAGCTATATTTATCTTCCTCTTCTTAAGAATCTTAACTAACTCTATGGACTTTCCCGATAAGGTCCCAATATTCCAAGACCCTACTCTCAATCTAGAAGCTCTCTCCGCCCCCTTAGCCCTCCCAACCCTGGCCCTTGATCCCAACCGAGGACATGACCCTATTCTACCATCGCACACTAAAGCCAGAAAAGCAGAAATACGCTACTGAAAGGTTACTCTCAGATAAACGGACGATCAATAGTATAGCACAAGTTAGCAATTGTTTAAAAACAGTGAGACAGGTACTTAATTTGGCAGTGCAATAAATATTTATAGGCTAAAATATCGGAAATGGACTATTGGAGGTACCAACTCCAAGTTAGTAAAACATGGTCACTGCCGGAAAGTATTGTTCACTGCCGGAAAGTATTGTTCACTGCCGGAAAGTACTGTTCACCACCGGAAAATACTGTTCACTCACCGGAAAATTGGATACAAATATATGGTCAGCCTCGGAATGCAGAGGCGACCACCCTGGGAGAAAAAACGGAGCCGAAAAATGGCCGGAAACTGCCACACGCGCCGGAGCGTGTAGCGCGTGGCGTCGCAGATCTGGGGCTGCTGGCGGCGCGTGACGGCGCGTGGCTGAGCAGATCTCAGAGGAGCTACCTGGGGTTTGCTCGCCTGAGTGTTCCGCTCCTCGTGGTGTTGTTGGTTTTGGCAGCAGACGCATAAAAATTGAGGAGAGAGAGAGAGATGTCTAAAATGAACATATTTTGGTTTAGGTGCAAAACACGCGAGGGTCCAACTGTTTAAAAAGTGTCAAAATGACACAATAGACTCTTACATTAGGTGTCTAAAATGAACATATCTTGGTTTAGGTGTCTAAGTGAAAGTTGATGCCAACTTTAAGAGGCCAGCGATGGGTTTGGCCTCAAGATAATGGGAGACAGCTTATAAAAGTTAAGGACATTAATCATTATAGGGTCTTTAAGAATAGGGATTTTCACAAACCAACTACTGCCCAACGTATAAAAGACTCAAGGCAGTAGCTCAACTACTTTAAGAGTTTTAACGTCAAGAAGTGAATAAGAATCATGAATCATACTCGGAACCTATGAATGGAATTACTCCAAAGCTCATATCATATATCTCTTATATCTAAGACATGCCAAAAAAAAAAAGAAGGGATAGCTTTACATACCTTTGACGTTTATTCGCAACACAACACATATACGTTGCCGGAAGTCTCAACCTATATTAAGACATCGAGAACTATAGTTACGGGAAGATTCAAAATGTATTCCAACGTTAGCAACTCTTTTCTAGATAATTTAAACGATGTTTCCTTTATATTTAAACCAACTATATAACAACCAAGCCAACATCAATAACCACACATTCAAGTACTAATCAAAGACTATTCAATACAAGATCGAGAACACTCCGAACAACCCGCACAACATTCTAAACAGCCCCATATCCACAACATTCGATAACAATCCACATACAACTATCATATATTCAAGTTATCCTTAATGACCCATAGTCTCAACGTTTCCATCGAAATGATCTTCTAACAGCCCAACCAATACAATAACATCATGTATAACTTTAGTCAAACTTAATCTTCCAATCCCAATAAGAACAACAATGACATATCAAAACAGCCCCTAACTAACAACATAAAAATGCTCGAAAATCATGTGAATACCTATGAACACACCAAGTAAACCACATACGATTCTTACACATTATTTCATACGATCTTTTCATCTAACTTTAGTAAAACATAGCAGCAGCCACACGACAACTATATCACCTATTTATATGCAAGTAAACTACATTATTATCACTATAATCCTTATAACAGCCCACAAACAAATTTAACTTTAACTTCCATCATTAAATACCTTCATTCTCACCATAAATCCATAACAACAACAATCAAAATACTAAATAAAATTAGTTCACTATTTGTACATA
Organism: Solanum dulcamara; assembly: GCF_947179165.1. Taxonomy (NCBI): domain Eukaryota; kingdom Viridiplantae; phylum Streptophyta; class Magnoliopsida; order Solanales; family Solanaceae; genus Solanum; species Solanum dulcamara. The sequence continues at coordinate 15,103,699 of NC_077237.1, read as the reverse complement.
AACAGACCCCTACGGCTTGAACAACTTTTCAACATCAACATACATAATTTCATACATCCAATTCACATTTATACACTCACAACACATCCAAACTCACCCTAAAACTCATAGAAAATGATCAACTCTTACCTTAATAAACTTAGCTCCTTAACTTGCCGAGATTGATGGCTTCAATTAATGAACACTTTTGCTGCCCTCAAGGACCATTTCATGTTACCATAGACTCTTCGAATGGTTGAAATTCCTTGGAAAAAATATTTTTGGATCACAACTAAGAGCTTCAAGTTCAGCCAACCATGGCCGAACTTTCTTTCTCTCTCTATGATTCAATTTTGTGAAGGAGAGACTCTCTCTCTCTATCCTTCATCTTTGTGGCTAAATTGTGAATATAGGTCATCCACTTAGTTTATATATACTGCCTATTTGGTTGACATGTGTCCTATTAATATTCCATCAGTCAATCAAATTCATCCACATTTTATAGGGTCCACTTAGTGGTGTAATTAAACTAATTAATCATAACTAATCATTAATCTCCACTTAATAATCCAATCATGATTAATTAATCCCAAATCTCCACTAATATTCCCACTAACCGTTATTAATTAGCAAACCGTGCAATTATTAAAACCGGGATTAAAAGTACTTGTCTCATATCCAAAATTAATTATGTCAATTAGTTCACGAATAATCCGTCATACAAAAATACGGGATATAACACTTCTCTTCCACGACTGGTCTTTTATGGTCCCTAGAAGGAATCGTAGACGGCCAAAAATAAGTTTTAATAAGGGATATTCGAGTCTTTTTTCACCTTTCCCAAACTTAACTCAACCCGTTTTGGGACTAAAAATAACCCCTTATTAGTACCTAGCGTGACTTTCCTCCCATTAGTGCATGAAATATTTTGAGAGCAAGGGTTGGAGAAACGAGGAGAAGCTAGAGTTCAAGCATTCTTGTCAAGACCTTCGAGTTTCAATTAGATAAGCATCATTCTAGGTATGCAAGACGATCATAACGTTGTACTAAATTCGTCCTCTTGCCTACATCTTTATTCAGTCAAGATTGAGTTGGGTTCGAGTTTCAATTTCGTTAAATTGAGTTCTTGAGTTATTGATGAAAATTTTTATTAAGTCCTTTATATATATATAAGTAAATTGTGATAATTTTCATGACTTGGTTTTTTCAAATTGTCATTCGTGTTACATCCACATGTACCCTGGTTGAGTATACTCTCATTGCATATATTTTATGCATTGAATTGACACAAAAAATGGTATATTACACATCCTAATTGAGAAAGAAGTTTTGAGTATAATTTAGTATTTGAGTCGTGAATGTCCTTTTCACTGATTTTTAAGCGTGTTTTCAAGCAAGTCTAAATAAGTTAAAGCATAGAGCATAAGTAGCAATTTGAATATGAGTTTGAGAAAGAGGTTCCACAAGTATGAGAAAAAGCTATAAGAAAGCTAAAAGAAGTATTTTGAAAATTACTCATAGTTTAATATGAGCAGATTATTTCATGTTTTTGGGAGTAGTATTGAGCATCGATTAGATAAAAGTCAAATCACTCTAGTTCCATAAACTACGTATCCAACGTAGGATAGGATCGTACCATAGGTCAGATGACTTCTCATTGCCTCTAAAAAGGCTCATAAAATGGATCCATAAGTTAAAAGTTTGTCCCATGTCTTGGCAAGGTATGGGACGACTCTGGTAACGTAGGTAAGACATTGTACCATCATAAAGCTCAAAAACTATGATATGAGCACTCTTTACCACTCAGGTAAAGCTAATGTTGTTGTTGATGCTCTTAGCAGGTTATCTATGGTAAGCACTGCCCATGTGGAAAAGGAAAAGAAACAATTGGCTAAAGAGGTGCATAGGCTTGCACGTTTCGGAGTTCAACTTATTGACGCTAGTGATGGTGGTACCATTGTTCGAAATGAGGCTAAATCATCTTTAGTTGCAGAGGTGAAAGAAAAACAATAGCAAGATCCATTCTCCTCCAATTGAAAGATGAAGTCCATAAGCAAAAGGTAATGACTTTTTCCAAAAGGGAAGATGGAGTGTTGAGGTATCAAGGGAGATTATGTGTTCCAGTGTTGATGGCATTCAAGAAAAAATTATAGAAGAGGCCCATAGCTCCAGGTATTACATCCATCCACACTACAACAAATTCGATTATCAGTGACGAAATATTTTGTCCCTTAAAACACATTTCGTCACAAGAAATCTTTTGGAATGAAAATTTTTTTGTCACTTGTTCGTCCTTAAATCATGGATCACTAAAGGTATACAGTGATAATTTAGTATTTCGTCACCAAATAAAGTTGTATCAAACACGAAATTTATTTTGTCACTAAAATGCATAGTATTTATGACTAACTCATTTGTCAAAAAAAGTATAAAACTTTGTAGTTAATAGTGTATTTTCATCACTAAAAAGATTACCAATATCGACAAAATTAATTTGTCACTAAGTCTTTACTTTAATTAGTGACAACATCAATTGTCTCCAAAGTTATATATGTTTCGTTGTCAAACAAAAGTAGTTTCATCACTAAAGAGGTTCTTTTATATACAAAAAGATATTTTGTCCCCAAATGTATAAATTAGTGACAATTTTGTACCTTGTAATTTTGTGGTTAAAAATATTATTTTTACTAAAACAATCAAATTCTCACTAAAAATTATCATGATTAATGACAATAATAATTGTGATAGAATACAAATTTAATTTTTGGATAGAAATAAATTATATTATTAATAAGAAGATAATTTTGAGACAATTTTTTGTCAGAAATACAAAGATGTGATTATATTGAGCATTACAATTTAACCATTATGTCTTTCTCCTATCTTTTGAGCTTCACTTGCTTTGAGCGAAGCAAAATATTGAGATGTTATCCCAATTTTATAGCTTTGTTGATTAAATTACCTTTACACACCTCCCTTTACCAACTGGATCTCTAATATCATTTTTTCCATAACTACTTCATTTTGCAAGACCTTTCACTCTTCCCACTAGGGGTGCTTATCGGGCGGATTGGATGGATTATTATGCTTAACGGTTTGACTTAATGGTTATCGGCTTTTAAAAGTACTAATCTGCTAGCCAACCTATAAGATATCGGTTGGTTCGGTATCGGATTAGCAATTATTGGACGGTTATCGGGCGGCGTATCGGTGGTATGGTAACATGTAAAATTTCTACCACTTACTTCAATTCCCCTCCTGAAGTGGTGCAAAAGATCATTATCTACTGAGAATTTTCATCAGAAATGTATTAAAGACAATTATCGGACGTACACCATCTGATTTTATTAATCTTCTCTTCAATCCACACTCTTCAAATAATCAAATTAAAGAACTCGCGGTGGAGGAGAAAACAAGGCGGCGCAAATCGCAACTGCGCAAGAGAGAATAAGAGATGAGAATTTGAGAGAGAGACTAAGACAGAGGTGGAATCGCGAAAGACGAAAGTAGTCTAGCTAAACCTAAAGAGTAAGAGTAAAGACAGTCGACAGAGGCGGAAGTAGAGTTGTAGTCACAATAGTTGTGACTCGTGTAGAACTCTGTAGAACAGTCATAAGTAGAACTAGGGTTTCTAGTTTCTACTTTAAATGGACTTGCCTATTTAATTAAACTGATTAGGCCTCTTTAATTAAATGGGTTTGCCTATTTAACTAAATTGATTTGGCCTCTTTAATTAAATGGGCTTGACTCTTATTTTAGATTTATAAATTATAATTATCAATATTATACATATTTTATATGTTTAGGGATAAAATATATTAAAATATAATAAATTCTTAACGGATTAACGGTTTACCCAATAACAAAATTGAGTAATCCGTCCTCCACACCGATAAACCGTTAATTATAAAATTTAAATTCATTCCCCACCCGCTAATCCGATAACTCAATACCAATAAACCAATAAGTCAATTTTGCGATTGGGTTATCGGTAGCAGACGGTTTTGAACCACCCTACTTCCCACGAACTTCATGTCAATAGAATCTACATCTTAGGGAAAAAAAGACAATTTAGAATACCATTTAAAATTCAAAAAAATGGTGAATACACAAATCTTTTTTCCTGTATGCTTTTTGCAGACGACATAGTCCTCATCGATGAGACTCATAGCGGAGTTAACGCTAACCTGGAAGATTGGAGACGCACCTTGGAGTCTAAAGGGTTTAAGTTGAGTAGGACCAAGACAGAGTACCTAAAGTGCCAATTCAGTGAGACTTCTCAAGAGGTTGGCGCGGAAGTTAGGCTCGGGGATCAAGCTATCCAAAAGAGAAGTAGTTTTAAGTACCTTGGTTCTATCATGCAAGGCAGTGGGGAGATCGACGAGGATGTCACACATCGTATTGGGGCAGGATGGATGAAATGGAGGCTCGCCTCCGGTGTGTTATGTGACAAGAAGGTGCCCCCAAGACTTAAGGGAAAGTTCTACAAAGTGGTGGTTAGACCAGCTATTTTATATGGGGCGGAGTGTTGTCAGTTAAGGTCTCACACGTGCAAAAGATGAAAGTTGCCGAGATGAGAATGTTGAGATGGATGAGTGGGCATATCAGGAACAACAAAATTAGAAATGAGGCTATTCGAGACAAGGTAGGAGTGGCCCCGGTGGAAAACAAGATGCGTGAAACGCGACTGAGATGGTTTGGGCATGTGAAGAGGAGAGTCCCAGAGGCACCAGTGCGGAGATGTGAGAAGTTGACCATGGATGGTTTCAGAAGAGGTAGGGGTAGGCCGAAGAAATATTGGGAGAGGTGATCAGACAGAACATGGCGCATTTACGACTTACCGAGGACATGACCTTAGATAGGAGGGTGTGGAGGACACATATCAGGGTAGAAGGCTAGTACATAGTGGCATTATCCCCCCTTATCCGTAGGCGTATTAACGCACTATGATTTCTTGTACTCTGATTTATGTTATTTATGTTATGTATGTTATGTTATCTTATGTTATTTATGGTATTTATGCTATTATTTGACGATATCTACTGTTTTTTGATATTTTGACTATACTATTGTTTGCAAGTCTTTCATTATTTACTCTCCTACTATTAATATTCTTGTCTGACCTTTTTTTCTTATGCTTCTATTGAGCCGAGGGTCTTTCGGAAACAGCCGTCCTACATTGGTAGGAGTCAGGTCTGCGTACACTTTACCCTCCCCAGACCCCACGATGTGGGATTTCACTGGGTTGTTATTGTTGTTGTTGTTGTTGTATTACTTCCCATATATGATTGAGCCTCAACTTTAATTAATTTATGAAAAGATTTTCTTTTCAGTAAACAAAAAAGAACATATAAATTACCCAAGCTAACTAGATCCTGCACTCCAAGTTCTGCAATAGCGACCTGGAGTTTGGCAAAAACATTTCAAGAACATCAGACATCACCTACCAACAACAACAATATACCTAATGAAATTTCATTGAATGGGGTCTAGAGAGAGTAGAATGCAGACCTTACTATTACCTCGTGGAGGTAAAGAGACTATTTTCGAAAGACTTCAACTCAAATGCATCAAACTCAAGCAAAAGAAGACGGAAAAAAAACAATGAAGAAAGCAAACAATTAATAAGAAAAAATAATGTAGTATTGTCACGATCGAAATCTGAGGCCTAGACGCGACACGGCAAATGAAGAATCCGAAAATACCTCAACGAGCTTCTTAAAATTCATTTAGTATTTCATAGGTAATGATCATAAAAAAAACATGCAGAAACCATAATAGTAAAATCTTCAACTTATATATATCCAACAATACCTCTAACTTTTAAATTTAGTGGGAGCTAAGACAAGTCCCTAATTCACCCTCAATCAATATAGAATAAATTGTCATAGTAAACATCTAAAGGTCTCAACATATCATAAGCTAGCAAGACAAAGGAGTATTGTTCCCGAAACATGAGAACTCACCAAAAGTAGCTTTCAAATAAAATCTCAAGTAGCCACATAGAGGAGAACGAAGAGGAGCACCGGTCCCTATATGGTGATATCATGTAGGCAAAAAAATATGCGTTAGTACTTTAAATGTACTAAGTATGTAGGCATGCAATACAATGTAAAACATTTAGGACATTTATAAGATAAAATATATAAATGAGTGCATGCATTAGAAATCAAGTAGATAGCATTTAAATCATACATATGTGGATATATACATGCATGAGTAATTATGTAAATAACATTCGAAACATTCATTTGTGGGAAGTTGACTATAACCGACATTAAGACCATGTGAGCTATTACATGGAATCCAACATAACCCCTTACGTTGGCCCGGGAGTCTACTTGCCCAAGGTAGAACTCCATAACTTTACATTCATTCTTTAACATTAACTTTAACTTTAAGAGTTTTCATAGACCCATTAGCCTAAAAGGCCTACAAGGGCTCCTATGTTGACACATAGTTAATGAGATAAGGGGTTGCTATTAAGATTTTCTTACCAAATTCTACATCAATGCTTCATTCGGAGTTGTGTCAATCCCACAAAATAGTTTAATACTTCAAAATATTCATAGCATATAGCTTGAGATTCAAAACATTACATTCAATGAAATAGCTCATTAAAACCTTTGGTGATTTAAATATGTAAGAATTGTCCTTATTGCATAAAGAATCTATCCTTCATAGCATTTCATCATTCTTTTATTTAATAAGATTCTTTTGATCATAGACATTGCTTTCATAAATATTTATTTAGAGTCAAAGCTTTCAAGTCAAACCTCATTGAAAACATAATAAAACTAGGTAGGTTCAAATTACTTCAATTTTTAAACATGTACGTAAATAAAATTATGCATAAATACTTTGAAATCTATCAATTAAAAATCATATTTTAAACAATCCACCATTAATGTCAAGAACCTTTAAAGAGCTAAGTAGAGAAAATGCTTACAAACCATCAATCCATAAATGTGAAATCATTTTGAATTAAAATAGACAAATAATCATTAGTTTAACCATAATTCATGCTATTAAGTAGAAATAAGAATTACCAATAAAAAATCTTACTTAAAATCAAGAAATTTAATTGAAAGAGTTTTAGACTCTATGGGTCTAAGAATTCACGGATAAACACCCACATACCTTAGAGTAAAGCTTGAAGATAATTAAGTAAATAAACATAATTTATCATATAATCAAAATACTTTAGACATGAGAGTGGAAGAAATCCTCTCATTAAAGCCTTACATACCTGAAATTTGAAGTTTTACTCAAAATCGAAGGACTCAATGAACACTCTTGAACCCCTATCATTTTCTCCTCATCAAAGCATTTTGTGTACTACCCAAAGTATATGAATTACCAAAATAGTACTTCTACTCTACAAAAAATTAAAACTATATTTGATAATAAGTAAAGAGGTGTATAGAGAGAAGAATTCCTTGAGAAAGCTTGATGAACATAATGAGAAAATAAGGCAAATATTTATAAGCGTGAAGGAAGATCTAACAATAAATAAAATAGGTGAAATCCATCGGTGGCCTCCTAAAGTTGGCACCAACTTTCACTTGGACACTTCAATTAGGCGGTGTTCATTTTAGAACCTCAAATAAGGCTTCAATGTGTCATTTTGACACTTTGTACTGACTTAGCACATTGTGTGTGCTACACCCATTTTAAGCGCGTAAACAGTGTTTTTCTTAAAAAATAATTTTTTTTTGTTGTTGTTCTTCTTCTTCATTTTTTAGCATTGTTTTGAGAAATGAACATCATTCCTCTTCTTTGTTCTAGTAAACAGTTACTCCAATTTTTACTCTTCCATCATTTATTTTTTCAGAGCCCATTTTCAAGGACCATTAAACAACCATCTCTTTTTATTTATATTTTTTTTTTATAATTCTTAATTTTGGTTGTTTTTTATTCGAAGTCTCTCTCAACCTATCTACCGATCTTCTACTTTTACGAAAAATTGGAGCTGATTCGAGACACCCTACATAGCTGGAAAGATGCGCACCACTATTGTGGTCATTTTGGCATTGGTTTTGTGCCATATAGTTCGCCAAAGCTCCGGCGCTGCCATTGTTGTCAGAGGTCCTAGAGAAATTCGACAACTTTGGTGATGATTCAAAATGGCGCTCATGGTTTGGAAGATGCACTTCATCATTATGAATATTTTGACATTCATTTTGTTTGATTTGGGTCGCCGAAGCTCCGACGCCGCCACCATGAAACTCGCCGCCGGTGATTTCACCATTAGAATTGCCTGAAAATTGGCTGAGAGGTACTTCGTGAGGTCGCGAACAAACCCAGTAGTTGTTGGGTCTCGAATGTCACCGAGGTGGCTTGATTTTGAAGGCGGCGTTGCGGCGATTACTCTGTCTATGCATAATATTTTGGTCTTATATTTGGACTATATGTAGCTCTTGAAATGGAGATTCATCTCCTATGGCTGGTTTCATTCGAATTATTCCAATTTTTTGCAGGGAGATGATTTTGTTGTGTTTCATTATGGTTTGGAAGAGAGAAACAGAGCAGGAGAAGATTGGATAATTTGGATAGTTGTTAATTTTTATTTTTTAAAAAAAATTATTATTTGGATTTTAAAATGCCACGTGTCAACAAGAGATTGGTCATTTTTTTATTCAAAAGTCATTATTTGATAATTATTTTGATATATATATATATATATGTCACGTGTCTTTATTTAATTCGTTATTTTTGACACGTCAAGCGAATACATTACACACATTTAATATATTTTGGTGATTGTCAAAAAAATATCAAAATAACACATTGAAGCCTTACTTGAAGTATCTAAAATGAACAACGCATAGTTGAGGTGTCTAAGTGAAAGTTGGTGCCAACTTTAGGGGTCACCAATGGGTTTCGCCAATAAAATAATTACTAAGAATGATCATAAAATTTTAATGGAGGATTGTGATGTCATGAGTGCTGTCAAATGGAGGACAATTGATGTCATGATGATGTCAAATGGATCTAGATCTTTCATAGTTGGTGAGATGAATCTTCTTTTTACGGAATACCATTTTTTGGAGCTACATTTGAATAAGATAACTTCCTAATTAGGATTTGGTATCTCATATGAATTGTAGCTCTAGAAGTTTCCTTTCATATAGTTCAAGAATCAACTGAATTGGATCATCCTACAATGAGATATGATTTTTTCTTCTACAAACACTCCATTTCATCACAACACCAGATCTTGCAAAAATTAATTTATTTGACCTACTTACCCTCCGAATCTTAAGTTATAGTCTTCACAAAAGTTGTAGGTAATGATGTTAGGATTATTCTGCAATTTGAATCACCTAATTTGGACTATCCTATGAAGAGTAATGCCCAAAGAACAGAAGTAGTATCATTTTCATCGAGAATTGAAACACCACATACAACATTTTTAGGGGGTGTTACAAGAGTGGACAACATATGGCGATAGATAACAAAAGAAAGAATACAATTGTACAACTAGTACTATAACAAGAACTAACAAACCTAAACCTTCACAAGGCAAGACAACACGCTACTCCTACTAACCTTCTACCCTAATACCACTAGAGGTAATATGTTGAGAAAGAATTAAGTAGAGCTCATACAAAAGCATATATAGATCTTGAACAAAGTTCATCTCATAGATATTGGAAAGAAATAACTATTATAGGCACTACATAGGTAGATCTGGTATAAATCTCACATTTTAAACTAGTTAGATATTCTATGTATAAATATTGTTTTGAGAAGATTCAATGTATAATACGTATTGCCTTTCTCTAGAAAGAAAGGTAGAACCTAGAAGTAAGCAAAGTGAGAACATCCTCAAAGCAGCAGCTCATAAGAAACATTGTGTCGGATATTCACATACAGTGTTTTGAGAAGTGAGAAGCGGAAAAAAACGACAGGGGCTCGCTTCACAGAAGCAAGAAGGGTGAAGCAAAGCACATGCTTTTTTCAGAAAAAGTGCTATTTAGTATAAAAATATAAAATATAAAATATAAAATATGCATAGATAATAAAATATGCCCCATTGGCATATTCACTTCAACTTCATCCATTTCATCATCATCAACAAGATTAACCATGGATGCTTCAGATTCATTTGAGTTTTAAATTCATTTTTTTTCGCAAAATACTCTTTTATTTCTTCATTCACATTATTCGGGACCTTTGGACACACTTTAACATCTTATAACCACCAATAAGATGCTTCTTGTGACGAAATATTCCACCATTATATGTCATATCACAAAAAAACACATTTAATTTTTGTGTTACTTTCCATGGCAATTCCATATGCCAAAGCTGAATTCCTTTTTTGTGTCATTAAGAAAATACAACTTACTACAAAGAAAAAATAGAATAATAATTCAGTCACATAAGTTAAATTGTCAAAACATTAATAGAGCAGCTGTAGCAAAATTAAAAGAGTAACTGCAAAAAAATTAAAAAAAAATAATAAAGCAGCCAGACTATGTGGAAAAAAAAAACAAAGCATATGCTTTATCTTCAAAAACAAATGGTCATACTGCTGAATAAAACTTGAAGAAAATAATTCTTCGCAGACGGCAGTTGCGCAGAAATAGAAAAAGAAGAAGAGAAGAAGAGATGAAGAGAAGAACATCGCAGCAGTTGCGCAGACGACAGAACTGCTGAATGGAAATAAAAATAGAAATAGAAAGAGAAGAACAGAAGAAGAAAAACTAACCTGGTTGAACTGTCGAAGTTGAAGAAGAAGTCGCAGCAACTTGGAACAATTAATTATAAGTTTTACAGATTTTTTTAATAAAAAAAAAACCTAGTGCCGCTTTTTCAGAAAAAGCGATCTTTTTTCTCGCTTCTAAATGAAGCGTGCTTCTCGCTTCTCCCATGAAACGCACGCTTTTATGAAATCACTTCGCTTCACGCTTAAAGCGAGCGCTTCGGCGCTTTTTCACAACATTGTTTGCATAGTTAGTAGATGTAGCTATTTACAGAGTAAACTGCAAGTTATGATATCAATCAACTATGTCTCACTCGCAAATTAGTTGAGGTTGATCATACAAATTTCACAACTCTACAATAATACACAAATGCAATAAACAAAACTAACAATAATATCATTAAGGGAAGCACAACGAGACAAACTTAAATTTTAGTTAGGGAAAGTACTTCACTAGTAAATGAAATTAATTTGGTTTTCAAGAGTTACAAAACGACACTCAGTTAATGACTCAATGTAATCTATGACCCCCATTTAACTGAAATAAGAAAACACAAAGGAAAAATTAAGACATCAGAAGAAGAAAGATAAGATGTAATAGAACACAAAGATTGTCTATTAGACACCCCAAGGAAGTTTCCCAAATTACTCTCTCATAGCCATTTGTTCTGACAAGGACTAGAACAACCTAAAGAATTTTAGAATCTTTGGAGGCCACTAGAAAGAACATTCACTGCGAACATGCACCAGTAAAGCACTAGTCGAATCTCCATATTCTAAATAACATGTTTATGGAGGGAACATTTCCGGCCATTACTAAATCCAAAGTTCAGAATTTGGAAAAAACAACCCTTTCCCTCAGAGTTGGCACTACTACAACTTCTTGCCATGAGTAAATTAGTTATTACTTCCTTTGTCCCAAAATACTTGTCAAATTTTGCTTTTCAAGAGTCAAACTATATGAGCTTTGACCAACATTTTAATATGTATTACTTCACCATATTAATATAATTCAACTTGTAATACTACTGATATAGTTTTTGAATATCTAGATTTTAATTTTAAAAAAGTCAAACTAATCTAATCTAATTTAGCTCTGAGGATTAGTAGTCTGACAACTATTTTAGAACGGAGAGAGTATTTAACAAATGATAATATTAAAATATCAAAAGATAATTTCTTTAAGAGGGTCTTTCAGTGCTCTATCCTTTTTCTCTGGTGATGAAACCATGTAATATATACTTTCTTGAAAAAAAGAGCAATGATTGGGACTAAATCTATGATATAGAAGCTAACCTCCTATGTCAGCAACCAAGAGAATATCATCTTGAATCTTAAGACCTTAGAATAGGTTATCACTTTAGTAATGTGTATTGACAATGAAACTACTTATATGACAAAAAATGCATTTTTAATTGTACCACAGTGTACAAAGTCCTAATCTACATTCTAACTAAGAATTGTGGTAGTCCAAATATAAGGATGACAATAAGCTTGAGTAAAAAGCCTCCAAGTTCCTCGCTGACACTGCATTCTTAATCTATATTTGAGGTCATACATACCATTCTAAGGAGATCCATTTAGCAGACCTCAAAAGGCAGAAAGAATAATTCCGAAAGATTGCCGGTTGTTTGAGCAAACGGCCTTTGTATCTTATAAAAAAATTATTCTCCTACTAATTCTTTCAAATTTTAACTATTTGTCCAGAATATTTCACTCCATTGGCTCCAACCCAAAATGATTTTATTGCCCAGGAGCCTAACACCAAGGGCAAAAAATAACTTTTCATTCGTATGGGGGTGGATGGGGAACAAGATTTCAAACAAACATTCAGTGGATCAGCAAGCAGGCAATAGTAAATCCCAAAAGGAATTCTTCAACTATGAAAAGTTGGTATCAAAATGTTTAAGATTTGCTTACATCTAAATTTAGATGTAAGAATAGTACTACGAAACAAACCTGAAACGCTCTGTGCTTGAAATTTAAACTCATTGATGTCTTATTATTCCTCGTTGAAATTTGCTGAAGCAAGCATTGATATTTTAAGAATACATTTGAGGGAAATGAGACGTTACTGCAAATTACATCGAGAAGGAAAATCCAAGCAGGAATTTGTGGGGTTTATGGAGATTTGAGAAGAGGTGGTCCAAATTTTTGGTAGGAGAGAAATCCTTTGAACTTTTAAAATGGGGGGAAATATTTCACCAAAAATTTGAAGGGGGAAAATATGATGTTTATGTTGGAAAGTTAGTGGATGTTTAGTGGACGTTTTTTTTATATAAGTGGGGCCCATTAATAAGTGGGCAACCTACTGATTTTCTCTTTTTCTGGCCTATATGTTGTTTATATATTGCATGCATGTAAATAAAGTGAAGGAGGTATCGAAATACAAAACATTTGCATATTCTGTTCTTCTGTTCTGCTTCCTTTCTCCTATTATCTTTGTTCTCCTCTTTATCTTCTATTTGTTGTTTTGTCAATTTAATTCATAACAAGCTTTAGCCAATTTAATTTACAATACGTTATCAGCACGAGGTTTCAGCTATTTTTAGAAGATAATAAAAAGTGGTAAGAGTTTTATTTAAATTTATTTTTATAAAATGACAAATATTTCAAAAATTGAATTTACTACTCTTGATATCTCTGGAAAAGGCTACTCATCATGGGCACTTGATGCCGAAATTCATTTAGAATCAATGGGTCTGGCAGACACCATTAAAGATGACAATATGGCATCCAATCAAGACCGTGCTAAAGCCATGATATTTCTCCGTCACCATCTTGACGAGGGCTAAAATTATAATATCTCACATTAAAAGACTCTCTTAAATTATGAAAAAATTTAAAAGAAAGATATGACCACCTGAAGTTGGCCATGCTTCCACAAGCTCGTCATGATTGGCTAAATCTGAGATTAATGAATTTCAAAAATATAACTGAATATAATTCTGCTCTATTTAGAATTATAGCTCAATTAAATTTATGCGGAGAAGAGATCACTGAGCAAGATAAACTTGAAAAGACATACTCCACATTTCCACCTGCAAATATGCTCCTGCAGCAGCAATATCGCAAAAAAGAATGTAAAAAATATTCTGAATTACTTTCTCACTTACTTATTGCTGAAAGACATAATGAACTATTAATGAAAAATCATGATAGTTGGTCAGTTGATTCTTTGTCACTCCCTGAAGTGAATCAGGCAAATTCTAACCAACGAAAAAGAGGTCATGGCCCCAGTCGTGGTCGTGGTCGTGGTCATAGGCAAAGAAGAAATTTTAATCATGATACTCGACTGGCACTGAAAAATGACCCGCAATATAAAAGGTAGGGTAAAAAGCCAGAAGCTTTGCTGAAGAATAATTCAGAAAGTGTATGTCATAGATGTGGAGGTGTGGGGCACTGATCGCGGACTTGCCGGTCGTCAAAACGTCTGGTTCAGCTATATCAGGTATCATTAAAAAAGGCAGAAAATAATTCAGAGACAAATTTTATATCTGAAGATAATATTGAGCATATGCATCTGGATGTAGCTGATTTTTTTAATTTTCGAGACGAAAATATGAATATTGACAGGACTAATAATATGTAAATATTTTTCTTTTATCTTTATTAAATATGATGTTTGTATTTTCCTAGTCAATGTAAATAAATAAAAATTGTGTAATATATCATGTGTTAATACTTATTTTATTTTTTATTGAAGAAATTATGGAAATGCCTCAAATTTTATTTGGATCAATGACCAATCATGAGGATATTTGTGTAATTGATAATGGAACAACCTATGCTATATTTAAAGACGAGAAATATTTTTCTAACTTGCTAAGAAGAAAAGCAAATGTTACTACAATTTCTGGTAATTCAAAAATGATAGAAGGCTCCGGAAGAGCTACTATAATTCTGTCTAAGGGGACAAAAATTGTTATAGAAGATGTACTATTTTCTTCTAAATTCCCAAGAAACTTGTTAAGTTTTAAAGATATCCGCAGAAATGGATATCATGTTGAGACACTAAATGAAATGAATATTAAATATCTTGGTATAACCAAGAGTGTCTCAGGCCAGAAATATATTTTGGAAAAATTACCAACTCTGTCATCTGGTCTATATTATGCAAAATTTAGTGCAATTGAAGCACATATGATCATAAACCAGAAGTTTACTGATCCAAATATATTTGTGCTATGGGATGATCGAATAGGTCATCCTCTATCAATAATGATGAGATAAATTCTTGAAAATTCAACTGGACATCCGTTAAAGAACCAGAAGATTCTTACAAATGACGAATTTTCATGTGATGCTTGTTATCAAGGCAAATTAATTGCCAGACCATCGACCCTGAAGTTGGCATCGAATCTCCTCGCTTTTTAGAGCGTATACATGGAGATATATGTGGACATATTCACTCACCTAGTGGATTGTTTAGATATTTTATAGTCTTAATAGATGCATCATCTAGATGGTCTCATGTGTGCTTGTTATCATTTCACAACCTGGCGTTTGCGAAGTTGTTAGCACAAATAATAAGATTGAGAGCGCAATTCTCAGATTATCCAATTAAGGTCATTCGCCTTGATAATGCTGGAGAATTTACATCCCAAGCATTTAATGATTATTGCTTATCAATTGGGATAAAAAATTGAACATCTTGTTGCTCATGTTCATACTCAAAATGGTCTTGCAGAGTCATTTATAAAGCGCCTACAATTGATAGCAAGACCTCTACTAATGAAAATAAAATTGTCAATTACTGTTTGGGGTCATGCTATCTTAAATGAAGCAGCACTTGTACATCTCAGACCGACATATTATAATAAATACTCTTCGTCGTAATTAGTATTTGGTCATGAACCAAATATAACCCATTTAAGAATTTTGATTGTGCGATATACGTGCCTGTAGCACCACCACAACGTACAAAAATGGGCCCTCAACGAAGGTTGGGCATATATGTTGGATTTGACTCATCTTCCATAATTCGATACCTTAAACCGTTTACTGGAGACTTATTCACTACTCGATTTATAGATTGTCAGTTTGATGAAATAAATTTCCCGCCATTAGGGGGAGAGAAAAAGGAACCCAAAAAAGCAAAAGCAATTGTATGGAAAGTTTCATCACTATCACATTTTGATCTACGTACACGCACATGTGAACAGGAGGTCCAAAAGATCATCCACTTGCAGAAAATAACAAATCAAATGCCAGATGCATTTACTGATTTAAAATGGATAACCAAGTCACATATACCTACAGTAAATGTACCTATCCAGATTGATGTCCCAAAAGAACCATCTACAAGTATCATAGCTTCTAAATCCCAAACACGCCAAAAGCGTGGTAGACCGTTGGGTTCAAAGGATAAAAATCCTAAAAAGAGAAGCGTGAAAAATTATAAAGATGATACTACACAAGAACTTCCTGAAGAAGGTCAACATTTGAGTAATCCTAATATTCCTTAAGAAATCAGTGAACCCGAGACTCAAGTGAATGAAGAACTTTTAATAAGTTCTATCGGTGATGAGATAAATCTAGATCGATCAAAAATTATGGTGGATAATGTTTTTGCATATAATATTGGAATTAACCTTATGCAAGATAGTGAAAGTCTTGAGTCTAAATCCATCGAAGATTGTCGACGTAGATGTGATTGGCCAGAATGGCAAAAGGCAATTCAATCAGAATTAGACTCACTTGCTAAATGTGAGGTCTTTGGACCTGTAGTCCAAACCCCTGAAGGTGTAAAACCAGTTGGCTATAAATGGGTTTTTATACGAAAACGAAATGAGAGAAATGAAATTGTACGATACAAGGCATGCTTTGTTGCACAAAGATTCTCTCAAATACCCGGGGTTAACTATGAAGAAACATATTCACCTATTATGGATAGAATAACATTTTGATATCTCATCAGTTTAGTTGTACATAAAAATCTTAATATACATCTAATGGATGTAGTTACAGCTTACCTTTATGGTTCACTTGATAATGAAATTTACATGAACATACCAGAAGGATTAAAATTGCCTGAAGCATGTAAAACATCTTGGGAAATATACTCAATAAAACTGCAAAGATCATTATATGGTCTGAAACAATCAGAGTGCATGTGGTATAATCGCCTAAGTGAGAACTTAATAAATGAAGGCTATGTCAATGATGTTATTTATCCATGTGTTTTTATTAAGAAAACAGAATCAGAGTTTGTTATACTCGCCGTTTATATTGATGACATAAATCTCATTGGAACCCCTGAAAAGGTACAAAAGGCAATTGAATATCTAAAGAAAAAATTTGAAATGAAGACCTTGGAAAGACAAAACTTTGTCTAGGTCTGCAAATTGAACATTTAGCAGACGGAGTTTTTTTCCATCAATCTGCCTACATTGAGAAAATCTTAAAAAGATTTTACATGGACAAAGCACATCTATTAAGTAATCCAATGGTTGTTCGATCACTTGAAGTGGAAAAAGATCAATTTCAACCTCTAGAAGAGGATGAAGAAATTCTTGGTCCTGAAGTACCATATCTCAATGCTATTGGTGCACTTATGTACCTTGCTGACGCAACCAGACCGGATATAACATTCTCTGTTAATTTGCTGGCAAGGTATAGTTCATCCCCGATGCGAAGGCATTGGAACAGTATCAAACATATTTTGCGATACCTAAAGGGTACTATTGATATGGGTTTGTTTTATACTAACAAAGGCTGCGCAGACCTTATTGGTTATGCAGATGCAGGTTATTTATCAGACCCACATAAAGCTCTATCTCAGACAGACTATCTATTTACACACGGAGGAACTGCTATATCATGGCGATCTACAAAGCAGTCCATTGTTGCTACTTCTTAATAGCAATTCATGAAGCAAGTAGAGAATGTATGTGGTTGAGATTGATGATAGAGTTCATCAAAGAAAGATGCGGCCTGGAAAATAATGTTAAAGTATCCACAGTTATATTCGAAGACAATGTCGCGTGTGTAGCTCAATTGAAAGGTGGCTTCATAAAAGGAGACAAAACGAATCATATTTCACCAAAATTATTCTTCACATATGATCTACAGAAGAATGGTGATATAGATGTACAACAAGTTCGTTCAAGTGATAATCTTGCAGATTTATTCACAAAGGCATTACCAACATCAACTTTTGAGAAATTAAGATATAAAGTTGGAATGCGTCGTCTCCAAAATATCAAATGAAGTTTTCATCAGGGGGAGTAAAATACGCGCTGCACTCTTTTTTCCTTGACCATGGTTTTGTCCTACTGGGTTTTCCTGATAAGATTTTTAATAAGGCAGTAATTAAGGCGTATTATCAGATATGTAGACACAACATCTATGGAGGCACATTACACGTGGACATCCAAGGGGGAGTGTTAGAAAATTAGTGGATGTTTTTTTATATAAGTGGGGCCCACTGATAAGTGGGCAACCCACTGATTTCCTCTCTTTCTAGCCTATCTTTTTCCTATATATTGCTGGCATGTAAATGAAGTGAAGGAGGTATCGAAATACAAAATATTTGCATATTCTGCTCTTCTATTCTGCTTCCTTTCTCCTATTATCTTTATTCTCCTCTTTATCTTCTATTTGTTGTTTTTCAATTTAATTCACAACAAGGTTTTGCCAATTTAATTTACAATAGTTTCATCATAATATATATATAATCCGTGCCAGCATGGGTCCATATATATGTTAGCTATTTTATTTCAATTTATGTGACACCAAAAATTTGAAGTCAATTAAAGTTTTTTATGTTTTTTTTAATTATTTTAAGTTGTTAATTATTATAATTTATAGTATTATATTTTTATATATATTTTTTTACATAATATATATGTTACTCCTATCATCCCAATTTAAGTGGCACAAATGAATTTTGAGAGTCAATCAATATTTTTAATTTTTTAAAAAGATTTTTCAGTTGTTTATTTTTGTGATTTATATTATTTTTTTCTTAATTTTTACATAATATATGTTTCTCTCGTTGACCCAATTTTGAGAGTCAACCAAAGTTTTTATAAGGTTTTTAGATATTTAAGTTGTTAACGTTTGTGATTTATAGTATTGTTTTACGTAATTTTCAAATAATATATATTACTTTTGTTCCAATTTATGTGATGCAGATAGAATTTCGAGAGTTAATCAAATTTTTAAAGGTTTTTAGATATGTAAGTTATTTATTATTATGAGTTATAATATTAGTTATGTAATTTTCAAATAGTATATGTTATTTCCTTTGTCCCAACTTAGGTAACATAAATGAATTTTTTAGAGTTAACCAAATTTGTTATATGTCTTTTTGATATATTAATTTATTAATTATTGTGATCTATAATACTTTATATTATATATGTAATTTTTAAATAAATAGTTGCAACAAAACTAAATAGAGATGAAGGTGGATCCATCTATTAGGAAGAATAAAGTAGAGATGGTATACCCTTTTTGTCCATAAAGGAAAGTATAAACAATGAAACATTGAGTACACGATAATAGAAGCATTCAATTATAAAGTGAAAAGGCTGAAATGACAAAACTACCCTTTAATTCAAAGTTGATTCCAAGAAGTACACATGTTGACCATCACATGTGTATTTCTTCACAATTCTAGTAGTAACTAGACATTAGAGTTAACGCAAACCCAATATATGTTACTCATTTTATCCAATTTATGTGACATAAATAAAATTTAGAAAGTCAATCAATTTTTTTTTATAATTTATAAATATTTTAAGTTATTAATTATTGTAATTTATAGTACTTTTTACATAATTTTTAGATAATATATATTACTCCTTTATTTTCAATTTATGTGGCACAAATAAAATTTTGAGATTCAACCAAATTTTTTTATGTCTTTTAAATATTTTAAATTGTCAATTATTATGATTTATAATATTTTTTTATGTCATTTCAAATAAGATATGTTTCTCCATCTAACTCAATTCATGTGACACTGATAGAATTTCGAGAGTTAGGCCAAATTTTTTATATGTCTTTTAAATTTTTAAGTTGTTAATTATTGTGATTTATAGTACTTTTTAGTCATTTTAAATAACATATGTTACTTCCTATGTCTCAATTTATGAGATACCGATTAAATTTTAAAAGACAATCAAATTTTTTTACTAACACTTTCAAATATTTTAAGTAGCTAATTATTGTAATTTATAGTATTTTTACATAATTTTTAAATATATAAAATATTTTTTTTAAAAATAAGACAAATAAATTAAAATGAAAAAAGTAAAACTTTTAGCCGTTTTTTTTAAATGATCAAATTGCTCCTGTCCAGGAAGCAGATATGTTGACGATTGACCACCTGCTTCCTAGACTCTTATTAATTGTAATAATATTTGAAATTTTAGTTGATTAATTTCTTTCATTATTTTGTTTATTTCAATTTTTCACAGTGGTGGTAAAGATTAATAAAAAGTTCACAAAATATTCTGCACCTTTGCAAAGTCTAAGTTTGCTAGTCGACATTATCTATGGTTGTTCTAGGTGGAATCACTACCAAAATGATATTTCCTCTATTTCA
The DNA here is from genome assembly GCF_947179165.1 of Solanum dulcamara. Taxonomy (NCBI): domain Eukaryota; kingdom Viridiplantae; phylum Streptophyta; class Magnoliopsida; order Solanales; family Solanaceae; genus Solanum; species Solanum dulcamara. The sequence continues at coordinate 15,083,453 of NC_077237.1, read as the reverse complement.
TATTAATTGAATTTTTGAGGAATTTTTTATTATTTAAAATAATTTAATTATTCAAAGATCAAGATGGATGTTTGATTTTTTTTTTTCATATTTACCCTTTTATTTATTAAAGTTTTATATTTTTTAAAAGATAGAACAACGAAGTTTATTGATCACAAAATTAGTAGGCACACACTTAAATCATTATTTTTTAAAAAAACTCACCAATTAATGCAGTTTATTTCGTATGAAGCACTTTTTTTCCTGTCAATTCTCACTTGTAATCATTAACAATCATAGATAAATTTTTTTTATATTTAGCTGTGAATTATTTTTCTAGAAAATAGTTGAATTATTCAACTATAAATTTTAACTAGTTGCTATTTAACAATTCTCATATTTGGTGATAATTGTTTGTTATCACTAAATCACAAGTTGATTAAAGACAATAAAGTGATTGACACTAATTGTCTATATTATTAGTGATAAAAATTAAGGTAAGTAAAGCTAAAATTATGTAGCTAAAGACTACAACATTTACCAGCAAATTTTGATTTGTCGCTATTGAATAACGTATTAATTGTGACGAAATTTTTTCGTGTCTAAAATATAAATAATTTTAAGACAAAAATTAGTTCGTCACAAAATAGTACATTATTAGTGACAAAAAAAGATGTCACTGATAACCTAATATTTGTGGCTAATATTACTCAATAAATGGCGTCAACTTATTTTTTGACGGAAAGTTTAGAAGACAATTTTTGCCATGAAATATTGTGTTTCGTCACTAAAAATATGTGACTCATGCATTTAAGCATGAAATGTAATTTTGTCATAAAAAATGAATAATTAGTGACGAATTTTCTATCGTATTAAAAAATTCATAGCTAAATATCACCTTTGTTATAGTGCCAGGTTCTCCAAAGATATTCCATGACTTAAGAAAAGTATATTGGTGGAGTGGAATGAAGAGAGATATAGCAGAGTTTGTGTCTAAGTTCCTAAACTGCCAACAAGTCAAAGTTGAGCACCAAAGGCCTTGTGGAGTGGCCCAGAATATTGAAATTCTAGAATAGAAGTGGGAAATGATCAATATGGACTTCATAACAGGTTTACCGCGATCCCGCAGGCAGCATGACTCTATTTGGTTGATTGTGTATAGGATGACCAAATCAGATCATTTCTTACCTGTTAAGACTACGAACACCGTAGAGGACTATGGCAGATTGTATCTTCGAGAGATTGTTAGACTTCATGTGACTCTTTTTTCTATCATCCTAGATAGGGGAGCTCAGTTCACTGCTCAGTTTTGGAAGTCTCTCCAGAAAGGTTTAGGTTCAGGGGTGAACTTTAGCACCACTTTCCATCCGCATACAAACGGCCAAGCAGAGCGTACGATTCAGACTTTAGAGCGTATTTTAAGATCCTGTGTCATCGACTTCAAAGGTAATTGGTGTGATCATTTACCTCTTATTGAGTTTGCGTACAATAATAGCTTACACTCGAGCATCCAAATGACTCTTTATGAAGCTCTGTATGAGGAGATGTAGATCGCCAATTGGTTGGTTCGAAGTTGGTGAAGCTAAGTTGATTGGACCAGACTTAGTTCACCAGGCCATAGAGAAAATGAAAACCATCCAAGATAGGTTGAGGACTGCTTAGAGTCGCCATAAATCCAACACTGATGTTAGGAGGAGATTTTTGGAGTTCAAAGTGCATGATTGGGTATACTTAAAGTTTTCACCCATGAAGGGTATGATGAGATTTGGGGAGAAAGGGAAGCTTAATCCCCGCTACATTAGTCCTTATCAAATTGTGAAGAGGGTTGGTAATGTAGCCTATGATCTAGAGTTGCCATCAAAGTTAGCATCTATTTATTCTGTGTTTAACATCTCTATGCTTAAGAAGTGTTTGGGATACCCTTCGCTTGTTGTTCCGATATGAAGGATTGGGGAGAAAGAGAGTTTGACTTATAAGGAGATTCCAGTCTAGATCCTTGATCATCAGGTTCGTAAATGGAGGACCAAAGAGATTGCTTCAGCTAAAGCTTTATGGAGAAATCAATTCGTTGAGGAATCTACATGGAAGTCAATGAGGATATGAAAGCCAAGTACCCGCACCTATTCGTTCCTCCTAGTGTCGATGTTGAAGGTATCATTCCTACTCTTATCATTGAGTTAGTCCCTTCCTGATTTGAGCAATTGAGTAAGTTATTCTTGAGTTTGAATCTTTTGAGTTCTTGCTTTGTATTCATTCCTTGGGTAAATTCTTAGCTTGACCATCATTCAAGGACAAATGATCCCAAGGGAGAGATATTGTAACACCCCAAAAAAATTTATGCTAAGACCCAAACCATTCTTTGTATGCGTATAGGCCTGAATCCAATAAATTCTAATTGTAATATAATTATTATGACTGATTCTTAAGTGTTTGAAGTGTATTTGATGTGAATTAGGGTCATAAGAATCATCTACCACAAAGTTGAGTTGAAAACTTTCTTACCTATTGGGTTTCGATATAAAATTTTACTTGGGTCAAATTCAAATGATCATATGTCCTAGAATATGAAGAATTAGGTTGTTCATGACCTATCAAATTAAAGGCCTTTGAGTCATCTTTCCAACGCCACCAAATTTGCCCCATTTCAAGTTTAGAGTAAAAAGATATAGTCATTTAACTAGAGGCTTCTAGATCATCAAAAGTTACAACTTAACTCTACGACTCAGAGAGTTTTCTACGAGTCGTAGGAAGGATTTGTAGAAACCCTAAACACTTAGAAAATTTTCAATCTTTAGGGTCTTTTCTACGATTCTTGATTATAACCAGTAGAAATTCTTACGACTCATAAGAATGAGTCATAGACTTTAGTGTCACATTTCGGTAGCTACCAGAATGTGTACAAAATTCCTAAGAATGGTTTTTACGACTCGTAGAAAATTCTACGACCTATAGAAACTTGGTCATAAACCCAAAATAGCTTGAACCAATAAGGCCCAATATTGGGCCATAGTTTCTACGAATGGTCTTCTACGATCTGTAGAAGTTTCTACGATCCATAGAAGGACCCGTAGATGGCCAAAAGTCAATTTTAGTGGAGGATAGTTTGGTCTTTTTCCACCCTTTCCAAACCAAAACCCTTACATTTTGGGGCTATTTTGAGTCCCTTATCAGTACCCTATATGCCTAAACTCTCATTAACACTTAGAAAATATTTCACTAGTTCAGGTTCACAAAGCACATCACGGGTTGTATTCAGCACCACTACCCATGGAAGGGAGTCGTGGTAGGGCAAGGGAATGAAAGTGAGATCAGGAGAGGACCACGACTGGGTTCACAACCCATATTTATGATCATGAACCGTCAAGTGGTCCATGGAAGCCAACTCTCAAAACTATAAGGTGGGTCAGCTTCATGAGGGTCATTATGGCCCATCGAATCCATTACGGCCTATAGTCCCCTTCCAAAAAGAGTCCTTGTACAAGCTTGATCAAGTCAATCTTCAAGGACCACCCCATGGCCCTTGGAGCTTTTGACAATCCGTGAAGATGATCCATCCAGGGATCCATTCTTTTTTTTATCTTAAGGGTGTTAAGGTCCATTCTTTATTGTGGAAATAGATTTGGAGACGTTTTAAGGTCACAAGAAATCTTTAGCACAAAGTTAAGTTGAAAGCTTCCTTACCGATTGAGTTTCGATATAAGATTTTACATGGGACAACTTTAAACAATCATATCTCCTAAAATTTATAGAAGTAGGTCTACGATCTATCAAATTAAAGGTCTTTCAGTCCTCTTTCTAAATCTATTGAGTTTGCCTCATTTGAAGTTCGGAGTAAAAGGTTATGCCCATTTTAGTGGAGCCTTGTTGGGTAGTCTCATGTTCACGGATGACACTAGGGACCGTGAAGGTCAATACGGGCCGTATTGCTTTCCATGATGAATGACTGCAATGTTTTTTCAGCAACTTTCTACACGCGTCCCAGGGTTATTTTGGTCTTTACTAAATCCTATTAACCTTGTTCTAAGTCATTTTTGGGTGTTTTGAAGGAAGATATCATTCCACTAACTAGTTTTCCCTCATAAGCATCAATCTAAACATTCAAGTATCTAGAAATCCTCTCTCTATAAAGTCTTCTCAAGAATCTCTTCTTCTCCTACTAGTCTCCATTGAAGGATCAACTAGGATTTCCAATTCTTCCATTAATTTTCAAGCTTCAATCAACGAATTCACCCAAGGTATGTGGGTGTTGATTCATGGGCATCTTCCACCCGTAGAGCCCAAAAGATCTTCAACTTTTCAAGTGATTTAAAGTATGAATTTCATGAGATTTTGATAAGTTATTTTTCAATTGCATGAATTAAGTTTCAATTGAACTTTATTTATTCAATTAGGCATGATTTAAGTTTAATCACATGATTCCATTGATTTTCATTCAATTACTCCTTTATGTTATCTAGGGTTCAAGATATTGAGTATGGATTCCTAAATTATGATTATAAATTGATTCAATTCTATTCAATTCAATTATGCATGATTTAAGTTGGAATTACATAATTTTGATGGAGTGTTACCTAAACCCATGTATTATGTTAATTCAAATTATGACTTTATGAATGCCCTTATGGCTCTCTCAAATTATGATTAAGTTGATATTATTTCACATGATTATGTATGGTATCAATTTAATTATATGATTTTAAGACAATTCTCTATAGATTCAAGTATTTAAATATATTTTTCAATGATAAGCTATATATATATATATATATATATATATATATATTATGAGAATGATTTGATAAGGCTTTCAAGCAAGTTACATGAAAGGTTTGAAATAAGCTTTATGATGAAATTCAAGTAAAAAATGAATGATGGTGGGTTCTTCTCACCTAAGTATGAATGTGTAATAATGAAAGGTCTACACTCACATTACATGAGACAAGATTAAGAAGCTATTCTATGATTATGTATTTATACATAGTGGACGGGTAGTATATATAGTCCCTTCCATGTGATGTTGACTTTATGACTTATGATTTGTCTATTCCGTTGAAAGCTTCCTAGTACTGAGTGGACCTTGGAATTGGCACTCTCTCCCATAGTTGAGGCAAGAGACCCGTAATAAGATCCCATTGTCCCATTACTATGTGCCATCATAGGATAAATGATCACCCATAGTAGAGGCTCGATTCCTTCAAGGGTCACCCGCAGTATAGGCTCGATCCTTCATGTAGCTTAGTGGATCCATATAGGCATATATGAGTCTGCCTTGGCAAGTTGCCTCTCTCTTTCCTCCGATATATGGGTAAACATCGAAAGTCCATGTTAAAGCTCACATGGTTTATATCGGTTACCGGTATCTCTCACAAAGTAAAGTATGTTCTCTCACTCATGATTTTGTGACTATCACTTTGACTTAAGATTCTTACTACTACTTAATGAAAATTTCTCACTATGACTTATGACTATCCATGAATCGTACAAGTTATCTTTATAAGATTGCATTATGGTTTTAAATGACATTAGCCTTACTGTTGACTCACTATCACATATAAATGGTTTACTTATTATGTGTTCTAACCTTGATCATTACATCATTGCTTTTATGTCATGCATTGCATTGCTGACATACTTAGTACATTAAAAGTACTAACACATACTTCTTTTGTTTGCCTTTATTATCTTATAATATAGAGCTTGGCGATCACCCTACACACTCTTACGGATAGATAGAAGACTTCTTCACTTGATTGGTAAGTCCTCATGCTTCGGGGACTACCTATCGAGCATATATTTTCTTTCTACCTCTAGACTATGTTGTTATTTTGAGAATATTTCTTTTCTTGAATGGGTGAGCTAGTATCTTGTTCTATACCCCCACCTATGTTAGTATAGTAGAGGCATGTCTAGACAAAGAAAATATGTATGTCCGTTTAATTGGGCCTAATCTTCACCTCTATCTTTAGACTTTTTTTTGAGACATAACTATCACTTTGCTTCCGACTATTGATTTACTTACCTTATGTATGCTTATGATATGCTAAGAGGCTTGGTTGGTATTTCATCAGGAATCTTAATAGAAGTGTCACACCTAGGCCTAGCTTGGGTCATGACACAACTATTGTTTACAATCAAATCGAGGCTAATACAACTAAAGAAACTACACTCCGTCAAAAACTCAAAAATAAATAAGAGATTTTCTTACGGGACACTCATCTATAGCTTCTACACAATCATGGTACAATATGTAACGGCTTGTTTCCATCTTTATGAATAAGCCAATAGGGAAGGAATTTGGGCCAGAAAACTTCTGAGTAGTAACTTGAATTTTTTTAGCCCAGGCCATACTTGGACGAAATATGAGTCAAGTGAGGTATGGGGTAATATGGTATGGGATGGCTGAATAAATTATGAATTCGATCATTTGAGTTGATAGCCAAGGGATTAAGGACCAGAATTAAATTTAGTAAAGTAAAACTCCCAAAATAGATCTTGACGTGAAAGGATTGTTTAGGAATGTCAAGGATTGGGTGTGTGTTGTTAAATGGGGATTGGGACTCGAGTTCAGAGTTTATATCTCCATGCAAACCACCATGATAGGATTATTCTCGCTATGGTAGGTTAGTCCTTCTATGGTGGGCCAGTCGCGAACAAAAAGGAGAAAAGTCCAAAAATATTATTTTTCTATAAGTTTCATTTTTTTAGATCAAAGGATGACCTAGGGCAGTTTCTTCTTTATTTTCCACCAATTCTAGTTCTAAAGATAATTTAATCATTCCTCTAACTTGTAATTAAATTCCTAGACCTTAGAATCTATGGGAATTCTCCTATGGAAAGGTTTTGGCCTGAAATTAATAGTGGAAAAAATCCTATTAAGGGGAGATCATGAAACTGGCCAAGAATTAGGATTTTTATATAATATGGGTATTGTAGGCCATTGTTCATTGATTTTTTGTATTTCTTGTTTATTTTTAGACCAAGAATGAGCCAAAATTTTGAAAAGTGGGAAAGCTCTAGTTATTTAGGGTTCTCATGCCTTATTTTGAAGTAGGTGATGGTTTATTTTGTCGTCCGTGTTATATGTGCATGTTAACTGTAGTTTGATAGTATTGCATGCATGTATATGATTAGGGAGAGATGGAAAGAACCTAATGAAATTATTATTTGTGATTAATTCCATGCGATGAGTGAATAATACTATTCATTGTGGATTGTGATTATGATTGTTAGATCGGGTGTCACGTCAACACATAATTGGATAGGATACCACACTGATAAATATATGATTGGGTGTCATATGGATCATATTGGATCGGGTGTCACACCGACACATTAATAGTTTTGGTATGTGTTTCAAGAGAGGACCACTATTGATTGTTGTATTTGAGATTGACACTGTGAAATTGTATATTTCTTGTGAAACGATAATTAGTAATAATGTGTTTTTGAATATGCCTATATTTACTATGTTGTGGTTATCTGTGCATATTTCACTTATTGGACTGCCCGTGTGATCCTAGCAGTACACCATTGCTATATGTACTGATACTACACCTGCTCTTTCTTTGTTGATTACATGGCATTTTCAGTCGGCTGCTGACACACCACATCTAGGAGACCAATGATCGATCGAATCTAAGGGTGAGCCAGTTTCTTCCACTTGCCGTGGATTTTTTTAGGATATCAGTCCAACCCTTTCAGACTTAGACCTTTCAGAATTTAGTTATATTATTGCTTTGGGGTTGCATCTCCTTGCTCAACTTAAAACTATTAATAAATTTATTTTCATATCTTTAGATGTCTATCTTTTATTAGTATTGCTTAATTAGGTTGTAGTAATGGTTCTCCCCCTGGAAGGTTAGTGTGAGTGCCACTCACGATCTGGTTTGGTTCATGACAAAGTTGGTATCATATCCCTAGGCTTTTTTATCTCATTGTACCAAAATGAGGCAAGTACAACATTGCAAAATGGCATGGAGACGTGTGTACTTTTTGTTCAAGAGGCTACGAGACTTTAGGAAATCTCTTTATCTTCTTCTCCCTTCGTGTTATAACTTGATTCCAATTGGTATCTAACCTTTTTCACACTCTTATCCATAGATGGTTAAAATGCAATACAACTATGTCTGACCCATTACCCCTATGAAGGATCTAGAAGAGGATCCATAGTGAGAGAATGTTGCAAAAGAAAGAGTATAAGAATGGGATACGGTAGACGCGGAGGGCAAGGGATGAATCTCAAGCTGAGGATATTCTCAGAGGAGAGGCACCTCCAACACCCTAGGTGGAAGTAGAAGAGAATTTGGAGGAAGAGGTTAAGCAGGATGCTGAGGAGAAGGAGAATGTGGAGGCTGAGGCTGCATGACTTCCCCCTTTAGACCCAACTATAGCTATGTAGATCATGACTTTTCTTAGTGGGTTGGTCCGCTCTAGAGCCATTCCCACAGTGCAAGCCTCTCAAGCTCCAGTCACTCATCCTGTTGTTGTTGCAGTCCCTCAGATGGATAGACCATTAGGCACTGATATAATCTTCCTTCCACATCTAGGCCTAATGATGACTGGCTCTGAGCATGAAATCCTGACCAAGTTTTTGAAGCTAGATCCTCTGGTGTTCCAGGGTTCTAAGAGTGAGGATGCCTATGAGTTTATCCTAGATTGTTGTGAGAGACTTCAAAATTTAGGCATAGTACACCAGCATAGAGTTGAGTTCCTAACCTTCTATCTTTAAGGTGAAGCTAAGAAGTGGTAGAGAGTCTTTGTGGAGTGTCGATCGCTAGATTTACCTCTGCTTACCTGGGTTCAGTTCTATGCCTTGTTTTTGGAGAAGTATGTGCCCAGGAATCTGAGAGATTGCAAGAATGATGAGTTTATGGATCTTGAGTTGGGATGCATGATTATAGCCGCTTATGAGGTTAAGTTCCATGCCTTTCCTAGATATGCTACAAAGTTGGTAACTATTGAGAAGGAGAGTATTCACTTTTTTGTCAAGAAATTGAATCTCTAGTTACAGGTATAAAAATATTCATATGAACTCTGAAGGTAGAAGCTTTAATAAAGTGACAAACTTTGTGAAGAAAGTGACATAAGTTCGACAGGATGGGCAACCTAAAGCCTTGGATAAAAAGCCCAAGAATAAAGATAACTTTAATGGTTCTTACTCTAGCGGTTCAGGTAGGCTGACATTTGTAGTCCGACCAATTCAGTCAGCCATGCTCACTTCTACAGATGGATACTCAGGGACTCCATAGTAGAATACTACTCAAGATAGTCAGGGAGCTTCTTTCTCATTAGGCAGTAGGCCATCCCTTGACCACAGTTGTTATAATTATGAAAAGCTAGGACACATGAGGAGAAATCATTCCCACCCTCGCATGACTGATCTAGTGCAGTAGTAGACTAGAGAAGTAGTATCGATAGACAGAGGTAATAATAGTAGAGGACATCCATAAGGTGGGTGAGGAGGAAATCAGATAGGACATGGAGGCCGTGGGAATAGTAATACAGGTAGAGGAGCAGTACAGCTAGGCAGAGAGCTTGCCGTCAGGATGACAAGGTACTATTTTATGCTTTTTCGAGCATGACAAAGGCTGAGGCATCAAATGCAATGATCACAAGTACTATTATTATCTATGACCAGATGACTACTGTCCGATTTGATTTGGGTTCTACTTATTCTTATGTGTCAGTACAGTTTGCTATAAAGCCATGGAAATTAGAAGGATGGAACCAAGGAGAAATTACTCAAAAAATATTGACTAGACTCAATATTATGACTCACTCTATGACTCGTAGAGGTTTCTACAACTCGTAGAGAGGAGTCATAGAGGGGGCCTTTACACTTGTCCTAGACTTGCCTCATGTGAAACCCTACAACTCAACAAAATGAGTTATAGGAGTGTCTACGATTCATTAAAGTGAGTCATTTTAGAAGTTCAGAGACTCCAAAGTTTATAGGTTTCAACACCTGTAGGACGAATGCACATTAAAACTCATAGTCATCAAGACGAGTAATAGAAACGACTTATTTGCAAACTTTAGAGGCTTAATTTTTTAGAGTTTTTCCAAGCCTATAGGACGAGTTGTCTTGACGATTCATCATCTTTTCTATGACTTGGAGAGTCATCTCATATGAACAAATCCAAGTTTTTATGAAGGGTAGTTATGTCATTTCTAAAGTTCAGTTCAACAAACCTAGACATTTTTTTGGCTAAGTTCAAGCCTATATCTACCCAATCCTTTGAAATTCCCTTATTCTAAATCATTCTTCTGAAATTCTCTAAGGTAGAACATAATTCTCTCAAGGATTCTTCTCCAAGTTTCAAGCTAGGGTTTCAGATTGTTTTTCAGGTTTCTTCTCAGTTATAAGTGATTCCAATCAAGGTTTGTGGAGATTGATCTATGGGTTCCTTTCACCCATGGAGTCCCAAATTTTTCTCAAAGTATCCTTCAATTTTAAATGGTTTATGAATCATAATTTTGATGAATTGCATTGGGTTATTTCAAGTTTATTTTGAATTGTTATTACTGCTTATTCTAAATAATTTTCTACATGAATTGCATGATTTTAAGATAAATTGTGAATGCTCATGCATAAATATATTTCCAAGTTATGATTATGAATGTTAAAGATAAATTTCATGAGTTGATTATGAGTTAACTGATTTTTAATGAAAGTTCTATGATTTAAAGTTGAGATTATGATTTTATTGATGAAGTTATGATGATGATCAAACTATGATAAAAAATACTTATTATGGTGTGTTAAGTATAATTCTCACATAATCATGTTTAAGATAGTGATAAGGACAATTCTCACCGAAGTTATGGACTTCTATGAAACATTAAGGTTAATGAGCTACTCTTAATAAGCTTTATAAAGATAGATTGATAAGTAGTTACTATCTTTCCCTATAATATTTATGATTATGTTTTAATGAATTTTGTTGGGATATTGACTAAGCATTGAGTGGACTTCTAGGTGGGGTTTGTTTCGGTAATTCAGTTAGTTACCCAAGGGTATCCTAGTAGCAACTCAAAGATCCAAACTACGTTGCCTGTGTTGGGTTGCCTTTATGGCCTAGCTAGTGGATCCACATATAGTATAGTTGAGTTGAGTTGGTTGAGTTCCATGATGGAGTATGCCTTGGAAAGGCAGCCTCCCTCTTCTTGATGAGGGATATATTAGATTACATGTTATAACTCGCATGGTCTTAAGATATCGTTTAAAGGTCTTATCCCACACAAGTTGACTGTTAAGCTATGAGATTTACTGTGAAGTTTTAGAATGCATTGACCATAAGTTTTCATACATTTTCAAATGCTTTTAATCCTTATTCATATTAATTATGTTGGTCAAGCATCTTATGTCATATTACTCACGTCCCTTTTGATTGTTCATGCATATCTTACATACGTAGTACCTTCTATGTACTAACACATATTTTGCCTACATTGTCTCATAATGTAGGGGCAGACGTCGATCATCCAATTCATGGCTAGAGAGATTTAGATATCAAAGAATTGGTGAGTCCTTATTCTATCGAGGACATAACTTTACTTCCACAACATTTCATTAACTTTTTTATATTATTTCGGGTGAGCTAGGAGCATTTCCTAAGTCCTCATCAAAGATTAGACTAGAGGCATGTTTACACGCTATGTCATGTAGTCTGGTTGGGTATCTATTGAGTTTTCTGTCACTTATACCCATTCCCTCGAGTTGTTACTCCAGTTACTTTACTATATTTCTTTACCTTATGCATGTGATGTATGTTAAGATGGCTTGGTTAGGATCCCTCATAATCCCGATTGTTATGTCGTAGTTTGGCCTAGTTTGGATCGTGAAAAACTTAGTATAATAGCACAAGGTTGAGTAGTATCCTAGAGAGTCTAACATACTGCGTTAAGTAAAATCTTGTTCATTAGTGTGGAGCGCGTCACATCCATGAATGGGAGGCTATAAAACATCTTAGGAAAATATCACTTCTTTCATAAAATATGTCATGTGGTAAAGTGGTACATTAAGTCTTTCTCTCTAACACTTGTTCTTTGTGATTTTTAGAAAATGCCTTAACAAAGATACCCCGCTAGAAGAAATATGGTTGAAGAGGAGAAACAAGCTCTGAGTGATCCCTTGAATGACTAAGTCTCCAATGTCGAGTTCTGAGCGGCCTTTCAAGTACTTCCTCAAGCCATTATGGATCAAGCCATTCATGAGGTGGTTTTTCCCATGAACCCAAATGTGGGTCCATAGGCAACAAAAGTTCGTGGCTTCATGAGGATGAATCCTCCAGAGTTTTGGGGTCTAAAGTGGAAGAGGATCCACAAGAGTTTTTTGATAACATTCACAAGATTATGGATATTATGGGGTTAGCCCGATTGAGAGGGGGAGTTGTCTACATATCAATTAAAGGATATTGCTCAAATTGGGTTTAATTAATGGAAGAGTGAGAGGACTATAGAGGTAGATCTCGTGACTTGTGATGAATTCAAATGAGTGTTTCTTGATCGCTTTTTTCCATTGGAGTAGAGGGAGGCCAAGATATAAGAATTCATCAACCTTAAACAAGGTGGTATGAATGTGAGGAAGTATTCCCTCAAGTTTACCCAATTGTAAAACTATGCTCTGTTTATGGTTGCTGACCCTAGAGCTCGAATGAGCAAGTTTGTGTCGGATGTGTCAAATATGGTTTTTAAGGAGTGTAAGACATCCATATTGATTCGTGAAATGGACATCTCTAGACTTATGACTTCTCATAGAAAATAGAGGGTGAAAAGTGTCACGACCCAACCCCATGGGCCATGACTGGGGTCCGACCTAGACCCCCATATATGTATCTATCAGAAATAAGAACTATACATATGAACCCTAATGGGTGATAAAATTTTCGTACACGTAGAGCCTCTTTTATTTGTATTATATCATGAAAAGGAAAGCAAGCCGACAAGGCTGCCATAGCATAATAACATTTACAACTCATCGTACAACTATAATCGCACAAAACTCACACATTACCCACATACACATGTCTATAGACCTCTAAGAATAGTAATGGTAACATATGGTGGGATAGGGCCCTCGCCGTACCCCTGAATAAACGAACATATATATATATATATATATATATATATATATATATCTATATATATATATATACATATATATATATATATCATGACCAGTATCAAAAGTTAGGCTCCAGAACATTGGAGTACTTCCAACATCGCTGAGTGGAAACCCTAAGCTGGCGGATCTCCAAAATGAACATCTGTACCTACGGGCATGAAACGCAGCCCCACGAAGAAAGGAGAGTCAGTACGATATATGTACTGAGTATATAAAGTATGGACTGTAATAAGTAAAGTCATTACCAGAGTAGAATATGCAAAAATGATCAAGGTATCCATAAATATCAAAATGCTTATCACAACTATAGATAAGGTATGCAGAAAAACATATGCCACACCCCATTATGGGACTCGGTGAATAAATCGTGGTTTCCACCCTATCAAAGGTGCCACAACACATCATAACTCCAGATTAGGGAATATCTCCATAACAGATCATATCATATCAGATGGTCATATCATATCATATCATATGTGTACATGGCATATCAGAACTCTACAAATCCTATGTACAGGTCGTACCTTCCCCCTCACGTCGGAGCACGACGAATAATGTAGAGAAGTATGTGTGATAACAAATCCTGGCCCGGGCTCAACAAAGGAAGTATTGAGGCATCCACGAGTGGAGTAGTGAGAAACTATATGCAATTTAAATCATATTTGAGACTCGATAGAATAATCAAAATGAGCTATTATTCAAAATAAAGACAAGAGTCATATCAAGTACCTTTTGAAAGTATATCAAAATAGAACTTTTGGGAATCATATACACGTATCATGGCATAACAAATATATTTTGTAAAATTAATAAGTTGGCCATCCTAGTGGCTCTATGAATAAGAACTTCCTTGGGATCATATAAAAGTCACATACTTGCTTCATAAAAACCATGTCAATAAGGAAAATTAGCTTTACATATTTATGCCTAAAACATGCCAAGAGATAGAATAAGCTTAATACACTTATGCTAAAGACATGCCAAAAGAAAGTCTAAGCCTTACATACTTATGCCAAAAACATGCCAAAAGAAGGAAACATTAGCTTTACATACCTCTTACGGATTACTCTTAACACGTTCGCCTCGTCGTCTCTTAAACCTATTTAATATGAAAGAAATACAAGCATCAACAACCCTCGACTTTCCATCTTCTTAAGTTACATACAAGTATTCATAGAACTCATCTCGTCGCTCGCCTTCTCGACTAGTTCCTTAGTTAGTTAAGGAGTTAACGGAAATCGGGCAGCACCTCCCCTATAACATGCCCTATCCGAATTTCCAATTAGATCCCTAATCACTAAAGCCAACCGAAAAAAACAAGCTACAACTCATATACAACTAAAATATGGCAACATTACATAATATAAGCTCCAAACAACTTGCTGCAAATTACGATACCAAAATTGGGTTTCTAGTCTTTATTTTACAAAACCTTTAATTGTACGAAATGAAGGGTCGTGTGTCTGAAACCATCATCCCCCACACCTATTTTAGAATACTTTTAGGCCCTGCAACACACCACTACACACCTGCAGCAGCACACCACAAGCACAACACCTTGCTTCGACTACAATTTACTATAATGATTCCAATTTAGTTTATTTTGAACATTTAACATTTCTATTACATTTTTACACTTCCAGAAGCATAAAAGATGTTTAATACACCCTATAACAACACTATAAACTTCAAATTGGAACAAAATACCTTACCTTACCCGAAATTGGCCAAAACTCGCTAAAATTGCGCCCCAGAACTTCTCTAAGCTTGCTGAAATTTTGTGGCTGCTTGATATCCATTTGGTGCTTCTATAAACCATAAATTTAAATCATTAAAACTCTTATAACCTGTCTAAACCCTTACCAAAATGTGGGATAAGAGAACCAAGCTATACTGTGCTAAAACTTACTAAAACTTGTCTCGAAAGTTCTCTTAGTATGGTGAAAAGTAGTGGGCTATGTGTGTCGCTTCTTCGCTGCCCCAAATAGAAAATTTTCATTATTAAACACTTCTATATTACTATAGGATACCTTAAATAATTAATTCACGAAACAAAATCGGAAATCTTACCTTAAATTGAGCTTCAACCTTTTCCTCCTCTTTTTTCCAAAGAAACAATGCTGAAAATGAAGTATATCTTAGAATAATATACATATATACTCCTCCTTAGAAGTTCCCACGTGGCATCCACTTAGGGGTGGCACGTGGCAGCCTCCTAGGGCACCATCTCAGCCCATGTATCCCCTCACACGCTGCCACATAGAAGTAGGGTCCACCCCAAGCTGCTGTATCACCTACTTGACCCTAAGTAGGTGCATCACCTACTTTTCCAAGTAGGTGCATCACCTACTTGCTTTGAGTAGGCGCGTCATTTCATTATTTCTCTTTCGTAAGCTCGTAATCTCATCTTATTTTAAAAGCCTATGTAATCCGTACTTTATAAGCTTGGTACATCCTCAAGTAGATTAGGTATGTAAGACTTCTAAGTTAGTAGCTTACGTAGGTAAATTGAGTCCTACGACTCATTACTTGGCCTTCAATTCCTTCTAGATTCTTATGACTCTATTTCCAACCTTCTCTACTATAGGGTATTACATTCTCCCTTTCTTAGAGTCATTTGATAGTGTCGTAGATTATCCGGCTCACATGCTAACTTCGAAAAATCTTAAAAGACATTCCGAGATCAAGAGTGTAGGGTGTAACATCCTTCCCCCCTTTATAACATTCATCCTCGAATGTTGTTTAATCTTATAAGGTCTTATCGAGACTTTGGGAATTCTCTATACCAGTTGTCACCCATAGGCCTCCTACTCATCAACATAATTGATTTAGGAGTTTAGATTACTTGTAAACGTAGGGTTCCATATGAATATTTCTTCTCTATCTTTATCTCATCACATGCTTTGATGGGAGCCACATCCTTACTTTGCAACCTTCTAATTTGCCGACCCAAGATGGCGATAGGCCGCTCCTCATAGGATAACTCCTCTGTCATATGGACTTCATCCATAGAGAATATTTTGGGAGGGTCGCTTATATATTTGCGGAGCATTGATCCGTGAAAACTGAATGTATTGCTTCTAATTAGATGGTAGGTCCAACCTATAGGCAATATTTCTTATTCTACGAATGGTCTGATAACGACCAATATATCCCTTTCTTGTTGACTTTTATTAAACCTTGCATTGGTGACGCTTTCACAAACACTCATTCATCCACTTCAACTCAAAAGGTTGACGTCGACTATCTGCGTATGACTTTTATTAACTTTGGGCTGTTAATAGCTTTTTTTTCTTGAACAAGTTTACTTCATCAATAACTTGATGGATCCCCTTTGGGCCTATCCATTAATTGAAGGGCGAAATGTTTTACTAAGAGTCATCTGTGTTCCTAATCCCTTCCGAAATGATCTCCAGCGGTTAGCTATAAATTGAACTTCCCTGTATGAGATAATAGGTATGGGAACTCCGTAAAGTCTCATTGTCCCCTTGCTATGTCATCTCGCATAACCCTCAGCTGAACATGCCTTTCTAACTGGAAGGAAATGGGTTGATTCCGTCAGCCTATCCATCATAACCCTTATGAATTCATGGTTCCTTAGAATGCGAGGTCAGCCCGTACTATAATCCATATTGGCTGATTTCCATTTCTGAGTCGAGGTTCCCATTCCTCATAATAGGCTATCAAGCCTCTGATGCTAAATTTTTGTTTAAGCTATTGTACCATTCCTCTTAATCCAACTTGTAACACTTTAGGCATGCTATCTTACGCTTTTACTCAGATCTTCTCTCTAGTTCTCTTACCACACATCATATTGTAATCCTCATACTAATGTGTGTAGGTACTTAAAGAAGTCCAGAGAATGTCTTAGCATCGCTATACCAATGTCTTACCTCCTTCAGTCGAGGTTAGGGCTCCACTATGGATTTTGTCCTTAATACTGATTATATCTTACTAGTTCTACCTTGAACCATCTTACACTTTTCTTCAATAGATTCTAAATATGGCAATTATATTGCGATTACTACCTTCTTTTTATCATGTAATCACTTGATCTTACTCTTAGTATACCAATGTTCATAGGCTGCACAACTATTCTTGTGCAACTTACACGAAGTGCGTTCCATTTTAGTCATAGTCTTTTCTTCTCTTGGCTTACTTTGGTCTACACCTACCATTGTACTAACACGCACTTACAGTCTCTTTTGTCATACTTGTTTTTCTTCTTACACTTACTCTTAAGTCTTATCATATTCTAATATCGGATAGGTTTCTTTATCTCTTATCTTTAGCTACTTGTATCTCACAATGCCGGTGGCCAGTACTCTATTACCAACATCTTGACCTTTATTCAAGTGTAGCCTGGCTATCCCTTACAATATCTTTAAGTTCTCATTGTGATTCCCTTGTCGTATTCATCCCCTTTATATGCACCCATTCTTTGATGTTATACTATTCAAGGTCCTTACTAATAATTCTCAACACTGTCTTTGGCATTATAGCTTCTATCCATTCATTATTGGCTTTTCGATTTTGTTAATTCGTGCTAGTGTGGGCTCTCACTTGAAGCCACTTCCCCCCTTTAGGGTATACCCATGTCACTATCTGTTTGTGTTCTACCTTAACACCACATTGTTGTACTATCTCTTTAAATCTATGACCATACATTCTTCTTTTGTTCCGTCCTCGTATTCAGTTACCTAAGTCTATCTTGGGTGCCTTTGTTAGAACTTTCTTACTAAGATTTACTTATTCTCATAACGACCTTCATTATATTCACATGGTATCCTGTTCTTATTCAGTCCCATAGTATAACACTGCTTGACCTTCTTCACGATTCTTACTATGGGTTACTTACCCTTCTTAGCTAGTCTTATCCTTAATATCTCATAAGCTGTCTTATTAACACCTCACTTCCATCACAATTCCTTTTCCCTTGCACTCTTGTCTTAATCATACTGTTACTTCTTTCAACTATAACTCGTTATAGTTTATCCCTATGTATCGATTCAGGCGATGCCTTACTATATCGTTTTAGCCAGATCTATCAATCTTCTCTAAATTATTTTCTTTGTCTTATAGGTATTTTCAAACTTCATTCTACTATTCCAGTATCGACCTCCTAGTTTCTATTGTCATCAATTTATTAATTAACTCATTTCTCGAGGTCAGTCATACTCATTTAGTCAAATCTCATCATTATTATGGGCACAACCTTTCAAGACATACTACAACCTTGTATCTCATTCTCTTCTTATTTCTAAGAAAATTTGGGCAGAGTTTCCTCTGTATTTCTTACTATCTCAATATTTGCACGCAGAAAATACCAACAGTGCCTCACAGGGTACACATATATATAGTCATATCATCTCATATCGTAGACACACCGGGCACCTAAAATCAATGAGAGTATAAAATGATGGACTTACCTCATGTTTCCATCTCAAACCGCACTTGTTAAACTTTCCTGGTTACTTTTCCTTTCACTTTGTATGTCATTCGTATTTCAATATTTTACCTGACATATGTCCTTCGTGCCTTTGCTTACCTGCGTGCCTTGTAACTTCTAGTAGCGTCAGTTACTTTCTTCTATCGATGTTTCCCTTCTCCTAAAAGCACAGGGTAGTAGGAGGAATTTCATTCTCTATGACTCGGCTCTATCGCACGATCTTAGATATAAAAGAAAGAAGCATCCTAAATATCTTGTAGCCTCTTGTTTATAGATGTAGTGCACAACACACCAATAAACAAGACTCTAGTAGACACGGTCTGTAGACACTCTAAGGACGAATTGCTCTGATACTATTTCTGTCATGGACCAACCCCGTAGTCCGCAACTAGGGTCCGACCTGGACCCCCGTATATGTATCTATCAGATCTAAGACCTATAAATATGAACCCTAATGGGTGATAAAATTTTCATAAACGTATAGCCTCTTTCATTTGTATCATGTCATGAAAGGGCAAGCAAGCCGGCAAGGCTGCCATAGCATAATAACATTTATAACTCATCGTACAACCATAATCGCACAAAACTCACACATTGCCCACATACACATATCTACAGACCTTTGAGAATAGTAATGATAACATATAATAGGATAGGGCCCCCGTTTACCCCTAAATAAACAAACATATATATATATCATGACCAGTATCAAAAGTTAGGCTCCAGAACATTGGAGCACTTCCAACATCGCTGAGTGGAAACCCTAAGCTGGCGGATCTCCAAAATGAACATCTGTACCTACGGGCATGAAACGCAGCCCCACGAAGAAAGGAGAGTCAGTACGATATATGTACTGAGTATATAAAGCATGGACTGTAATAAGTAAAGTCATTACCAGAGTAGAATATGCAAAAATGATCAAGGTATCCATAAATATCAAAATGCTTATCACAACTATAGATAAGGTATGCAGAAAAACATATGCCATATCTAACCCCATTATGGGAATCAGTGAACAAATTGTGGTCACCGCCCTATCACAGGCGCCACATCACATCATAACTCCAGAGTAGGGAATATCTTCATAACAGATCATATCATATCAGATGGTCATATCATATCATATCATATCATATATGTACATGGCATATCAGAACTCTACAAATCCCATTTACAGGTCGTACCTTCCCCCTCACATCGGAGCATGACGAACAATGTAGAGAAGTATGCGTGATAACAAATCCTGACCCGGGCTCAGCAAAGGAAGTATTGAGGCATCCACGAGTGGAGTAGTGAGAAACAATATGCAATTTAAATCATATTTGAGACTCGATGGAATAATCAAAATGAGCTATTATTCAAAATCAAGACAAGAGTCATATCAAGTACCTTTTGAAAGTATATCAAAATAGAACTTTTGGGAATCATATACACGTATCAAGGCATAACAAATATCTTTTGTAAAATCAAGAAGTTGGCCATCCTAGCGGCTCTACGAATAGGAACTTCCTTGGGATCATATAAAAGTCACATACTTGCTTCATAAAAACCATGTCAATAACGAAAATTAGCTTTACATATTTGTGTCTTAAACATGCCAAGAGATAGAATAAGCTTAATACACTTATGCGGAAGACATGCCAAAACAAGGTCTAAGCCTTACATACTTATGCCAAAAACATGCCAAAAGAAGGAAACATTAGCTTTACATACCTCTTACGGATTACTCTTAACACGTTCGCCTCGTCGTCTTTTGAACCTATTTAACATGAAAGAAATACGAGTATCAACAACCCTCGACTTTCCATCTTCTTAAGTTACATACGAGTATTCATAGAACTCATCTCTTTGCTCGCCTTCTCGACTAGTTCCTTAGTTAGTTAAGGAGTTAACGGAAATCGGGCAGCACCTCCCCTATAACATGCCCTATCTGAATTTCCAATTAGATCCTTGATCACAAAATCCAACCAAAAAAAACAAGCTACAACTCATATACAACTAAAATATGGCAACATTACACAATATAAGCTCCAAACAACTTGCTGCAACTTACGATACCAAAATAGGGTTTATAGTCTTTATTTTACAAAACCTTTAATTGTACGAAATGAAGGGTCGTGTGGCTAAAACCATCATCCCCCACACCTATTTTAGAATAATTTTAGTCCCCGCAACACACTACCACACACCTGCAGCAGCACACCACAAGCACAACACCTTACTTCGACTACAATTTACTATAACGATTCCAATTTAGTTTATTTTGAACATTAAACATTTCTATTACATTTTTAAACTTACAGCAGCATAAAAGGTGTTTAATACACC
Organism: Solanum dulcamara; assembly: GCF_947179165.1. Lineage (NCBI taxonomy): Eukaryota > Viridiplantae > Streptophyta > Magnoliopsida > Solanales > Solanaceae > Solanum > Solanum dulcamara. The sequence goes on along the minus strand of NC_077237.1, from coordinate 15,062,571 downwards.
CTATAACAACACTATAAACTTCAAATTGGAACAAAAGACCTTACCTTACCCGAAATTGGTCAAAACTCGCCAAAATTGCGACTCAGAACTTCTCTAAACTTGCTGAAATTTTGTGGCTGCTTAATATCCATTTGGTGCTTCTATAAACCATATATTTAAATCATTAAAACTCTCATAACCTGTCCAAAACCTTACCAAAACATGGGATAAGAGAACCAAGCTATACCGTGCTAAAACTTACTAAAACTTGTCTCGAAAGTTCTCTTAGTATGGTGAAAAGTAGTGGGCTATTTGTCTTGCTTATTCGCTGCCCCAAATAGAAATTTTTCATTATTAAAAACCTTTATATCACCGTAGAATATCTTAAATAATTAATTCACAGAACTAAACTGGAAACCTTACCTTAAATTGAGCCAACCCGTAGCTGCCCTCTCTTGCCTTCAACGTTTTCCTCTTCTTTTTTCCAAAGAGAACATGCTGAAAATGAAGTATATCTTAGAATAATATACATATATACACCTTCTTAGAAGGTGCCACGTGGTAGACTCTTAGGGCGCTACCTCAGCCCATGCATCCCCTCACATGCTGCCATATGGCAGCGGGGTCCACCCCAAGCTGCTGCATCACCTACTTGACCCTAAGTAGGTGCATCACCTACTTGTCCAAGTAGGTGCATCACCTACTTGCTTCGATTAGGTGCGTCGTTTCCTTATTTCTCTTTCGTGAGCTCATAATCTCATCTTATTTTAAGAGTCTATGTAATCCATGCTTCATAAGCTTGGTACATTCTCAAGTAGCTTAGGTATGTAAGACTTCTAAGTTAGTAGTTCACGTAGGTAAATCGAGTCCTACGACTCATTACTTGGCCTTCAATTCTTTCTGTATTCTTATGTCTCTATTTCCAACCTTCTCTACTATAGGGTATCACATTCTCCCATCTTTAGAGTCATTTGATAGTGTCGTATATTATCCAGATCACATGCTAACTTCTTAGAAGCTTAAAAGACATTCCGAGCTCAAGAGTGTGGGGTGTAACAAAAAGTTTAAGGAGAGAAATGCTAGGGAGTCCAAGAGGGAAAAGATCGATGGTGGTGATTCCTCTATTGCTAGGTTTGGAGGTGGTATGTGTCCTCATTTTCACCAAAGGTATTCCAGACAAAGATCTTAGAATGCTACTACTCCAAGGTTTGACAAAGATAGGGTGCCCAGACCTAAGGCTCAAGGATGTGCTCCTATTAGCTAAGTCACTTCTGTATGCAAGAGGTGTGGCAAGAACCACAAGGGTGAGTGTTTAGTGGGCTTGAATTTATGCTATCGATATGGTATGTAGGGTCATTATGCGAAGGAGTATAAGGTCAATGAAGTCATCCTCAAAGCCAAGTTTCTCAAGTGCAACCAAAAGGTGGTCAACGCAATAATCGATTTATGCTCTTTATGATAGGCAAGAAATAGAGGATACTCTCGATGTTATTACTGATATGTTACTGGTCTTTCACTATGATGTTTATGCCTTACTTGATCCGGGTGCAAATTTGTCTTTTGTTAATCATGTGTTCATGAGATTTGATATTAGCCTCGACATATTATTAGAGCCTTTCTCTGTTTATACTCCCGTAGGTGAGTCAGTTGTGGATAAAAGAGTCTATAGAAGTTATCCAATTTTGGTTTTCTATAAAGTTACTCTATGTGATCTAGTTGAACTTGAGATAACCAATTTTGATGTTATCCTTAGTATGGATTGGCTATATACATGTTGTGCCTCTATTGATTGTAGAACCCAAGTGGTTAAGTTTCAATTCCTCAATGAGCCGATCTTAGAATGGGAGAGTAGTAACTACATATTCAAAGGTCAATTCATTTTGTGCCTTAAAACTCAAAAAATGCTTTCCAAGGGTTGCATCTACCATCTTATGAGGGAAGGGATACTAATTCCGAAGCCCTTGCTCTAGAGTAGGTCCCTATTGTTAATGAGTTTTTGGATGTGTTTTCTGATGATCTACCCGGTGTTCTTCCCAAAAAGGAAATTAACTTTGGCATAGACCTTCTTTCCAGCACTCAACGCATTTCCACCCCTCCTTACTGAATTGCTCCAGTTGAATTAAAGCAGTTAAAGGGTCAATTGAAAGACTTTTTAGACAAATCTTTCATTAGACCAAGTATATCCCCATAGGGTGCTCCTATTTTATTTATTAGAAAGAAGGATGGTTTGTTACGTATGTGCATTGACTATCGATAATTGAACAAAGTAGCCATCAACAATAAATACCCAATTCCGAGGATAAATGATTTGTTTGACCAATTGGAAGGAAAAATTTACTTCTCTAAGATTGATCCTCATTTCGGTTATCACCAATTAAGGGTGAGAGAGTGTGATATTCCCAACACAGCATTTCGAATAAGGTATGGTCATTATGAGTTCTTAGTTATATCGTTTGGCTTAACCAATGTCCCCGCGGCATTCATAGACTTGATGAATAGGGTGTTCAAATAATATTTGGACATGTTTGTGATTATGTTCATTGATTATATTTTGGTCTACTTACGGAGTGAGGAGGAGCATGTTAATCACTTAAGAATTATGTAACAAACTCTAAGAGACAAGCAATTATTTTTCATATTCAATAAATATGAGTTTTAGTTAAGGGAGGTGGATTTTCTTGGTCACATTATGTCCGGTGAAGGAATTATGGTTTATCTTAAAAAAGCAGAGGCGGTGAAAAATTTCCCTAGACCATTGTCTCTTTCGGATATTAGAAGTTTCTTGGGCCTAACCGAATATTATACGATGTTTTTAGAAAGGGTCTCATCAATTTTATCCCCTTTTACTAAGTTGACTCAAAACAAAGCGAAGTTTCAATGGTCGAAAGCTTGTGAAAAGAGTTTTCAAGAGTTGAAACATCATCTTACTATCGCTCTTATTTTGACTTGCATAGAAGAGTCCAATGGTTTTATTGTATATTGTGATGATTCAAGGGTTGGTCTTGATTGCGTTTTGATGCAACATGGTAAGGTAATAGCCTATGCTTCTAGGTAACTTAAGGTATATGAAACAAATTATCTAACTCATGACTTGGAACTAGTAGTGGTTGTGTTTCCTTTGAAGAGTTAGAGACACTATCTTTATTGTGTGCATGTGGATATGTTCACCAATCATAAAAGTTTACAATATGTGTTTAAGCAAAAGAATTTGAACCTTCAGAAAAGGAGATGGCTTGAATTATTAAGGACTATAATATGAGTGTGTTGTACCATCCGGGCAAAGCTAATGTGGTTGCCGATGCACTAAGTCAATTGTCCATGGGTAGTATTGCACATGTTGAAGAAGTTAAGAAAGAATTAATTAAGGATGTTCATATATTGGCACGTTTAGGTGTGCATTTGATTAATTCCAATGATGGAGGTGTTCTTATGCATAATGGTTCGAAATCGTCTCTTGTGGAAGATGTAAACGCCAAGCAAGATTATGATCCAGTGTTAGTTGACTTAAAGAAGTCGAAGGGGGAGATGGGGTACTTCGCTACCAAGGTCAGTTGTGTGTGCCTAACATTGATGGTTTAAGAGAGTTGATATTGAATGAGGATTTTAGCTCTCGATCTTTGATTTATCCTGGTTCCACCAAAATGTATTGGGTCTTGAGAGATGTCTATCGGTCAAATGGTATAAATAATGACATAGTGAAGTTTGCAGCTATGTCTTGGTACAAAGGTTAAGTTAAGTACCACTTTCCATCCTCAAATTGATGGTCAAGCCAAAAGAACAATCCAAACTTTAGAAGATATGTTAAGGGGATGTGTTATTGATTTCAAAGGGAATTGGGATGAGCATTTTCCATTGATTGAATTTTCCTACAATAATAGTTATTACTCTAGCATCTAAATTGCTCTTTTTAAAGCATTGTATGGGAAAAGATGTAGGTCCTTGGTAGGGTGGTTTAAAGTAGGTGAAATGGTCTTGATTCGTCCAGATTTGATAATAGATGCTATGGAAAAGGTTAGAGTCATAAGGTAGAGGTTAAAGATGGCTCAAAGTCATCAAAAGTCCCATTCAAATGTTAGGAAATAAGAACTTGAATTTGATGTGGATGATTGGATCTATTTGAAGGTTTCATCTTTGAAGGGTGTAATGCATTTTGGCAAGAAGGGAAAGCTAATTCCTAGATACGTTGGACCTTAAAAGATACTGAGACGTGTTAGTAAGGTATCTTATGAATTATATTTGCCATTTTAATTAGCTATGGTTCACCCGGTGTTTCATGTATCTATGTTGAGCAAGTTCGTGGGTGACCCGAATTCCATTATCCCATTGGAAGATGTGAGTATTGAAGAGAACTTGACTTATGAGGAGGTTCCGATGGAAATATTAGATCGACAAGTTAAGAGGCTAAGAAATAAAGAATTTGCGCCCGTCAAAATATTATGGAGAAATCAACAAGTAGAAAGTGCTACTTGGGAGGCAGAGGCAGAGGCAGATATGATGAAACAATACCCATACCTCTTTCCCTCTACTCCATCCTAAAGTAGTAAGTTGTTCTTATTCGGGTTAATTGAACTCTTATGTATTTAGTTCCTCCTATGTCATTCATATGCATGCATGTTCATAAAAGTTAATTTTAAAGCCATGATATATGTTAAGTTTGAAGTTTTCATGTTCCATGCATTTTAAAGATGTCGTTATATTCATGTTGGGTTGCTAGTTCTCTTTTCATATCTCTTTTATGATAAGTTAAATCTCATTCGAGGATGAATGTTCCCAAAGGGAAGATATTGTAAAGCCCCGCAAGTCAGAAGGATGGAACCAAGGAGAAATTACTAAAACAATGTTGACTAGACTAAATATTATGACTCACTCTATGACTCATAGAGGTTTCTACGATTCGTAGAGAGGAGTCGTAGAGGGAGCGTTTACACTTGTCCAGGATTAACCTCAGGTGATACCCTACGACTCAACAAGACAAGTTGTAGGAGTGTCTATGATTCATCAAAGTTAGTCATTTCAGAAATTTAGAGACTTCAATGTTTGCAGGTTTTAACACTTGCAGGATGAATGCACATTACGACTCGTAGTCATGAAGACAAATCGTAGAAATGACATGTTTTCAAACTTCAAAAGCTTGTTTTTTTAGAGTTTTACTAAACCTACAAGATGAGTCATCTTGACGACTCATCAGCCTTTCTAGAACTCGTAGAGTCATCTCAGAGGGTCAAATCCAAGTTTTTTTATGAAGGATAGTTATGTAATTTTTAAAGTTCGATTCAATGAAACTAGACACTATTTTGGCTAAGTTCAAGACTAAATCTACCTAATCCTTTGAAATTCTCTCATTCTAAATCATTCTTCTGAAATTCTCTAAGGCAAGAACATAATTCTCTCAAGGATTGTTCTCCAAGTTTCAAACTAGGGTTTCAGAATTTCTTCAAGGTTTCTTCTCAGTTCTAAGTGATTCCAATCAAGGTATGTGGGGATTGATCCATGGGTTCCTTTCATCCATGGAGTCCCAAAGTTTTCTCAAAGTATCCTTCAATTTTGAATGGTTTATGAACCCTAGGTTTGATGAATTGCATTGGGTTGTTTCAATTGCATTTTGAATTATTATGTATGATTATTCTAAGCATATTTCTACATAAATTACATAATTTTAAGATGAATTATGAATGTACATGCATAAAGCTATTTTCAAGTTATGATTATGAAAGTTAAATATGATTTTAATAAGTTGATCATGAGTTCATTGATTCTCAAGGAAAGTTCTATGATTTAAAGTTGAAATTATGATTTTAATGATGAAGTTATGGTGATGATCAAGATATGATCAAAGATAGTTATTATGGTGTGATAAGTACAATTCTTACACAATCATGTTTAACATGGTCATAAGGATAATTCTCACTGAAGTTATGGATTCTTATGAATCACTAAAGTTAATGAAATACTCTTAATATATTTTATAAAGATGGACTGATAGGTAGTTACTATCTTTCCCTATAATGTTTATGAAAATATTTTAATGAATTTCATTGGGATATTGACTAATTATCGAAAGGACTTATAGGTAGGGTTCGTTCCGGTAATACAGTTAGTTACCCAAGGGAATCCTAGTAGAAACCTAAAATTCCAAACTACGTATCCCGCATAGGATTGCCTTTATGACCTAGCTAGTGTATCCATATATAGCATAGTTGAGTTGAGTTGAGTGAGTTCCATAATGGAGTATACCCTGGAAAGGTAGCGTTCCCTATCTCGATGAGGGTTACATCGGATTCTATGTTATAGCTCGCATGGTCTTCAGATATCAGTTAAAGGTCTTATCCCACACAAGTTGAATGTTAAACTATGAGATTTGCTATAAAGTTTTAGAATGCATTGACCATAAGTTTTCATATATTTTCAAATGCTTTTAAGCCTTATTCATGTTCATTATGTTGGCCATGCATCTTATATCATATTACTCACATCCCTTTTAATTGTTCATGCATATCTCACATACTTAGTACCTTCTATAAACTAAGGCATAATTTGCCTATATTGTCTTATAATGTAGAGGCAGATGTCGATCATCTGATTCATGGCTAGAAAGCTTTAGATATCAAAGAGTTGGTGAGTCCTCATTCCATCGACGACATGAATTAGTTTCCACAGAGTTTCATTGACTTTCTTTTATTATTTTGGGTGAGCTATGAGCTTTTTCTAAGCCTCAACAAAGATTAGACTAGAGGCATGTTTAGAAGCTATGTCATATTGTCCGGTTGGATATCTATTGAGTTGTTACTCCCAATTACTTTACTATGTTTCTTTACCTTATGCATGCGATATATGCTAAAATAGATTGGTTAGGTTGCCTCGTAATCTCGAAAGTCATGTTGTGACTTCGCCCTAGTTTGGGTCATGACATTTTCCTTGGGTTTTGATGTGATTTGTGATATACTTGATTCCCTCAACTATATTTCTACCCAAGTTGGAGAGTTTGTTGTAGTCACCCATGTCTATTGTGCTAGTTCTATTCTGTTTATGGGTTTTCAGACTTGGGCTAATTTGATAATTTTGGATATGACTGATTTTGTTGTGATCTTAGGCATGACTTGGTTGTCCCCCTATTATGTTATTCCTAACTGTAATGCAAAGATTGTGACTCTAGAGAATTTGGATAAGGAAAGGTTAGAGTGGAAAGGGTATATAGTCCCCATCTATTGAGTCTATTCCTGTAGTCTCTGAGTTTAAAGAGGTGCTTTCTACTAAGTTGACCAGTATACCTCTGGATAGACCTATAAATTTTTGTATTGACTTGGAGTTGGTCACTCACCCAATCTCTATCCCTCCTTATCGCATGGCTCCAATAAAATTAACGGAGCTTAAGGCTCAAATCAAAGAGCTCTTTGATAAAGGTTTCATCTATCCAAGTACCCGTGAGGTGCTCTAGTCTTGTTTGTAAAGAAGGAGGATGGTAGTATGAGGATGTGCATAGACTATTGGCAGTTTAATAGGATCACCACCTGAAATAAATACTCATTGCCTCATATAGATGATCTCTTTGACCAGTTGCAAGATGCAACAGTATTTTCAAAAATTGACCTAAGGTTTGGTTACCATCAACTAAAGATTAGGCCTGAGAATGTACGTAAAATGGTATTCAGAACTCCTTAAATGCACCATAAGTTCTTGGTAATGTCATTTGACTTGACCAATGCTCCTACAACCTTCATGAGTTTGATGAATGCAGTATTCAAACCATTCTTGGATTCTTTTATATTGTGTTCATAAATGACATTTTGTTCTATTCAAAGAGTAAGGAAGAACATGAAGACCATCTTCGTATTGTTCTAAGTATCCTAGGAAAAGAAATGTATGCAAAATTTTCTAAGGGTTAATTATGATTGTCTTCTGTGGCCTTTTTGGGTAATATGGTTTCAAAAGAAAGGGTGATGGTAGATCCCCAAAAGATTGAAGTAGTCAAGAACTGGGTCTGACCTAGTTCAATGATTGAGTTTAGGAGTTTTGTGGGGCTCCCAACTATTATAGGCAGTTTGTGAAGAAGTTTCTTCTATTACCATGTACTTGATGATACTGACTCAGAAAGAGGTACCTTTTGAGTAGAATGACAAATATGAAGAGAGCTTCCAAAAGCTCAAGACTCTTTTGACCACGACACTTATTCTAACATTGCTATTTGAAAGTAAGGAGGATTTCATTATTTATTGTGATGTTTCACATTTGAGCTTGAGTTTTGTGTTGATATAGGATAAGAATGTCATAGCTTATGCCTCTCAAAAATTGAAGGTTCATGATAGAAACTACCCAACATGTGATTTGGAGTTTGCAGATAGTATTTTCTTATAAGATTTGGTGACATTACCTCTATGGTGTCAAGTATGTAGTGTTTACTGGTCATCGTAGTCTACAACATGTGTTCACTTAAAAAGACATGAATTTGAGAAAACAAAACATGGATAGAGTTGCTTAAAGATTATGATGTCACCATCCAGTATCATCCGGGTGGCTAATGTGATGGCATACACATTCATCTAGAAGCCAGTAAGCATGGCTAGTCTATCTTGTTTGCGTGTTTCTAAGAAACCCTTGGCTAAGGAGATTCAGGATTTGCAGACTAAGTTCATGAATATAGGCATCTCAGAGAAATATAGGATGCTGACCAGTATTAAGGTTAGGCCCACTTTCATTGAAGAGATTAAGGCTAAGCAATTTGAAGATAAGAGTTTCAATGTGCTTATAAGGAACGATATTTCTAGTAAAGCACAGGATGCAGCTCTTGATGTAGGTGAGGTGCTTAGTTTTAGGGGAAGGAATTTTGTTCCCCGAGTGGATGGCTTGATTCGGAAGGTGTTGACAGAATCGCATGGTTTGCAGCACTCTATCCATTCGGGTGTGACCAAGATGTATCAGGATTTGGAGTGATTCTAGTGGTGACCTAGCATAAATAAAGACATAGAAGTGTTTGTGGCTAAGTGTAAAATCTGTCAGCAAATGAAGTATGAGCATCAAAGGCCTATAGATTTACTTCAGAGGATTCCTATTCCTAAACAAAAGTGGGAACAAATAGCTATGATTTTTTGGTGGGTCTTCTTAAGACCTTGGGCAAGTAAGACTCCATTTAGTTAGTGCTTGAAAGATTGACGAAGTCATACCACTTCATTCGGATTAAAGTGGATTATAATGCTCAGCAGTTGGCAAAGATCTATGTGAAGGATAGAGTAAGGTTGCATGGGGTGCCCCTTTCTATTGTCTCAGACTTTGGTACGTAGTTTACATCAACGTTTAGGGAGAAATTGCATAAGGAGTTGGGTATTCAACTCACTTTCAACACAGCTTTTCATCCATAAACTGATGGGCAGTCGGAAAGAACAATTCAAGTGTTGAAAGACATGTTGAGAGCATGTTTAATCAATTTTGGAGGTCATTGGGATAAATTTCTACCTTTTTGTGAGTTCTCCTATAACAATAGTTATCACTCCAGCATTGACATAACACCATTCGAAGCACTTTATGAGAGGGGATGTAGATCTCCCATATTATGGTTTGAGGCAAGATAGGTGAAACCTTTTGGAGTTTATTTGGTAAAGGATGCTTAGGATAAGGTAAGAAGTGTACAATCTAAGCTTCTAGCAGCTTAGAGTCGACAAAAAGAGTATACAGATTGCAAGGTGAGGGATATGACATTTTAGTCAGGTGAACAGGTTCTTCTGAAGGTGTCACCCATAAAATGAGTGATCAAATTTGGAAAGAAGGGCAAGCTTAGTCCTTTCTACATTGGTCCATTCGAGATTCTTGATTGTGTAGGGACAGTGGCTTATATGTTGGACCTATCACCTAGCCTATCTAGAGTCCATCCAATGTTCTATGTGTCCATATTGAATAAGTACCATAGGGATAGAGATTATATCATCAAGTTTGACTCAGTATTATTAGATAAATATATTCAGTATGAAGAAGAACCAATTGCAATTCTTGATCATGATGTCTGGAAACTAATGACCAAAGAGATTAAGTCAGTGAAGATTCAATGGAAGCATTTTCCAATTGAGAAAATTACTTGGGAAATCAAAAGGGACATATGAGACAAGTATCCCTAGTTGTTTGACAATTGAGGCACTACTCTATTCTTGCTTTAGCCCAGCTTTCTAATTTTGATCACTCATGGATGAGTGATGGGTAAATTGATATCTATTGTAACGACATGTTATCGTCATTATAGATAAGACAATTGGGAAGGAATTTGGGCCAAAAAACTTCTGAGTAGTAACTTAGACATTTTGAGCCTAGGCCAAACTTGAATGAAATTTGAGATAGGTGACATTTGGGGTAATACAATAAGGGATGGGTGAATAAATTATGAATTCAATCATTTTATTTGATATCCAAGACATTAAGGAGCCTGTACGGCTTTACAAAATGAAATTCAAACAAGTAGAACTCCCATAATAGATCTTGGCCTTAAAAGGTTGTTTTGGAACATCAAAGATTGAGGGTGTGTTGTAAAATGGGGGCTTGGAACTTGAGTTCAGAGTTTTTGTCTCTATGAAACCCATCACGGTGGGATTATTCCCACTATGGCGAGCTGGTCCCACTATGGTGAGCCAGGTTTGAACAAAAATGGGAAAAAGTCCAAAAATGTTATGTTTTTGTAAGTTCCATTTTTGGAGAGCAAAGGATGACCTAGTGCAGTTTCTTCTCTATTTTTCCACCAATTCTCATGCTAATGGTAAGTTAATCATTGCTATAACCTAAAATTAATGGTCGAAAAATCCCTAGTCGGTAAAGATGGTCATGGAACTGGCCAAGGATTATGATTTAGATATAATACGGGTATTGTAGGCCATTATTAATTGATTTTTTGTATTTCTTATTTGTTTTTAGACCAAGAATGAGCCAAAACTTTGAAAAAGGGGAAAGCTCCAGTTCTTTAGAATTCTTAAGGCTTGTTTCAAAGTAGACGATGATTTATTTTTTCGTATGTATTTTATGTGCCTATTAACTGCAGTTTGATATTATTGCATGCATGCATGTATGTTAATAAGGAAAGATGGAAAGAACCTAGTAAAGTAATTATTTGTGATCAATTTCATACAATGAACCTGTTACTTGATTTTGCAAGTGTGTGAGACTATTCATTGTTGTTTGTAATTGTGATTATTTGTTTGGGTGTCATGCCGACATATATTAGATCGGGTGTCACACTGACACATTAATATTTTGGGTACGGGTTTCATGAGCTGATCACTTTCGACAGTTATATTTGAGATTGACACTGTGAAATTTTATATTGCTTGTGAAATGATAATTGGTAATGTGTTTTTGTATATGCTTGTATTTACTATGATGTGGTTACCTCTGCATATTTCACTTACTAGAATGGCCGCATGATCCTACCAGTGCATCGTTGTTATGTGTACTAATAACAATAATGCACTTGTTCTTCCTTTGTTAAGTACAAGGCATCCTCAGGCGGCTGCTGACAAACCTCCCCTAGGAGACCAGTGACCAATCGAATCCAAGGGTGAGCCAGTTCTTTCAAGCTACTGTGGATTCCTCTAGGATCTTAGTTCAATCCTTTCAGACTTAGACATTTTAGAATTTTGTAATATTATTTCTTCGGGGTTGTATCCCCTTGCTCTTAGACTTATTACTTAGTAGCTTTGGTATAATAACTTTCAGGTTCTAGAGTTTAACTTTCGTACTGTTTATTTGTTGTTTAACTTTTCTGAGTTTACGGGAACCAGCTTAAAACTATTTTTAAATTTGTTTCCACATCTTTAGATGCATGTTTTTTTTATTATTGCTTATTTAGATTATACTAATAGTTCTCCCACTAGAGGGTTAGTATGGGTGTATTTCACGACTTGGTTTTGGTGGTGACACAATATTAAGGTTGTTGTGACATAACACCTCAAACTTGATACCATAGAGATAATGTCGCAAAATTATAAGAGCAAACACTACTGATGCCAACTCTAAATAATGTGTTGGGTAGTTCATCTCATGAATTTTTAGATTCATTGTAGCATAGTCTATAACATTCCTATCATGCATCAAAGCAGCACCCAAGATCAAATATGAAATATCACAATAAATAATAAAGTCCTTACCTTCAACCATTAATATCTGGATGGGCACTGTAGTTAAAAGGCTCTTGAACTTTTAGAAGTTGTCTTCACACTTTTCGGACCACTCAAATATTACCTCTTTTTAGTCAATCTTGTTAGATGTATAGTAATAGAGACAAAATTCTTGATGAATCTGCATTAGTAGCTAACAAGACTCACAAAACTCTTCACCTCCGTCATAGAACTAGGTCGAATACAATTCTATACTGTCTCAATCTTTTGGGGATTTACCATTATCCATTCTTTTGAAACCATATACCCCAAGAAGTCTATCAAAGACAGCTAAACACTTGGAATATTTAACATACAATTTTTGTTTTCCTAGGATATCCAAAATCTCTAAAGTCACTATCTTAGCTTTACAATCTTGCACAACATAATAAGGGGACAATCAAGACATAACCAAGATCACATCAAAATCATCCATGTATAAATAATCAAATTTACTCAAGTTTGGAAACCCACAAACACAATAGACCAAGTACGGTACACATGGGTAATTACAACAAACTCTCCAACTAGGGTAGTAACATACACAGGAGGATCAAGGATATATTAAATATAAAGTCAAGAATCAAATAGAACTTAACATATATGTGGGAGCAGGTAGAACCCAGATCAAACAAAATAGTAGTCATCTAATGATAGAAAAGAATAGTACCTGTTATCATTCCTTCTACGCCTTAGCCTCTACTCTTCTTGAGAAGTCATAACACTAGGCTCTATCATAATTATGGTCAGCCCCTATACCTGGATGCGCTAGATGTCTTCCTATATTACCAGTTCCTCGACCTTTACGACCTCCCTGATAACTACCTCAACCACCCTGTGAGCATCATCTACCATTACCCCTTCCACCCACTGGTACCATAGTCTTTACCTATTATTGTTCTTGGCCAACCATCTGATTGTGAGAGCATTCCCTCTTGAATTATCCTAGCTCACCATAATTAAAACACACCAGATAAAGTGATGCCTGCTGGTTTACTAGTAAGAAGTCCCTTGGCCACCCTAAGTTAGGGACTGCTAACCACTCATAGAAGCGGGCAATGCAAATTGAATCGAATGAGTTGAATACACCTGCTGTCTGGAACCCTTAGAATATGAACCACTAAATTTCCCATATTCTTAGACCTTTTAGCCATTGCCTTAGGCTGCCCAACCTCTCAAAGTTCATCAATCTTCTTCACATAATTAGGCACCTTATTGAAGCTCTTACCAACTGAAGTTATATGCACAAACATGATCTGTAAATTAGTGTTCAGTCCCTTTACATAAAGAAGATTCTCTCCTCCTTTGTGTACATAACATGGGTAGAATAATGAGACAAAGTGTGAAACTTAGCCTCATAGGCTGCCACTAACATACCACCCTTCTTCAAAGATAGAAACTCATCCTTCTTGCGATCACTCAAAGAATGAGGCATATATTTCTTTAGAAACAAAGTGTGGGACTGAGTCCAAGTTAGTAGAGGAAATACTGATGATCGAAACTCTACATAATCTCTTCACCATTGATTGGTTTCACCTTGTAATGAAAAAATCATGAACTCAATCCCATGTTATTGCACAATGCCAAGCTTATGTAGTCTCTCATATAACCCAAAGATGAACTCAAAGGCATTTTTGCTCTCAGTACCCTAAAACACTAGAGGCTTTAACTTTAGGAATTTAGATAGCATCCCATGTTTTGTACCGATCATAACGAGGCTTAGTAAAGGACGTAAAAATGCATCAATGCCCAAAGAACCCTTTATCCTAGGGGTTGTACTAGAAAAAAACTGATTTTCTAGAGAATGAGGAGTCAGTAGAGTGAGCATATCTCCAGTACCTGCTAACTCACTAAAATATGCCAACACCTGCTAAACTTTCTTAGTTGATATGGGAGGAAAACCTATAGCCCCAGACTAAGTTTCCACCTATTGCTCAACCTCCTCCACGACCTTAAACTCAATCTCTTCCTCAACATTTTTCTAGGATGGGGGAGGGGTCGTTTGCCAGAGCTCAGTCTTCACCCAAGCTCTACCCCTAGTGGGTATCTCTCTCCCTCTCCTTCAAACCTCTTCCCCTACCCTTTCATCTATAGTGTCCTTGTGATGATGGCTCTATCGCTGGAGATACTACCCTTACACAATGACATTGAGTATCAACCATCTACGAAAAAAATGTGAAGGGAGTTAAATACAAATTTGCATCCCTAAATACCAATTGGACTCAAGTCATAGAACGATGGAAGAAAACAGAGAATTTTCCAACGGTCTTGTCAACTCGCGAAGAAAAGTACAGATGTTTCTGAACTATTTTGCAAAACTCAACTAGACTTGTTTTGGTATGATAAAATCAATAAACCTAGAGCTCTGATACCAAATTTTTCATAACCCCGATCCATCGTGAATGGCATCCAGACTAACCTTCTGGTGGAAGAACTAATTATTAAATCATAAAACCATTCATGAAGCAAAAATCTTATACGAAATGCTAGAAAGACGGTTTAAATAGGTAAAATAGTGAGTTCTCAAAAACTCAATCAATATTACAAAAAGTATTGCAAAAATAAATCTCTAAGAATCTGAAAGTCGTGGTATCAAAATTCTAAAGTATATAGAATGAACGGGATTCAAACCCAATAAGAAAACATAAATCAAATCTAAAAATATCTTTTTACGAAAAGATGGACAAAGAAACAAGAAAGAATCCACAATAGCCTGAACAAAATAGCTCACCATTAGATTCAAATAGTGGAAGTTTCACAGTTGAGGTCTCTCAACAGCTGTCTACATATGTCATGTACTCAATAAAGAAAAAACTAGTGTAGTATCAATACACAAACCACTGTGTACTCGTAGGATCAAACAATTAATTCCAGGATATGAAATATGAACAAGAAACCACAACTTAGTAAAACAATTACTATACAATTAACATCATAATTTTAGCAAGTACAAACCCCTGTGCTTACTCTGAATTGATATACACAATAAACATAAGCAATCACAACACAGTAACCAACCCGATTCTCTTATGGAACCTACATATAAACTGTTAGTGTACCGGCGTGATACCTGATCAAACCATCAGTTAGTGTACCAGTGTGGTACCAAATCTAATCATTAATATGTAATAATGTGGTACACGATCTAATTATGAATATGTACTAGTATGTTACCCAATCTAACCAGAAAACCATAAATCACAATCACACCCATAATGTATAGCAATCACACTTGTACACCCAACTAAACACATTCATTGCATGTAATTGAAAACAATTATAATTAAAATTATGTTATTTCCTTTTCCTTAATCATATATCATGTATATTATACCACGAAGAAGTTGATAAGCACATATAACATAAATAGAAAAACAACAATCATCACCTACCTTGAATCAAGCCTTGAAAACTTTAAAGAGCTTGAGCTTTTCTCTTTTGCAATGTTTTGGCTTGTTCTTGGTCCAAAACAATAACAAAACAAAACAATCAATGAACAATGGCCTAAAAATACTCGAATTATACTCAAATCCTAACCATAGGCCATATTCATGATCATCCCATGAATTTCCCCACCATTAATTCAAGTAAAAAAAAACCTCCCTTATGATTTCCATCATGGATTTTATGGTCTAAGAATTGAATAATAAGTTAAGAGAATAATTAACTTACCTTTACAGAAGAAATTGATGAATGACTGCAGAAAAATGCCCTAGATCTCCTTTTCTTTTCTCATGAATAAAGTTGAGAATAAAGAGTTGTTTTGGGACTTTTTTGTATTAAATTCACCCTCCCTTTATAGTGACCCCACTATAGCGTGATTCCATCGGCTATGAAAGCTTTCGTGGAGATAGAAAATCAAATAATCTTTCCCAGGACCACATTTCACAAAACACCCTCGAACCTTGACATTCTAAAACATCTATTTCATGTCAAGTTCGATATCGGGAGTTTTACTTATCCTACTTCAATTCTAAAAAGTCTTACATATTCCTTAATATCTTAGCTACTAGAAAACACAATCCACGCTTAGAAATTATCCCCAATCATTTATCAATTTGATCTAGACCTTACCTTACTCAGATTTTGTTTGAGACTAGCCTAGTTTAAAATTTTACCTACTACCCAATAAGTTTTCTAGCCCAAAATGTTTTTACTATTGGCTATCCCATAATGACTAAAAGGATCATTACAAATACTCACAATATGATTTTAGTTACAATTTTCATGATATATTATGAGCATATATAGAATATTTTGAGAGGACTTTTTAGCACCGAGAGGATGCAGGTTTAGAAAACTCAAGTCCTATAACTATTTGCCACATAGAATTTGAGTTTAGCGATTTGTTAGTCAAATTCCTTAGGCCTTTGAGGCTCAGTTAATGGATCTATATCAGATAGATAGGTTATATATCCTGGCAAGGTATGGGCAGTTCTCCCAACTGGGTCAGATATTGGACTTCATGTTACTCCCAAAAAAAATAAAGTTTTATTAATTTTAGTATTTTCTATTTATGCATATTTTCAGTCATAAAATTTGTGTTAAAGTAAATATGCATGAATTACTATTCAGTTGACTTTATTTCAGTCTATCTTCAGAGTTATTCATTGAGTTCCTTATGTTCAGTTTTAGCTAATTACTTCATTCAACCATTTTGCATACCGTATATTTCATGTACTAACATCATTTAATGTTGTATTATTTAATGATATATTTTTTTTATTATTATTATTATTTAATGATATAGATTCAGTTATTCAGGGTTTACAACAGACACATTATTCGGATCACTTTCATCCAACTTTGGTGAGACCTTCTTGTATTCGAATGGCTTTGAGGGTGCATACCGCAATGTATCACTTTTTAGCAATGGGATCATGATGTGACTCTCCCAAGCTTTTGGGTTACCTCTATGACTGGTCTAAATCTATTTTATATTCGTGTTTGAGTGGCATGATTATAATTGCTTTGATTTGTTTTATTTTTCATACCATATCGTTGAACATGATAAAAAAATAATCTTCTTATTTCTATATTGATGATATGTTTTATGTTTACACAACTTTTACTCTGTAACTAGATTTGAACTATTTCTTTATAACTATTCTAAATTTATTATTATTAAATTTACTATATTAAGGATATGACTCTAGATAGAAAGGAGTGGAGGTCGCATATTAGGTTAGAAGATTAGTAGGGGTAGCATTTTCTCTTACCCTTCTTTTGTTATCTATCGCCATATGTTGTGTATAGTGTTTTGATTAACGTACTATTTTGTTGTTGGTATTTTTCTTCTTGTAGATTCTACACTGCTTTTCGTACTAACTGTTATGTGTTTTTCATTGTTTTCTTCCTCTTTTACTTAGTTTTGTTGCACTTGAGTCGAGGGTCTTTCAAAAGTAGTATGTCTACCTCCACGAAGTAGTAATAAGGTCTACATATATTTTACTCTTTCCATACGCCACTTAATAAGATTTTACTAGATATATTGTTGTTGGTATATATGTTGTTGTTGGTGTTGAACTCGTATCCCAAGACACTCACTAAGTACTTTACTCAGGCATACCATTAGTTTTTTGATAGTATGTTTGGTATAGAAGAGGAGCAGGTTCGAGATGATCACATTGCTTAGGAATGACTTGTTATTAATACAGGTTGTTAGTGAGGTCATATTCTTTATCATGGAACTCCATATTTCTTTTATTGTTTTATTAGATTTTGAGCAGCATCTTGAATTAATTATTCTTTTCATAGAGGCTTCTTAGATAGATATTGTGGCCTTGGTACTATTTGAGTTATTGATTGACTTATTGGGGCACACTACTATCTTTAACAACTAGATAAATTTCACATGATTTATATTATTTTGTACTCCAAAATTTTAATTTTTATTAAATTATATATATATAACTGAATTAAGTAATAATAATGGAGCAATCGTGTGAACTATTATCTATATAAGGTTCTTACAATGTGGTTCCATAGAATTGAATGTCTGTTGCACCAGGGTCGAATTTGGGGCATGAAAATTTTTAAAATAGAGACTCATGTTGATAATGAATTATAAAATAATAAAGACAGAAGATGAATATTATAGACAAAGATAGAGAGAATGGAGAAGGCATATTCTCTCTCTTGAGAGATGAAATGTAATGAATGAGAATCCCTCTATTTATAAGAGTAAATTAACTTGGTCCTAGTATAGAAAATATATTTATAAAAATAATAATAAATAGATAGGTCCAAATTAATGTTAACTTTCGACAGCTATTAGTTGAGGCAGAATATGGATTGTGTAGATTGAATTTGATGAGTTATTGATCCACTCAAAATTTATTTGAGTTGAAATGAGTTAGGGTGATTTGTGCTTGTAATGACCCTAAAATTCTCTTTTTTAAATTCGTAAAAAGATAATTTTATCCCTTTTGATAGTTTTTTTGAGTCATATTTAATTGATATCTGATGTCAAATCCTGAATTTTCTTGAAAAATTGAGATTTTTGGTAAAGTTTGAGTTTTTGAGGTTTAGAATGACTCAAAAGTGATATTTGAGATCATTCAGAGTTTCGAGTCTTGAAATAAAATTCTGTCGATTCCATCATTTTGGGAATAAAGAGTTGATGGAATCATATTTGGGGTCATATCATGGATTTGAGGTGTTGAGTTGGAAATATTTGAGGTTTTGGCCAAAGGTTTGACTTTGATTAACATTTGGGGATCGGATGCTCGAAATTAAATTTTGACAATTTTGTTAGATTCGGAGGGTGATTTTAGGCTTGGGGAGAGTTTCTATATATTTTTTGGAAGCTCCAAGGGCGTTTTGATCTTTTGAGGTAAAAAGTTAGTTTATTTGTGACCTTTTGGTTTCCATATCAAGAAGACCTCAAAATTGAATTCTGATGGTTCCATTGAGTTCAGAACGGACGAGTTTAGTAGGATTGCATATATAATTTGTCTATACGGGGTTTCGAATGAATCTCGAGGGTTAATTTTGAGATTTGTAGAGTTGTTGTCATCTGGTGCCACTATATGTGCTTCGCATTCGCGGAGTGGGAGGTCATGATCGTGGAAGCCATTAAACTTAGCTTTCGCATTGGCGAAGCCTAAAACTTTGAACGTCGCATTCGCGGGATCCCATCCGAGTTTGCAATGAAGACCGGCTTTGATCTCCGCATTTGCGGAGTAAGTGCACCGCGACCGTGGAGAGAAAAATTCGTCTGAATAGTGTAGCCTTCTAAAAGTTGTGATTTAGCTTAATTTCACTATTTTTGGTGATTTTGGAGCTCTGGGAGGCGATTTACAAAGGAGTTTTTGTGGAAAACTTTGGGGTAAGTCATTCTAACCTCAAATCTTTATTAACTATTGATTATTTAAGATTTCTACCATGAAATTGAGGTTTTTGAATTGGAGAAATTGGGGTTTTCAAGAACTTGTATTGTTTCAATGTTTTGATGATTGTGAGCTCGTTTTAAATCCAAATCCACTCCCGTTTTACTAGTAAATAACAAATACCTTGAGGATGTTGCTTATGCAAAGACTTATGGAATGTTTTGCTCATTTTCAAAATTGGGTTTTCCGGGCATTTTAAGTTAGTTTTAACCCAATTTTCAAAAATATAATATGGATATCGTTGGTTCTATATTTTGATTGGAAATTTGAATTTACATAGATTGTGGTGATTCAGAGTTCATTCAAAAAGGAAAGAATCACGTGGATTGATCGATCGCGTATTAGCTAAGGTAAATGGACTCTTAAAACTCTGTGAATCTCTTAGAATTCTAAATATCCCATTGTATATGTGTTGGGGCGTAATGGGGATGAGGTTATGGGTTTAATTGTGATATTAACTAATTTAAAATGAATAGATGAGGTTAATAAAAGACAATGTATGTTATTATTGAGAATTGAATATTATATGTCGTAATCTAGATATTTATGTGTATATGATGAAATACTTGATAGTATAATTATGATTGCGATTTGTTTTAATTGATTATTCCTCATTACTTGTGTGAGCATGCTGTTTGAATTGGTTCTGAAACACTATGATGAGAGGCATATAAATCCAAGATCGAGGTTATTTTCGGTTAGAGATTGAAAAGCCGAGGTCATTTTTCGGCAGACTTATATAGTTGAGGTCATTTCCGACAAGATTATATTACTAAGGTCATTTCAAGCAGGGTTAGATGGCCGAGATCATTTCTGGCGAGATTATGGGACCGAGGTCATTATCATTCAGAGATTATGAGACCAAGGTTATTTTTGGTCTGATTTTATTATGCCGAGGTCTTTGATGGCTGTTGCACACATGCATGATCATAGAATGTGCATATACATGTTCTACATATATGTGTGTGATAGTTTTGATTGCTATTTGTGACTTGTGATTATGTGTACTATATATCTTGTGATATTGAGTTGAGAAAAAAACCTTATTTAACTATTGGTATGAACTGTTAGGTTGGGCTAATTTCTGTACAGGTTGTAGTTACGAAAGTTTGATTGGGTTGGAAAAGAGTTCGTGAATTTTATTAGATTTTCTTAGTTTTTCTAGTTAATTTGTTGGATATTGTGTTGTTCGGTACTCACCATTATTTATACACTTGTGTAGGTTCTGATCCTGGACTTTGATCATTGTTTCTTTCTTATCATCCAAGGCTTTCAAGAGTTTAGGAGAGGTAGTTATTGTTATCCAACGTACTCTCACATATCCTATACTTTTATGCTTTACTTTATTTGAGAGTTGAAGACATATTGAGACTTGTATTTCATTCTAATTTTGTTTTTATTTAGCGGCTTGTACATATAAAAATCAATCTTTGGGGGTATTTAAGTTGACAAACTTTCGCTTTTGTTTATTATATACTTATTTGGATTGTTGTTGCTTTATTTATCGAAATGTTGGGTTTTAGGCTAACTTATTAAGTGGGAAAGTATAGGTGTCATCACATCTGAATTGGATTATGAAAAATTAGTATCAGAGCCCTAGGTTCATAGGTCTCACGTGTACAAGCCAAGTCTAAGTAGAGTCTCGAGGATCGTTATGAAGATGCTAGTACTTATCTTTGGGAGTTTATGAAGTCTGTTAGGAAAGATCTTCACTTCTTAATTCTCTATTGTTCATCCTTGGTCCTGCATGCATACAATTGAGATGTCATCACTTGGTTCAGTGTTAGATCTGGTATTGAGGAGGAAGTGATATGTTTACGGAATGGATGTGTGGTCAGGCCTGGAATGCTTTGTGATTCGAACGGGGGAGTAAGTTTATGGTTCGATGATATTTTTTGACGATATGGTACTTAAGAATGAGCGAGGGTTGAGAGACTTCATGAATGTCTTACCTTTCCAAGTTATTATTCAATAGCGGGGATAGCGCTTGTAGAGATTATACAATATCTGAAGTGGTTCAATAATTAAGAATGGTATGAGTAAGGGAATGACTGTGTTGTGAGCACAGTGGCGTTGGAGACTACAATCTGCGAAGTTCGTCAAAAAGGAATGGATTATTTCGTGTATTACTAAAATGGCATTGTCCCAATCAAGATTAGAATTTCTACTGGACTTTTATAGTGTTGGTGTATATCAAAAAGGGTCATAATATGACTTCTATGATAGTACTTGTATTCTTTTGGTTAGGGTTATGGGTTGTGTTGCTTGTGCTATCGACCTAGATTAAGGAATGGTGTATATTGCCTTTGATTGGAAATTGAAATGCATTGGTGATGTTTTGTAGCTATGTAATGGATATAAATGTTTGGTCTATTTGAGTACAACTTTCTCAATAGATATGACATGATAAAATGGTGGATCTAGTGGATGCTCACGAGGTGGTACTAGTGATTTATGGAAGTGGAGACACCTAAAAAGTTATCAGTTGTTTCACCAACTCAGGGGATGAGGTTTGATATTGCATTCTCGATTGAGAAATCAAGTGGTTGCTACTATGAACGCTTGAGTTAAGCATAATTTATATAAAACATTATAGTGGTGGATCGAGTGTATCGTTCCTCTCTCGTCTCTTTGGCAAGGTACGACACTAGGGTTGGCATTATTATATTGGGAACTAATGGCTTCATGATAAGACAAGAGGAGTAGACAGATATTAAAAATAAGCTATGGGTAAGAAAAGTTCCAAAAATATATATTTGTGCAAAAGCAGCTGGGGATGTTAGTGAGAAAGTACAATTTAAAGAAACATGGGGTTGGTCCCTTGGATATGGTTCGTATAATTGGGTCCAAGGTATTCTATGGATAATAGGATTGATTTTGAGATGGTGGAAAGGTTACTGAACATGGTAATAAGAGTTTGGGGCATTCTATGATTAGATTACATCTATATGATAAAGGCTTACGAATAAAGAGACACGGTACGATAAAGATAACTTGTGGATATCTAAGGTTGTGGCATGGTACTACTTGACATGTAGCATAGTTGCATGGATAATATATAATGTGTTGGACAACTCTCGAGTAGAATCGAAATAATTTCAATATATAAAAATTTAATGGGACGTAACTTGGCTCTTAGAAGGACGGAGAGAAAATACATTCATTTTTGGATTGTAAAGGACAATGATTTACCATCCGGGAGTTGATGAGTTAAAATTCAAAAACGTACGGCTTCTTCTATCTTGTTTTGGGTATGGTACAGTATCCAGTGTTCATTAGTCAAGTTGAGCATGCTTCGAGAGTGGAGCTTACGGATATTCGGCTCTAGTGTTGTGGTTAGTTAAATTGTTATTTCAAGTTTGACGACTGGCACGATTTAGGTTCCTAATGAGGGACATGGTAAGATCGATGGATAGATATTTGATGATGAGTTGAGATATGTGATTTCATAAAAATCTTCCAGGTATAGACTAATGTCGATTGTTGAATAAGATTGGGTTACCTAGTTTGAATCAAATTCGGGTATTGCATTATAAGTCTACAATTGTGGTAGATGGTTTTCTCAAGATATGAATTGACAAGGTAAGAAATGATTGATTGAGTAGATCGTTGAACCTTTGGAATGACTTGTGCATGGTTTGAGTTATAGAGTTTATTACTTTAGATTGTAAAAGGGTTCGATGAATTTTTATTCGATAAGTTTGATTTAAGGTAAAAGGTATTAGGCCATGGATGTTTGGCCAATGTAAAATAATGATACATGAGTTATGGAAAGAAACAAGTCTTGCGTAATAGGTACAAGTCAAGAGATGTGAAGAGATATGACATCACATGTAGATCCTTAGGTCAAGATTGAGGATGGTATGGATTTTTGTCTTTGAGTTTAGATATGACAATGCAAGGTGGGGTGGTTCAAAAAAGATGTATGATGGGTCATCAGTTGCTTTTTGAACACCTGGTATTGGTGTCGATGATAAACAGTGATGTATAAGGGGTTCTATGCTTTTGAGTTTTGTCGGATGGTTCAAATTATGGTAGGTGACTTATAGAAGCACCATCAGAAAGACTTATAGTTCTACATGATTATTGAGGATTATGAGCAGGGATTGATAACTCCATTGATGGGACTACCAGTATAAAATTATTAGGGTGACCAAGAATTTCTCTAAGTTTGGCATGAGGTATATGATGGTTTGAAATTATAGTTGGAACTCGGTAAGTGAAGGATTGTGTGGAACTGGTATTGGTCGTGATTCAATAGTTTTATCTCAATAGGAAAGTGCTATGAGATTCAAAGTTTAGATTATTAGCAATTGGATGGGAGTCGTACCTATCATGGAATGTTAAATAGAAGGATAGAAGACCACAGTTCGAAATTGGGAGACAACACTATGTTTCTAAGAGTACCTAGATATTGGTGATGGTTTGAGGGTAAAGTAACTGACCGGTGTGACTATGACGTTCGAGTAGTATTAAGAGAGTGTTGGATTCAGTGAAGCACTAAAAGGGTATGAGAAACTTGATAAATTGAGTGTGTCTATGATTGTTATAAGATTAGATTGGTTGATTGTGAAGTCAGATGGGTGAAATAGGTGTTATGGACACTATGGAAGGAATATCTTGTGTTATTAGACTTCGGTTTCAGACTTTCTTATGTACCACCTACTTCTTTCAGACATGGTGTTGGAATATGATTCCCTATTTATACCCATGCATGTTTTCACTTCCGTGGATGGATTTCTCATGGTGGATCGAATGTACTAATACATGTCCTCTTGATAGGGTAAGATTCTTGCACAGATTTGGTAAGTTCAGATATGACAGATTTGGTGTTTTCTTGGGGTGGTTGAAGGTTTATGTAAACTTATAAAAGAGCTACTATAGATATGTGCACTAACTAGCAGTCTTATTGTGAATCTCGTCGTTGAGTTCATGTTTTGACTAGGTATAATTGAACGTGAGGAGTCTGTGGGCCTAGAGTTATCGCTTTGAGGGGTCAATTACAATCACAATTACTGATTTGGCAATTTGATTGTGTTGTATGAGGTTTTGTGTGCTTGAAGGTATCTCTCGCTAGATGATTGCTTGACCATTTCATTCTTTGGGTCAGCTAAATTTGATTTCCCCGTGATAAGTATCCGATGTCTATGAATCAGAGTTGTATAACTTAAGCAAGTGGGGAGATTTGGCAGTAAGAATAGGATTTTGCTAGAGTCTGTGATGGATCGTATGTTATGAGTGGGTGGTATCTGTTTCAGGATCACACTGATTTTGTGAGTATTAGTTTAGAATCCTCTAGTGGTTATTTGTCCTGATGGTTATGCTATGGTTTAGAGGATTTCGATTTCAATTTGGTCCATGCGATAGTTTGTGACTTGGGAATTACTCTGACTTGTAGATCCACCACAGTTTGATTTGAAAGTTCATTTTGGCATGTTTTCTAATGATATGATCTAAGGATGGGTTTACTTTGTGAAGACAAATACTGAACTTGGAGGCTACGCCACGGACTCTCAGTAGCGGTGAGTATTCTTCTTCTTTTACTTTATGTTTGAGGACGAACATGGTTTTTAGTGGTGGATGATTTCATGACATTGAAAGTCATTTTTTTAAAACATCTCATAAAAATACCATTTTACCCCCTCCGATAGTTTTCCCGAGTCATGTTTGGTTGATATATGATATCGGTTCTCATATTTTCTTGAAAAGTTGAGATTTTTGGTAAACTTTGAGTTTTTGAGGTTTAGAATGACTCAAAAGTGGTATTTGAGGTCATTCAGAGTTTTGAGTCTCAAAATCGAATTCCATCAGTTCCAAAATGTTGAAATTGATTTAGGAGAGTTGACGGAATCAAATTTGGGGTCATATCGTGGATTTGAGGTGTTGAGTTGGAAATATTTAAGTTTTTTGGCCATAGATTTGACTTTGGTTAACATTTGGGGATCGGGTGCTCGGAATTGAATTTCGATGACTAAGTTAGATTTGGAGGGTGATTTTAGGCCTAGAAAAAGCTCCTGTGTATTTTTTGGAAGCTCTAAAGGCATTTTGGTCTTTTAAGGTATAAATTTGGTTAAGGTGAGACTTTTTGGTTTTCAGGTTAAGGAGACCTCGAAATCGAATTTTGATGGTTTCGTTGAGTCCGGAACCCCGAGGTTAGTAGGGTTGCATATATGATTTGTCTATACTAGGTTCCGAACAAATCTCGAGGGTTAATTTCGAGATTTTGAGACTTGTAGAGTTGTTTTCATATGGTGCCACTATATGTGCTTCATGTTCGTAGAGTGGGAGTCGTGATCGCGGAAGGCATTGAACTTTGCCTTCGCGGGAGCTCCTCTGCTTTTATGGAAGCCTGATTCTTTGGCCGTCGCATTCTCGGGATTCCGATTGCATTCGCGATGAAGACCGAATTTGACCTCTGCTTTCACGGAGTAAGTGCACTACGATCGCGGAGGGGAAAAATTTGCCTAAATGGTGAAGACTTCTAAAATCGGGATTTAGCCTAATTTTATAATTTTTGGTGATTGTGAAGCTCAGGGAGGCAATTTACAAAGGATTTTTTGCGTGGAAACTTTGGAGGTAAGTAATTCTAACCTCAAATCTTGATTATCCATTGATTATTTAAGATTTCTAGCATGAAATTGAGGTTTTTGAATTGGAAAAATTGGGGTTTTCAAGAACTTGTATAGTTTCAATGTTTTGATGATTGTGAGCTCGTCTTAAATCCAAATCCACTCCCCTTTTTCACTAGTAAATCCTAAATTCCTTGAGGATGTTGTTTATGTAAAAACTTATGGGATTTTTTTTCTCACTTTCGGAATTGGAGTTTTTGAGCATTTCGGGTTAGTGTCGGCTGAATTTTCAAAAATATGATTTGGATATCATTGGTTCCATATTTTGATTGAGAATTCGAATTTGCATAGACTGTGGTGATTCAGAGTGCATTTGAAAGGGAAAGGCTCACGTGGATTGATCGATCGCGTATTGGCTAACGCAAGTGGACTCTTAAAACTCCAAGAATCTCTTAGAATTCTGAATATCCCGTTGTATATGTGTTAGGGTGTAATGGGGATGAGGTTATTGGTTTAATTATGATATGACCTAATTTAAAATAAATCGATGGATTAATAAAAGACAATGTTTGTTATTGTTGAGAATTGAATATTACATGTCGTAATCTAGATATCTATGTGTATTTAATGAAATACTTGATAGTCTAATTATGATTGCGGTTTGTTTGAATTGATTATTCTTCATTACCTATGTGAGCATATTGTTTGCATTGTTTCTGAAATACTGCGATGAGAGGCATATGATTGCGAGACCGAGGTCATTTTCGGTCATAGATTTATAGGCAAAGGTCATTTCTGGTGGGATTATATTGTCGAGGTTATTTTTGGCAGGATTATATTAACGCAGTCATTTTTGGCGGGATTATATTCCCGAGGTCATTTTCGGCGAGGTTGTGGGACCGTGGTCATTACTGGTCAGAGATTATGAAACTGAGGTCATTTTCGATCAGAGTTTATTATGTCGAGGTCTTTGTCGGCTATTGCACACATGCATGATCATTGAGTGTGCATATATATGTTCTCCATATCTGTGTGTGATAGTTTTGATTGTTATTTGTGACTTGTGATTATGTGTACGATATATTTTGTGATATTGAGTTGAGATCTCAACCTTATTGAACTGTTGGTATGAATTGTTAGGTTGGGTTGATTTCTGTGCAGGTTGTAGTTACGGAGGTTCGATTGTGTTGGAAAGGAGTTCGTGAATTCTATTAGACTTACTTAGTTTTTCTAGGTATCATTTTGTTTGGTACTCACCATTTCTTCTACACTTGTGTAGGTTCTAAGCCTGATTTTGATCATCGTTCATTTCTGATCATCTAAGGCTTCCAGGAGTTTGGGAAAAGTTGCTATTGATATCCAACGTACTCTCAGATTTCCTGTATTTTTATGCTTTACTCTATTTGAGAGTTGAAGACATATTGAGACTTGTATTTCATTTCAGTTTTATTTTTCTTTAGCGGCTTGTACATGTGATAACCAATCTTTGGAGGTATTTATGTTGACATACTTTCGCTTTTGTTTATTATATACTTATTTAGACTGTTTTTACTTTATTTACCGAAATGTTGGGTTTTAGGATGACTTGTCCGGTGGAAAAGGACAGGTGCCATCACACCCGATTCGGATCGTGACAGTGCTAAAATGCGGGTCAAAAGTCAATCTGCCCAATTCTTACTATGTTTTAAGTATCTATTTGTTCTTTGTATAATTTTTCGCGTACTTAATTTTATTTTCTTATGGCTACAAATATCAAATAAAAATTATTTTAGTCAATCCAAGTTTGAACTAATTATAATTTCATGAGCTAATTTTGTATCCTCATTTGACCAAATCTAATTCTAAGTATTACTATATCAGAACTGGTCATTATTTTCAAGTACATAAATGAGAGAAATCAATTCTAATTTTTACTATATCAGAACTTGTCATTATTTTCAATTACATAATGAGAGAAATCATTAATGCCTAAATATCTCATATTTTGGATTATTTGTTTTTGGACAATATGATTATCAAACTATAGTCATATTCCAAGTTCCAACGAAGATAAAACTAACGGATAAATAACTTTTTAAGCAGAGGCTTAAATGCCATCTTTGTAGGATCCATTTTTAGACGCAATACCTTTAATCCATCATATAAACTCATTTGACCCATTTTAATTATTTATTTTTGGCTGATCAAGTAAAAATTTCTCTCAATTTGCGGCTTAAAAAGTGATATTTAAGAAGTCCTCTTAGCTTCAAATAAAGATTAGGTAGAAAGAAAAAAACAATTGAAATGCATAACTAATACTATTCATCTCTACACATTTGAAATACAATAAATTATATTGTTTGATTGAATTTAAAAAAAAAACTAATATTTCTAGTGATCCTCTGAATTAGTTGGACACTTTACAAAAAATATTTTCAATGAATGTTTACAAACTATCTTTCTGGATCCATTTTAAAACACAATACCCCTTGATCCATTGTATAAAATTCGTTTTGAGCCATTTTAAATTCTTTAGTGGATGAAGTAAAATTTCTATCTCAACAATTAGAAGTTGTTCTATAAAATTTATTTTCACATATACTCTATCTTGCCGCTCACTAAATAGCAATTGTATGAGAATATATATTCTGTTTTGGGTGATTGTGTGATAAACAAAGATTATGCGTAGAAGGCATAACTCATAACGTTGTGAGCATCTTTTTTCGGCTAGTTATGTTACTGATGGTATAACTTCCTTATTATGTAATGTTCCAAGTGTTAAAAGACACATATTGATGCATGAGTTATTTAGACAATATCCCGAATTCATAGAATTACTAGCAAGTTTAGTTTGTTTGTTTTTGTTTAAAATTCAATCTAACAATATAATGTATTGTATTTTAATTGTGCAGAGATGATTAATAATTATGCATTTCAGTTTTTTTCACCCTTTTTAGCTAATCTTTAATTCCAATTAAGAGGTACATCTTAAATACCAAACGTTTTAATTGCAAACATGAGAGAATTTTTATTATTCCATCTGGTAAGCAATTAAAAATGGGTCACGGGTTTTATATAATGGATTGGGGGTATTGTATCTAAAATTGGATTCTTAAAAGATTACATGTAAATATTCGTTAAACTTTTGGCTTTTCTCTAGTTTTGACTTCGTTGGAAATATGGCATAGTTTGATGACCATATTGTCCAGAAAAATTCAAAAGTTATTTTCGTAAGATATTTCTACCAATTGAATGGCCATTTGAGAAATTTACTCCACTATCTTGACCATAGATTATGTAATCTAAAAGAGTTTAACTAGATTGTGTAATTTAAAATAGTTTGACTTTTACAGGTAAGTTAATGTGCTAAATTAATGGAGCTTTTTCAAGAATTTATAAATAGGGATCCTTTTATAAATAATATGTGAATATCGTGAAATTACAAGAGGATAGTTTTTTCTATGTTTTTTCTTAACATGAATTTTTACATCACTACTATAATCTTTTCATTTTTATATATCTTGTCCTTGAGTGGAGTTATTGCTACTAATTCTACTAAGGGTCCTTTAACTCGCTATCAAATTTGGATTGTCAGTGACCTCCCTGTTGGAACAAATCTTTTGTTCATCCATTGTTGGTCCAAAGACAATGATTTGGGAACTCATTTTCTTAATTCTGGTCCTGAGGAGGGTTTTCATTGGCATTTTCGTGAGAATTTATGGCAGACAACTAAGTACAAGTGTGAATTTGTTTGGGTTACCAAGACCATAACCTTTAATGTTTTTGAAAGTAATTCAAACAGGTGCAGAGGTCGTGGTGATATATGTTATTGGTTGGTTAGGGAAGATGGCTTTTATTTTGCAAATTATATCAACCCTTTTCCATATGACCTAAAACTGATGTATTCATGGTGATATGATCAGTAATACAGATCAGTATATCCATGGCGATCGTATAAGTAAGGATAAAATATTAATGGCTTATTGAATGTTATGAATTGTTGTTTTCTCCTGATATATGTCAAATTGCATATCATGAATATTCACGAACAAGATTCATTATTTCAATTCAAAAGACTGAAATGTGACTATGTAATTGATTTTATTATGATTGCTTAAACTGTGGTGATTTCCATTGATGGTCATTCAACTGATATTTTAATGTATAATAGTGATTAAGTTACTTTTTATAATAATAAAGTAACTTAGGATTGAGCTACTCATCACAAAAACATATTTCCTTTGTTTCAATTTACTTAGCTTGACTTTTATATGTGGGTTCATTTCAGATTATTTTATTTTTTAAGAAGCACGTGAACTTTTAGTGTAAGGCAGGTGATGTAGGTGTTCCCGGAAGCTTTGCAGATTTATTATGAAGCTAGTGTTCAGAGTTCGAAGGTCAAATTAACTAATGTTAGCTGTGAATTCGTACATAAAATCTTCAGTTTTTTTAAAGATAAACTTTACATATTCAAAAACTAAATAAAAAGTACTATAAGTCAAAATAGTTAACAATTTAAAGTATTTAGAAAGCATTTGAAAAAATTAAAGTCAAAGAAAATACATGTTGACTTTTCAAATAGTAACTAAGACAAATAAATTGAAACAGAAAAAGTAATATCCAATAATCATTCAATTTATGAAAAAAGTATTTTTTTTTTCCTTGAGAGTTTATGATCAAAGTAACGTAGGTTGATCATACCATGGAAAAAGTGTCACAACACAGATTATGGAACCGTGTGGACACCTACTTTAACTTAACTAAATAGGCGTACACTTTCAACTTTTCCCCCATTTAATAGAAACATTTGAATAAAAGCATCTACATTAACAAGAATAACGAAATAAGAAAATTCCTTTCCAAAACTTTACAAAATAATCAACATCTCCCAAGGACCTAGTCTAGACAGGTAAAAAAGCTTCTAACAAAGTACAAACAGAAGATAAAATAAATAATATAAAAGACCAACAAAGCGTTTACTTGAGGACGAAGTAGGTGAATTTTTATAGTGAGCGGTCGTCATCCCACGGTTCAAACAATCTGAAATAAATCTATACAAACAAAAGGTATAGAGAAAATAGTATCAGTACACAACACATATTAAGTAGACATCATAAATCAACCTAAATTAGTTCCACATAAAACATCACAAAATCAACAGGAACACCAACACCATTATGTCACATTATTATAACACAGATAATACTTCTCCATACCTATTATTATTCTCTTACCGTAGTCATTCACATAAGGTTATGATTATATTCTTTAATAAATTCTTGGCACACTTCCTATCCTAGTCACCAACATCATACTCACACACGTAACTATTGTATAGAAGTCATCACATTATTAAGTCCAACATTATTATTATTATTATCATTATCAATTCCACCACTCAACTTCTAATATTTCTAATAGTTATATTATCAAGTTAACCATGGTAGATCCTTTCCACTCATATTAAATCTTTCTCGCAGTTACTATAACACCACACTATGTTCACCCAATACTAAACTTAATTAACATAACCATCATGCAGACCCATTAATATCAATCCAAAATAGCAAGTAACCTCACATTAATATCCTAACTCCGAAACACACGATTATTTTTCATACTAATTTGTAACGACCTGTCCCCATCCTTATGGATAGGCCAATGGGGAAGGAATTCAAGCCAGAAAACTTTGGGTAGTAACTTTGGAAAAATTGAGCCTAAGCTAGACTTGGATTAATTCTGAGTCAGCCGAGGTCTAGGATGACCTGGTGATAGGTCGGCGGTCAAATCGACGATTTGATTAAATTAACTAATAGCCAATACGATATGGAGCCTTTATGGCTTTACGAAATTATATTTGGGTGAGTAAACTCCAGAATTTGGATTTGGCTTTAAGGGTATGATATAAGATGTCGTGGGTTGAGGGTGTGTAGTGAAATGGAGGTTTGGAGCTCAAGTTCTGAGCTCTCTATTTTCGTGCAACTCGATAGAGTGGGAACAATCGCGACAGGGAAGGGCTGCCAGATTGGGATAGTCTTGCTGTGGCGGGACAATCGTGAGTTAAAATGGGGTAAAAACCCCAGAAAATAGTTTTTTGCATAGAAATTGTTCTTAAGATGTTAGGAGGCAACCCAGGGCATTTTTAAATAATTTTCCATGGATTCTTACGCCAAAGGTAGGATTTCTACTCCCTAAACTCATATTTTGATTTTTAGAACCAATAAACTATGGTGGGTGATCATGGGTTGGTCTAAGAGGGGAATTATACTATAATTCGAGTAAAGTAGACCATTATATTGATCTTTTGTATGTATTTACTATCTTTAGACCAAGAACAAGCTGAACGAACCCGAAAGGAGAAAACTCCTGCATTTTAAAGTTGTTGAAGCTCGATTCGAGGTAGGTGATGGTTTTGTTTTTCGTATGTGTTTCATGTAATTGATAAATTACTTCAATTTATGCATATGTGTATATTAATAGGGAAGCATGCTATGAATTATTTGAAATGATCACTTTGTAATGACCTTGAGGGTGATTTTTGAAAATTTGTACAGTAACACGAGTGAACAGTAACTTTTTGGGCAGAAAATGCCCCTTTCTTCCCATTTCAATATTTTTCACCATTTGTTTGAGTTCTTGAACTCCTTGAGGTGATTTGAGAAGAGATTTTTGAGGCAAAGTGTTGGGTAAGTGATTTTTGACCTAAAACCTTCCTTTTTCATTAAGTTTTTGACGATTTTAACTCTTAAATTTTAGTTTCAAACCCCAAAAATCTTTGTTTCTTCCCTAATCCGAATTTAAGGAAAATCGTGATTTCCAACTCGTTTTGAGCTCTATTTTTATGGGTTTTTCAACCATGAGTTCCTTATTACCAATAGAATGGGATTGTTCAATAAATTTCCAGATTTGACCCTTTTCGAAAATAGTTAATTTTTAGATCATTTTACCCCCGGTTCCGAAACCTATCAATATGGGTGCCATTGGACTCCTTGTGACATGTATGTTTCATTGTTGATAGTGGGTTGTCATTCCGAGCGCTGAATTCGAGAGTTGCTTGTCTGGTGGAGGTATTCGAGTGCGGTTTCGACAATTGAGGTAGGTTTGGCTATCTTTCTTTGAGATTGAGATGGGGTAATTAGTCATTCATATGTTTTAGACTTTGGGATGGGGTTGTAGTATGAGTTGAGAATGTTATATATATTGTGATGTCCGTGTGGAGGCTTATTTATTAATGTGTTGCCGTGACGGGGTTTATTTGTATTACATAGCCCGTGTGGGGGCCTTATTTGTTATCTTATTTGCTTTGAGAGCATGTGAATTATTATTTGCCTAAGAGAGAGGCTTGAGTATATTATTTGACTTGTGATGCCGCCTGAGAGATTGAGTTGGGGGTTTTGAGCATACTTGAGTATTGAAATATTGTTGAGAAAGGGGTGAATATTTAAATAAAAGTGAGTTCTTCCCGTTAATATTTATTGAGGGTGAATATCATGTGTAGGTTAATTTTTGAGAACTTTGAACCTTATACCACATGTGAGTTGATTATTACTTCCATGCATATGTGTTTTGATGCATTCATCCTCATTCATCATATCATGAAACATGGGAAGTTGAGAAATATGGAAATTCTTTTTGAGAAAGAAAATGAAACACCTTTAAACCTTTGTATCTTGAGTCCCTGACCGAGACAGTTTTCCGGCAGGGTAGTGGATGCATTATGATCCCTTGACCACGAGGAGGTGGTAAAGATAATGAGATATTGTGATTGAGGTATATGGTCTGCAAGACCCCCATGGGTCCTGCTTGGTAGCACAGCTCGGCAGGTGTATATGACAGGCTGTGCGATAGTCTTGATTCTACCGTACCACCACATCATTGCATCATCATATTGCATTGTATTGCATTGATATCTGTGCTGCTTGAATTATCTGATTAATTGTGATTATAAGCTGTTATTATGGGTTTACTTTACTCGCGCCAATATATATATAAACTGGCAGCACCAATGCCGAAGTGGGACTTTTCTGTATGCAGGTGGATGCGTTCCATAGTTTATTTCATAAGTTTGATTAATTCCTTATACTCAGTCAGCTAAAACCTACTGAGTACATGTGAATTGTACTCACCCCTACTTCTGTGTCCCTTTTTGATGCAGATACTAGTCGGGATACCCCACATGGCAGTTGATATTCTAGCGGATTGTGTATTCTTAGATTAGTGGTGAGGTCCCAGAATTCGTATCGTCACTAGTCTATCTTTATTTTTCAGTCTTTTGTATCATTAAGAGACTTATGTTGTATCTTCAGATTCGAACCTTGTATTAAATGCTTTTTATACTTATGACACCAGGTTTTGGGATAATTTCTTCATTTTTTTCTTTTTATTTAAATTGTGGCATCACTTTCCCCTTTGGGAGTCTTGTATGAGTTTTATTTTTAGGGTTACACATTAGATTGGGTTTTGAGATGTGTGTCATCATGACCTCAGTTTTTGGGTCGTGACAATTGGTATCAGAGCACTAGGTTCACCGGTCTTATAAGTTAAAGAGCAGGGTGTCTAGTAGAGTCTTGCGGATCAGTACATAGACGTCCGTACTTATCTTCGAGAGGCTACAAGATACTTAATAGGAGAATTTCTTTCTTTTTACTCCCTTTGTGTGATTTATTCATATCAAGTGTTGTATACCTCTAATCTATTCCTTCTGCGCAGATGGTGAGGACTAGAGCCATAATTACTAAGGGTGAGGCTGCACCTGCTGCTCGAGCCCCAGTACGTGGGCAAGGTAGAGGACGTGGTAGAGTCAAGGGACGGGGCCGAGCAAGGGCAGTGGCACCTGCTCGTGGATGAGCTAGAGAGCTATCACCTGAGCCCATGTATGAGCATGAGGATGACTTAGAGAAGAAGGCTGAGGAGCAGAGGCCATCCCAGCCTCCTGTGGTTCCCGATAGTGCTCCGATTCTTCAGGAGCTACTGGTTCGAATATTGGCTAGACTGGATGGTGCTCCTACCTCTGGTATTATTTCAGGTGTTGTAGGTTCTCCTATCATAGTTGGTGCAATACTGCCAGTTTAGGGGCCTAGTGTAGGATTTCAGACTCCTGGTTTATCTTCAATGCCTTCTATTGCACCTCCGAGATTTGCAGCTCCGCCAGTTTCTGCTAATGCTTCCATGTTGGTAGCTGAGCAGAAGAGTTTTGAGAGGTTCGTTCGATTAGCGCCTCCAAGGTTTGATGGTAAAGCCGGAGAGAAAGCCTATGACTTTTTGACTGAGTGCCAAGACAGGTTGTTCAACCTAGGCATTTTAGAGGCACATGGAGTTGCTTACACTTCATATCAATTTGCAGGAGTGGCCAAAGAATGGTGGAGGTCAGTTCTTGCTCGTAGACCTATTGGTTCTCCTATGATGAGTTGGGAATAGTTTACTGAGGTGTTTCTTTAGAGATTTGTGCCTTATAGCCTTCGTGATCAGCGTAGGGATGAGTTTGACAGACTGGAGCAGGGCTCCCTATCTGTATCTGAGTACGAGACTCGTTTTCATGAGTTATCTCGTTATGCTATGTTGAGTATTCCCATTGAGTTCGAGCAGATTCGCAAACTAGTGAAGGGATTTGTCGTATATCTCCAGGAGGCTACAACCTCTCTTGTATTGTCTGGGGTACGTTTCAGAGTATTATTGATCATGTCAGGATGATAGAGAGTATCCGACGTGCTAGATAAGGCGGGGCCAAGAGGTTCCGTCGGCAAGGTCAATTCAACGATCATTCCTCCAAGGGTAGAGAATATTCAGGTTCAGGAACCCATGGTTATCAGGGAAGACCAGTCCAGGAAGCTATTCAGGGTTCTTCGAGCTCCAGAGGTTGTTTTGATACTTCTAGTTATTACCCACGGAGTTCAGGTCCTCGAGGTTATTATGTGTGTGATGAGTTTGGGCATAAGGCCCAAGATCTCCCCAAATGTGCTCCTTCTACTAGATGGCCCGGGGCACCAGTTGTTCGTTCTATAGATGCTCTAGCTGTTCGAGGTTCTTTGCAGAATACTAGAGGTGGCACCGGTGGTGCTAAGGGTGGAGCACGAGGTGGTGCTCGTGGGGGTTCATAGGCTAAGGGTGACCATTATTTATGCTATGCTATACCAGGTAGATATGAGGTAGAAGCCTCTGATGCAGTTATTACAGGTATTATTCTAGTTTGCCATCGTTCTGCTTCAGTATTATTTGACCCAGGGTCTACCTATTCTTATGTGTCGACTTATTTTGATATGGGTATTGATTATGTGAGTGAGTCCCTTATTGTGCCTATTACTATTTCTACCCCAATAGGTGAATCTTTAGTAGTGGATCGGGTATACACGGGATGTTTGGCGATATTTTCGGGTAGAGAGACCCGTGTAGACTTGATTTTATTAGACATGCTTGATTTTGATGTGATACTGGGTATAGACTGGTTATCTCCTTATCATGCTATATTAGATCATTATGTAAAGACCGTGACCTTAGCTTATCCCGGTTTACCTAGTGTGGTATGGAAAGGTAATCCGAGTTCATATCCTAAGGGGGTGATATCTTATATTCGTGCTCGTCGCTTGATGGATAAGGGTTGTTTGTCTTATTTGGCTCATGTACGTGATCTCACCACGGAGTCATCTCATATAGAGACTACGAGGGTGGTGAGAGAGTTTATGGATGTATTTCCTACAGACTTGCCGGGAGTTCCTCCTGACCGTGATATCGATTTTGTGATTGATTTGGAGAATAACACTAAACCCATCTCTATTTCTCCTTATCGGATGGCTCCGGCAGAATTGAAAGAGTTGAAAGAAAAATTGGAAGATTTATTGAAGAAAGGGTTTATTAGACCTAGTGTATCACTGTGGGGTGCACCGGTTTTATTTGTGAAGAAGAAATATGGTACTATGGGAATGTGTATTAACTATCGACAGTTGAACAAAGTCACTATCAAGAACAAGTATCCTATTTCTCGCATTGATGATTTATTTGACCAGCTTCAAGGTACATCGGTGTTCTCAAAGATTGATTTGAGGTCGGGTTACCATTAGTTGAGAGTTCGGGAATCTGATATCCCAAAGACTACATTCAAGACTCGTTATGGGCATTATGAGTTTGTGGTTATGTCCTTCGGGTTGACTAATGCCCCAGCTGCTTTTATGGAGTTGATAAACCAGGTATTTTGACCTTATTTGGACTCGTTTGTGATCGTGTTTATTGATGACATCTTGGTTTATTCCAAGAATGAGGCGGATCATGTTAGGCACCTAAGGATAGTCCTTTAGAGATTGAGAGAGGAGAAGTTGTATGCAAAATTCTCCAAATGTGAGTTTTGGCTTGAGTCCGTGACATTCTTGGGTCATATAGTGACCAAGGATGGTATTATGGTTGATCCAGCCAAAGTTGCAGTGGTTCGTGATTGGGTTAGGCCTACTTCGGTTATCGAGATTCAGAGTTTTATTGGGTTGGCAGGCTACTATCATCGGTTTGTTCAAGGATTCTCTTCTATTGCAGCCCCATTGACTAGGCTAACTCAAAAGACTGTGGCATTTCAGTGGACTGAGGAGTGTAAGGAGAGCTTTAAAAAGCTCAAGGAATTATTGACTTCAGCACCTATTCTAGCCTTACCCGAGGAGGGCGTGGCATTTATTGTGTTTTGTGATGCTTCAAGAGTCGGCTTGGGTGGTGTATTGATGCAAAAAGATAGAGTTATAGCTTATGCTTCTAGACAGTTGAAGGTACATGAGAAGAACTATCCTACCCACGACTTAGAGTTAGCAGCGGTGGTGTTTATTCTGAAATTATAGAGGCATTATCTCTATGGAGTGCATTGTGAGGTCTATACTGACCACCGTAGCCTTAAGTATATCTTTTCTCAGCCGAATCTGAACATGCGGCAGCGTAGGTGGTTAGAGTTATTGAAAGACTATGACATTACCATACTTTATCATCCGGGAAAAGCTAATGTGGTAGCGGATGCCCTGAGTCGCAAAGCATCTAGCATGGGTAGTTTGGCCTTTCTTAAGGCTGTGGAGAGGCCTTTGGCATTGGAGGTTCAGTCATTGGCTAGACAGTTGGTCCGACTTGATATTTCTATACATCATGGTATGTTGGCCTTTGTGGAGGCTAGGTCTACTTTGATGGACCAGATTCGTACACACCAGTTTGAAGATGAAAAGTTGAGGGTCATTCGAGACAAAGTGTTAAGTGGTGAAGCAAAATCAGGCTCTCTAGATTCGGAAGGAGTTTTGAGGATTAATGGTCGTATTTGTGTGCCCAAGGTTAGTGAATGGGTACGTATGATATTGGAG
Organism: Solanum dulcamara; assembly: GCF_947179165.1. Taxonomy (NCBI): domain Eukaryota; kingdom Viridiplantae; phylum Streptophyta; class Magnoliopsida; order Solanales; family Solanaceae; genus Solanum; species Solanum dulcamara. The sequence goes on along the minus strand of NC_077237.1, from coordinate 15,024,214 downwards.
GAGGCTCATTATTCCAAGTATTCGATTCACCTGGGAGTGGCAAAGATGTTTCATGACTTGAAACAACACTATTGGTGGTGTGGCATGAAGAGAGACATTATTGATTTTGTGGCTAAGTATTTAAATTGCCAACAAGTGAAGTATGAGCATCAGAAACCGGGTGGTCCTATGCAAAGGATGCCCATTCCTGAGTGGAAATGGGAGCGTATCACTATGGACTTCGTGTCTGGATTACCCATGGCATTGGGTAAGTATGACTCTGTCTGGGTGATTGTGGATCGATTGACCAAATCAGCCCATTTCCTTCTAGTGAAGACTAGCTACAATGCGGATCAGTTAGCTAGGATCTATCTTCGTGAGATTGTTAGGCTACATGGGGTGCCTATCTCTATTGTATCGGATCGGGGTTCAGTGTTCACCTCTCACTTTTAGAAGGCATTACAGTGTGGTTTGGGTACGCGGCTAGAGATGAGTTCAGCATTTCATCCCCAAACCGATGGTCAGTCCGAGCAGATTATTCAGGTGTTGGAGGATATGCTTAAGGCTTGTATGATTGATTTTGGTGCCCGATGGGACCAACACTTGCCCTTAGCAGAGTTTGCCTATAATAACAGTTATCACTCCAGCATTCAAATGGCACCATTTGAGGCATTGTATGGTCGTAGGTGTCGATCACCCATTGGATGGTTTGGTTCTGTTGCGGTTGATACATTGGATACTAACTTACTTAGGGATGTTGTGGAGCGGGTACGTTTGATTTAGGTTAGACTATTGACAGCTCAGAGTCGTCAGAAGAGTTATACTGATAGGAGGGTTCGTCCCTTAGAGTTCATGGTGGGTGATTGCGTGTGGCTTAAAATATCGCCCATGAAGGGTGTGATGAGGTTCGAAAAGAAGGGCAAGCTTAGCCCAAGGTTTGTTGGCCCATTTGAAATCTTGAGGAGAGTAGGTGGAGTGGCGTATAAGTTGGCCTTACCCCCTAAATTGTCAGTTGTCCATCCGGTGTTTCATGTTTCCATGCTTCGCAAGTACATACCGGATGAGTCTCATGTGATTTCTTATGATACGGTAGAGTTGAGTTCGGATTTGACTTATGAGGAGGAGCCGACAATTATTCTAGATAGGCGGCTTCGTAGACTCAAGACCAAGGAGGTAACTTCGGTCAAGGTGCAGTGGCAGCATCGGCCTGCTGAGGAGGCGACTTGGGAGTTAGAGTATGATATGCAGGCTTGGTACCCTCAGCTTTTTGAGACCCCAGGTACTTTATTTTATCTTATGTTCGAGGACGAACATCCTTTTTAGTGGTGGATATTGTAATGACCTTGAGGGTGATTTTCGAAAATTTGTACAGTAACACGCGTGAACAGTAACATGCGTAAACAATAACTTTTTGAGCAGAAAATGCCCCTTTCTTCCCATTTCAATATTTTTCATCATTTGTTTGAGTTCTTGAACTCCTTGAGGTGATTTGAGAAGAGATTTGCGAGGCAAATTGTTGGGTAAGTTATTTTTGACCTAAAACCTTCCTTTTTCATTAAGTTTTTGACGATTTTAACTCTTAAATTTTAGTTTCAAACCCCAAAAATATTTGTTTCTTCCCTAATCCGAATTTAAGGAAAATCGTGATTTCCAACTTGTTTTGAGCACTATTTTTATGGGTTTTTCAACCATGAGTTCCTTATTACCAATAGAATGGGATTGTTCAACAAATTTCCAAATTTGACCCTTTTCGAAAATAGTTAATATTTGGACCATTTTACCCCTGGTTCCGAAACCTATCAATATGGGTGTCATTGGAATCCTTGTGACATGTATGTTTCATTGTTGATAGTGGGTTATCATTTCGAGCACTGAATTCGAGAGTTTCTTGTCCGGTGGAGGTATTCGAGTGCGGTTTCAACAATTGAGGTAGGTTTGGCTATCTTTCTTTGAGATTAAGATGGGGTAATTAGTCATTCATATGTTATAGACTTTGGGATGGGGTTGTAGTATGAGTTGAGAATGTTATATATATTGTGATGTCCGTGTGGAGGCTTATTTATTAATGTGTTGCCGTGACGAGGTTTATTTGTATTACATAGCCCGTGTGGGGGCCTTATTTGTTATCTTATTTGCTTTGAGAGCATGTGAATTATGATTTGCCTAAGAGAGAGGCTTGAGTATATTATTTGACTTGTGATGCCGCCTGAGAGATTGAGTTGGGGGTTTTGAGCATACTTGAGTATTGAAATATTGTTGAGAAAGGGGTGAATATTTAAATGAAAGTGTGTTCTTCCCGTTACTATTTATTGAGGGTGAATATTATATGTAGGTTAAGTTTTGAGAACTTTGAACCTTATACCACATGTGAGTTGATTATTACTTCCATGCATATGTGTTTTGATGCATTCATCCTCATTCATCATATCATGAAACATGGGAAGTTGAGAAATATGGAAATTCTTTTTGAGAAAGAAAATGAAACACCTTTAAACCTTTGTATCTTGAGTCCCTGACCGAGGCAGGTTTCCGGTAGGGTAGTGGATGCATTGTGATCCCAACCTTTGTATCTTGAGTTCCTGACCGAGACAGTTTTCCGGTAGGGTAATGGATGCATTGTGATCCTAACCTTTGTATCTTGAGTCCCTGACCGAGGCAGTTTTCCGGCAGGGTAGTGGATGCATTATGATCCCTTGACCACGAGGAGGTGGTAAGGATAATGAGATATTGTGATTGAGGTATATGGTCTGCGAGACCCCCATGGGTCCTGCTTGGTAGCACAGCTCGGCAGGTGTATACGACAGGCTGTGCGATAGTCTTGATTCCACCGTACCACCACATCATTGCATCATCATATTGCATTATATTGCATTGATATCTGTGCTGCTTGAATTATCTGATTAATTGTGATTATGAGCTGTTATTATGGGTTTACTTTACTTGCGCCAATATATATATAAACTGGCGGCACCGATGCCAAAGTGGGACTTTTCTGTATGCAGGTGGATGCGTTCCTTAGTTTATTTCATAGGTTTGATTAATTCCTAATACTTAGTCAGCTAAAACCTACTAAGTTCATGTGAATTGTACTCACCCCTACTTCTGTGTCCCTTTTTGATGCAGATACTAGTTGGGGTACCCCACGTGGCAGTTGATATTCTAGCGGATTGTGTATTCTCAGATTAGTGGTGAGGTCCCAGAATTCGGATTGTCACTAGTCTATCTTTATTTTTTAGTCTTTTGTATCATTAAGAGACTTATGTTGTATCTTCAGATTCGAACCTTGTATTAAATGCTCTTTATACTTATGACACCTGGTTTTGGGATAATTTCTTCATTTTTTCTTCTTTTTATTTAAATCGTGGCATCACTTTCCCCTTTGGGAGTCTTGTATGAGTTTTATTTTTAGGGTTACACATCAGATTGGGTTTTGAGATGTGTTCCATCATGACCTCAGTTTTTGGGTCGTGACACACTTACTGGCCTGACTTGTGATGAACGTATTCTTGGTGATATGATGTTGACTATTGATTATAATTGTAGCTACTTTGCATGTTGGATCGAATGTCACATTCCAATACATACTTGGAACGGTTGTCACATTCTAACACATATTTTGATCGGATGACACGTTTCGACACAAACCTTAGATCAGTTCCGACATATAATAAGTGATTGCAGGTCCCATGAGAGGACTCTTCTATGAAATTGTATGATAGTGGGATTGATGAACTGTGATCTTGTTGAGTACTGATTGAGATAAAAATAGTTAAGTTATTTTGTATATATGTACTTACTATTTGGGTTTACTTGTCCATGACTCGCTTACTAGCTAACTGTGTGATCCTACTGGTACACTGTTGATTTTGTGTACTGATACTAAACTTGCTTTATTTTTGTTGAATACAGGGCATATTCAGTAGGTTGCGGAGAGACCTCACATAGGAGACCACTAGTTGTCGATATTTCAAGGGTGAGCCACTTCTTACGGGCTAGCATGATCTCTTCCTATTTCAAGTCCTTCTTTTAGGATGTAGACTTTCAGACACTATTGTTATGTTTCTTTCGGGGTTTCGTCCCCTTCCTAGACTTGTTACTTGTTTAGAGTTTTTAGTACGGTTGACTTTCAGTTCCTAGGATGATTTTACACATGTTTTGAGTTCATTTTCTAGACGCCTGCTGAGTTTATGGGAGCTCATCCCTATTATATATATTTAAGATACAGCCATATCTTTAAACTTATTATATCTTGCCAGTGTTGTTATTTTGGGTTGTAAAAATGACTCTCCCACGGGAGGGTTACAGTGGGTGCCAGTCACGATGGGTCAAGGTCGTGAAAAAGTTGGTATTAGAGCCAGGTTTTGTAGATCTCGTCTTACCAAAATGAGCCTAGTAGAGTCTTGTGGAATGGTACAAAGATGTTTGTACTTTTCTTCGAAAGGCTATAGGACTTTACGAAAAATAATTCTATCTTCTTTCCTTCGTGATATAACTTGATTCCAATTGGTAGTTGGTGATCTAAATTAATATCTAACTTCTTTCACTTTCTTGTCCGCAGATGGCTAACACCCTTTACAATGGGGTTCGGCCCATAGATCCAGTTGAGCTGGAGAGGATCCAACTGTATGAGGATATAGTCGAGTTAGACACAGGAAAGGGAGGCAAGACAAAGGCCGAGGGAGATCAGCACCCCCCAGGGTTGAGGCTCCAATTGAGAAGTTACCCATAGAGGAGGTCCCTCCCGCATCCCAGGATAAGTTAGAAGAGAAAAGGGAGGTTGAAGAGAAGGAGACTACTGAGCAGATGGAAGACAACCAAGCTGGGGCTGCCGATCTTTCCCCTTTTATCACGACCCAACCTAGAGCCTAGTCGTAACATGGAGATCGAAACCCCAAAGGTATCCAACCAAGCCTCTTGACATTAGCTTAAGCATACATAAGGTAATGTAAAAGAGAAACATAGCATAAGAAAGAGTCTAAACATGAATTATAAAAGAGATCATAAAGTTGAGTACATAGACTCTATAAGATTTTATCCAAGAAATGCCTCTACTAAACACGGAGGGAGGGGGATAAGACATGTACCAAGACCACCCTCAAATATGAATAAAGTAAAAGTCTTTGAAAAGAACCAACACATAACTAGTCCTCGATAGATGAGGACTCACCAAAAGTTCGGCTAATAGAAGATCACTAACCAGTGTGGGAATATGATCCTCGACCCCTACATTATGAGACAATGTAGGCAACAAATATATGTTAGTACATTTGAATGTATTAAGTATAGGGGGATGAGATGCAACCTAAATCATAAGATGTAAATATTAAATAACGTACATGATAAAAAGGATAGGTAAAGTCATAAGAAAATCATAACGATCAAAGCATTTAAGAGAGATAGTTGAAGTCATAGAAGAGAATAAAGAGAGTATACATATATGTAAGAACCAGAATCGACAATAATACCATACAAACAATTACATGAAATTCTGATGTCTCCACATACAACGAAAGAAAGGGAAATCTACTTGCCAAGGTAAACTCTATCCCGCTAGGCGGGTCATGTACATATGCTATATATGGATCCACTAGCTAGGACATAAAGGCAATATTATGGTGGCACGTAGTTATGAGACAAGAGACTTTATATAAGAAACCCATAAGTCGAGCCCCCACCTCAAGTCATCATTCGGTGCTAAGTCAAATCTCATAAAATACATAACATAGTGATCATACTTAACATATCTCATAACTTGTTCATAAACTTCATGATTCATAGATTAGCTCATTTTCATGTCATACTTGTAATGTGCGTATAAGCCTTTCAACATCATAATATCATACTTACATAATTTATATCATTAGATTTCTTCCTCACCAACATAGGACCCTAAGTCATCGTTTTCATAACTTGAATGAAAGTCATAATTTGATCATAATTGGAATCCATAATCATAATTCATGCTTGAATTTAGGGTAAAACTTTAGTACATAATCGGTTTAATTGAAAACCATGAGATACTTAAAAATCATTGGACTTCATAATCATGTTTTATGTATATCATCATTGGAAATAACTTCATGCATGGGAATTCATAATTCAACTTGAAATCATACTATTAATGTAAAATCATACTTATAATGATCATTGATAACAATAAAAATGTAATTGAAACACCCCAACATAATTCATCAAAATTAGAGTTTAAAGATAATGAAATTTCATGAGCTTGTTTAGGAAAACCTTGGGACTCCATGGGTGAAAATAACTCATGGATCAATCCCCACATACCTTAGTGAAATCAACTTAGAATTTGAAAAGGATCCTTGATGAACTTGATATCCTAGCTTGAAATTGTAGGAGAAGCTTGAGGGAGAAGTTAGAGTCTTGCCTTAGGAAAAGTTTAAAGAATGAATTAAATAGGAGGGAATTTGAAGGATTGAGTATATAAAGACTTTGAACTTGGACATATAAGTGTCTAGTTTCATTGAACCAAACTTGGAAAAAATGGAATTACCCTTCATTAAATTCCAAAGTTTGGACGTACAAAAGGCCTTTTATGAATCATAGAAGTTATGATGAGTTGTAGGAACGAATCGTCTTGCAGATCCTTGAAAAGACCTAAAATTTGGGTCTCTAATCTTTCTCTACGAGTCATAGACTTCACTCGTCCTGCAGGTCCTTCAAAACCTGCAAAGCTGAGCCTGAACTTTTACTATGATTCATTGTTATGACTCATCAACGTGACGATGACTCTTCCTTATGAGTCGTAAAGGATTCTTCACAGGATTGTCTTGAACAAGTTCAAGGACTCACTTAACGACTCATTCCTACAAGTCGTATAGGGACTCGTAGACTTAAATTTAGTCCATATTTTGAAAATTTTCTCCTTAGTTCTAACTTTCTGACTTCCAAGGCCTTACACCTCTAGATCCCATATTAGAACAACAGATCATGGCCTTTGTGATTGAGTTGGCTGGCACTGGAGTCATTCCCACTATACCCGCAACACCAGCTCATGTTGCTCATCCATTTACTGTTGCTGCCCCCTTGGTAGATGAGGTGGTAGGCACTGATGCCTTTTTCAAATTCCTCATGGTTCCAATTATGATGGGCACTAAACACGACATGCTCATGAAATTTTTGAAACTTAATCCCTTGGTCTTCCATGGCTCTGAAAATGAGGATGCCTACGAGTTTATCCTTGATTACAATGAGAGGTTGCATAACCTGGGCATAGTACATTAGCATGGGAAAGATTTTGTGACTTTCCAGCTATAGGGTGAGGCCAAGCAATGGTGGAGGGCTTATGCGGAGTGTCGTTGTCTCAACTCAAATCTGGGTGTGATGGAAAATGTCCTTTTCTATCGAATAATTCAGCCTAAAACCCATCATTTCGATAGATAAAGCAGAAATGGTCTAAATAAGTAAATAATAAACAAAGAAAAAGTCTTTCAACTTAAATACCCCCAAAGATTTGTTGTCATATGTACAAGCCGCTAAAGAAAACAAAACTGAAATGAAATACAAGTCTCAATATGTCTTCAATTCTCAAGTAGAGTAAAGCATAAAAGTACAGGAAATCTGAGAGTATGATGAATGTCAATAGCTACCTCTCCCAAAAATTCTAGAAGCCTCGAATGATCAGAAAGAGACGTTGATCAAAGTCTAATATGAGAACCTATACTTGATTACCAAACAACGTGGTACCCAGCAAGCTAACTAGAAAAACTAAGTAAATCTAATAGAATACACGAACTCTTTTTCCAACCCAACTGAATCTCCAGACTATAACCTACACAAAAATTAGCCCAACCTAACAGTTCATACTAAATAGTTCAATAAGGTTCAGATCATAGCTCAATATCATAAGAATTATCGTAACAAATACTAACAAGTCACAAACAGGCATCAAACTGTTAACACAAATATGCAGAATATTTATATGCACACTCGATGATCATGCATGCGTGCAATTACCGGCAAATACCTCAGCATAATAAACTCTAACTAGAAGTTACCTCGATCTCATAATCTCTGACCAAAAATGACCTCGGTCCCACAACCTCATCGAAAATAACCTCGGCCATATAATCTCGTCGGGAATTACCTTAGTAATGTAATGCCACCAGAAATAACCTCGGTAACATAATCCCATCGAAAATGATCTCAGAAATATAATTCCACCTAAAATGACCTCGACCTAGCAATCTCTTGGCGAAAATGACCTCGGTCATATCATATCTCTGACCAAAAATGACCTCGATCTCACAATCATATTTCTCTCATTATAGTGTTTCATAACCAATGCAAACAGTATGTTCACACAAGTATTGAGGAATAATCAATTCAGACAAACCGCAATCACAATTAGACTATCAAGTATTTCATCAAATACACATAGATATCTAGATTACGGCATATAATATTTACTACTCAACAATATCACACATCGTCTTTTATTAATCCATCAATTCATTTTAGATTATTTCATATCATAATTAACCCCGTAACATCATCACCATTACGCCCCAACACATATACAATGGGATATTAAAATATTCTAAGAGATTTACAGAATTTTAAGAGTCCACTTGCCTTAGCCAATAAACGAACGGTCACTCCTCGTGAACTTTTTCCTTCTGAAGCACTCCAAATCACCATAATCTATGCAAATTCAAGTTCACAATCAAAATACAGAACCAATGATATCCATTTCCTATTTTTGAAAACTAGGCCTAAACTGACCCAAAATGCCTAAAAAACCTGATTCTAAAACGACCAGAAAATTCCAAATTTTTTTACATGAATAACATCTCAAGATATTTGGGAGTTACTAGTGAAAATGGAAGTGGATTTGGACTTAAAACGAGCTCACAATCATCAAAATATTGAAACTAATTCAAGTTCTTAAAATCCCAATTTCTCCAATTCAAAAACCTAAATTTCATGCTAGAAACCTTAGATAATCAATGGATTATCAAGGTTAAAATCACTTACCCCAAATTTTTCCCTCAAGAAACCTCTAAAACATCACCTCCCCATGCTCCAAAATTACCAAAAATGGTAAAAATAGGCTAAAAACTGACTTTACACTATTTAGGTGTCATTTGCCCTCCGTGAATGTGGATCACTAACTCTGCAAATGCGGAGACTAACCAGATGTCCCTCTACGAATGTGGCATAAGCTCTACGAACATGGAGAAGGGAAAACTTTCCTTCTGTAAACCCGACCAACCCTCTACAAATGCGGAGAAGGAACTATGTTCCTTCCGCGAACGCGGAGAAGGACTCTCAGGCACCAAATAACAAAAATGTTCCTTAAGTCTCCATGTCTTCGAATGACCCTCGGGATTCATTTGGAACCTCGTATAGATAAACCATATATGCAACCCTACTAAACTTAATGTTTCAGACTCAATAGAACCATCGAAATTTTATTTTGAGGCCTTTTTGACCTGAGAACCAAAAAGTCGCAACTAAACCAACAATATGCCTCAAAAGACCAAAACTCCCTCGGAACTTCTGAAAAATACACAAGAAATCTCCCTAGAAATGACCCTCTGGATCCAATGGAGTCATACCTCCAAGTCGCTGGTGCTGACACTTAACCTGTTGATAGGTCAAACACTTGGACGCAAACTCTGTGATGTCCCTCTTCTTCCCACACCACCAATAATACTGACTAAGGTCATGATACATCTTTGCCGCACCCAGTTGAATAGAATATCGAGAGCAATGAGCCTCCTCAAGTATTAATTTGATCAAGTCTCCCACCTTGGGAACACAAATCCAGCCCCAATCCTCAATACACCCTTTGAATCAAGTATAGACTCTTCGACTTCTCCCCTCAACACATTGTCTCAAATAAGGCATAATTCTTAATCATTAAACTGTCTCTCCTGAATCTGCTCAACTAAGGAAGAGAGGGCCTCACTAGAAGCAATAAATCCTCCACCCTTTTCAAACTCTTGCAAGCGGACAAGGCTATTGACTAACCTCTAAACATCTCTACCTAAAGGCCTTCTGTCAACACAAAACACCGCAAGACTTCCCATATTAGAAGCCTTCCTACTCAAAGCATCGTCCAGCAGATTGGCCTTCCTCGGGTGATACAAGATAGTCATGTCATAATCCTTCAGTAGCTCAAGCAATATACTCTATCTCAAATTCAGATCCCTCTAACTGAAGATATACTGAAGACTTTGGTGATCAGTGAATACTTCACAATGCACACCATACAAGCAGTGACACTATAAATTCAACAAAAATACCACCGCCACTAACTTTAGATCATGGGTAAGGTAGTTCTTCTCATGAGCCTTCAATTGTCTAGACGCATAGAAAACTACATTCCTTTTCTGCATCAGACCTCCACCCAAACCTACATCAGAAGTATCACAATACACAGTGAAGTCTACACCCTTCTCGGGTAAGGTCAAAAGAGGAGCTGAAGTTAACAAGGCTGAAGTCAACAAGGCTTGAGCTTTTAAAATCTTGTCTCACACTCATCAGACCAATGAAAATCTACTGACTTCTGAGTCAGTCTAGTGAATGGGGCCGTAATAGTAGAGAATCCATGCATGAAGTGTCGAAAATATCAAACCAAACCTATAAAACTCTAAATCTCAGTGAGGGGAGTAGGTCTGGTCAAACCTCTAACTGCCTAATAGCCTCCTTGGACAACACATGTCCTAGAAATGCCACAGAATCAAGCCAAAACTTACACTTGGAGAACTTGGCATACAACTCTTTCTCCCTCAATTTCTAAAGCAGCAATCATAAATGACTAGAATGATCCTCTTCTGTCTTGGAGTACACCAAGATATCATTAATGAAAACAATCACAAAGAAGTCCATAAATGGCCTAAATACCCCATTCATCAACTCGATGAATGATACTGGGTTGATCAAACCAAATAACATTAGCAGAAACTCATAATGGCTATAACGAGTTCGGAAAGTGGTCTTAGGAATATCTGATGGTCTAATCATCAACTGATAATACCCGAATCTCAAATTTATCTTGGTGAACAAGTCCGCTCCCTAAAACTGTTTAAACAAATCATCAATACGGGAAAGAGGATATTTGTTCTTAACTATCACCTTGTTTAACTATCTACAATCGATGCACATCCTCACAGAACCATCTTTCTTCTTCACAAACAGAACCAGTACACCCCAAAGGAACACACTAGGGCGAATAAACCCCTTACTTAACAGATTCTACAATTGGTCCTTCAACTCAGTCAGAGCCATATGCTAAGGTAGAATAAAGATGGGATTAGTTTCTGGCTCTAAGTCAATAGCAAAGTCAATATCCCTATAAGGAAGAACTTCCAGAAGATCAGTAGGAAATACATTGGCGAACTCATTAACCATGGGAATAGACTCCATAGGAGGTGACTCAGCGCTAGTACCCCGAATAAAATCCAAATAGGGCATGCACCCTCTATCAATTAATCTTTGAGCTCACATATAGAAGATGCTATTAGAGGATAGGAACCACTAGTCCTATTACACTCGATCCTTGGAACACTAGTATCGCTAAGGTCATAGTCTTAGCATAGTAATCAAGAATAGCACAATAAGGCAAAAACTAATACATGTCCAATATAGCATCAAAGTCTACCATCCCCAGTATAATCATGTCTAGTCAATTATCATACCTAGCTAAAGAGACAAGGCAAGATTGATACACTCAATCCACTACCACCCACGGGTGAAGAAAGTCTGAATGACCTCAAATACTACTTTTGAGTCATTCTAAACCTTTAAAACTTAAAGTTTACCAAAACTATCAACTTTCAAGAAAACTACGAAACCAACATCAGATATCAATCAAATATGACTCAAAAAAATCACTATGAGGGGTAAAATAGTCTTTGTATAAAAATTTCAAAAAATGATTTTCAGGGTCATTACAGTCACTCACCAGTGTTACCCCTACTCACATGGATCCAGTTTCATGCTTTGTTCCTGTAAAAATATGTGTAAATTACCTACAAAAATCGCAAGAAGGACGAGTACATGGCGTTGGAGCAGGGAGATATGTCAGTGGCTTTTTATGAGGCCAAATTTCATGCGTTGTCTAGGTATGCTACCTAGCTGGTAAATATAGATGAGGAAAGAATTTGATTGTTTGTGAAGGGTTTGAACCCCAAATTGTAGGTGTTCTCAGTTCACATGACTTCGTCAGGCAGGAGTTTCAATAAAGTCACTGGTTTTCTGAAGAAGGTAGAGGGTGTAAGGCGAGATGGACAGGCTAAGGCTTTGCATAAGAAGCCCAAGAGATTGGGTAATTTTCAAGGATCCTATTCTATAGGTTCAGGTAGGATGATAATTGCAGCTCGATCAATTCAGTCAACTCTGCCCACTTCTATTGGTAGTTTTTCAGGTACTCCACAACAGCAACCGGCCCATGAAGGTCAAAGAATATCTTTTCTAGGTGGCCCACCATCTTTTGAGTGTATTTGTTTCAATTGTACAGATCCAGGGCATATAGGAAGATAATGACCTCACTTTTGCAAGACAAATTCAGCACCTCAGTAGGCCAGATTAGTAGTACCCACAGGCGGTAGAGGCAATGATAGAGGACATCTGCAAGGTAGGCGGGGAGGAAATCATAGGGAGGAAAAGGTAATGGTAATGCAGGTTGAGGATCACTAAAGCCATGTAGGGATGTGGCTCGTCAGGATGACAGGGCTCAATTATATGCCTTTTCGAGCAAGACTAAGGTTAAGGCATCTGATATAGTGAGCATAGGTATTATTCTTGTCTGTGGCTGGACGGGTATTGTTTTATTTGATCTGGGGTCTACTTATTCATATGTTTCAGTGAAATATTCCTTGGGTTTTGATTCACATTGTGATATACTTGATGCCCATATCCATGTTTCTACCCTTGTTGGAGAGTCAATCATAGTCACCCATTTTTATCGTGCTATTATGTGATATTTATGAGATTGAAGATTTAGGTTGACTTAGTGATTTTAGACATAATTGATTTTGATGTAATCTTAGGCATAAATTGTTTGTCCCCCTATTTTGTTGTACTTAATCATAATGCAAAAACCGTGGTTCTAGAGATCCCGGAGATGGAAAGGTTAGAGTGAGAAGGGACATAAGCATAAGCCAGCTAAGGTCATATTCTTTATCCAGGCTAGAAAAATAGTAGGGAAGGGTTGTTTGGCCTATCTGTCCCATATTTAAAATGTTGATGTTAAGTCTTCCTCTATTGAGTCTATTTGGGTAGTATGTGAGTTTCCAGAAGTGTTTCCTATAGACTTGCCTGGTATGTCTCCTAATAGAGACATGGATTTCTTCAATGACTTAGAGCTGGGCACTTGCCCAAGTTCTATTCCTCCCTATCCTATGGCTCCAACAGAGTTGATAAAGCTTAAGGATCAAATCTAAGAACTCCTTGATAAAGGGTTTATCCATCCAAGTGATTCTTTATGGGGCGCTATTGTACTATTTGTTAAGAAAAAAGATGGTAGCATGAAAATGTGCATTGATTATTGTCAACTGAATAAGGTCACCATCCGAAATAAATATCATTTGCCATATATTGATGACCACTTCAATCAATTGTAAGGTGCATCAGTCTTTTCAAAGATTGATCTCAGCTTTGGGTATCATCATTTGAAAATTTGGCCTGAGGACATGCCTAAACCAGCTTTTAGGACCAGGTACGAACACTATAAATTTTTGGTGATGTCTTTTGGGATAACCAATGCACTTGCAGCCTTTATGAGTTTGATGAATGTGGTTTTTAAACCATTCCTAGATTCATTTGTTATTGTGTTTATAGATGATATCTTGGTGTATTTGAAAAGTGAATAGGAATATGCAGACCATCTCTGTACTGTTTAAGGTGTTCTGGGAAAGCAGAAATTATATGCAAAACTCTCTAAGTGTGAATTCTGGTTGTCTTTAGTTGCCTTTTTGGGCCATGTTATTTCTAACAAAGGGTAATGGTAGACTCACAAAAGATTGAAGCAGTTAAGAATTGGGCTCAGCCTAGTTCCGTGACTAAAGTTAGGAGTTTTGTGGTACTGGCCAATTATTATCGCCTATTCTTGAGGAACTTTTCTTCTTTCGCTACTTATTTAACCAAACTAACTCAAAAGGAGGTACCTTTCAAGTGGACTAGAAAATGCAAAGAGAGATTCCAAAAGCTTAAGACTCTTATAACCATAATACCTATCTTGACCCTGCCAGTTAAAGGTAAGGACTTTGTTGTTTATTATGATGCTTCACATTCAAGTTTAGGTGTTGTGTTCATGCAGGATAAGAACGTTGTAGCTTATGTTTCTCTGTAGTTGAAGGTGCATGAGAGAAACTAATTTGGAGTTGTCAGCGGTAGTATTTGTCCTAAAAATCTGGAGTCACTATCTGTATGGTATCAAGTGTGAGGTATTTACTAATCACCGCATTTTATAGCATGTATTCCCCTAGAAAGACTTGAATTTGAGACAGCGAAGGTGGATGGAACTGCTCAAAGACTATGATGTTACCATTTAGTATCAACCAAGTAAGGCTAATATGGTAGCAAACGCATTAAGCCGCAAACCAATTAGCATGGGTAGTTTAGCCTATTTGGTAGCCTGTAAGTGGTTTCTGTCTAGAGATATTCAGGCTTGGAGGGCAGGTTCATGAGACTGGGCATCTTAGAGAAGGGTGGGGTGATAGTCAGTGTTGATCTAAGACCCACTTTTATAGAAGAAATTAAGGCCAAATAGTTTGAAGATGTAAACTTGAAAGAGATTAGAGAAAACATTTTGATGGGAAAGGCACAAGATTCAGTTCTTGATACAGGTAGAGTGCTCAACTTTAGGAGAAGGATTTGTGTTCCTTAGATAGATGAAATAATTTAGAAAGTTATGTCGGAGTCTCATGGTTTGTGGTACTTTATTCACCATGGAGTGACCAAGATGTATCAAGACTTAAAGCGTCTATATTAGTGGTTGGGTGTAAAGAAGGGCATAGCTGAGTATGTAGCTAAGTGCCAAAATTTCCAATAGGATAAATATGAACACCGAAGACATGCAAGTTTACTTCAAAGAATTCTAATTCTTGAATGGAAGTGGGAAAGATAGCCATGGATTTCATGGTGGGACTTCCCATGACCTTGGGGAAATATGATTCCATCTAGGTAGTGATTGGAAGGTTAACAAAGTTTGCACACTTCATTCCAGTAAGAGTGGACTACAATTCAAAATAGTTGGCAAAGATTTATGTGAATAAGATAGTAAGCCTGCATGGGATATCCCTTTCCATCATTTTAGACCATGGTATGTGGTTCAACTCTAAAATTTAGGGAAAGTTGCATGAAGAGTTGGGTACTCAACTTACTTACAGCATGGTCTTCTATCTAGAAACAGATGGACAATCAAAGAGGACTATTCAGGTGCTGGAAGATATGTTGAGTGCATGTGTGATCGACTTTGGGGCACATTGGGACAAGTTATTACCCTTGTGTGAGTTTTCCTACAACAATAGTTACCACTGTAGCATTAAGATGGCACCCTTCAAATCTCTCTATGGGAGGGAATGCAGGTCTCCTATAGGATGGTTTGAAGCTGGAGAAGTGGGCCATTGGGGTAGACTTAGTGCGGGATGTTCAGAATAAGGTAAAGAGCATCCAAGCAAAGTTTCTAGCAGCTTAACTCATCAAAAAGAGTATACAGACCGTAAAGTGAGGAATATGACATTTCAGGCCAGTGAGTAGGTTTTTCTAAAGGTATCACCCATTAAAGGGGTACTGAGATTTGGAAAAAAAGGCAAACTCGACCCTCGCTATATTGGCCCTTTTGAGATTCTTGACTGTGTAGGACCAGTGGCATACAGTTGGCCTTACAACCTAGCTTTTCAGGGGTACATCTAGTGTTCCATATGTCGATGGGGATTATATTAATAAATGAGACTCAATTTTGTTAGACAAGGATCTTCCGTACGAGGAAGAGCCAGTAGAAATATTAGATTGTGATGTTCGAAAGCTGAGGAACAAGGAAATCAAATCTTTGAAAGCTTAAAAGAAGCATCGTCCGATAGAAAAGTTACATAGGCGAATAAAAAAGACATGTGAGACAAGTATTCCTAGCAATTCATTGAGTCAGGTACTACTATATCTCTGTCTTAGCCTTGTTTTCCTAGTTGGTCACTCGGGGACAAGTAATGGGTAAATTGGTATTTATTAAAATGACATATTTTTATCATTATGGATAGGCCAACAGGGAAGAAATTCGGGCCAGAAAAGTTTAGGTAGTAACTTTGGAAAACAAATTGAGCCTAGGTCAGACTTGGATGAATTCTGAGTCATACAAGGTCTAGGATGACCTGGCAATAGGTGGGGGATAAAATTTGTCATTTATTAAATTATCTAATATCCAAGATGATACGGAGTCTTTATGACTTCACAAAATCGCATTTGGGTGAGTAAAACTCCCAAAATTAGATTTAGCATGAAGGGTATGATTTAAGATGTCATGGGTTGAGGGCGTGTTGTGAAATCAAGGTATGGAGCTCAAGTTCCAAGCCCTATATTTTCATGCAACCCGCTAGAGTGGGAATAATACTGCTAGGGAGGGGATGACAGAGCGGCATGGTCCCGCTGTGGCAGGATAGTCGCGAGTTAATATGGGGTAAAAACCCTAGAAAATAGTTTTTTGCATAGAAAATGTTCTTAAGAGGCTAGAAGGTGACCCAGGGCACTTTTAAACACTTTTCCATGGATTCTCGCACCAAAGGTAATATTTTTACTCGCTCAACTCATATTTTGATTTTAAGAACCCATAAACTATGGTGGATGATCATTAGGGGAGGGTTTTGGCATGTGGGTAATGGTGGAAATTAATCCTAGGTGGGGTTTAGGATTATGGGTTGGTATAAAGGGGTAATTATACTATAATTCAAGTAAAGTAGATCATTATATTGATTTTTTATATGTATTTACTATCTTTAGACCAAGAACAAACTGAACGAACCTGGAAGGGGAAAGCTCCTGCATTTTGTTGAAACACAATTCGAGCTAGGTGATGGTTTTCTTTCCTGTATATATTTCATATACTTGATAAATTACTTTATTGTATGCATATGTGTCTATGAATAGGGAAGCATGCAATTAATTATGTGAAATGATCACTTACTGGCTTGACTAGTGATAAACCCATTTTTGGTGATATGATATTGACTATTGATTGTAATGGTAGCTACTTTGCATGTTGGATTGAATGTCACATTCCAATACACACTTGGAATGGTTGTTACGTTGTGACATACATTTGGGTCGGGTGTTATGTTCCGACACAAACCTTAGATTGGGTGTTACGTTCTGATACATAATAAGTGTTTGCAGGTCCCATGAGAAGAACCTTATATGAAATTGCATGATATTGGGATGAATGAACTGTGATCATTTTTAGTACAGATATAGATGAAAATGGTTAAGTTATTTTGTATATATGTGCTTATTATGTTGGTTTACTTTTCTAAGACTTGCTTACTAGCTAACCGCGTGATCCTACCAGTATACTGTTGATTTTATGTATTGATACTATACTTGTTTTATCTTTTTTTAGTACAAGACATATTCATCCTGTTGCATGGAGACCTCGCATAGGAGACCACTAGCTGTCAAGAGCTCAAGGGTGAGACACTTCTTACGGGCTACCATGAGCTCTTCCTATATCAAATCCTTCTTTCAGGACATAAACTTTCAGAAGCTATTGTTATGTTTCTTTTGGGGTTACATCCTTTTTCTAGACTTGTTACTTGTTTCGAGTTTTGGTACGATTGACTTTCAGTTCCTACGATGATTTTTCGCATGTTTTTAGTTCATTGACTAGATTCTTGCTATGTTTATGGGAGCTCAGCCATATTATATATATTTAAGCTACTACGATATCTTTAAGCTTATTATATCTTGCTAGTTTTGTTATTTTGGGCTGTAAAAATGGTTCTTCCATCGGAGGGTTAGAGTGGGTGCCAATCACGATGGATTAGGATCGTGACATAAACTAGCCTTTGACATTATCATGGTGCAATAGAAATGAATAAGAGGTAGTAAGTCAGAATTTTATAACTCAATACATTTCCTTGAATGTCCTTTACGCTATGAATTACAACCAATCAATTTTAAAACTATTAGTCGTACTAAAGTAAATGTATAAATCATACATGGTCAACCTATCACAACTATCAAACCCATCTACAAATCAACTCCACAATAATATAATTATTCAATCAATATAAACCATATGCACACATATCAATATTATAAAAAGTCAATAAAATTATGGAAATCATATTCACTCTAGTCTTGCAACTGTATAATCTCTGCATCTATATAGGAATCTCTAACACCCTCTCCAAAAGTATAAGTCGCATCCTCATCTGTACACACATGTTAAAAGGACTTAATCTTGGCCGCCTAGTCATGATTTACAGGGGACCCTAGCTTTTCATATATCACACAGGAGTGATACCCGATCAAATAGCACATATAATCACTCATTATCTAAGAATGACACAACAAATATAAAATAATCACAAGTTCATCATTCATAATATCATCTAAGTGGACAGTTTCTTAACTGTAATGACCCTAAAGGTCATTATAGAAATATTTGAAAAATTACCATTTTACCCCACTGGATAGTTGCCCCAAGTCATGTTTGATCAATATATGAGTTAAAATGAAAATTGAATAAAAACATTAATATTTTTTAAAGTTTTAAAGTTGTAGAGACTTTTGAATTAAAATAAGTGGCTTTAGTCGTCATCCGGAGTTATGACCCTTGGAATAATGTTTTTCAATACTATCAACTCTGAAATGTAGAATTAAATCTAGGAGTATTTTTTTTTTGGAGTTCGAGGGTTTTTATGGTGATTTGAGCCCTTGAGCTGTGGTTTTAGTGGGACTTAAGCCTAAAATTTGACTTTGATCAATATTTGGAGTTTGAATACTCAAATTTGAATTTCATCAATTTTGTTAGATTTAAAAGATGATTATCAGCCTAGGTAATTCTTTAATTTATTTTCAGGGGGTTCCGGGGGCATTTTACTTTTTATGGTAAAAGTTAGTTACAAGTGGATTTAACGGTTGTCGGATCGAGGAGATATTGGATTTGTGTTCTGATGTTTCTAGTGAGTCCAAAATGTTGAACTTTGTAAGATTACATATGTGGTTTGTTTGCACGAGATTCCAAATGAATCCCAAAGATCTTTCTCGAAAGTTTTAAGTCTTGGTGTTTTGTTGTTGTTGTTGTTTTGAACCTGATGATTTGTTCATCGCAATCTTGGGATCTTCTTTACGATCACACAAGTTTTATTGGTAGTGCTTCACGATCGTATAAGGTCTGTTGCGATCACATAAGTCTAAATATCTCAGGCATCACGATTGTGTGCATAGTGTTGCAATCATACAAGTCAATCATGGAGTAGACTTAGTTTTCTTCTTCGCAATCGTGGGGTGTGGGTTGCAATCATATAGAACAACATGATTTTGGTAAAACTTCATTTCCCAAAACATGATTTCTTCTCCATTTCTCCATTTTTGAACCTTGAGAGCTCGGGTTAGAAAATTCAAAAAAGAATTTTCAAGATAATGTTTTTGATTTTGTGGATTTGGAGGCTCAACATAAAGGAAAGGCTCCAGTCTTGATTTTCAATACTTTAAAGTAAGTGGAACTTTTTGACTCATTTACAAAGTGATTTAGACTCTATGTGTTAAATCTTTATGATTGGAAGTAATGGGGAATAATGGAGGTGTGCATGTGGATAAAGTGATGAGTATCCACCCAAACACTAAAGTCAAGCATATTGGGTTAATTGTAAATGTTAATTCACTATTTGTATATGATGCTATGAGTGAATTAGGATGACTATTATAATTTCGTTGTAGGTGTTATACCCATAAGTGGCACGATTGATTAATTGAATGCAAATTGTTATCCTCTCATTGTGCATATGATCTTGTGTATTTGTTATATTGCTGAAACTCTATTACAAGATGACACTATGTGAAATTAACTAATGGTTCATTTTGTTGATTGCATTATTTATGAGATTTTTATCTTTATTATGTCGAAGGAAAATGGTTCCAACGAGTGTTATATCGATGAAAACTGGTTTGGGCAAATGTTCTGCCTATGAGAAATGATTTCAATGAGTGATATACCGATGAAAAATGGTTTCGGAGAGTGTTATATCGAAGTAAAATGATTCTGTTGAGTGTTATTTGCCGATGGAAAATAGTGTGGCAGGTACACGGACCTCGTGAGTCCCCCCATAGGTCTCAACTGACTTTGAGTGACGGGTATGTATCAATAAGACAAACATGCATCATTTTTATGATATTTGCATTGAAGTTGCACTTCATTATCATTGATTAATGTCTGTGAATGATCTATTATTTGGTGATTGCTCCTCTTGTAAGTGTTACTTGAAATTCTTCTTCTTGTTGTTATTAATATTGTTGAGAACCAAATAGTGTTGCTTATTCACTAAGTACTTCTATCGTGTTATATCCTTAATGACTATTGTATCTATTAGGATTGGTTGGTTGCAGAATTTATATGTAAGTTGTAGTATTTGTAGGTTTGGATAGTGCATCATAATTTATCATGCTCGTCGCCACTTTATTTAGTGTCAGCTAAGGATGCTTGTTCAGCACCCATTTTTGTTTTAGTACTCACTCTCTTGCTTTTCTACACTTATGTAGGTCACGAGTCTAGTACATCCTGATATCTTCTTTCATTAGTGTCTGAAGCTTGCACTTTGTAATATGTGATGTAGCTACCTGTCGCATCGGTAGGAATCACATGCCCTTTAATTTATGTACTTAATCTATTCTAGATATGGAGACATTTAAACTTTTCTTTTATTTGAATCGGTATTGTTATCTAGGCATGTACGCATGATACCATGTTTTGGGGAAGGTTTTATATATATATACACACATACGCTTATGAATTATGTATAATGATGTTATTAATTCTTTACTTTCTTTTCTTTTCCACAATAACCCTTGTAGATGATTGTTTAGGCTTATATGTCTAGGTGGATAAGACAAGTGTCATCACACCTAGTTTTTGGGTCATGAAAAATTAGTATCAGATCTCCAGGTTCATAGGTCTCACATATGTACAAGCAACTCTATTAGATTCTCAAGGATTGGCGCAAAGACGCCCGTTGCTCATCTTCAAGAGGCTAGTCCTTACAAGGAATGTTAGGAAACATTCTTTAGTTCATTCATTCTCATCGTGCGTGTTTACTTCTGCAAGTACTGAGTCGTCGAGTGTTCATTTGTTAGATGGCTAGGATAAGAGTTGATGCTGCTAGTAAAGGAGAGAAGGCAGTCCTCGAGCGTGTTGTCAGGACTCTATCTAGGGGTAGAGGTAGATCTTGTATGAGGGGCAGAGGCCATGTTCGAGGAGTGGCACCGACTAAATTCCATGTCAGAAGACTCCCTCAAACTAGAGATTGATGTTAGAGGGGATCAGAATTCTCTAGAGTATGCTACTGCACAGTTGTTGTAAGACACCTTACTGAGGGTTTTGGGTGTTCTTGAGGGTTATGCTCTAAGTGGGGGTGCAACATGAACACCACATAGTTCTCCGACCAGAGCATCGGTTCAAACCCCAAATTAACATCAGGTCCTGATTGTTCATGGTCTAGTGGGATAGCTACCAATGGGTCAAAGAGTTGATGGTGATCCTTTACAAGGGGTTAAAGTCCAAGGTGCACATTTTCTAGTGTTATCTAATGAGGAGCAGCATCATTATGAGAAGTTTAGGAAAAATTGGATTCACCTCAGTTTCAAGGTGGAAAGGGTGAGAATACACACGAGTTCTTATCTACATGTCGAGGGTTGTTTGATACGGTTGACTTGGCTTATTCACAAAGGGTTCACTACCCTACACTTCAGTTACATGGCCTAGCTAGAGAGTGGTATCAAGTCTATTTGAATTCTAGGCTTGTTGGATCTCCATCGGTGACTTGGGAGATGTTTTCTCTTGCTTTCTATGATCATTTGTTCCCAAATAGTGTAAGAGAGGAGAACAGACTGAGATTTTAGACTTTGAGATATGAGAGCCTCACAATGCGGAGTATAAGACAAATTTCTACCATTTGTCTACGCAGGCCTTAGCTATTATGCCTGATGATGTCAAGAGGATGTGCAAGTTTATAAGGGGATTTGTCCTACCCCACTCGTATTACAGTGTTCAAATAAACCTATGAGGGAGCTACCTTTAATTCCCTAGTTTTGGCAGCCAAAAAGAGGTGGAGTTGATAGAGCGGGAGGAGTTTGGGGATATTAGAGACATGTTTTGGTCAGTTTTCTGGTGCCTTATTGGGAGGTAGAGGGTCTTCCAAGAGAGGTGGTTCTTCCTAGCCATGTGGACCAATTCATACAGTGTAATACCATAAAAGTACCTAAGATGGAATTAGAAAATGTAGAAAAGTTGTTGAAAATCTGCACAAGTGACCTTTTATGGAAGGCATTCATGGTCTATAGAAAGGGTCATGGACTGCAGATACCATTCGTAGAGTGGACTTCACAAAGTGAAATTTTAAGACTCAAGTTTATAAGAGTTTTTATGGTCTGCATAAGTGTTCACAGACCGTAGAAGATTTTATGGCTCGTAGTTCGGAGTCGTGGATCTACTTCTGATATTTCACCTTTTCAGTACTTGGGTTTTATGACAAATAGTATGGGTCATACTTTAATTTACGACTTTTAAATGTATCTTGCGCATTGATCTTCAATTTTTTGTAATTTTAGTTCTACGAGGGGATTATCGAATCGAAAAAGTAAATTGAACTTTATTTAAGATGAAGTAAGTGAGTGCCAAAAAAATGATCTTAAACATTAGTTTGTCTTCAAATACGGGAAGGGTAGACATTCAATTCGATAAGGGCAGGTTCCTTCACATTAATTTGAATTGATTGATTGGGAAAGCTGGTTCCGTAGAATTAGAAGTTTAAGTCTTTTTGATCATTTTTGATAGAAGGGGATGAAGAAAGTGGACAAAAAAATCATATTTTATCAATAAAGAATGAGAACTAGCTCACCAGTAAAGGAGGAGGGGGTCGTATAATGTTTGATGGATCACAGAGATGGTTTGTTTTTCAAAATTGGAAACTGAGGAATTTCATCTAACTTTCTACGAACAGACTCTATGACTCGTAGATTGTCCCGTAAAAACTGTTTGACAATTATTTGTTAAAAGTATTTCAATCTTTCCCCACTCTTTTATTTCCTATATTATGTCATTTTTGGCTTATTTTGAAGAGTATAAGTGATTGCTAAGACCCCTAACCATCTCATTCACTCTCATTCACCTAAAATTCCAAACCCCTTTATCTCAAGTCTTCTCTTCCAAGCAATCTAGGGCTTAAAAAGCTCAAGTCTCCATTGAAGATTTTACCTAGGATTTTATCAAGGTATGTGGAAATTTCATCAATGGGTTATTTTTCACTCATTAAGTCCCAAAGAAACTTTAATTTCTCAATTTATGATTTTTCCAAATTCTTGGGTTTCATGATTTCTGATGGGTTTTGTTGGAGTTTTATTTCTTATTTATGAATGATCTTATTATGCATGAATTACTCTTAATTCAATGATTTCAATGATATTCTCACGAACCCATGACGTGCAAGTATTAACATGATCAAAATATGCTATTTTCGAATGCAGGTCTTATGAACTCATATTTTCATGTTTTTTTAAGGATGCTTTCAGATAAAGTATCAATCAGTTTATATAATTATCATAATTTAGATGCTTTCAGATAAAGTGTCTCTCAGATAAAATCTAGGAAGATATTCAAAAAAAACTTATGGAAAGTCATTGATAATAGGAATAGACTAAAGAGTTGGGGTTTCAGAACTATATCCTTAAAATGAACTAGATGATAGATACAACCTTTGAAAATTATTTTTTTGGCCTTAAGGTAAGAAACAAACCGACCGATAGACGTTGAGGTACTACTGTTCCACTCTCTGACTGACTCATTAGGAAACTAAAATTTTAAGACTCTGGCTCTACAATCGACTGAAGCATAACAAGCATGTATCCAATTCATGCAAACAATGTAATGACTCTGATGGTCATTTTTGGAAATTTTCATAAAATAACTATTTTATCCCTCCCGAGATTTGCCCAGAGTCATATTTGGTCAGTGTTTGGCGTTGGTTTGAGAAAATTCTTTGAGAAGTCTAGATATTTGAAAGATGTTCAGTTTTGAAGGTGTAAGTTGTTCAAAGTGATATTTGGTACCAATTGGAGCGACGAGTCTCAGAATAGAATTCCATCAGTTTCATCAGCTTCGAAATGTGAAATTTGGTCTAAAAGAGGTGTCATTTTTGAAATTAGAGTTGTTTCGGGGATTTGAGGTCCTAAGTTGGAAGTTTGAGTTATTTTGAACTAAGGTTTGACTCAGGCCAATGTTTGAAGTTTGAATGCTTGGATTGGATTTTCGATGATTCTGCTAGATTCAAGAGGTGATTTTAGGTCTAGAAAGAGTTTCAATGTATATTTTGGGAGCTCTGAGGGTATTTTAGTCTTTTTGAGTCCTAAACTAGTTTAGTTATGACTAAATGGATTTCAGGTCAAGGAGACCTCAAATTCAAATTGGTACGATTCCATTGAGTCCAGAATATCGAATTTAGTAGGGTAGCATATTTGGTTTGTGTGCACAAAATTTCAAACGAATCCCGAGAGTCCAATCTTTTAATATATTCTAGTGTGCTTCCTATCAACTATGATCTGATGTCGTAGAAATGCTTCTCTATATTTGCGGGCCATAGGCCGCATTCTTGGAGCTTAGGTACTTCCTTCTCCACGTTCCCAGGATCTAGACCTTATTCGTGGAGTATATGTTGTCCCTTGTTCATGTTCTCGAGGCTTATGCCGAGTTCGCATAGTGTCCCAAAGCTTGCCTCACTGTTCGCGGAGTTACTTGTCCTTTTTTTGTAGAGGATGAATTTTCCTTGAACAATAGTTATTTCCCAAGGTTGGGAATGTACCTATTTTTCACTATTTTTGGACTAAGAGAGCTCGGAGGAAGGCAATTTTAAGGGGATTTTTGCATAGAAACTATTGAATATATTACTTTGACCCATAATCGTCATTAACCATTGACTATATCATGAAATTGATCTTTAATTCTTGATTTTGCTCTAATTTGGGGATTTTTCAAGAACTCAAGGTTTTTTAAAATTAAAATGGTGATTATGAACTAATTTTAACCTCGTTGTTTAAATTGTTTTCACTAATAGATTCTGAATACATTGGAGAACATTTTTATACAAAAATTTCCAAAAATACCCATTCTTTTCCGGATTTGAGTTTTTTGGTCAATTTTGGTCCATTTCCAAAATTGATGATTTTGGGTGTCATTGTACTCGTATTCTTATTGAATAGGTTTTATTGACTCGGAGAGCTGATGAAAGGAAAAGGCCCAAGTTTTGGGATAGTTTGTGATTAAAATCGAGGCAAGTGAACTTCTAAACCTTCGTTAAATCTTTTAGAATCTTATATTCCTTGTTATATGTATTGGGGAGTAATGGAAATTGGATTAGGTACTTATTTATTTTCATTGATCTCAATAAAGATGAAAAGGAGTAATAAAATGGCAATTTGATGATTTATATCGATATGATCTATGTGATGATGACTTTGATATATTGTGAACATATGAAGTGCTTATCTAGATATTAATTGTGTATTCTTGTTAATTTCACCATATTATTGTGATTTGTATGCACATGGCTTAAATGCATTGGTTCTAACATACTGTGTTGAGACTGAAAATAATTGTAAAATAAAGAGGTAGTGCCATACGCTCCATGGCAGGTATTATGAAACAAAGGGACCACGCCATATGCACTGTGGCAAGTATTATGAAACAAAGGGGTCGGTCCACACTCTCTATGGAATGATATATTTATATATATATAAGGAGACATGTCACACGCTCCATGGAAGGTTACATGGAATGAAATGTCTTCCGTGGGTTTAGGACTGAGATTCAGCAAATATGTACCGATGGGACAGACATGCATCAGCTCATTTTATTGCATCACACCTTTCTGATAGTTATGGATTCATTTTTATTCCTTGTTGCCTTGTATTTGATGTACTTGATATGATTCATTTGATGATATTATTGATGAGTATTCATGGAATGTGTCTTATTGATATACGAATGTAGAGTTGGATTGTTTTCTATTCAGGTTGTAGTTGAGGAGGTTCAGTTGGGATGACAGGAGTACATGTTTTCAATTTAAGTTTGCTTAGCGTTGGTAGTCTACTTATTGAGTACCATGTTATTTGGTGCTTACTCCTTATTTCTACAATTGCGTAGTTTATGAGCTTGGACCTACTTAATCTCCTAGTATTTCCTATTGCATCCGAAGCTACTATTTTGAGTTGTTGAGATAGTTGTAACATCCATCCAATGGGCTTTTCTTACTCTTTCTTTATGTTTTAGTCCTGTTCTTGACACAAAAATATTATGAATGTATTTCTTTCTTATTTTGTATTTCATTAGTAGCTAGTATAACGTGACAACCAATCTTGGGGAATTTATTTTGAGTTATTTATCTGCTTTTTTAAGTTAAACCTTGTTTTACCTCATTTATTTCCCCCATTCACTTTCTTTTGAGTTTTAGGCTGACTCGTCTTGGTGGATTGATACGAGCACCATCACACTCGGATTTGGGTTATGATAAAATGGTATTAGATCCCAAGGTTTATAGGTCTCACGAGTGTACAATTCAAGTCTAAATAGAGTTTCAAGGATTGATATAGAGATGTTTGTACTTATCTTCAAAAGGCTATGAAGGATATTAGGAAATTTTCCTTTTGTTCTTTCAATTCATATCGTGTGTGGTTGCGTGATGTTGAGATATCATGTGTCTTTTTTGAAAGATGGCTAGGAACAAAGCTACAACTAGCGGTATACGAAGGAAGGTTGTCCTAGAGGCTGATATTAGGATGAGATAGAAGCACAGCTAGAGGTCGTGGTTGTGGAGAGGCAACAGGTAGAGGTCGTTCTTGAGAAGCGACACCAATTAGAGGTCATGCTAGAGAGGCTTCTGCTGAGCCACAAGTTAACGCTAGAGAGGACCAGGTCCCTTCAGAGCTTGCTATTATACCGTTATTTCAAGCCACATTGATGTGAGTATTGGGTGCGCTTGAGGGCTTACAAAGAGTGTTGGTTGGGATAGATACACCCGAGGGTTCTCAGATTAGAGCAGGGACTTAGATCCTAGAGCAGTATCAGGTTCGATTATTTAGGATCTGTTGAGACAACCATTTGCGACCCTATAGCTAATAAGGGTGGAGTGCAGATGGAGAGAGCCCATGGTGCACCTGTGATCATATTGACTGACGATGAGCAGAATCGATATGAGAGGTTCAAGAAGAAAGACCCACCTCAGTTTTAGGGTGGGGAGACTGAGGATGCTAATGACTTTCTGACCACGTGAAGGAAGTTGTTAGAGCTAGTGGGGTTAGACGAGACCCATAGAGTTTGTTATGCTACACTTCATCTACGGGGTTTGTCTAGGGAGTGGTGGAGAGTGTATTTGAGTTCCATACCAGTTGGATCACAACAGGTGACTTGGGATGAGTTTGCTAGTGCCTTCTATGATCGTTTCATTCTCTAGAGTGTAAGGGAGGAGAGTTGGTTGTGGTTTAAGAGTTTGAGGCAGGAGTGCCTCGTAGTTTTCAAGTATAAGACTCATTTCTACCAGTTGTCTAAACATACTTTGGTCGTCCTTCCTATTGAGACTGAGCGGGTTCACAAATTTGTGCGAAGATTGACCTATTCTATCCATACAACAGTGTTCTGATCTACCCGTGAGGGGGTTCCTTCTAGTCCATTATGGGTTCCTCTAAGGAGGCATCCTAAGAGGACCCGTTCTTGGTCAATTTTCAAGTACCTCATCTAGAGGTAAAGGGTCTTATAGTGGAGGTGGTTCTTTCTAGTTTAGAGGATTAGTTCATTATTCATTGCCAGCTTCTAAGTGTAGTCATACACCTCCTAGGTCATACAGTGCAGGTCAGAGATACCAAGGGTCACAGCAGATAAGAATCCATACTAATTATGCGCCTAATGAGATGAATCAGAACCTATATTATAAAATAATATTGGAAAAAAAGTATGCAGTTAGTACTTGGAATATATTGAGTATGAGGAAAATGCATAAACATGACATCATAACATGATAATTTTGAAAACTTGCTAATGTAATGACCAAGTAAACATAATAGGAAACTGATGATCTGATTTTGAAAACATAGTACAAGGTCATGCAATATTTTGAGATTCATAACAGAAATGTTGGAGATACCGATAACTGACATATAACCGTGTGAGCTACGACATGGAGAATGGTGTGTTGCCACACAAAAAGGGACCAATATGCTTTTCAAGGCATAAAGGCATGAGTCATGAGCTAATGTGGATCCGCTAAACTATGTCCAATTGGCACATCCTACAGTAGCACGTAGTTATAGGATAAAGGAATTGCTACTAAATGTCTTATGCCTCTACGAACTGGTGAGCCTTCATACAATATTCCACTCGGTGCTAAGTAGACTCCTAAAGGAAATTGTGTATAATCATAAGAATATGTAAGAATCTACTAATTCTGAATCATTAATGAGAAACAGATAATCATAAGAGTAGCTCCTTACAAATTATGACAAGCATCTAAATCATGATAATCATATAAATCATAATAAGCTTATTCATATAAAATCATGCAAATCCTTCATGATAAGAATACTTCACTTTGAGAAATCTCGTTTTCATAAATCATACTTGATACTTTATCTAAAATCATCTTTAAAATCATTGTTTCTTAAATTTATGATGCATGCATAATTATCAAACATAGTTCATAAATCATAGGATAGGCATAATGCATGGGTTCATAATAAATACATTAAATACATGTAATTAAGATTAAATCATGCATAAAAAGATCATTGAGAATTAATAAATCATAATTGATTGAACCCAATATATAATCATGAAAACCCTAAGTTCGTGGAAGAAATCATAAAGTGAAATTTGAGATTCTTTGGAACTCCATGGATGGAAAAGGATCCACGGAAGAAATTCTCACATACCTCAATGAATTCCATCCTTAAAACATGAAGAGGAGACTTGAAGCTTGAAACCCTAGCTTGATTGGAGAAGAAGACCTTTAGAGAGAATATCTTGAGAGACTTAGGGGTTTTGAATGAATGAGAGGGAATGGGGGAATTTTGAAAAGTAAGGATAGTTAAAGGTCTTTAGAATAGGTCCAAAACAACATAGCTTAGGTATTAAAATAATAGGAAATAACTAAACTATCCCTAGAAAAATAACTGACGGGTTGGTTCTACTAACGTCTATGGTCCATAGAAAACTTCACAAACCATCCAAGGTCTCATGGAAAACAATTACAAAGATCCTAACTCTCAGAATTTTCCTCTACGACCCCTTTCTACGGTCTATAAAACAATCTACAAATCATATAACTCTCTCATCCTGTTCAATCTCCTAAAATCAACTCTCTGAACTTTCCTTCTATAGTCGAGTCTATAGTCCATGGATCCTTACATGGACAGTCCAAACCTTCTGTAGAACTTTCTTGATCCAAAACTTTCCTAATTACAGTGGTGTGGTCTACGGTCCGTAGAAGCCACCACGATCCGTAAAACATATTCTTCCTGAAAGACCTTGATCCAAGCCTCTAAATATTGATCTACAGATGGATATATGATCTGTAGATATCTTTACAGTCCGTAAGACCTTTCGTGTTCTGGACTTAGGAAATTTTCTATTTTCCAGGCTCATCTAATAAAGCCTCCTATGGACCATATAACTTTATACGGTCCGTACAGAGCCTCTTACAAACTTGGACCAATAATTTCTCTACATTTTTCTTTCCAACTCAACTTTCCAACTTCAGAGCTGTTACATATTTCATACTTACCATCTAGGTGTTCCTCCGATTAGAGTATCAACTTTTCTATTGATTAGAAGTCGGAAACTAATCCCATTTCTAATGGCTTTAGTAGAGTTGAAGAAGTTAAAGGATCAATTACAAGATATGCCGAGTAAGGGGTTTATTCACCCTAGTGTGTCACCGTGAAGAGCACCAGTTTTGTTTGTAAGAAGAATGATGGTTTTATGAGGATGTACATTAATTATAGGTAGTTATATAAGATGACCATTAAGAAAAAAGTATCCTCTTTTGCACATCGATGATTTGTTTGATTAGATTTGGGATATCACTAGTTGAAGGTTAGGGCATCAAATTTCCCTAAGACAATTGTTTGAACTCGATATGGCCATTATGAGTTTTTAGTGATATCATTTGGTTTGACTAAGGCCCTGATAGTCTTTTTGGAGTTGATGAATAGGGTATTTTATTTGCATTTGGATTCCTTTTGTGATTGTATCCATTGATAAAATCTTAGTGTATTCCAAGACTGAGGTAGATCATGTTCGCCATTTGAGGACCATGCTTCATAGATTGAGAAATAAAGAGTTGTATGCAAATTTTACTAAGTGTGAGTTCTAGCTTAGTTCAGTTATATTCTTGGGACATGTGGTGCCAGAAGAGGGTAATAGAGTGGATCAATCTAAGATTGAGGCAGTTAGACATTAGATGAGGCCTACTTCCCCTGTCGAGATTTGTAATTTTATTGGGTTGGCTGGTTAATATAGAAGGTTTGTGTAGGGTTTCTCTACTATTGCAACCCCACTAACTTGGTTGACTAAAAATAAAGTGGACTTTTAGTAGTTCAATGAGTGTGAGGAAAGCTTTCAAAAGCTCAAGACCTTATTGACTATGGATCTGGTTCTGACCTTACCCGAGGAGGGTGAGGCTTTTCTATATATTGTGATGCTTCTGGAGTTGGCTTGGGTGTTGTATTAATCCATAAAAGGAAGGTGATAGCATATCTTCTAGGCAGTTGAAGACTCATGAGAAGAATTATCCTACTTATGACTTAGAGTTGGCAATCGTGGTTTTTGTGTTGAAGTTGTGGCACCATTACTTATATGGGGTGCATTGTGAAGTTTTCACCGATCATATGGCCTTCAGTACATATTTAGTCAAAAAGATCTAAACTTGAGGTAGCATAGGTGGTTGGAGATGTTAAAAGACAACAACATGACTATTTTGTACCATCCTAGCAAGAAAATCTAATAGTTGATGCATTAAGTAGAAAGACTTCTAGTATGGAGAGTCTTACCTTAATTAGAGTTGAGGAGTGACCATCAGCTAGAGATGTTTAGAGGCTGGCTAACATCCTTGTTCGATTGTAGGTTTTAGAGGATAGTGGTGTTCTTACCTTTGTAGAAGCTCGTTCTTCCTTAATTGAGCAAATTAGGGAGAGGTATTTTAAGGATGAGAAATTGTATAGCATTTGATACAAAGTGTTGAGAGGTGAATATAAGAAAGAGGTACTTGGTTATGAAGGTGTGTTGAGGATTAGAGGTAGGATTTGTATACCTAAGGTGGGTAATTTAACTAGATAAATTTTAGAGAAGGCACATTGTTCAGCAAAGATATATCATGAATTGAGATAGTATTACTAATAGTGGGGTTTGAAGAAAGACATTATGGGATTCGTGGCTAAGTATTTCACTTGTCAACAGGTCAAGTCTGAACACCATCTACCTAGTGTTGTATTTCAAAGGATGCCCATTTGAAAATGGGAACATATCACTATACACTTTGTTGTGGATGTGCCTACCACCATCGATGGTAATGAATCAATTTGGGTGACCATCGATAGGTTGATGAAGTCTGCTCATTTTATTATTATCTAGGTGAAGTATAGAGCTGAGAAGTTAGCTCAGATCTAACTCAGTCAGATAGTTCGATTGCACGGGATACATGTTTCTATTATTTCCAATTGAGATTCTCTTTTTACATCATACTTTTAGAGGGAGATGCAACATGGGTTGGGTACTCAATTGGGAATGAGTATAACTTTTCACCGCTAGACTGATAAACAATCTGAGTGGATGATTCAAGTATTGAAAGACATGCTTTGAGTGTGTATGATTGACTTTGGAGATTATTGGGACTAGCATTTACTTTAGCAAAGTTTGCCTTCAATAACAGCTATCATTCCAGCATCTAGATGGTTCCATTTGAGGCGGCATATGGTAGGATATGTATATCTCTAATTGGTTGATCTATGTCGTTGAGGTAAGCACCTTGAATATGGATTTTCTTAGGAATGCGATAGAGCAGGTTTGTTTGATTCAGAGTAGACTGTTGAAAGTCTAGAGTCAACAAAAGAGTTATGTCGATAAGAGAGTTTGAGCTTTAGAGTTTATGAAAGGTGAAATGTATGGATTAAGGTGTCACCCATGAAGGGTGTGATGAGGTACAGGAAGAAAGGCAAGCTTAGACCTAGGTTCATTGGCTTGTTTAAGAACTGAGAGAGGATTTTAGAGGTAGTATATAAGTTGGCCTTGCCACCTAGTTTGTCTTATGTTCATCCTGTCTTCCATGTTTTCATGCTTCTGAAGTATGTACCCAATGAGTCCCATGTGATTTCGCTTGATTCTATGATTTTGGATCCATAATTGACATTTGAGGAGGATCCTATAACTATTTTGGATAAGCAAGTTCGTAAGCTAAGGACTAAGGAGATAGGTTATGTGAAAGCCCAATGGAAGCATCATCCAGTTGGAGAGGCTACTTGGGAGACCGAGTTAGATATGCCTTCTAGATATCTATAGCTTTTTGAGGCTTCGGGTACTTTCTTTAGATTTATGTTTAAGGACAAACATAATTTTTAGTAGTGGATAATTTAATAATTTGAAAAGTCATTTTTGGAAATCTTTGAAAAATTACCATTTTACCCATCCTGATAGGTGCCCCGAGTGATGTTGGATCAGTAAATGTGGTTAGAATTGAAAGCGGGTTGAAAAGTTGATATTTTTTGAAGTTTTAGGGTTTTGGAGGCTTTGAGTTGAAATAAGTGGCATTAGTTGTCATCTGGAACTACAAGCCTCAGAATAGATTTCAATAAATTTCATCAGTTCTAGAATGCGAAACTTGGTCTAAGAGTATTATTGTTTCTAGTTCCAAGGTTAGTATGATGATTTGAGCATTTGAGTTGTGGTTTCAGTGGAAGTTAAGATCAAAGTTTGACTTTGGACAATATTTGAAATTCAAATGCTCGAATTGAAATTCCATCAATTTTATTGGATTCAAGAGGTGATTTTAGGCCTAGGTAGAGTTTAGTTTTTTTAGTGGTTCGGAGGGAATTTTAGTCTTTTTGATGAAAGTTAGTTAGAAGTGGCTTTAATGGATGCCGAATAAGGGAGACCTTGGATCCATATTTAGATGGATCCAATGAATCT
Organism: Solanum dulcamara; assembly: GCF_947179165.1. Lineage (NCBI taxonomy): Eukaryota > Viridiplantae > Streptophyta > Magnoliopsida > Solanales > Solanaceae > Solanum > Solanum dulcamara. The sequence goes on along the minus strand of NC_077237.1, from coordinate 14,990,835 downwards.
AAAATATCGAACTTAGTGGGGTTACATAAATAGTTTGTATGCACGGGATTCCAATTGAATCTCGAGGGTCTTTCAGAGAATTTTAAGTTTTGATATTTTGTTGATGCTGATGTTTCTTATGTGATTGTGGGATCTTCTTTGCTATCGCATAAATTTTATTTGTAGTACTTTGGAATCGCGTGAGGTCTATTGCATTCGCGTATGTCTTTATACCCTAGGCATCGCAAATGGATCAATATGTCACAATCGCGAAAGTCTTGACTTAGTTTTCTTCTTTGCGATCGTAGAGTGTGGATCATAAAATAACATGACTTGGGAAGAATTTCTATATGTTATAACCTTAATGACAATTGTATCTGTTTGAATGGGTTGGTTGTTGAATTTATGTGCAGATTGTAGTATTTGGAGGTTTGGATGGTGCATCAGGATTTAGGGTTCTCGTCACCCTTTGTATAGGGTCAGCAAAGGATGCTTCTGAGTACCCTTTGTTGTTTTAGTACTCACTCCTTTGTTTTTCTACACTTGTGTAGGTCATGAGCCCGGTACATTTTGATCTTCTACTCGCATCAATATCTGAGGATCGCACTTTGGAGTATGTGAGGTAGTTGTCAGTTGCTTCAGCAAGTGTCACATACCCTTTACTTTATGTCCTTAATCTATTCTAGATATGGAGACATTCAGACTTGTATTTTCTTTGAATTGGTATTGTTATCTAATGGCTTGTACATGTGACATCAAGTTGACACCAGGTTTTATATATATATATATATATATATATATATATATATATATATATATATATATATATATATAGAGAGAGAGAGAGAGAGAGAGAGAGATACACTTATGAATTATGCGTAATGTTATTCTTAATTCTTTAGTTTCTCTTTTTTTCACAATTACCCTTTTAGAGGATTGTTTAGGCTTACCTTTCTAGGTGGGATAAGACAGGTGCAATTACACCCGATTTTTGGGTCATGACACCAGCTTACTTGCTTTTTCATACAAGAAACATTTAATACAATCATAACAACACCAACTACATCTAAACCCCAATAGATATGCAAAACAATTTTTATTACATATCAACTACTAAGTAAAGTCTAACTGCAAGTAAACCGTAACTTAGTTAATGGCATTCACTCAAATCACCAATTCAAATAATAACTTCAAGGCTAACCACTTTTTTATTTGCTTTAACCATATAATTATCAACTCCTCTTTAAGCCTATTTCTGAAACCATCTTCCTCCTTCACTTAACACATTTTAAAAACCACTAGTTTACGATAATCTTGTTTTTACTTCGAAGCATCAAGATCATTAATCTTTTCATTAACATCACCATTATCAAGTAAAATATTACCATCACTACCATCGAAATAAGTACAAATAGACTATATTCTATTAATTTATCAATTGTTTCTTGTCTTTAAATTCCTATATAATTTTCCAAACGCCTCATTTTCATTACTATACCAAAGTCAGTTATTCAATCAGCAACACATAATAATTTAAATCAAATTATAATATTCGTCTTAGGTTATTTTAAGGTCACCACCTGAATTCTCATGCCCGTAGGCCTAACATCTATCCCTTCAGACCTTAAAGTGTATAACATGTCGCTAACCAAGTCTAAAAGATTACTAAATTATAACCTACTTCAAAGAAGAGTTGTTACCACAATTCCCATGCATTTTCTCTTCCATGTTTTTGGTCTGGTGGCTTGGTGAAGAATTTGGAGAAAGACTTTGGATTGCCTTTGCAAGTGTATTTTCTCTTCCTTCTTTCTTGAGCTTTTTTTTCTCAAAATGAGTCCTAGGGTGTCCTTAAAAATATAATGATCCAATAACCAAGGTCATGATGGAACACTTTCCAAAATCTAATCTAATGTGTAATCCTAATAATAATACGCATATGAGACTCCCAAAAGGGAAGTCAGGCCACAAAAGAGACAAAAAAAAGAATAGTAAAGAAAATATCCCAAAACCTGGTATCATAAGTGTAAAGAACATCTAGTACAACAATCTAATCCGGTATACATCATAAGTATTTGAATAATAATATAGACTGAAAGTAAAAGATAGAACTAATGGTTATCTGGATCACGGGATCTCACAACTAATCAGATACGACATAATCTTCTAGAAAAAATCAGTTATCACGTGAAATATCGTGACTAGGATCTTCATTAAAAGGAACACAGAAGTAGGGGTGAGTATGATCCACATGTACTTAGTAGTTTTGACCGACTGAGTATAAGAAATTAATCAAACTAATGAAATAAATTAAGGAACGCTTCTACTTGCATAGAAAAAGTCTCACTCCAATATCGGTGTCGCCAATTTATATAGAACGGTGTGAGTAAAATAACACATAGAAATAGTTGAATATCACATATGATCAGATAAGTCAAATAATCCAAAGAACAATGCAATGCAATGCAATAAGATGATGCAATGATGTAATGGTACGATGGAATCAAGGTTGTTGCACAACCTGTCGTATACACTTTTCGAGCTAACGCTTCCAGATAAGGACCCACGGGAGACTCGCAGCCTATTTACAAATCACAATATCAATATCTCATCAACTTGTCGCCTAGCTCGTGGTCAAGGATATAAAAAGGTGTTATATCTTCTTTCTCAAAAGAATTTTCATATTTCTCAACTTTTCAAGATCAATGATATGATGAATGATGATGAATGCATCACAACGCATATGGCATGGAGGCAAAATTCAACTCAACATAAAATATAAGGTTCATAGTTCACAAAACTCAACCGAAACATGATATACACCCTCAATAGATAGTAATGGAAAGAAAATACAATGAAATAAGTATTCACCCTCTTTCAAAGCGTTTCATTACTCAAGTGTGATCAAACCCCCCAACTCAACTCCTCAAGCAGGAATTACAAGTCAAATACTACAAGCCTCTCTCACGGGCAAATCATGAATCATATTCTCTCAAATAAAATAGAATAGTAAATAAAGCCCCCCACACGGGCTAAATCGCACAAATAAGCCCCCACACGGGAATCATAATATAATCAACAGTCCTAATTCACATTACGACCCCATCCCAAAGTATATAACATATGAATGACTAATTATCCAACCTCACTCTCAAAGAAGGATAGCCAAACTTACCTCAAAGGTCGAAACTTTGCTCGAACACTCTAACCGGGGCTATACTCTCCAACACTGACTTCAAAACGATCGGCAACTATCAAGAATAGAAAGATTTCATCAAAAAGAGCCCAACGATATCCATATTGCAAGGTTTTAGAACTGGAATCAAAATCATCTAAAAATCACCTCAGAAACAAAAATGATAAAACTGAAATTTTATTTGAAATACATATTCTACATATCAAGGGGAGTTCATGGTTGAAAATATCTATTAAAATTGATCGAGAAACAGATTTGAAATCAAAGAAAATTGAATTTTAAACTTTGAAGAAAACTCCCCAAAACTCATTTGAAATCTCGATTTAGAAATGATTTTGGAAGGTAAAATTGATAGAAAATGATAAAGATTGGTTAAATAAACTTACCCAAATGATTTTCTCCAAAAATTCTTCAACCCAAATCGTCTCTCATAAGCTTCAAAGATTCAAGAATGGTGGGAATGGAAATATGAGATTAATTCTCAAAGTAGACACTGTTTAGGTGTGATTTATGCATCGCGATCGCGAGCCACTAACTTTTATGATCGCAAAGTACTGGAGAGTTACCCATCACAATCGTGGACACCCAATATGCGATCGCGAAGAACACTGTAACATTAAACCCATCGCGAACGCAGAGCCGTCCATCACGATCATGAAGCTCAATGACCCTACACATCGCGACCGCGTGACCTCAAGTCACGATCGCGATGAAGAAAATGCACTGCACCTGAAATCAGGATCTGCAGAATTTGCCAAATCCAAAAATGCCTCCGATTGGACCCTCAAAAATTATTTGGGGTCCGATAAAATAGGCTGGATATGTTTCCTCACTAAAATCAACATTTCAGACTTGATGAAATCGTCGGATTTTCAAAAAATCATCGTTATGATGAAAAAAGTCTCCCGGACTTCTTTTGGGCCTAATTAAACTCAACTTTTAGCCTAAATTCTCAAAACACATTCTAAGGTCTCGGGGCTTTAACTCAATACTCAACTAGATCAAACTCGACGTTCTGAACGCAATAGAACTGATGGAATTCCCATCCGACGCTCGGATTTCAATGTATTGACTAAAGACAACTATTTTAATAAAAACTCCACTCAAGGTCTCAAATCACTAAAATCACACCCGATCATATCGGAAACCGTGCCGATCATCCCCACAACACAAACAAAGTATGAAAAAGCTATAAAAAAAAAGGGGCAAAATGGTCATTTCACAAGGAAAGTAATTTCTCAAGAATTGGGACATTACATAAAGAGTCCCAACGAAATAAAATGAAATCCTCAAAAGTAAGATAAGAAAAAAATATTTTTTTTGTTTAGAGCGTCTTTATTATAGCGAGACCCCTTCACTATAGCAAAAGTCGTTGACCAGTCAAGTTTGACTTGACAGACAATGAAAATTTCAAGGAATCTCATTTTTTAAAATACTCAATTTTTTCAGCACTTTTCAAGTAACAACGGAATGGATTGTTACATAAGACGACACTCAAATATGGAAATGATGCTAGGAAGAAAGGAATTAAACAGAACATCAAATTTGGTGATAATAACAACTAAGTTTCGTTCCTAAAAAAAATGAAGAGAAGTAGTGAGAAATAATAATATTTGATTTCAATAATTTATGCGGGTTTATAATCATTATAAAATCTTATGTGAAATGATGTAATCCTTGAATTTTATTCCTCACAACCATCAACTCAAGATCTTTGTTTTGTTCTTAAATTGATCAAACACTTTGTTGAAATTTCACCATTAACTTGGAGCTAAGCTTTGATAAGAATCGTGAAGGCATGAAAACTTGTGGCTCACTCATACGCTCAAGATACACCTCACTTTTAATGTAATCCTATTATATGCAATAATTTTAATCCAACTAGGTTGGAGTCTTACGTACAGAAAATATGGGAGAACTTCTTCATGTTATGCCTCAGGGATGGACCGATATGCCCATTGAACTTTTTATCCTTCATTAAAAGTCTTTACAATAGACAAAATTGTCATTTACTATTTTTTTAATATTTTAGAATAGTAATTTAATTATTTCCCTAATATTTAGGACTTTGAAACCAACTAAATATTGTGTATTATGTTTTTCCTTATTCAATTTATTCAATTTAGGACTGTCAAATCAACTAATATTTTGTATTAATTTTTTCCTTAATTGAGTTATGTAATATGACATATTGATGAAAAAATAATAATAATAATTAAGATTAATTATTTTTTATCGGATCATTGTGGTTGATTTTTCCAGTAAACATAGATGTAGAGAAATTAATCACGAATCCAATTTGAGTACCTTTACAAAACAGAGCTCAACATATGGGGTTCAGGAAGTCATCATCATCAGTTGGATTACGCAGGGATGTAGCTCACGTTGTTTTAATTAGTTGAAGCAACAATAGGTGAGGATCCTTTTGTTCAGGCAAGATTCCATATTGCTCAAGAATCTCACTCAAAGAAGATTCTTAATCAAGAAACGGAATTGTGCACATAACAGCACACACATGAATAAAGTCATTTAACAATGACACTAAATTGCATAATTCTGAAGCATCCAATCAATCTGCAAAAGTCTTTCCTTTGAAAATCCAGGTACCAGTAAAATTCTCCTCCGAATTCGACAACATTACCAAGTGTTTATTTTAACGAAACTTAATGGAAGGAGATATTTTTTTATTCTCTCTTGTACAAAATGCATATTGTCTGGAAAAATCAATTTAGTTTTTGTGTTTTACATTAATGATAAATAGGTAAATATTTGTTACAAAAAAATTAAAACAAGAAAGATAAATATAATATTGTAAATCACAAGGGATATTGGTGCTACAAACTAAAAACTTGAGGGAGTTATCTAAGATTATCCCTTATTCTTTTGCTTGGTTATTTATTCTCGAAAGTAAGCTCAAGACAAAATTCCATGCAATTACACCTTTTTTATTTATTCTTTTATTTGATATTCATCTTTATGAAAAGTACAAGTTTGAGCATCTGATATATGTAGACTCATCGTAGACACTTTGCACGTGTATTCACTATCAGTTATTGAATTTATTTTATCAAAATAGTCATTGTTTTAGCCATATATATATTTTTGGCATAATCATCTGAATTACATAAAGATGTTAACGTATATATAAAAAAAATACCGTTTATTTAAAGTTAAAACTTATTGTGAATTTACAGTTAGAACATGTTCTGAATTTTAATGCTATCCAAAATTGGATTGGAAGTTATTTGATATCGCCCAAAAAATAAATATGAATAGTTAAATTACATTAGATATTATACGACTTGCACATTATTTGGTATATCTCATCAGACTTAATAGTTCATCTCTATTAAATTAGATAAATATTATGTATTCTGTGTACTTATTATTAATAAGCCCATAATGTGTGCACACAAAGTTTAAACTCTCTTTTTTTGAAATTATCTCTATTATATATATATCTATACATTTTGCCTGATAAAATTTATGTACAAGTAACAATTTATTCTTTTGGTATGTAATTTTTTATCAATTAAAGCGATTAACACGTGCAATGCATATACACTAAACTATTACTAAAAAGCTACAATGTGCATATGGGTAAATAGTTTAGGCGGTATGAAAGTAAAGTAAATGAAGCATGTAATTACTTTGGCTTCAATGGACATCTATGGTCTTTTCCCTGTAATATTAACTTAAATATAAATAGAACTTTGTTAACCAAAATTTTAAGTTGATCAACATATCATGAATATAAAATTTAATCCAAAATATAATATAAAATTTATTAGAGTGTCTACAAATGTCTCCTAGAAGTCTTATTGAGTTGGACTTATCGGACCTTTAAATACCAGACTTAAAGTATGTGGGCCTTTTTCTTTGCTGTATCTCCCTTATTCACGTGGACTTCTTTGTTGACTATTTTTGTAATGAAAAGCCATATTACTTTGATTTATTTTTTAAAGTTGTAATTGAATAATAATTTCATGATATAGAGAAGTTCCTTCCACTGATCACTAAATCATATGTTCTCGATTCCTTATTGCATAAGGTTATTAAATTTTATAAATTGTAATAATCCATTCTGTTGTTATAGCTGTTGTTAGTATATAAGTATCTGGGTAAATTTTTCTAGAAAGAGACTTGGTAAAAATTTCAACCGAAACTAATTTTTGACGAAAATCTAGTGTTGTGGTGTTTAGAGATCATCTTCAAACCATGATGTAGTATTAAATGATTTTTAGTTTAGATTATGTTAGTTGAGGGGCTTATGATCCATAGAGACTTTCAGAATGAGAAATGGATTTGTAGAACTTTAGGTATAGCAATTTCTATGATGGAACATACTTGTATCGCCAAGAAGTCCAGTACGTAGAGGAACTTGAAAAATCTACCCAAGTTTCTACCCATGCTTCCATAGCGGGACACCCATTGATGTAGCAGGACTGCCATAGCAGACGTGTGACTACCATAGTGGTCATTATCTAAGACTAGGGAATGTTATAATGACCAGTTGGTCGCCATAGTGGAACCGCCGTAGTAGTCAAGTGGCCGCTATAGCAGTCATTGACAATAACTTAAGGTACTTTCCTAATTTTGACCTTATTTTCTCCCTAATATCCAAAATCTTGTCGTTAGGCTTGAGAGAGGAAATTTTCTACTAAATATGGATTTTTTTAACGTTAAGGTAAGATCATTACTTCTTTCTAACATCTATTAATCCATTTTATTCATGTGATCATTAAAATGGGGTTATGGTGGAATTCTTAATTTAGGCCCTAAGTTCATGATTGAAGAGAATTACATATGGACGGTACTTCTAAATGGATGTAAACATGATTCTAGGGTGTTAGATCTTACTTCCTAGCATAGAAATTCTTCCCGCTTAAACCTGAATTATGGAGAATTGGGGTGACTTGATGGGTGATAAACCCCAACTTAATGGTTTAGGCTATGAACAAGGTAAAATCAGTGAATTTTAATCCCTATAGCCTAGAATCATAGAATATGTAATTGAATATTGTATTGATGTTTCTTCTAGATCGTGAACGATCTGAAGCTTCAAAAAAAAGGTAAGGCTCTTGCGGATTAGCTTGCATCCGTTCTCTTCAATTAAAGTAGGTTATGATTTAATTAAAGATTAGACTTGACTTAAATTTATATATGCTTTTAAGTTGAATGCTTGTTGATTGCTTTTCATAGTTGTGTGAATTTGATGATGTGATTGTGATGCTTAAGATTGCATAAGTTAACAATTGATGAAATCATTAAATTAGTTGTATTGCAACTGTACTTAAAATTGTGGTAATACTAAATTAAATGTGTGATAGGGGTAAGGGTAATCATAATTTTCCCATTGATGAGTGTCTCAAAGCTGAGGTGAGCTTCTAGACTAGTGGTTATATATATTCGGAGGGTTAAGTACCACACCTGTACAATACATGAATGAAGTTGGTTCCATGCAAGTCATGGATAAATGGTTATAAATTAGACCCTTAGCATGTGTCTACACCTTTGTATTAATATGTGAATTTATTATTGAGATTGTTGAATCTTCTTGATATATTGATGATACGTGATAATTATGTGACCTGTTATTTTCTATGATCTAATTTGTTGTTTATTCTACTACATAGGCCTTTTTTATCCAAGGTTATTTGAAAAGCTTGTCGCAGTATTTCATATGCATTAATTTCATGAGTAAATTATATATTTCAAGTTTTAAAGATGTATTTCAAAAAGTGTATTTAATTGCAAGTGCATTATTTCAAGAAAGAGTCCAAGAAAAATATATTTACATGAAATTTTTTCTATCTATTTTGAAGATTATGTTTGATATGTCGTGGTTTTTAGGGAACTTTTGATGCTTCAAGCTTAGAATTGGTTTAAGTTTTTTAGCGCTTTTTAATAGATTTGATGTGTTTTGTAGATATTTTGCAGGTAAATAGGATTTGGAAGTTAGTGCAAGAAAGAAGAAGTTGTTCAATCATTTTTGAGTTTCACGAGGGCATTCTACGAGCCGTGATTTGAACCATGAGCTTTAGATAATATACAATTACAACACAGTTATAGCAACACCAGACTTCCAGTCCTTACATTTAAATTATTAAACACAATAAACATGATCAATCACAATACAACAATCAATCTGGTTCTCTCATGGAACACATACACAAACTGTTAGTGTACCGACGTGGTATTCTTTCTCATAGTCAAGGTACCGATGAGGTTCCCATTCTAAATGTACTGGCATGGTACCGATCCCATTGCGCCGACGTAGCACCCTATACACAAGAAATCACATATAACAATCGCAACCACAATGAATAACAACACGATTGTACAACCAAGTAAATATTCATTGCATGCAATTTGATCACAATTATCATTTCAATTCAAGTTTTCCCTTTTTTCCTAATCATATATCATGCACGCAATACTAATGAAGTAGTTAACAGGCACATATAAAATAAACAGGAAAAATACAACCATCACCTAACTCGAATCAAGCCTGAATGCTCTAAAGAACCTGATCTTTCCTTTTTTGATGTGTCTTGGTTTGATCTTGGTCTAAAATAATAAACAAAGAATACAAAGCATCAATGAACAATGGCCTAAAATACCCAAGATTATATAAAAATCCTAACCATTGGTCAATTTCATATTCATCTCACCCAACTAGGGTTTCTCCCACCATTAGCTTACCTTTAATGAAAGATCCGATGGAAAACTGAATAGCCCTAATTTGCCTTTTGCTCTCCAAGAATGAAGTTGTAGAAATAAAAAATAATTTTGAGACTTTTCTAACTTAATCTCGTGACTGTCCCGCTATAGCAGCCCCCGCCATCGCGGGATCTGTCCCGCCATAGTAGCTTGCATGGAGTCAAAAATTCGAAATTCTTTCCCCCACCCCCCCATTTCGCAACACAACCTCAAACCTTGACGTTCTAAAATAACCCTGTCACGCCGAATTCGATTCCGGGGGTTCTACTCACCCGAATTCACTTTCAAAAAGGCCCTACCGATTCTTGAACTCTTAACTATCATAAAATCAAATCCAAACTTAGACATCAATCCCAATCAATTGTCAAATTGACCTAAAACTTACATCACTCAGATATCTTCTAATACTGGCCTAGACTGAAATTTTCCAAGTTACTACACAAAAGTTTTCTAGCCCAAAATTATTTTTCATTGGCTTACCCAAAACGATCGAAACGGGTTATTCTAATTTTTAATTATTTTATTATCATTTATATTATGCAACACTTTTAATTTAGCATATTATAAATTAGATTTTTTTATTAAAGTCCCTAGTATATCTAATTATTTTTTATGTAATATCTTTATAATATTAATTTTAAATCTTAATTTTGGCTTATAATTTTTATAATTTTTATAAGGTAATTATTATAAATTATAATTGTATAAAATAATATAACCATCACAAAATAAAAAGTGCAAATATAATATGTTGTTAATAAATAATACAATATTTTAAATAACATAACAATACACTCAATAAAGTAGTGAGTGACATGCATCAAAATTGAAAAATACATTACATAACATAATAATGTAAAAGATTAAAACAACAATTTAGTCATTTTGCAAGTCCTTTCCGGATCCACCAATATCAGTAAAATATTGAGTGTATTAGGGTTGTTCAACATTGAATCGAAATCAAAAAAAATGATTGGTTTATTGATAATGAGTTATTGATTTAGCGGTTTCGAAAGCTATGTAGACTGAAAATAGGTAGAATAGATGGTAAATGTTTGTGTCTATTACTCATATGATCACTTAATTATTCAAAATTACTTAGTAAAATTATATTATTATTATTATTTTGTTTATAATAGAAAAGTCACCTAATTAAATTTTTAAAAGAAAATTGAGGGTGCAAGTGATTATGACCATGTATAGAAAGCAAACGCAGGCCACCTCATCAAAACCTGTAAAGGCTAAAGAACAACTTGCAGCTGCAGGGTTTCTTGACCCTTGTTAATAGCTAACGAATAATAAACTGTATAGATGATGCAAGAGTTTTATACCCATTCGTTCGCACATATTTTTTGGTCCCGTATTCTGTGGCTCAAGGTTCCTTCTTTTTGGAATGAAAACAACACTATTTATATTGACATAATACATAAATATGTCATTTAATTTATCTTATTTTATATTTATATCTTTCGATTTTAGATATTTAAATTTGTATAGAATTGAATAAGTAACATGTGTTCTACGTGATAATTTTTGTCTTAGGTGGTATCCTATGTGTACTATGTCTTGTGACATATGATGTATGTATTTATTTGCTTCACTTTATACAAGTTTTAAGTGTATATTTGTGCATATCCAGTGTTGGAATAAATATAAGTTAAAAGATATATTTATGTATTAATATGTCATTTATATAATATTGAGAGAAAAAGTTAAAAGAATAAAAAGAAATGAAAGAAAAATATGTGTAGATCGAGAATCCTTTTTGTCCAGAATAAGATACTTTTTTCAGAGTCACTTTCTTTCATCTTAGTTTTTGGCATTGTGAGACTTGTCTTGGCATGCGTAGAGATAAAGAATAATTATAGTGTATATTTTGTGGGGTTGAAAGTTAGAGTGGCCCTACAATTCCTTATCTCTTGGCTTTGATTAGCTTTGAGATAATACACTTTTACTTTCTATGACAATCAATACACATTTGGTGTTCCCACCTCTTTTTCGTGAGCTAAACAGATAAGAATAGTTTTATGCAACCTTAACTGCTACTTATAACTAATTAATCATCAACCATACAACTTGTGATAAAGATTAGCTTTAAGCCTTTAACTATATGGATTCGACAACAATGTGTCACTTGCAAGTTGAAACTAATTAATTTGACTCTGATTTTTCATAATGAAGGATCTATATTATTTATAGTGGTTAATGTATAAAAGTTAAACTCATTTATGAATCTATATTTCTCAGTTGACATGATGAGCAAAAATCTCTTTTAGACTAATTGATAATCTTTTGTACCACTAATTAACTAATTAATTATCTAATGTATATGTCATTTGGACTTTCAAAAAAGTTGTCGCCCAATCAAGAATTTTGTAAAAATACACTATTTTAGAAGAATTCAACACTCATTCGATAACATTTTCAAGAATCCGAACAAAAAAAATATCAACAATGTTATTGAGTGCAAGTTTCTAGATTATTCAGAAAGTTTACTACAAGTGTTTTGAATAGGTTCGGTTCTTAGTATTTAAAAAATATCAATTCAAAACCAATAGAAAAAAAAATCATGAATCACTTACCGAGAGAACCAAAACATACACTAAAAGAAATTCCTTTGTCAAAAATCAAAAGGAAAAGTTTCAAAGTCTCTATAATGCGCTAAACTCTTTATTCATTCAATTTGCGTGCAAATGCTAAATTATCAACAATAATAGGCGCGAAAAAATGCCAATTATAAAATACCTCCAGCAAATCACGGTGCATTTGGTAAGCAATGTGAATTAAGTACAATTTATTAGTCAATGGCCATGAATAAAACGTCTCATACCTGAGTGACACAGGTAAAACATTGTCATCGATAAAATTCACTAATAATGCAAATAAACTGTAACTCATGACAATAAATAAAACATTAGAAACTCTAGAGTCCCAGACTCACACTCATATACAAACTTAATTGAGATAATAGACCAATAACGTGCACGAAATCTAGCATACCCCAGACGCATACCTCCAGCACCAAGCAGTTAATGGAATTAAGATAAATCTTTAAATAAGGTCATACATCTTTTGGCACAATTAATAGTGAGATAAGAATATGTAACCATAGTTTAAAGGTGAATTTTATAAAGAGATTATTAGACTAGCAATTGTACGGCAGCAGAGTATTGGTCAATCAAGAACGCATCTGTTTAGTAAATGAACATAGTGAAAATGAAAATGCTCAAATAAAATGTGTACACAGACTAGAATAAATAATATTAGAAACGAAGTAATACAAGATAAGGTGACAGTAACTTTTGTGACGGACAAAATAATTGTTGACACCATTCAAGAAGGTTTTGATAATGACAACTGAGAACCTGGTTCCCTTGCTGGATGGTGCACTAGGCAGTCGCAGAAAATTGGACAAGTCCTTGTACAAGTCAAAAATATAGAAATAAGAAAAGACGGAACGATAGGACTCCTATAAGGAAAAACAATAAAACAAAAGTTATACTTTCCTTGTAGTACTCAACTAGGTCTTCAAAACCAATGTTATAAAAGGAGACAGCGTACAAAAGATTCTGTGGCCTTTTGCAAATCTAATATCGAAATTCTTCAAGTAAAAGGCAAGGCAGCAATTCAAGAGCAAAACATCGAAGAAAGAAGAACTAGAGTTAGGTTTTCTTTTTGAAAGTTACTTCATGTGTTTGAACTCTACTTAGGTATATTATTGATTTATAATTTTCTAAGGTAGAAAAGTGAGGCTTGTAACAAGAAGTGGGTTTGACTTTTTGAAGAATTTGAGTTGCGATTATAGTTAATCGTTAGAGCTTAGGTACTTGAGTTAGTTCCTTAATTATTGAGTTAATCTAAACTGCTCTTTGAAGGTTAGTAAAGTTTGGTGAAAATCCTACGAAGCGTAGATTGTGATTTTTCTTTCCTTGAGCAAAAAAATATTCTACAATAAATTTTGTATCCTATCTTTATTATTTACATTCGTATTACTAATTCAAAAATTTAATTTTTAAAATCGTTAGATGGTATAGATTTCTTCAATAATGAAAAGGAGGTTAAAATTATTGGGACATGTCTGAAAAAGAGGCGCGTGAATGCAACAAAAAAGAGGCGTGAAAGATTTTGGCGATAGCTAGATGGAATAGCATTTAACGCCAGAAAGTTGGCGGTTGATTAATCTTCATTTGCAACTGGTCCACGAAAGAAAAAACGCAACTTAAATGTTACTCATTGGCCTTACCAGACAAATTAACTAACACTACAACCACTCTACGTACACCCATGAGGAAAAGAGATAAACATTACGTGGTGGGGTCCGCCCTCAATTTGTCAGTACTCAGAATAGTTCTCTTTTCACTCTCGGCCAATTCTCTCAGGAAAAATTGATCCTTTTCCATGTGCATCAACAGTTTCAAGGTATCCAAGGCAAGTGTAAAACAATATTCTTGTTGGAATAGCTAGGTGAAATTTTTGGAATAATGAAATATTGTATGATCATCATATAAGAGCACAAGACCAAAAACATACTAAACATTAGATATAATTATATTAAAGCTAAGAAACCAACAAGACGCATACAAAGACTCCCTTTTGGTTCATGCATATACAAAAACCACAGCATGAACAAGATGGAGTGACACTACTACTATTACACACTCACATGACTCTCTAGATGACTCCATTAACTACTAGACCGACCTCTGCAAATGTCAAAAACACCATTGCAGGAGGCCATACCTGACATCATACATAATATATAAAAACCTAAAGATTACAACATTACAAAAAAAGTAAATACTACAAATTTTCAAAGAGCTGCCCAATCAATCTCGACTGAGGGGTACTTGGGTAAAAAGAAGTTTTCTGATTCATCGAACGATGGCTCAGCGAAATCCAAGAAAGTAATATCAGACTCAGGCGAAGATGATGATTCCACAGATGGTGCAGGGGATGATGATGATGAGGCTTCAATCTTGACGGTAGCATTCTTTGGATAGCTGAATTCTCCTTTCAATGAATCATCTATGGTGATTTCGGACTTCGATGTACAATCTTGAGATGAACCTGAATCCACTAAAGCTGCTGCTGCGGTTTTATTAGACTTTCTTGGCTTGGAATTAGATTTAGAACACAAGTCACCTGATTTGGGATTGGCCAAGCTTTGGCAAATGGCTTGAAGTTTAGCATCAACGGAGGAATGCAAAGGCTTGAAATCGGATAATTCATTGTTCAATTGATGCCTTAGATGCGGAAAATTAAGTCTAGCAAACTCTCCTCTTAGCTTATAAGCAGCTTTGTCATAAGCCAAAGCAGCTTCTTCAGCTGTATCAAAAGTGCCTAGCCAAAGCCTGGTTCTGTTCTTAGGAAGTCTAATTTCAGCAACCCATTTGCCCCAATGGCGTTGTCTCACTCCACGATAAAGCTTAGTGGATTTCTGTGAAGCACCACCAGTTTGCTTCATCGGAACTGGTTTCAGACCAAGATAGTTTGTAGAATTCAAATTCTTAGGATATGTGGAATTGGGTGTTAACAAACCTAAGCTCTGTTGCTGTTGTTGTAATTGTAATAGTAGTTGTTGCTGTTGGTTCTGGAATTGGATCTGAGCTTGGATTTGCAAGATCTGAGAAGGGGTAAGATGGTTAAGCCCAATTGAACCTGTTTCAGCTACACCCATATGGTTAAAACACGAATACCCTTGAGAAAACATTTGGGTAGTCGTTGATGGGATTGTGCAGAAATCAGTGTACAAATTGGGCTCACCAAAAGGATAGAAAGAAGAAGATGAAGTTGAAGGTGAAGAAGAAGATGGAGATGGAGAAGAAGGATAAGAAGAAGAAGAAGAAGAAGATGAAACACCTTTCATAAAAGGTTCAAGTGCTTTCATAAGTTCTTCTGTTAAAGGATCTGATAAAACTGAACCGCTGTTACTGCTACCGCTACTGCTGCTGTATATGTCTATAGCTGCTGCCATGGTTAATTATCAAAACACACACAAAAAAAGGAAAACCAATAATTCACAAAAAGTAAGCTAAATCACCTGTTTCTTATGTCAAAACTACAGAACAGGTAGAAATTTTTACAACAAAAAAGAGGTAATAAACTTTCTATAAAGTGATTTGTGTTAAAATCAAGAACCAAAAACCAACCTGAGGGATTCAAAAACAGACCCTACTGGTTGCTTGGACAAAGAAAACAATTAAAAAAGAGAACCTGGATCTCTGTTCTGGATCACCTGGCTTTCAAAACAAAAACACCCAAAAGGGAGTCTTGATTTTTGTATAAAATATGTGAAGGATTTTGAACTTGAAAATCTTTTTTTGAAAGACAGACGACAACAGAAAGGGATCTGAAGAAGCGGGATGTTAGAGAGGGGGAAGAAGGAAAGAAGAAAGTCAAATACACACACAATATTTTAAGGTGGCCTCACTGATTTTTTTTTCACTCTGAGGAATACTGAAGATTGCCTCTCAATTTAAAGACCTGCTATGTGCCTCTTTCTCTCTCTCTCTCTCCCATTATGTGCATTAATTTTCTTTTCCTTTTTCTCTTTAAAAAATAGTTTTTTTAATCTATATTTTTCATCCGTCCTAACCGTGGTCTATTTTTACCATGATCCCCTACCTAGTGGGAAAATATTCCATCTATTTCAGGTTGTATAATTTGAATTAAATTTGTAGATTACTTGTAATTTATTTTTAAAATTTATCGCTTTTTTTATGCGTAAGAAATTTGAAAAAAATATTTTATGATCAAATTAAATTGTGTATTCAAATTATAATTTTTACTTTTCGCATGAGAATAATTTTTTTAGGGTCGTTTGGATATGCGATATAAAATCAAATGATATGAAATTAAAGTTTTGTTTGGACATATAAATTAAATTTGTTAAGTTGCATTTTTTTTTATATAAATATGAAAACCTCACAAGTTGTGAAGACTTATCAAATTTTCACCATTCTTATACAATCTTATCAAATGAACAAATCATAGTTCATAAATAAGAAATCGAAATATTCTAAGGTGTCGCATTGATAAAACGATATCTCCATGTTTTATATTTATAAATAAATATTTACAATTACAAACTTTTAAATACACGTTAATATTATAAAAAATCACTAGTAAATAATTGTAATATCTAATGATTTTTTTAATATAATTTTTTTTACATTGTACGAACAATCTCTTTAAATCGAGCATAGATTATTTTTTTTCCAAAATTTTAAATGATATTTTTTTTAACAAAATATAAACTTTGAAATCTACTATAAAATTCAAAATGATGCGTTTTCAAAACCATTTCACACGAATTACCCTCTTTAATTTCAAATTTGAAGAAAATCCCAATTTGAAAGATTGGAGAAACTGACATCTTACCAATATAGGGACATTTTTTATACATGAAATACTTTTCTTTTAATTGAAATCTTAGCTACTAAAACTACTTTATACTTAAAAGTTAAAAGGATGAAATTTTTGTTATGCCGTTTATGCTCTTTTTAAAAAAAAGAATATTAAGCTTTGAACTTGAGAGGGAGAAAGAGGGGGAATATTTTTAAAGCATTAACTGAAAATTAAATTATTGTCAACAAATAGAGTAAAATTTTGTTGTTGTTAAATCGACCTTTATAAAATTACTTGAGATAAAATTAGATGAAGATTGGTGGAGTAACTTTGCGGCAAAAATACAATTAAACTGAGCAATTCCCCTGTCACATCTAGTTGGCACTGGGCCTTGGAAAAGTAGAAAGAGACCGGTAATAACCAGTCAACCTTATCGGCTACACCCACTAATGAGTCACCGCGTGTAAATGCACCGAACCAACCTCCACCTGCCAGTGTAAAACGCATTTTCCTTATCCTGACGTTTCAGCGACACATTGGCTAACTTCTCACGCATTTCAAGGGTGTTTGCAACTTTGACAAGGAGAGGTGAATTTGAAAACATAGGACAAAAAGCGCATTTGCGAGTAATTTATATGGCACATTTATTGGTCCTTCCAAAAACAAAAAATCATAAAATAATTTAATTTTGAAAATAAAATCTTACTAAAAATAATTTTAGCTACACAAATAATAAAGAATTATGTTAGATTACAAATTTTTTTAATTCTTTTTAAACTTTTACCAAATCAAAAGATATCAATAAATTGAAATGGAGTAAGTATTACAACAACCGCATCAACATATTTATTGTACTCCACAAAGTGTGGTGTGAAAGGGTTGACTGTGATAAACATTTTTAAAAAAAAAACGAAATAGTTTCAAAAAAAGTAATTAAAGTATAAGAAGTAACAAATAGTGATTAAACTAGCACATCGCAACATGATAAAAACTACAATAAAATAGAATAATCAAGGTACAAGAAACTACATGAGTAATGTTTAGACTACTAATATGAATAGAAAATAAGATAATGTACCAACACTTACTAACCTTCTATCTCAATTTATGTCATCTACACCCTCTCATCTAATGTCATTTCTTCGATAAGCTAAAACTTCGTCATGTCCAGTCTAATGACCTCCCCCAATACTTCTTCGCTTACATCTACCTCACATGAAATCATCTATCACCAATCCCTCACACCTCTGCACTGGGACATTTGTGCATCTTCTCTCCACACATCCGAACCATCTCAATCTCTCTTTCTTCATTTTATCTTCCGTCGAAACTACTCCCACTTTCTCCTTAATATCCTTATTCATATTTCTATCTCTCCTAGTATGCTCACACATCTACTACAAACATTCTCATTTCGACAACTTTTATATTCTGAAAGTGAAGAATTCTTGACTGATTAACACTTCGTCCTATATAATAAATTATTAATCTAATCACCATTTTATAGAACCTGTATTTAAATTATGGAGGCACCTTTTCAGCACATAAGACTCCGGATGGAGGAAGTATTATATTTGAATATGTTTTTTGAATATTTAGTACTTCACTATATAGTTAGTAGCGTTTGTTTGTTGGTTATAGTTATGCGACTATTAATCATACAAATATATATAAATATTATTAATAGTTATTAATATTTAAAATTTCTGATTAGTTATGCAAATATTATGTTGCATGTGAAAAAGAAAATCAACCAATCAAATATTACGGTATATAATTTATGCTAGAATAGATTTTATGGTAATAAGTCTCTTTTTCTTATTCTTGCAACCAAACAATGTATAAAGCTGTATTAATTATAATTAATAATTGATAACTCCTCTTGAATCAACAATCAAACGACCCTTAATACTTTATTTATTCCAATTTATATGACATCATTCAAATTTTAAGAATTAAATAAGTTATTCTTCGATCACAATTTTTTTCTATGTTTTTTAAATATTTTAAATTGTAAATATTATGATTTATTTTTATATAGTGTTCAAATATGTGAATTTTATTTCAAAAATTTATAAATAAATTATATTTAAATTCATAATTAAAATTAAAAAATTGACTCTTAAAATCTTAATAAATTAAAATGAGAAAACACAATCTCTTGACCTTTTATCACTTAAATAGAAGAAAATGATATTTAAAGATTATTTTTTTGTGCGTAAAAATAGAGATCTCCTCAAAAAAGAACATAAAATTTAAAAAAGTTTGTAAAAGGCAAAAAAAATAATCATTTCTCCCGATTAAAACGGAGGAGTATTTGTTAGAAAAGTTTTTTTTCTTGGGCGCACCTAAGGCCAAAAACCTTGTAAAAGGTGCATAAACCAATTTTGAAAGGCCAAAAAGCAATTCCATAAACTCTTTTTCTAAAGGTATCCAAATGTTAAAGACTTGTTAGACATTGAGATTTGAGTCTAGAATCAATGAGTTATTAGTCAATAGATGAGTATATTACTATATTTACATTATCAATTACGTACTATACAAAATAAAATATACAAAAAGGTACCCCTTGAATAGCTAAAGAGTCGTTTATTCCCTCCCCCTTGTAGCTTGACACAACAAAAGAATCATTCTCAATTCATACCAACTCCCATCTAACCAAATGCAGACTCCTATCTAATTCCGTCATTAAAATGGACATGTTACAAGGATGACAAATGTGGTAATAATGACCCAGAAATATTGTTAAATAAACCAGCTCTTTCTCATAATATTAGACATAGTAAAAGATAATGACGGAAATTTAGTATTAAATTCGAAGGCCAGGTTTATCCTTTATTTTTTAAAAAAAAAATTGGAAAATTGGATTAGTAAAATTATACTATTTTTACATATATATTTATTTTACAGTTCGCAAATACTTGCCTTAGTTTCAAGTCATAGTATATACATTCACCTCGGATAAAAGGAGCAAGTGTATCCAAATTACAATTAAATTTACCTATGGTGTAGCAAATAGATTAATAGTCTAGATTGACTTTTGGTTTAAGCATAAGTTAGAAATTCTAATTCATAATTTTTGATTTATTTTCATTATTTTATCTTAAAATCAAGTATTTAAAACTATTTTTTTAATTTATCAAAATATTTATAAACTATTTGAATTTAAAAATACTTAAAATAAGTCAATTCAAACAGGCACTAAGCAAAAGAATAGTGAATTTAAGTCGTTAAGTAAGAAAAGAACGAGCTTGAATTTCTAATTTAGTGTCAAAGTCACATGTCATGCACTGATTTGATGCACGCATTAGGTGAGAGCAATTAATTTTCCCACATTGATTGGCCTGAGACATCCAAAATTATCAGCGTAACTTGAACTTTGTTGTAAGTGAGACAAATGCAATAATAAAGAACAAATATCTTAAATCCGTTTGACAAGAAATAAATACGAGTGGGTATTACCATGATCACGAGGTAATTAGTGAATACTCGCCTGTTTCAATTTTAACAAATTAAGAAAAATTTATTATTAGTTTCAATATTATCCTTATCGCTAAATAGATATATCAAG